>NC_138355.1:66843193-67500971 GCF_046562875.1 Panthera onca
TCTCTCCCCAGATGAGCTACTCTCTTGCTGGGTGACCTCAGGTGGGTTCCTTATGCTTCTTGAGTTTCAGTGTCCGCGTCGAAAATATTGAAAACCCTATGGTTCAGTGTAGCCAAAATTTCTAGGCATAGGGAAAACGCTGGAAATAGCCCTATTTTATTACTGTGATCGCTGGCTCTCCCTTCCTGTGATTCATATCAGAGGCTAAGTAGGCTGCCAGAACTTTATATGGCCACAGAAAGTCCTGGCCCGTCCTGCCTCCCCGTTCCCCACTGACCAGTACATGGAAAACGGGAAGGTTCGTGTCATGTTTGGGGAATCACCGGTGGTTATTGGAACCAAAGTATAGGCTTCAGGGACAGACGGGGCAGGAGACGAGACAGAAAAGCTAGGCCAGATGGGGCACCCGGGTGGCTCAGTCGGTTAAGCGTCCGACTTCAGCTCAGGTCACGGTCTCAGTCCGTGAGTTCAAGCCCCGCATCTGGCCCTGTGCTGACAGCTCAGAGCCTGGAGCCTGCTTCGGATTCTGTGTCTCCCTCTGTCTCTGCCCCTCCCCCGCTCATGCTCTGTTTCTCTCACTCGCAAAAATGAATAAATGTTAAAAAAAAAAAAAAAGTGAAAAAAAAGAAAAGAAAAGCTAGGCCAGGGTAGCGGATGAAAATAGCTAATACTTCCTGACGCCTTCTGTTCAGGGCCCCGGGCCAAGTACTGTGCACGCATTATATACATAAGCCTCAGTACAGGTCTCGGGAGCTTGTGCTATATTGACCCCATTTTACAACGAGAATTTAAATAACTGGCCCAGATTTCGTTAGCCAGCAGGTGGCAAGCTCTTGCAACAGTTCTGAGAAACAGTGACCAGTGCCCAGACACAGCCGCAGTGCAAGAGAAAGGGCCGCGGTGACAGTCACCATGGATGCAGAATTAACAAGACGGACACCAGGAGGGTGGGGGAGGCTCTGCTTGTCTAGCTTCTGGGGACACATCGTGAAGAGAGCGGGTGAAAACTCTTCCCCGTGGAGCTCACATCGGAGCCGAGGAAACAAGTTTCCTAAGTGAAATGGCATAGCGGACAGTGACAAATGATAAGGAGGAAAAAAATCAAGCGGGGAATGGGGATATGAAGGATGGTGGAAGGAAGGGGCAGGGAGATTTCAGACAGAGTCGCCAGAGGTGATAAAGCTGGGGGACGAAGGGAAGGGAGGCGGGGAGTTCAATGTCGGATCTACCGATTTGAAGACATCAGGGTGATATCCGTGAGATTTCCGGGGAGTGGCTGGAAATTGAGGACTAGGGGCTGGAGGCGCGGACATCACGGCAGGGAGACCATCACCGAAGCTAAGAGAAAGTGCAAGGAAAGCAGAGCCGTGGGAGATAACGTGTCCGTCCTGTCCTGTCTTTCTAGAGGTCTCCAGGTACAGGGCGTGGCCTCCATGTGATGTCCCCAGCTCTGTCTATCCCAGACATGACCTTTGATGGGAAAGTCAATCCATTACTGCTTTGTAGCGACCTCAGTAGCCCAAATCAGGGGAATATCCATTTTGATAAGGGCCTTTGTCACCTCATTTGCCATTCCTGCCCCACAGGGAGAGGCCTCAATCCATCTAGTGAACGTAACTACAAATATCCAGTATTTGAAACCCCCAGGGGCTGCTGGCATGACGGTAAAACCCGTTTGCCAGTCTTCCGCAGGCAGTGTCCCCCTAGCCTGACTTGCCTCGGCTAATAATAATAATCTCTTTCATCCCTGGACCGTATATTGTCTCTGTTGACCACAGGCATGAAGCTTCTCTGCCACCGTCAGTTGGATCTTGTGCACTCTTTAAACGCTTGTTTGTAATGTTTATTTATTTTTGAAGGAGAGAGAGGTAGGGACAGAGAGAGAAGGGGCGGGGCAGAGAGAGGAGACCCAGCATCCGAAGCAGGCTCCAGGCTCCGAGCTGTCAGCCCAGAGTCCGACGCGGGGCTGGAACCTGGGAACCGTGAGAGCGTGACCTGAGCCGAAGTCGGATGCTTAAGTGACAGAGCCACCCGGGCGCCCCTAGATCACGTGCACTCTTAAGAAGCCCCCAAGAAGTCTGCTTGGGCACCTGGACTTTCCCACTGCTCTTTGTCATCTGATTATCAGGGCCCATCCTCAGCCCGGTTTTGCTGCCTCCTCTGTCCCCACATGGGGGTAGGTTGGGGCGGACTGATAACGAGGCAAGGAGGTTATCGCTGTGCTGCAAAATCTCCCGTGACCTAGCAGCCCTTCCTGTGGCTGCAGCCGCCAAGCTACTTGCCTGTACGACTTCTGAATTTCCTTTCTGGTGGCACTCGCAATGCACCATGGGCACCTTGCTCGACTTGTGCGCGGTTTCCAGCACCCCGCGGGCCTCTCTGCCAAAGCTGGTTTCTTTACATCCAGGTTTCGTAAGCCTTTCCTTCCATTTGGCTCTATGGACATGGAAGACAGAGAAGGTGTATTTAGAATCTTCTTTGTGGAATAAAGTGCTAATTGGTAGCACTTTATGTCTGCCTTTCGGGCCGAGGGGCCTGGGGTCGGCCTCTTGGCCTCTACAAGAGCATTCAGGGCCACCACGTCCCTGCCTTTCTTGCCCATTTGAAGCTGCCATCTACAAATCGGTCTTCCTCCGCACTGGCCAGGGATCCACTTGGGAGATCTCTGCGACTTGAGACTTGATCGGTTCCTTCTGGGCAACTGTGGGGGGTGGAGGAGCGAGGTCAGGAAGCAGGGTAGCTGGGTTTAAAGTGTGATGCGGCTTCAGCCGTAGCTGAGGGGGATCTGGCAGGTGGCTTGATATTGTCGTGTTCTGTGTTGGGGCAGCCACAGATGTCCTTTGGTTTCTGATAAACCGGAGACCAGGTGCAGGGTCCAGACTGTCCTAGGTTGACCCATACTTTCTTTTTACCTCTTTTATCAGAAGGCACGTGACTGCCCCAGCTCTCGGGCAGGGACACCAACTCCTGGCCACCATGTCCGAAGGTTCAAAGAAATCAGCTACCACGCTCTTATTTAAGGTCCCCAGCATCTGTGTTAACACCCCCACAGCCACGCCTTATCTTTCACGTCCATATAAATCAAATGCTTTTCAAGGTCTGGTAACGCTAAGGTTGGGGCTTCTGAACATATGGGATCTCTTACTTCTCTACAAAATAGTTTCCACTGCAATGTGCTGTTGAGTTTTAAAGTTCCATTTTCTGGGGGCGCCTGGGTGGCTCAGTCGGGTAAGCGTCCGACTTCAGCTCAGGTCACGATCTCGTTGTCCATAAGTTCGAGCCCCGCATCAGGCTCTGTGCTGACAGCCCGGAGTCTGGAGCCTGTTTCAGATTCTGTGTCTCCCTCTCTCTCTCCCCCTCCCCCACTCTTGCTCTGTCTCTCTCTCTCTGTCAAGAATAAATAAACATTTAAAAAAAATTTTTTTAATAAATAAAGTTCCATTTTCTGACCACTTTTCTCCATCCTCTAAAGTCTATTGTGGCCAGGCTGCTGCAAAACAACATCACTCGCTTTCACATCAAAGGGGAGTATCCAAAAGCCTTCCAGTGCTGGAGGCTACAGGCCACAGGCTGTTGTTCAGAATGGAACTTGTCCCATGTTCTGGGAACCTTCCTTAGAGCCTCTGAACTTCCAAAGGTCGCTTACAGTGATTAGGGGTGACACAAATGCCACACGATCTTGCTTACAGAATATTTAAGACTCGAGTGGCTTGTCCTTAAGAAAAAGGCCATGGGTGGCTCCGTCGGTTAAGTGTCCGACTGCGGCTCAGATCATGATCTTGCAGTTCGTGAGTTCGAGCCCCGCCTCGGGCTCTGTGCCGACAGCTCAGAGCCTGGAGCCCGCTTTGGATTCTGTGTCTCCCCCTCTCTCTGGCCCTTCCCCTCTCTCTCTCTCTGTCTCTCTCTCTCAAAAAATAAATAAACATTAAAAAAAATTTTTTTTAATTGTGAAGAAAAAGGCTAGAGAAAGAAAGGTCTTGGGGACTGCCGAGGACTCTGGGCGTCTATCTTAACTGTTAGTAAGCGAAGTCACACCAGAGAACCGGGGGCCCTACTTACAGATCGCCAGTACTGAAAAGAAGGGAAGGACAAGGTACACAACGGCCAGGCACTCAGGGTGGAGATTCAGACAGTCGACAACAGTCAATTGAGTAAAAACATACTCACAGATACTAGACCAGCCGGGACGGAGACGTCCGGCACATCTCCCGGACTCTAAGCACGAGACACCAGCACAACAGGGTCCAGCGTCCCCAGCAAAGAGGCCAAGTTTACCCTCTGACTAGTCTCAAAACGATCGCTCCCGTTTCGCCAGGCTGGAGCATCCAAGCCTCCCGGATAGCCAGGTTGTGCAGTCTTCCTAATGGTCTTTCCCAGTTCACCCAGACTTCGTGAGACACTCTCAATGTACCTCTAAAATCTGTGCCGTAGACCCGGCCTATGCCAGCAGAGAGCCTTCCGAATAAAAACACTCGGTTCAGCCGCTGGATCTCGGGGGAGGTCCCAACACCGGTGGTCGTTACAGGCACCAAGGAGGGGGAAGCCCGCAAGGAATCCTCTTCCAGCCCGGCCCCGGGAGCTTGACTGGGTGGGCCCAGGACGAGAGGACGCTGCCCTCTACTCCATTCACCGGACACCAGGGAATCGGAGGGCAGAGTCGCAGAAGGCCAAGAGTCCCACGTGGGTCACCAACATTTGTTACCGAGCCAATGTGGGTGGGCCCCTCGGTGAGTGACAGAGAGAAGCTACACCGGCTGGAGCTGCCTTACCAAGTCCTCTATTTGCAGCAAATACGGAGAACAAAGCGGTGACTCCCCACACAGGAGTGAGCGGACTCCTTTTTTTCCTTTTTCAAACCACTTTTTTAAAATTCAAGTGTAATTATTTTATTTTATTTTATTTTATTTGTGTTTAATTATTTTCTTCATGAAATTTATTGCCCAATCGGTCTCCATACAACACCCAGGGCTCATGCCCACAGGCGCCCTCCTCCATGCCCCTCCCCCACCCTCCCCTCCCTCCCACCCCCCATCAACCCGCAGTTTGTTCTCAGTTTTTAAGAGCCTCTTATGATTTGGCTCCCTCCCTCTCCAGCTTCTTTTCGAGTGTAGTTACCAAACAGTGTTACATTCGTTTCAGCTGTACGGCGTAGTGATTCAACAATTCAGTACATCACTCAGTGCTCATCACGATACGTGTGCTGTTCGCTCCTTTCGCCTCTTTTCCCTGTAGCCCTACCCGGCCCCAGCTCCCCTTTAGTGACCAGCAGTTCGTTCTCTGTAGTGAAGAATCTGTTTCGTGGCCTGCCTCTTTTTTTCCTTTGTTTTATCCCTTAAATTCCACATAGGAGTGAGACCATACGTATTTGTCTTTCTCTGCCTGACTTACTGATTTCACTTAGCGTTATAGCCTTCGGGTCCATCCATGTTGCTGCAGATGGCAAGATTTCGTTCTTTTTTATGGCTGCATAATATTCCATCGAACGTACATGCCACCTATTCTTGGTCCATTCATCCCTCGATGGACACTTGGGCTGCCTCCATATCTTGGCTATCGTTAACAATGCTGCTGTAAACACAGGGGTGTGTGTATCCCTTTGAATTCGTGTTTGTGTATCTTTTTGGTAAAGACCCCGTAGTGCAACTGCTGGGTCGTAGGGTGGTTCTATTTTTCATTTTTTGGGGAACCTCCCTCCTGTTTTCCACAGTGGCTGCACCAGTTTGCATTCCCACCAGTTGCGCACAGGGTTCCTTTTCCTCCACAACCTCGCCAGCACCTGCTACTTCTTGTGTTTTTTATTTTAGCCACTCTGACGGGTGTGGGGTGACATCTCCTTGTGGTTTTGATTTGCATTTCCCTGATGACGAGTGGTGTTGAGCATCTTGTGTCTGTCGGCCATCTGGATGTCTTCTTTGGACACTGTTCATTTCTTCTGCCCATTTTTTAACTGAATTATTTGGTTTCGGGGTGTTGCGTTGTATAAGTTCTTTATATATTTTGGATACTAACCCTTCACCTGATATGTCATCTGCAAGCATCTTCTCCCATTCAATAGGCTGTCTTTTTATTTTGTCGATGGTTTCCTTCACTGGGAAACAGTTTTTATTTTGGTATAGCCCCAACGGTTTAATTCTGCTTTTGTTTGCCTTGCCAAAGGAGACGTATCTAGAAAAATGTTTCCATGGTTGACGTGTTTTCTTCTAGGAATGTTATGGTTTCAGGTCTCGTATTTAGGTCTTTAATCCATTTTGAGTTTATTTTTGTGTATGGTGTAAGAGAGTGGTCCAGCTTCTTTCGCATGTAGCTGTCCAGTGTTCCCAACACCATTTGTTGACGAGACCTTTTTATTTCCCATGGCATGTTCTTGCCTCCTTTGTCAGAGATTAATTGACCATATAATTGTGGGTTTATTTCTGGGCTCTGGGCTCTGTTCCTTTGATCTGTGTGCCTATTGTGTGCCAGTAACGTGCTGTTTTGATTACTACAGCTTTGTGGTATAACTCAAAATCTAAAATTGTGATACCTCCAGCTTGGTTCTACTTTTTCAAGATTCCTTTGGCCATTCAGGGTCTTTTGTGGTTCCATCCAAATTTTAGGATTGTTTGTTCTGTTCTGTGAAAAATGCTGTTGGTATTTTGACAGAGATTGCATTAGATTGGTAGATAAGCAATTAGAGAAAGACGCTATCACATGACTTCACTCACATGAGGAATTTAAGACACAAAACAGATGACCATCAGGGAAGGGAAATAAAAATAACATAAAAACAGGGAGGGGGACAAAACATAAAAGACTCTTAAATATAGACAACGAACAGGGTTGCTGGATGGGTTGTGGGAGGGGGGATGGTCTAAATGGGTAAAGGTCATTAAGGAACCTACTCCTGAAATCATTGTTGCACCAAGTTAGTTGTAAATTAAACAATAAATAAATTTTTAAAAAGAGAGTAAAAAGGCAATCCACAAAGTGGGAGAAAAAGATTTTCAAAATATATTTTGTATTTAGAATACACCAAGAGCTCCTAAGTAATAAGAAAAAAAACTGAGAATCCATTTAAAAGTGGATCAAAGATTTCAACAGACAAGTGGCTAAAGGAAATATTCAAATGGAAATGGCCAATAAATATATTAAAAGGTATTGAATGTAACTGATCGTAAGGGAAAGGTAAATTAAAACCACCACAAGCTACCAATATATCCACATCAAGCATTGGGAACTTTATAAAAACTGAATCTGGGTAATGGAAAAAAAAATTGTAGATAAGCAGGTTCCTCTTATTGGGGTCTGGGATGGATACTGAGAGGGGGAGGCCTGATCATCACGTGTCATGGGCAGGCATAGACCTTCACATGCACACCCAGAAAACGTGCCTATACATATAGTATACGGTATGCTAATGGGGTTTATGCCCGTCCCAGGGCAGGGATTTTAATATTGTCCTAGAGCTGAGGTACCTGTCCGGCACTTTATGACTCAGCTGCCCAGGCATGTCCTGGGGGGTCCTACTCAAAAGGTTTCTTTTCCTCTTCCAGCAATTCACTAGTTGGTTTCTAAAAGATAAAACCGATAGCTGGGCAGAGGCTTTGAGGAGTTTCCGGAGTGGAGGGGTTCTCCCTGCTGACAGAATCACATCGCCTGGACCCCAAAGCAGCTCTCCTTGTGCCAAAATTCTCACAGAAGGGTTTTTGAACATTTCCTGTAACTTCTGACCTTCCCCTTCCCTGAGCAAAGTGCCCTAAGCCTTTTTCTTCTTCTTAGACCTTCAGGGGACTAATTCTACCTTCCCTTTCTCTACCTTCTTCCCCTTGGTCTCTTTTTCAGCCAGACTCTTTTCTCCTTCCCCTGAACCAAAACAAACTCCCCACAAATATAAGCAGAGGCAAACAGATATTTGAGCCCCTCCTTGAAGGATAAATAGGGACTCAGCAGGTGGAAAAAGCGACAAAGGGCATTCCGGGGCAAAGGGAACAACAGGGGCAAAGAAAGAGCGGGGCACTCTTGGAAGAATCACAAATAGTTGGGCCGTAGGAACCTCTTGTTTTTATTCAGAGCCCTGCTGTGATGTTATCGTCCCTGTGAAGGGTTCCCTGACAACCCCCAGCTCCCCCAGCCCCGGATGCTCATTTATTTGGGCTCCTCTACAGCACGTACCTCTGTTGGGTCAACATTTATTGAGCTAGAGATTGTGTTAAGTGCTAGGAACACAGAGACAACAAGCACAGTCTCTATCCCCAAGATTCTGGAAAAGAGAGGAAAACAGTCTCATAATTACAACAAGAAGAAAGAAGTACTTGGTGTTGAGTGTACCGGGTGCAATTGATGGTCCGTACAAGGTCAATGCAGAAGTCAGCCCCTTCCTAGCTCCAGACCCAGCTCATGGCACTGAAACTACCCGCTTGCCTGTTAGGCTCCTCTTCGACATGGTGAGCCCAGAGGCCCAACATTTCTTATTCATGTTCCCAATCTTCAGCCCAGAAACTGGTCCGTAAAAGGGATCTAGTCCATATGGTCTGAATGCCGTGAGTTCTAAAGCTCTACTCACAGAACTGGCATAGAACTGAGCAAATGGTAGAAAGAATGACTTGGTCAATGAATAGTTGCCATCTATAAAAAAAAAAAAAAAAAAAAAGGAGGCGTCAAGGAATGTGCTAGGCAGGAGGCAACAGCTCCTGGGGAGTCCTTGGGCCCCAGGGTATGCCCAGACTCCTTACAAAAGAGAAACTGCTCCTTAATATCTTGGACAGAAAACCTCCAAGAGAAAGAACGGAGTGTCCAGTCACTCAACAGATACTCACTGGATGAATCCTATGGGCCTATGCTGTGCCAAGCAGTGTTCAAGAGCGATCACAACAATGAAAAAGACAGACGGAAACCTTTGCTCTCAGGGAGCTTACATTCTAGCAGAAGGGAGAGAGAATTTTTTTCTTTCGGGCAAATTATAAAGTAGGCTAGGTGGTATTACGGAGAAAAAGAAGTCCAAAAGCAGCTGAATGTACAGGGGTGAGGGTTGGCGATAAGGGAAGAGGGGTCCTCTCCGAGAGGGAATGTGTGCGTTAAAGACCTTCTAGAGATGAAAGAGTGAGCCACATGCACACCTGAGAGACAACACCCTTCCGGGCGGAGGGAACGGCAGGTGAACCAGCCCTGGCCTGTTCAAGGAATGGCCAGGCCAGCGTAGTTTGAGCAAAGTCAACTGGTCTGGGGAGAGTTATAGAAAAAATAGGTCAAAGACACAAACATGAGCAGATCATTTTGGTCTTTAAAAAAAAAAAGTTTTCTTAATGTTTATTTATTTTTGAGAGACAGAGAGAGAGAGAGAGAGAGAGAGAGAGGAGAGCAGGGGAGGGGCAGAGAGAGAGGGAGACACAGAAACCAAAGCAGGCTCCAGGCTCCGAGCCATCAGCACAGAGCCCGACGCGGGGCTCAAACTCAGAGCTGCGAGGTCATGACCTGAGCCAAAGTCAGACGCTCAACCGACTGAGCCACCCAGGCGCCCCACCTTTTGGTCTTCATAGGTCATTGTAACTGTTTTGGTTTGGTTTCAGTTTTGTCGTCATTCTAACATATTTAACTGAAATATACACATGACGAGAAAACTGTACAAATCCTAAGTGTGAACTCAATGAATTATCACAAAATGAATAAATCCGAGTATCCAGACCCAGGTCAAGAACTAGGACATTCGCAGCACTCCAGAGTCCCCCTTTGTGCTCCCTCCTACCTGCTCTCTCTCGCTCCTCCTCAAAAGTAACCACTGTCCTGACTTCAAGCAACAGATCCATTTTGCCTGTTTTTAAACTTTCAGTAAGTGGGATCAACAACAGAAAAAGGCAAAATACACTTTTTGCTCAAGATTTTGCTTGGGATCGTCCCCCATGCCGTTCCTAGAGGGAAGAGAGGTTAAGATGAGAAATCTTCCCCATCACGTTAAACCCCTGATGGGAAAGATGGGGTGCGGGGCGGAGGGGGGGGGGGTGGGAATGGCCGGCAGCGTTCAGTGCCTGGCTTCTGCACGACCGTCAAGGAAGGAGAGAGCCAGTGTGAGCTCGCCCAAGAGCTGAGCGTCAGGATCCAGAGAGGTAGTTCCTCCCTGCTTAGATCTTCTCCTGAGAAGTAAGAGATCTGGAGAAGGTTGGGGGTCCTGGTCACAGTTACATATTCACCGACTCACTCAAACATTTCCAGATCCTCCTTCATGTTAGACACGGTGCCGAAATAGAAAGATAATCAGGGCACGGCCAGTTAGACAAACAAGCACACACAGGACCACAAAATGGTGTGATGAGTGCTACGTATTTGCAGAGGATGCTCGGGAAGCATCCTCTTTAAGAATCGTTGTGACCGGGGGCGCCTGGGTGGCTCAGTCGGTTAAGCGCCAGACTTCGGCTCAGGTCACGATCTCATGGTTTGTGAGTTTGAGCCCCGCTCTGGCTCTGTGCTCACAGCTCAGAGCCTGGATCCTGCTTCAGATTCCGTGTGTGTGTGTGTGTGTGTGTGTGTCTCTCTCTCTGCCCCTCCCCTGCTTATGCTCTCTTTCTCTCTCTCTCTCTCTGTCAAAAAAGTAAATAAACATTTTAAAAAATTAAAAAAAAAAAAAAAGAATCGTTGCGACCATTTCACCTTTTTTGCTCAAACATGAATGGCTCTGAGATAGGCTCACGAGAACAGGACCACCGTCTATTCCTTTGAAGTTATATTTATCACTTCTGTATTTATCAGTTTTATCTCCTCTACTTGGAGAATAGAAAAGATATTTTCTGGTATCACAAAAAGAGCAAAAAGCAAGTGAGGTCAAAATCATTGGGTCTGAATCCTGACCCTTATTCTGTAGCTGTGTGACCCTGGGGAAAAAAAAAAATGAGTTAAACAATCTGTGCCCCCGCTCTTTTATCTATAAATGGAGATGATAATATCCATCCGATCTGCCTCCCAGAATTGCACCAGCATCGAAGGAAATAATGAATGTAAAGAGCTATAAATTCCTAGTATCAGTCCTCTAACCACCACCCCACCCACCCACAAACCTACTATGTTGGGCACAGCAGATAATCAGTGAGTGTTGAGCTTTCATTAAACTTCATCAGCAAAGACTTGTGATTGTTGGAGTCTATGCTAGGGAGCTGACGCAGTTCCCTCTCTCCCTCCACCTCGGGCCCGGAGAACTCAGAGGCTGGAGTCAGATATTGTGGTCATGACCCAAGAGTGACCAGCCAGGATAGGAGGGTGGACTGGGCCAGAACCATCTGGGCCAACTTCCCATTATCCAAGAACACCAGACATTTTGTTGGGGGTGGGGCCTCTGTGATTGTCCATTTCCACACTTCTCCTAACCCTGTGTCTCTTCATCATGTCTGGGCATCAGTATCAGAAGGCTCTAACAGATGGGCAGAGGTAGGGAAAGGGTGTGGGGAGCAAGGGGTGAGCCGGTTGGGGGGGGGGGGGCGGTTAAAGCAATTTCTCTTCTGTGTTTACAGGGAACACAGCTTCACAAGCCAGCTCAACCCCACTGATGGTGAATGGGACTCTGGGGGAGTCGGTAACTTTTCCCTTGAAACTTCCTGTATCCGAGGATACTCATTCCATCACCTGGCTTTACAACGGAACATCTATAACCTTCATACAACTAAGCGATCCTTCAGATCCACAGATCATACTGACGAATCCAAAATGGAAAGACCGACTGCAATTCACCAGGAACTACTCCTTACAGCTCAGCAACCTGACAATGGCTGACGCAGGATCTTACCATGCCCAGATAACCACACAAACCTCTACAGTGTTTTCCAGTTACAAGCTGAGGATCTTCAGTGAGTGAAAGCATGGGGGTTAATTGTGTATGGACTGAAAGGTAGGACGTATGTCAATCCTATGTGACAGCCAGTGTCCACCATAGCCTGGTGGTAAACAGCGTCGTATTTGGAGTCAGACTGAGGTCCAGCCGTAAACAATCTCAATGGCATTGCTCGGCCAGTGAGTGACAGAGCGGAGAATAGAACCTAAGTCTTGTGGCTCCTGGCCCCCAGTCACATCACTCTCCCTCACCCAATAAAATAGTCCCTCTTGGGGCACCTGAGTGGCTCAGTCAGTGAAGCATCTGACTTTTCATTTTGGCTCAGGTCATGATCTCAGAGTTGTGAGATCGAGTTCCACGTCCAACTCCATTTAGACGTCATGGAGCCTGATCGGGATTCTCTCTCTCTCTCTCTCTCTCTCTCTCTCTGCCCCTCCCCTCACTCACTCTCTCTCTCTCTCTCAAAGTAAATAAATAAACTTAAAAAAAAATAGTCCCTCTTGACCAGAAATGTAATGGAAGTGGGGCACCTGGCTGGTTCAGTCAGAAGGGCATCACTCTTGATCTCGGGGTCACGAGTTCAAGCCCCACATTGGGTGTAGAGATTACTTAAATAAATAAAACTTAAAAAAAAAAAAAAAGAAACGTAATGGAAGTAACAGAAGTGAAATAGCTGTGACTCTGTTACCATGTGCATTACCTGTCTCTGTTGGGTAATCTTCACCAAAGCTCCACGAGGTGGATACGAACCCTTACCCCTGAGGCACAGCATCAGTCACAGCAACCTGCCTACAGTCACAGAGGAGACAGTAAGTGGGAGAGTTTCCCACATGACTAGCTGGCATGACACGTCCCTTTACACAAAGGCTCGTCTGGCTCAGTGGAGAATGATCAGTATACAGAACAGTGGTGTATCTAGAAAGTGCTCTGTAAGGATGAGTTGATAACGAGAAAGATCTTTTCTACAAGGTTATTTAATTTCCAAGAACGTTTTCCCCAGACGGCTCACGTCCTCAACATAAAATTATGGAAACTATGAGACAGCTTGCCAATCAGTATCAGAAAAAAAAAAAAAAGATCCTTCTAGCAATCAGTGGTGTTCGAGATGCCTTGAATGCCTTTAAGACCATCTCTTAGCAGGAATGTTGTATAGGAGATTCAAGCTTGAACTGGCAACTTTGAAGGTCACCGAGATTCCGTACGTCTCATCTACCCGAGAGCCTACAGTGTCTAAAACTCACCCAGAGCCCTTTGGGTTAAGACGTGGAATCCAAAAAAGCACTTCAGTTAAAATAAGATGTCACCACAAATAGGTTACTTGTGAACCTTTATAATCCCCTAAATATTTGGCAGATGTACCGTGTTAGATTGGTCAAAGTCATGTCCCTAAAAGAACAGGACACAGAACAGGGAAATATGATAGGAAAGAGAGGTTGTCTAGAAAAGTCTGCCACAGGAATTCCAACCAAACGGGCAAAATCACCCTGGGACAGGGTATTGATATCTTGACGCTGTTAAACCAATCACCACAAAGTCGGTGGCTAACATCAGAAATTTTATTCTCTCACAATTCTGGAGGCCCAAAGTCCAAAATCAAGGTGTGGGCAGGGCCACTGTCCCTCTGGAGGCCCTCGAGGGCAATCTGTTCTTGGCCTCTTCCAGCTTCTGCTGGAATGCTGCTGGCACTCCTTAATGTTTGTTGGCCTGTGTCTCTGTCACACGAGTCTCTGCCTCCCTGTCACATCGCCTCCTCCTTTCCCTATGTTATCTCCTCTTCTGTCTCAAATATCTCTCTGCTCTCCTCTTGCAAGGACACTTATCACTGGATTTAGGGCCCACCCAGATAATCCAGAATCATCTCTTCATCTCACTTAATTACATCTGCAAAGACCCTTTTCTGAATAAGATTCTGGGAATTAGGACGTGGAGATATCTTTTGGGAGGGTGTCATCATTCAACCCACTACACGCAGAATCACTCTGGGTGACCAGAGGTCATCAAGTCAGTGCTAGGACCCTGGAGAGAAGAGAGACATCCGGTAGAAAGTCTGAGAACAGACCCCGAATCAGTCTCCATCACACTGTTGAGACAATGTTCTTTAGCCACTGGTCAGAAGACAAAGCATGACTTCTGCAATAACCATACTCATGAGGTTCAACACCAAACCCTTCTCAGGACCTTTTGGCATCAGGAGTGACAAGGAACAGAAGTCATTGTTAAATGGAGGGGTCATGGGGTGCCTGAGTGGCTCGGTCAGTTGAGACTCCGACTTTGACTCGGGTCACGATCTCGCGGTTCATGAGTTGGAGCCCCGCGTCGGGCTCTGTGCTAACAGCTCAGAGCCTGGAGTCTGCTTCAGATTCTGTGCCTCCCTCTCTCTGCCCCTCCCCCATTTGCAGTCTGCCTCTCTCTCTCTCTCTCTCTGTCTCAAAAATAAATAAATATTTAAAAAAAATTTTTAAATAAATGGAGTGGTCATAATAGGCTGAGAAGATAGCATTTGAGCCAAGACCTGTTGGAGGTGAGGGAGTGAGCCACGCAGATAGTTGAATGGAGAGGCCTCCCCTGTGCCTGGCAGGCTCAAGGAACGCCAAAGAGGTCAAAGACCAAGGAGCAGAGTGAGGGGAGAGGAACAAGAAACAAGGTCAGTATGGAACCAGAGGCCACATCACGTATGGCTGTGAGAGCCTTCACAGGGACTTTGGTCTCTTCTCTTGGTGAGACTGAGAACCATCAGAGGGTTTTGTGAAGTGCTTGGATTCTGGATATACTTTGGAGGTAAAGCCACCAAGGTATCCTGATGTGGCGGCGTGAGACGAAGAGGTAAGTCAGGGGTGGCTCCAGGGCTTTTGGCCTCAGCGACTGGAAAGGCGTGATTATCAACCAAGGTGTGGGAGGCTCCGGACTGACCAGGTTCGGGAGAGGAAACCAGGAATGCTTTTGAACATGTGCAGTTTGAGAGACACATTATGTCCAAGGGGAAATGTCAGGTAGGCAGTTTTATATTCATTAAGTGGGAAAAGGTAACGAGAGATTTTTGAGGCCAGCCACGGACACAGGTTGAGGGAAATGTGATATTTTACATATGAGGAAACTCATACGTAAGTTTGTGTAAGGCGTGGAGAGATTTAAAAATGTCTCCACGGTCACATAACCAGGAAATGACAAAGCCATAAGTCTGGCCAAGGTCTTCCTAACTCCAAATCCAACACCCTCCATTCCATGAAATTCCTTTCTGTCAGAATATGTCCCACCTCTACTCCTCTAACTAAGCTTAGAGCATTCCTCAATATCTTCCCACCAGACAGTCGGGGTCATTCCGTTCTTTACTGGGTCATCGTTACCTCAGGCCAAGCCCCACTCAGTGGCCTTTTTCTGTACCACTCCCACATCCCTACTGATTCACAGCTACAGACATTTGTTAAAGATATCTTTTAATGTTTATTTATTTTTGAGAAAAAGAGACAGAGCCCAAATCGGGGGGGGCGGGGGCAGAGAGAGAGAGAGAGGGAGACACGGAATGTGAAGCAGGCTCCAGGCTCCGAGCTGTCAGCACAGAGCCCGACGCGGGGCTCGAACTCACGAACCACAGGATCGTGACCTGAGCCGAAGTCCGACTGAACCACCCAGGCACCGCGCTACTGACGTCTCTATAGCCAATATTTTCTGATCTTTGCTCTTAGAAATTTCTCAAATGCCTGGATATATCGTACTTCTTGGTTCTCCAGAATTACTTGCTCGTTCAGTTCCCTCACTTTTTCTTTCTCTAGTTTTTTGGCTCTCTTTCTGTCTCTTTCCCTTTCTGTCTTGCTGACATTCCGCATCAGGATCTCTTTGTCCTCACTGGAGCCAGCATCTGATACAATGAGGACTGGCATTCCTGCAGATTCGTGAGAAGTACAAGTCCCCAAGGACACCGAGCTTTTATCTTCCACCCCAGCTAGGGAACTCTGATGGTGGAGAGAATAGGGCTCTTGAGTCTGGTTTACTGGCTTCTGCCCTGACTACTCAGCTGAACTCCCCAACGTCTTCACACAAGGCCAGTGTACAAGGCTGGAAAGGATGCCAGGCATACACTGGGGCCCAGGAAGTAAATTGAGCAGCCCAGAATCACGCAACTAGTTGGTGATGGCCGTCGGGTGTCCCCACTCACTTCTCCCCCTGGCTGCTCTGTCTCATGCTGCTGTCCCTCATCACTGGTCACCCCAGACCCTGACACCATCCTTTAGGCAATACAAGCCAAGTTACTTACAGAGTAGACAGGCCATAGTATACAGTAGAGTGTTGGGAGGAACACAGAAGCATTTGGCGGTGGGAGGGGTATTTTTCACGATGGCCTGAAGACCAAGCCATTTGGTCTCAGGCCGGGCCTTTTCCCTGCGTGCAGGACCACTGAGGAACTTAGAAGTGGCCAACCACACTTGGCGATCCGAGAATGGGACCTGTGAGATCCACCTGGCCTGCTCTGTGGAGAATATGAATGACGACAACCTAGTAGGGTGGGAGGTCGCAGGAAGCATATCTATAAGAGAAGCCAACCTCACTCTGTCCTGGGACCCCAAGAAGCCCAGCGAAGAGAAGTACACCTGCATAGCTGAGAATCCTGTCAGCCAACTGTCCTTCTCTGTTTCCACCCAGAGTCTCTGCAAAGGTAACAGTCGGTCTCAGGTCTCCCCGAGAGCCTTGAGCAGCTGTGGGATGTGGTATGTCCCTCCTGACCAAGGTGACTTCCCAAAACAGGGGCTCAGGGGGAGGCCACCCAACACTGCTGGGATAGGACTAACACCCCCCGCAGCTCCGTACCTCTCATTGCCTCCAGAGGCCTCTCCTCCCTCCCTCCCCCTAGTCCTCTAGCCCACTCAGGGCCCAGGGGCCAAGTCTTTGGGAAGTCAGAACTGCTCCCCACACCGGCTCTACCAGGCTCCTGCCCCGTCCACCACAGGGACTCCCACTCCCAGAAAGGCTGCCCAGAGCCGGAACCCACCCAGCCCCCAAAGGTGGCCTAGAAGAGGCTCAGCAGAGACCCTCAGGAGGGGTCTTTTCAGAAGAAAGACGCTCTTCTTTTTTTCTTTTTTCAGATTTTTTGAATGATGAATCCATTGGTACCCTATGGATTGTACCTGTGACTATTATTTTGATATGTCTAGTCATCGTGTTACTTGTTGTTTGGAGGAAGAAATACTGTTTGTGCAAGAGAGGTAAAGGGAGGGAGGAAGGTCCACTGGGACAGCCCCTGGGATGTGACCACACACGTGCTAATTTTCTCCAGAAAATGCATGACCAAGCCTCAAGGCCTGGCTGCCCTTCCCCTTCAGGTCCCCCTGCACCACATCCTCTAGAGAGACACCTGTGGGCGAAGGGTAGGGTGTGGGGACCTCTCACACTGCACTCACAAATTTCCATTTCCCTGATTTTATTTTCCAGGCATCTTTCATTTCTCTGCTCAGCAAACCCAGACTTCTGGTGAGCTTGTAGACTCTTAGCTCCCAATCCTAAGACAGAGGGGGAGTCCTAGTGAAGGAGGAAAGGGGCCGGTCAGAAGGCTGGGTGATGAGAGAGGAGGGAGTCAGAATACCATTACTCAGGGGGACCAGATGGTGAAAGAGAGGTGACCCGTAACTATGCATGTCTGTCCCTGAAGGATCTCAGGCGTTGGGATGAGGGTGGCTCCCCACCCCTTGATGAGAAACCAGGTACCGGTGGAAGGCTCACTGTCCATTATCAACCAGCAAGTCCAGGGCAGGGACAGGGTTAGAGCATCAAAGGTCCAAAGACAAACTGCCTGACCCTGTCACTCTTTCAGCCGGGGGACTTGAACACTGAGTAGACCCAGTCCAAAAAGAAAAGTGTGATACAGAGACAGGAGCACAGGCTCTGGACTCAGACTGGCTGTGAGTCTCATTTCAGGGGTCAGAGATACACGACATCATGTGTAGAGGACGAACGTGAGGTTCAGAGTCAGAGGGCAGGCATCCGAGTTCCTGTTCCATCACTTCCTCTTTGACTTTGTGCCAAGTTCATTGAACTTCCTGAGCCTCCGGTTTCTCATCAGTGATAATAAATATAATATAATGTAACTATCCATAGTACAACCATCTGTAATAGAATCTGAGAAGTCTCCTAATACTTTATATGTGACATAACCCGGCTCCATTAAAGCTTGCCAATGGCGTTCCCTGGCCCCTGTGGAGGCAGTGCTCTTTGGTCCCGGGAGCTCACTGGTCCACATGTGAATCCAGAGGGAGACGCTGAAGCTTTAGGACACCTCAAGACCACGTCCCCCCCAAGAGATGAGGTCAGAAATAGAGCACACGGCTGAGAAGGTTCTAGTTCAACCCAGAACTTCAAAGAGTGTCAAAAATGAATGAACCCTAAGGAAGGGCATTGCCTCGACCAACCACCTCTTTGGGGCCACAAAGTGCCGTGGAGTGGGACACTGAGAGAGCGGGACACTGACTGTGCCTTCCTGTGTTAACAGCAGAGAACGTGAATAACTTAGAGTATGTCTCCATCTCTTCGGGGAACACCGTGTATGCTCATGTCACTCATCCAAAGAGGGTGAGTCCCTTCAGCTTTATATTCCGTCATTGGCACGGTTTTTAGAGTCTTCGTACGCAAACTTGTCACCACAGTCATCTCTTTAATCCAATGACACCCACTGTGGAGGAGAGGAGAGGCAGTGGCCGCAGCGACGACGTTGCACGGGGGACCTTGCCAGCCCCCAGGGCTCTCGCCCCATGATGTGTTCGCTCACGCCCTACTTTACACGGTCCTCTAACTGCGTGACGCATCAGTAAGTCTTGTCCCTTGGCAGCTTAATTACGAGCTGCCTGGAAATGAAAATGATGTTTTCCTCTCTGTTCCCTGAGCACGGTTCCCAGTAAACACTTGCTGAATAGATCGGAATTCAATGAAATTTGAGAGTTTCCAGAGAGCACAACTGTGTGGCAGGGGGGTTTCTTGCCCTGGATGGAGGAGAAATAGAGGAACTGAGAAACACTCTCTCAAGGGGGGAGGTGGGGCAAGGATTCGCAACAGTAGAAGACGGTAAAGGCATGAGCGGCCTTCAACGCTCCCCTCCCCTCTGCAACGTAGCAGATGGCCTTGGGCAGCCACCAGGAACTCCTTTGCCACACATCAGCAATTTCCCACCACCCCCAAAGTAAAGCACCCGCAGGTGGACCCTTCTAAATAACACCATCCACCTTCTGAAAAGTAAGCCAAGATAACTCAGCACTCACCCACTGATGGAAGCCATGATCCCGCTAGAAATCTTAGGTTCCCCAAGCAAATGTCCCTTCACACAGCTCCTCATGGTATTTCCAAGGTAGGCTCCTCGAAGGGAGGTGACAAGAAGGGTACTCCCCCTGGTCCAAATATCTCTGCTGCCTCTCTCATTCTCTCTTGGGGACAAGATGTATCACCCTCAACAACCCAATAAACGGCTCTCCAGCCAACTTGCTCACTTCTTCAGAAAAAAAAAAAAAAAAAAATCGTACTCTGGAGAGTTTCAGAGGTTTTCTCCATGCCCTAAATATTCCTTAGTTCGTTTTAAATGTCAAAACCCATGAGCACGGGGGACTTCTGCCGAAGGAGCTAAGACAAAAGATACAATACTCCTATACACTCTGGCATAAGGTGGAGGAAAGACAGCAGAGTCCGATGCAGGAAAGAATGCTCCCCTTTCTTCACACACCCGCCAACAAGGTTGCCCTTCTGTCCCTCTCTGGCTCTCGAGCCCACTGGTTTGCCGGGGTGTTGTGCTTCTCGCGTGGGCCTCGGGAAATGTCACTCAACTTTCTCTGGCTTGAGAGCTCGTGGTGTTTGGTCGCCAGCCCCTCTTGCTACACACCCTCTTACCCTTTCCTCCTGGAGGATGTTGACATCGCCCCTCTGTGTTGCGTTGTCTTTCTCTGCACAAATATCTCTTTGTCTGTGAGCCGAATGTCTATGATTATTTTTTTACAGCAAACGAGTAAGCCAACGCCTATGAAAAGCACTGATTCCTCCACGATTTACTCCACGGTTCATCAGTCCAAAGAGGTGAGCCCGTGAGGGTGCCCTGTTCTCACAGCTTACCTCTCTCCTTAGACTTAGAACTTTATAAGGGAAGTAAAAGTAAAGGGGGCCACGGGATAGATGGCACAGACACCGGCGGAATGTAGAAGGTCTCAGGGCATCACCAAAACGTAGAGGTTATCTTGTATGAGGCTCGTCACCCATCACTGAGCTTCCACCCTACCTGAATTCAGTTAAATTGTTTAAATTAAAATTTTAAGTCAGTTTTGCCTTAGCTCCGTATTCCTATCTGTCACTTAGTGCTTCCCAGACCTCCTCTATAGCCACGAGAGACAGCCCGAGACACTGGTCCCCATTAACCTGCTTGATTTTCCTTTTTGCCATTAGAGTAAGCCCATTTCTCCCCGGACGACTGCCCTCGGCAACGTCATCCAAGTGGCTGAGGGGTCTCAGCAGGAATGCAGGAAGGACTTGGCTTCTCCCGATCCCTTGGGAAAGAACAAACACAGCGTGGTTTCTGCCTGGAGAACTTGAATATCTAGGATCATCACTTCCAGTTCTGAGGACCGGAACCTGTTCGCCTACGTCAAATATCGAAGGAATGACATCATTTCCAACATGGGACCCAAATAACATTTTCTAATGTGCTCTGGGTCAAAACACGCCTCGGCGAACAAGCCTGGATATTGACTTTCTCTTTGGCAATGGATGGGGTTGCGGTTGACAGGGAGTGGTAATTCAGAAGACAACGACTTCTCTCCTTGTAGACAGCAGCAGGACTGTGATTCGCTGGGAGAGAGTACTGTGTGTTACGTATGTTGTCTCCGGAATCGGACGGACCCATCCCCAAACCCTCACGCATCATTTACTAGACATACCTCCTGGGACCCGTTACGGAACCTCTTGAGCTCTGGTCTGCTAGACTGAAAAATGGGGATCAGCCCGTTATTCAAACCAGGAACCGGAGTTATCCTTGACTTCAGCTGTTTCGTCACCGGGCCCTTTGGACTCTACCTCCACACATGTATGTCAGATCAACCCGCTTCTCTCCAAACCTGCAACCTCCATCCTGTATTAACCCACCATCATCTCCAACCTGGGCTACAACAGTAAACTCCAAACAAATGTCCCCCAGGTTTGCTCTTATCTCCCTCCGGTCCATTCTCCACAAGACAGCCAGAGAAATATCTTTAATATAAATCAGACCCTTCACTTGTCTGCTTAAGATGAACGCTGCGGGACCTCCCGGTCACTCAGAAAGAAACTGAGTCTCCGTGGCTCTGGATGGCCTGGCGCATCTACAACCTCGGCCGTCACCACTCACCCCTCTCTCTCTGATTTGGCCTCTCTGGTTCTCTTTCAGCTCCTCGGAGGAGTTTGCTCACATCTGCCTCCAGACCCTTCTCTGCCTGCCTCCTTCCTCCTCATTCTATAGGTGTCGGTGCACATATGTCACTCTCCAAGAGAGACCTTCAGACCATTCTATCTGAAGTGCGTCCCCTTGTATTCTGTCACACTTTCCACGTCGTCTATCACATGCCATCGACTATTTATTATATTTAATGTCTCCTTCTCTGACTACTCCATACGCTCTCGGGGAGCAAGGACCGCAATGATTTCATCTCAGTATCCTGACCACCTAGCACAGGATGTAGCGCCTAGAAAATGTTCAGCCGAGCTCCTGGGTGGCTCAGTCGGCTAAGCGACTGACTTCGGTTCAGGTCATGATCTCGCGGCGCGGTCCGTGAGTTCGAGCCCCGCGGCGGGCTCTGCGCGGACAGCTCGGAGCCTGGAGCCTGCTTCGGAGTCTGTGTCTCCCCCTCTCTCTGCACCCCCCCCCACCCCCTGCTCATGCTCTCTCTGTGTCTCTCAAGAATAAACAAACGTTGAAAACAGTGTTCCATGATACTTTTTAAATAGATAAATGAGCATCTAGTGGAGTCCTGGAAGAATTAAAGACAATGTGCCTGCAGCCCTTGGTGTATTCACAGAGCCCGGGAAACACGAGCGTCAGTGTTGCGTTGTTACTATTCCTGTTGTTAAATTGCGACCTCCTGAACTCTTACAGTCTTCTCACAAACCCTCACTACAAGAAAGGAGAAGGGATACATTGCCTGGGGCCCGCTTCCCTACCGGTTTGCCAGTTTGCATCATTCCCTACCAGCCTACTCGGCTCAGATTTTAAAACTTCATTCTTTTATCCCCAGAGCAGAATTCTCTGATGTTTTTGTGGGTTTGAGATCTTCAAGATAAACAATTTTTTGACAACGCCCTATGGAGGTGTGATCGACATACAAGAAGCTGGACGTCCTTCATGGCACACAACTCGAGTCTGGAGAGAAGTATGCATTTGTGAAACTGACCACAGTCGGGACTATAAACATATCTGGCACCATGAGAAGTGTCCTCTAGCCTCTTTTACTTTCAATTTTTAGTTTTTGGTGGGACGCAGACACTTAACATAAGACCTACCCGATTAGAAAAATGTTAAGTACGATATTGTTAATTATAGGCCCTAGGATGTACGGTGAATCTCTCTAGGACTCATTCCTCGCGCTTAACTGAAATTTTATCCCCTTTCTCCCAACTCTGCGGAGCCACGCCAAGTGCCGAGGCACCGGGTCTATCTTCCCCAGAGCAGCACACAGATGTGCCAGGATAACGGGTGCCAACTCCTACCTCTCCTTCCCTGGTGAAGGAGCAGTCGGGGGTGAGGTGCTTTCTCCCCCTCCTGTAGAGCCAAAGCCAACTGCTGGGATCCAGGCTGGCTGCCGAGCTGTGCGTGCGAGCCGTGTGGCTCCCCCCCTATGGGGGACGGCCTGCAGGGGTGGATGCGGGCCTGCTGTGGGGGTCCACTGGTGGACCAGCTCACTGGCAGGGCCCCTAGGCTGGTTTCTGAGATCCACACGTCCGTTGCCGTGGGCCCCAGCCCCCTTGCTTTGTTCTTAGCTGCCCCCCAATGAGACAGAAATGCAACGTCCCTATGCGTTCCGGGGGACAGAAGCAAGCCTCCCGGGCCCATTGCGAAAGGCTGGGGAAGGAGGACGCTCATTTCACGGGGTCTCCTGTGGGAGGAACCAGACTGAGGGAGTCTCTCTAAGCACTGAGCTGTGCCAGCTTGGGGTGATGTGAGTAAAGTGAAATTGTTCTCACCCTTTGCAGTGTGTCTGCTCTCGGATTCTGTGCTCCACTCGGGCGCTAGGACCTCTCCACGGGACCCCGGGGCTCTCGTAAAAGTGTATTTGTCCAGGAACGGCTGCTAAATCAGGGTTCCCCTGGGAGGAACTCTAATGTGCTGATGTCACTCTAACACACCATTTTTCAACGTGTCTCTTTCTGATCACAAAAATAATAAATACATGCTCATTATAAATGATTCAAACATTCCATAAACAGAAATTCCATACAATCCCCAACATAACTACCACAAATCGTTCCCTATCAAAGGCATAAGCTTTTTACCAAAATGAAATATTTTTTACAATTTTTCTGCTTAAGAATATCTCTTCAGGGGTCCCTGGCTGGCTCAGGTGTTAGAGCATGAAACTCTTTTATTTATTTATTTGTTTTTTTGTTTGTTTGTTTGCTTACTTTGAGAAAGAGAGAAAGAGAGAGAGAGAGGAGTGAAAGAATCCTAAGCAGGCTCTACGCTGACAGTGCACAGAGACAAAGCCCCAGGTGGGGCTCGATCTCACAAACTCTGAGATCATGACCTGAGCCAAAATCAAGAGTCAGACGCTTACCCTACTGAGCCACCCAGGCACTCCTAGCGTGCAGCTCTTGATCTTGGGGTTGTGGGTTCGAGCCCCACACTGGGTGTAAAGATTACTTAAAAAATAAAAATAAACAGTTTTTAAAGAAAGAATATCTCTTAACTCTCCAATGTCAGAACATGTAGTTGTGCTACATTTTTTTTTGCTTTTGATTAATTTTTATTAGTTTTATCTACAAATAGTTCAAATAGTGCTTTAAAATGCATATAACAACTGGGGTGGCTGGGTGGTGCAGTCCGTTAAGTGTCCGACTCTTTTTTTTTTTTTTAATTTTTTTTTTTAACGTTTTATTTATTTTTGGGACAGAGAGAGACAGAGCATGAACGGGGGAGGGGCAGAGAGAGAGGGAGACACAGAATCGGAAACAGGCTCCAGGCTCCGAGCCATCAGCCCAGAGCCCCACGCGGGGCTCGAACTCACGGACCGCGAGATCGTGACCTGAGCCGAAGTTGGACGCTTAACCGACTGAGCCACGCAGGCGCCCCAAGCGTCCGACTCTTGACCTCAGCTCAGATCATGATCTCACAGGTGGTGAGTTCGAGCCCAACATCGGGCTCTGTGCTGATGGCATAGACTCTGCTTGGGATCTTGTCTCTCCTTCTCTCTGCCCCTCCCCTGCTTGTGCGCTCTCTCTCTCACGCACGCACTCTCTCTCTCTCAAAATAAATAAATAAACGTAAAAAATTTTTTAAATGCATGTGACAACTAACTACAGTCTCTCGCTTTATATCTGCCTCTCCCATACTGTCCTTTCTACACACACACACACACACACACACACACATGCCCCACATTATCTACTGACATCTTATCTGTTTAGATTCATTCTTTCCTTAATCCATCCTCCTAATATGAAGACATCTCAATTTTGGCTAAACACATATTCAGATGCTTTCATCATTATGACTGTAAAATACTGTTGATTACTGAGCCAAGAAGTGACTATGATTACATTTCCCTTCTTGCACAATATTTAGTTTTTCTTAGAGTTAATTTCCTCATTTTCCTCTTTGCTTTGTTTTCATTGAACATCTATATTCCCATGCCCTCCATTATCTCTGTCAATGTGATTCTCAATATAATTTTCCACTTAGTTAAATCTGTTAAATAATTTATCGGCTTTACATTCTTCTAGAGGCGTGCCTGTTGGAGCATCTGACCCCATATTCCACCCTGAGCTGGTTATTTTCTATGCCTGACACAGAGCAATTGTCCTGGGACTCCCTCACTGTCACCTTTGACAACCCTTTACCTGTCTCCTCTGTGAGATGGTCCAGCTTTTGTACCCTATAATTTCCTTTATGCATTTCTGAATTATTTAAGTAGCAACAGGAATAGTGTATTGTTTTGTAATTTTAAACCAATTCAATTCTTCTAAAATTTTCAATCCATTTTTAAAGTTAAATGCAAAATTTGGGGGCACCTGGGTGGCTCAGTCGGTTGAGCATCCGACTTTGGCTCAGGTCATGATTGCACGGTTCATGAGTTCGAGCCCCGCGTCGGGCTCTGTGCTGACAGCTCAGAGCCTGGAGCCTGCTTCAGATTCTGTGTCTCCCTCTCTCTCTGCCCCTCAGCTCCCTCACTCTGTTTCTCTCTCTCTCTCTCTCTCTCTCTCTCTCAACAATAAGTAAACATTTAAAAAATTGATTAAATTTAAAGTTATATGCAAAATTTTAAACAGACCAGGACTGTTGGAGAGAGCCCATGTGCTAGAAACTATGTAATGGAGACCAGCTTTTAAGACCTCAAGATTCAGTGGGGATGGGTGGGGGAGTCCAAATGGGGAATTACAGAGATGATGGCTGCAAACAATAGATGAGCCAAGCAAAATTCATCAAAGTTAAACTAATCTCACATAGTGGCTATCAATTACATTAACAGTGGAATAGGACAGGACTGGAGAAAACATTTGATCAGGAAGAAGGAAGAACTTCTAGGAACAGAGTTGTGGAGGCATGAAAGCAAAGAGAAGAGGGTTACTACCATGCCCATGCAAGATGGCCTCAAGCTCAGAGGAAATCTCTTTGGGCACCAAAGGGTATCAATCAAAAAAAGCAAGACTTCTAAGGGCCTTCGGAGGGGAAGAAGGAATAATCTGTGACGTCAGGGCAGGTAGAGAAATGTTTTTCAACATCTAGGATGCCAAAACCCAGTCAGAAAATTAGAGATCGTGTCATGGCAGGGATGCTAATCCATCCAGAGCAGAAAATCTACAAGAATCTACCTTGAGTCGGGACAGCACTGAGGAGGGTCACCTACCAAAACAAGAATTAGAAATGTGTCCACGAATATCTGACAGGTGAGTGAGAAAAGAGCTTATAAGAAAAATTAAGCTGGGGCACCCGGGTGGCTGGGTTGGTTAAGCGTCTGACTTCAGCGCAGGTCATGATCTCACAGTTCGTGGGTTCGAGCCCCACGTCGGGCTCTGTGCTGACAGCTCGGAGCCTGGAGCCCACTTGGGATTCTGTGTCTCCCTCTCTCTCTGCCCCTCCCCTACTTGCACTGTCTCCTCTCTCTTAAAGCAAAAATTTTTTAAAAATTGAGAAAAATTAAGCTTACATTTCACTATAGACCAGGTAATAAAATATAGACTTCTTGATTCTTATGTTTCCTTAAACCTTTTAAACATCCTCCATATTTATTATCGGTGCCACCCTCTCTTCTCTTGGCTTCTGTGACACCACGTTCCGCCTAGTTTTCCTCCTTCTTTACCAGCTGCTTCTCAGTTTCCTTCTGAACCTCCTTCTCCTCTGTGGGACCAGTAAACACTGGAGCTGAGGCTCAGACCTGGGCCCCTTTCACTCTTCCGTCGACATGTTCTTGTACAATGTCAACCAAGCCCATTGTCTTAATACTATTTATACGCCAGCGGTTCCCCAATTTCTATCTCTAGCCCTGGCCTGCGGGCTTGTATCACTAACTGCCTACTTGGCATCTCCCCTTAGACGTGCACCACACATATCACGTTCAGGATGCCAAAAAGCAAAGAAAAAGAAAAGCATCGGATTTCCTTCTCCAAGGCTTTTCTTCCACCACTCTTTCCCATATCAGCAAATGGCACCATTGTTGTGGGACACGATCAGGTCTCCTCTACAGGCCCGGAGACCACCCAGCGCTCACCCTATAATTAATCATTTTTTTTTCCTTTCTGGTGGGAAACAAAAAGAATTAGCCAACTGTAAGTAATCCATTGTTATGAAGGTAAACACATTAAGACCTGGATGCCCCATTCCCAAGGGATAGAAAACGCATTTTGCAGCGGGGGGGGGGGGGGGGGGGGGGGGAACCAGGCAATGCCTGCATGATTCCTACAAAAGGAAAACAAACATCTTTCTTTGTCCAGAAAGTAAGCTTGTTCCTCAATGTTTTCATTGTAGAATGGAGGAAAGGGCACCGCAGTTCAACTGCTTTCGCTGAGGGAAGAAGTCTGTGATTGGCTGTCCCGGGAAGATAACGGAAGGGGAGAGAAACACTCCCCCCTTTTGAGCAGCCCCCCCCCCCCCAGTCACACCCACCGACAGTCCCACACCTTTGGCGTGACCTGCGAGAGCCCTACTTACCTCTCCACCCTTTCACAGCATCTCAGCCACACTGGTTTTCATCCGCTCCTGGACTAACGCCAACCCTCCTTCTTGCCTCTGTGCCTTTGCACATTCAGTTCCCTCTACTAGTCTACGAACGCACGCAGGCGCACGCACACACACAAGCCAGCTCCTAGGCATCCTTCAGGACTCCGCTTCTACATCATGTCTCCAGAGAAGCCTTCTCTGACATATTCTCCGTCGCTATTCCCGCGATGTGGTCTCAGAGCCCCGTGTGTTTCTCCAACCGTTGGTACAAATTCAAATTTTATGAGCATTTGCGTGATTTTGTGTTTGACGCATCTAATATATCTCATTGCGTTCAAAGTTCCAAGAGAATAGTGACTGGGTCCCAGGAACCTCACATGGTCCCGAATCTATCGAAGTAGACATTCACTAAATAGTTGTTGAATAAACAAGCAAACAATAGATCGGAAGTAATATGGTGGCTGGGGGTGGAGGAGGGAATTTAAAGGCTAGAGGAAGGAGGGGCACCTACCTGGGTGACTCAGTCAGTTGAGTGTCTGACTCTTGATTTCAGCTCAGGTCATGATCTCACGGTTCATGGGTTCGAGTCCCGCATCAGGCTCTGTGTTGGCAATGTGAAGCCTGCTTGGGATTCTCTCTTTCCCTCTCTCTCTGCCTGTCCCTCACTTACGCATTCTCCCTCCCTCTCTCTCTCTCTCTCTCTCCCTCTCAAAATAAATAAATAAACATTTAAAAAAAAGACTAGAGGAAGGACCAGGGTACAGAATGAATGACAGTAAGATTGTTAGAATACAGGGCAATTCTGATACTGGGTAAATCAGTCAGTTATAACTGTAAGCCTCTTGATTTCAGCTCAGATCATGATCTCACCGTTCGTGGGTTTGAGCCCCACATCGGGTTCCATGCTGGCAGCGTGGAGCCTGCTTTAGGTTCTCTGTCTCTCTTTCTGCCCCTCCCCAGCTTGCACTCTTTCTCAAAATAAATAAACTTCAAAAAATTGTTAGAATACAACCAGTTTAGGTGAATGCTGGAAACACCAGAGGGGGTTCCTTGTATACAGAGGGACAGCTCTCCATTCAAGTCACGCCAGGATGACAAACCCCAATGTCTCTCGTCGCAATGCCCTGATCTGCCTCTGAGATCTGAAATTTGAAATCACCACTCTTCCTTGTCCTTATATTTCCCCTACACTCACTCGTGTTTCCTCCCCGCTTCACTCATTGTGAGTCTCCAAGACCCTTGGTCCCTATCTGAATAGCCTTCATTCCCCGTCCACAGATCAATAAAGTCATCGTCAACACTCTATGTGTTCTCTTCCTTAGCTTTCCATATTGCTGGGCCAGCATCCAATCCAAAGGATCGCCTGTCCTCCATCTTGATTCCCCGGTGCAACCCGCAAAGTCCATAGGAGAAAGCCCATGAACCGTGCAGCACATCACAAATCCACACAATTTCTCTTTGGACCTTGGCTCTACTCAGTGACGCTTTTGCTCCCCCAGAGAATCCAAACTCTCCCAACCTTCAGTATTCACCTATCCAGTGGTTAGGTGCTTAGGTGAATATTTTCAGTATTCACCCATCCGGTGGTTCTTAACCCTTGACCGCTCGCTAGAACCTCATGAGGAGCTTTTAAAACCACCAGTGCAGGAACATCCAGAGATACTGATCTAATTATTCTAGACTGGGATGCAGGTAAGCAGTTTGTTTGTTTGTTTTTTAACTCTCTGGGTGACTCCAGTCTACTTAATAGCAGAAACATTTTCCTGTGCATGGAGACTACATGGGGCTGTCTTTGAGAGGAGAGTGATCCTCCTGGGGAGGTAACGTGTTGATCTTCAGGTATTTTAAGAGAACGCCAAAGGCATGCTTGTGGACTTGAGAGACTGAGCTAGAGGTCCATAGGCCACTGCCCACTTGCTCTCTCCCTCAGAGCCAGCACAACAGAGAGGAGGAGAAAACAATCTCAGTCAGTGAAGGGTTGAGGAAAGTGAGCACGGGAACCATGACGGGGGGTGTTGGGGGCTGGGGAGGAGTCAGTAATGGAGCAAGGAAGGAGGAAAGTAGACCTTGGCATATTTTCTTAAGTCCTACACCAGAAATCACCAACTGGCTGCTGGAGACCAGGATCCTATCTGCAGATATTTGGCCCCACAATGCTCTAATTTTGTGGTCGTTGTTATTGCCGTGCTGTGCTCACCACAAGGGTAGCCACCATTTGTCATCGTAGAGCGCCATTACAGCACAATTGACCATATGCTCTATGCCACCCCCTTCATCCCCATGACGTAGTCATTCCACAGCTGGAGGCCTGTATCTCCCACTCCCCTCCACCTTAATTTTAAAATTAGTAACATGAAAAATTGAGGCAATTTACCTGGAGATCCTCATTTCTCACTCTTCCTTAAAAATGTTTTCCAGATACCTGACTACATTGGGACCACATGCCTACAGGGCAACAATATCCGGTGCTGAGGGACATTTGTCCTGTTCTAAACGGGGCCCACACTCTACACTTCATCCTTGGCCTGGCCTGCCTACCTCAGTCGTTTATTTGATCTGCCTGATATCTAGAAACATCTAAGCTTTCAAACGCTGGCCTAAGCCATGAAGCTTTGCCCCATTCCATATTGGTCAAAGAAGCAAATCAACAAGTCAGGCAACGTCATAATGCCTGATCTCCCTTGTCCACTCCCATCCCCCCCAAACCAATAGTTGGACCCTGTGCGGCTTTTCTAAACGTTTTTCTAAAGCTCTTAGTAAAGAACCACTGAACGTCCACCAGGGTCTAGTGTATCTGTCGATAGGAGGAAGATCGTCACAGATGGACGCAGAACAGAGAGAAGGTAACTTTGTTCCAGAGTCTCAAGGCAGACATCTCATTCTAAACTTCACAGTGATGAGGGGCACCTGGGTGGCTCTGTCAGTTAAGCGTCCAACTTCGGCTCAGGTCCTGAGCTCATAGCTCATGGGTTCGAGCCCCGCGTCGGGCTCTGTGCTGACGGCTCAGAGCCTGGAACCTGCTTCGGATTCTGTGTCTCCCTGTCTCTCTGCCCCTCCCCTGCTCACACTCTGTCTCTCTCTCCTTCAAAATAAATAAATATTTCAAAAAATTTTAAATTTCACAGTGATGAGAATGAGCTGAGAAGTGACTTCTCAACTAGAGAGAGAGAGAGGAAGTCTGAACCCCTGTTTCCCCTCTTCCCAGAGATTATCTAAAGATACTTCCTGTGGGGAAGAAGGAAGGGGACATTGTTACTGACCTCTGACCACCAGACCATAGCATAAGTGACTATGCCCAAAGCTTTCACTTCCTCCTACTTGGTCCAACACTCTTCTGAAGTTTCCCTCTTAAAAGCACCAATGTCCAAGTGCATGCTGGTGCCCCCTGTGGCATTTGACATCACAGAGTCCCCTCCACCCCTAAAGTTTCTCTCTTTGGCTCTCAGTATATCTTGCCATGCTAGCCCTGTCCTCTGTCTTTCTGGCTCCTTCTCACCTCTCCTTGGCTTGGCTTCCCTTACAATTCTTGTCTCATAAATAAATTTGTTTCCCTAGATCCTACTGACTGGATACTTCCTGGATGTCCAATAATCACCTTAAATTCTGCTTCTCTCCCTCCCTTTGTTTCCATAGACTATATATCATAAATATTCTTGGTAACTCCAAGAAAGGAGAAAATCCCTATCAAAGCCCCTCTCGGGATCTGATAACAATCCCAATCATAGGATGAGTTCATGGCCATCTAAAACAGAGGGGAAGGTACGTTAAATGTTGAAGCTCTCACAACAGAGATTGTTGAGAGAAGAAGCATGCAGGAAAGGAGCCTGCTTCTGACAGAGGGCAGAACATGCTAGTTTGAAAAGATGTAGTCAGTATTACACTCAGGGTTTACATTCCGAAAACAAAATGCACCTCTTCAACAGCTAATCCTATAGATGATCATATTTACTAAGCAGTTGTTACCTAGTTATTCATTCATTCAGTAAACATCCCTCTTCCCTGTGGGCTAGGTACTAGGTGCTAACCTTTAACAAGACGGGGCCTCAGTCCTCAGGAATCACGGGGATAACAGGCGCTAAACAAATGTATAGTAGATCCAGGTAGATAAACACAAATACACGATTACCTCCACGGTAAGTGCTATAAACAAGTCCTTCAGAGGTACTGGCGGTATCGTTGAGCCCACCAGGCTCTACCGCCTCAGGGCCTTTACACCTGCTACTCTCTCCATGCACGTCTTCATCCCCAGGTCCTGGCGTGGCCAGCCCTTTCTCACTATTCATTACAAGGAGGCTTTCTCTGATTTTCCTACCTGTGCTATAGAAAGGGAACCTCTAACCAACTAGATGTTCTACACTTCCATGAAGCTGGGAAGTGCCTTTCTGTTTTTCTTCACCAACTTTTCGTTGCACAGATATAGGTTTGAAGGAGGCAAAGAGTCAGACTCAATCAGGGTTGACAAATCAGATTTAGAACTCAGAGTTCAGAAATAGAATTCACAGAATTGGTGACTTGCCTGTATATGGGAGACGAGGAAGAGAAACATGACCGTGATGAGTCAAATACATCAGTGATTGATTGAAATTCAAAAACAAAGAGAAGGAAGTTTGGAGAAGATGATTAATTTAGTCTTGGATGAATTTAAGCTGTCTGAAGGACATCCGAAGTCTCTTCAGTGAACAGTCAGAAATCAAGGACTAGAACAAGAGAGCACAGTCAGGGCTGGAGCTACAGATCCAGAAGCCTTTGGGTGGCGGCCAAAGCCATGGGATTGGGGGGTGGGGGGCCACCCAGGAAATGTATGTACAGTGAGAACAGAGGAGGACACACTGGGAGCCCTGAGTAACTGAGACGGAAAATCCAAGAGATGACAGCGGAAGGAATTGACAGAGAGACGGGAGAACCAAGAGATCTCAGAGTCACAACAGTTCAAGATAAAAGAAGTTCAAAAAAGTGGAAGCGATGACAAATTCTGCAGAAAACTTAAGATAAAAGTTGGGTAAACAGGAGATCACGCATGACCGGACAATGAGTAATTTTAGCTTCGAATCTAATGTTGTAAGACTGGAACGCTGTCATCCTTCCTATTAGAGTCACCTGCTATCCTCGGGTCACTGCCCCCCAACTTCTTGAAGAGTTCAGCTCCTGGCTGACTTGTACGCTCTCCAACCCTACTCCCCTTGAACTTCTATCCATGTACATGGTCCTTCCATTAGCCTCACTCTTCGGGTCTCTGACCTCTTCACCTCCAACGAGCTTGTCTTCCACTCCTTTCAGTCCATTAGCCTTTTGGTTGCCCCATCTTGGTTTTCTCCTCTGTCTTCCTGGCTCCCTTTTACCCCTCCTTGGCTTGGTTCCTCTTGTGTGCGATTCCTGCCCCTCAGGCTGATTTGTTTCTCTAGACATAGCTGATTAGACATCTCCTATAGTCATGCTCTAATGCCAAAATCTACACTCTTTCCGTAATCTTAGTTTTAAGCATCCCACTCTCTCTAATCGCCATCTTCTATCTTTCCATTTCACTCCTTCTTTTACCCCAACTCCAACAATCCCTTCACCTCCGTGCCCCAACCAAGAGTCCATTGATCCAACTACCTCTCGCTATCTCTCCTGACCCTTGTGGCAACACTCTTCTCCTTACCCAGTTTAATGTCTGTGGTGAGTCATTACCACCACTCCCTCCGATACGCCCTCACCTCCCTTGTTCCATTTCGAATTGTACTGCCCGGCCAAAAGCCAATTTAAAAAATCAATACGGCTTAGTTCCAACTGGGGCTCATTTGTACCTGAATTTGTACCACGAGCTGGAAAAAAGCATGCAACCATGCTATGACTAGCCTCACTTAAATGTAGGATCCTTAACTCCAATGCTGCCAGGCAATTATAACTTTATTTCTCTCGTTCATTCTCTTACTCTCCTGAACGACCAGGAGGTGAGAGCAGACCAGCTGCAGAGAGCATCGCCTTCCAATACTTCTTCCACTGTCCTCACTCTCAGTTTCCTCACTGAAAAGACAGATGCCATCTGAAAAGTATTTCCTCATGCTTCCATTGTAACATCTATCCACCCCCCTTCCTTTGTGTCCTGCTCTGTCTTCTCTTCCTCTCTGCATCTTTCTCCATTCTCCCGTTACTCTGGATGAATTGAACTGTGTCAAGTAAGGGACAGCTTCTCTACTTATGCGCTAGGACCTAGCTCCGCTCACCTGCTCGAGGGCATTGCCCCAGTAATTCTTCCCGTTTACACTTGACCTCAGCCGAAAGGCCAAGAAGCAATGCAGTTCTTCCCTTTTAAATCTGCTTTCGCAAATTCCCTCTCTGCCAGATCATCCCCATCAGATTACAAACATGTTATTTCTCCCGACTGATAAAACAAAACAAAACTCTTCTGATCCTACTTCTCTCCCTAGCTACTACTGTTCTATTTCTCTCTTCATTTATAGCAAAATTCATTCTTTTCTCCTCCCACTCTCTTGACCCATTGAAATATTCCGTCCTCAAAGTACGTGACCTATCAGCATCATTCGATTTGGTCCATCCCTCTCTCCTTCTTGACACATTTCTTAAGTCATCTCCCGGGACACCACGCTCTCCTGATTTTCTTCCCACTTCCTTCCCACTCTCCCAGCTCCCTCACCGGTTCATGCTCATCTTCCCGGCCCATTAGCATTAAATTGCTCCAAGGCTCAGCTCTTAGAACACTTCTCTTTTCTATTTAATCTCATTCCAATGATGATCTCATCCATCCTCATAAGTTTATATCCACCCGCAGGATGTTGACTCCCAAATGCCTATCTCCAGTCCCCTCGACAGCTAAACTCCCTCCTTTATCCAGTTCCCTCAAGACTTCATCTACAACTGAATGTCTTCTAATCACCATCTTATATTTCGTTGGTACAAACCCTATCTCTCTTTCTTTGTGTGTGTGTGTGTGTGTGTGTGTGTGTTTTTGCAGCTTTATACTTTTGTTTGACAGTCAGCAATTAGTTCTCGTCCACATTAACAGCCTGTAGATTTTGAAAGTGGTGACAGGTACATAGATAACCAAGGTATAGAGTTTATTTGATGAATCTCCATCCTCATGACATTCTCTGGACAACCACACATGGATATGGTATGGAACATTCCTTATTCCTTTGGCCCAGACAGCTTTTTTTAAAAATTTTTTTGATGTTTATTTATTTTGGAGAGAGAGAGAGAGAGAGAGAGAGCGTGAAACGGCAGAGAAAGAAGGAGACACAGAATCTGAAGCAGGCTCCAGGCTCTGAGCCATCAGCACGGAGCCTGATGTGGGGCTCGAACCCACGAATCATGAGCTGAGATCATGAGATCATGAGATCATGAGCTGAGCCGAAGTCAGATGCTCTGCCCACTGAGCCACCCAGGCACCCCAAGGGCCCAGACAGCTTTGTTGAGCCTGGGGTCGAGGCGCACATTTGGAGTTCCCATCTCCTTCAGAACAAATTTCCGGATCTCTCTGAGTGCCCGAGGGGCACGCTTCTTGAAACCCACTCCATGGATGCACTTGTGAAGGCTGATGGTGAGTTCTCGGGTCACTACCTCGTGGATGGCAGAACGGCCCTTCTTCTTCTTGCCACCCTTCTTTGCGGGAGCCATTCTGCCAGGCCCAGGTTGGAGAGAAGTGAGCCAAACCCTCTCTCTTAATCTCTCCCCCCCAACCTACTTTTCCCACGGTACTCCCCAGCTCGGTAAACTGCAGCTCCGTCCTTCGGTTCCTCAGGACAAAAATCTCTGCGTCCTTATTTCTCAGACCCCACATCCCACCTCTTATCATGGGTTATCGGTTCTTCCTTCAAAATAGATCCATAACAGGCACGTCACTGCTACCTCCCTGATCTAGGTCACCATCATCTATCATCTGAATTATTGCAACAGCTTCCTAACTAGGCAGGCCCTGCTTCCTTTCTTGCTCTTTTCAATCTATTCTCAACACAGGGGGATCCTTCTCATCTTATTTTTGAACCCATTTCATTTATTTTCGACAGAGACAGAGACAGAATCTGAAGCAGGTTCCGGGCGCTGAGCTGTCAGCACAGAGCCTGACACGGGGCTCAAACCGACAAGCCCTGAGATCGTGACCTGAACCGAAGTTGGAGGCTTAACGGACTGAGCCACCCAGGGGCCCCCAGAGTGATCCTTTTAAAATTTCAGACAGAACGTATCACTCCTCTGCTCAAACCCCTCCAACAGTTTTTCAGTTTACTCACAGAAGTTGGGGCCATTAAGATGGTCTAAAAGGCTTGACGTGACTTGACCCTCCTCCCCTCCATTACTTCTCTGACCTCAACTCCTGCTAATCTTTCCCCTCACTCTCAGCTCCAGCCACACTGGCTTTCTGGCCATTCTGAAAACATACCAAACACTCCTACTTGGGGCCTTTACACTTGGCTATTTCCACTAGAATGAGTGTGGTAAGAAATCATCAGGGACCTTAGCAGGGACAGTTTCCTTGACACGATGGGTTGAAACGAGTGAGAAAGTAGCTGAGACATGTTTGGAAAATGTGGAAATAGAGACAGAGATTGGTGGTTACTATTTCAAGAAGCTCGACTCAGTAGAGAAAGAGAGAAATCAGATGGTAGCTAGGGGGTAGATGCAGGGACATGAGAAGGAAGATTTTTGTTCTTCTGGGATTTCTGTGTCGATAGGTGGGGGTGGGGAGCTTGAATTTGTTCATAGGCTAAAAGGAGGTAGTAGAGGGAGAAGTGAAAGATCCGGTAACCGCCCTGCAAAGAAGATTCGATAGCATCCAACAAATACTAAATGATGCTGTGTTAAGATATGATAATGCATGAAATCAACATCAAGTGGCCCAAATGGATGTGAGCAAGGTTAAAACCGCAACTGTAGATTCTGGTTGTAAAGCTGAAAGGAACAAAGAAAGGAGGAAAGGATTGCTTATAGGAAGTTGAGAAACTTCATTATTTTTACAGCCTCTCTTTTCTCAGCATGCAAGAGACTGCAGTCTGTTGTCAGCGAGGGGAAGGGGAGAACGGGGCTTAAAGAAGGTATTTCAGGTCAAAGATCCGCGATAATAATTAAAGGGAATAGGAGAGGAAGCTAATGAAACCAGAAGGAAAAGAAAGATCAAGCAGCTCCGAATGCCTACATGAAACTGACTGCCATTAACTCGTAGAGGATCCATTGTCTCCAACCGTGTCATTTTTATCCACTAACCCTCAGCACTCAAGTACGGAATGGCTTGTAGAACCAGCAGGTGGTTGGTGGCTTCCGGGGCAGGGAAAGAGGTCAGGGGTAGTGCTAAGATCCCGGAAACAGCCAGCTGAGTTGTGTATTTCCAACCCATCTGCCTCTAATAGAGAGACAGTAAATGCCAAACACTTAATGCCCCAGCTCCCCTACAGCTAGGGGAAGCCATGCGTCGATGAGACATGGCAGAAGTCTACAAACGATGCCCTCCTGTTTTCCTTTCTAGTGTCACCAGCACAGTCATGAGGCCTAGAGAGGCAGCGGCCATTTGGTGACCTTGAGGCCACAAGAAGGCACATAAATCCAGCATAGTAAGGACATCAGGGCAGAGAGGGGAAAGGAACATGGGTTCCCGATGGCGTTCAGGGCTGCTGTTAGCTCTGTTGCCTATGCGGAACAAATAAACCCTTATTTACGTAGGACATGGGTGGTATGTTTTCTGGTCGTTTGCAACCCAATGGGTTCATAACGGAAGGTTAGGTAAGTACCAGGCTAGGTAAGTACCAGGCTAGGTAAGTGTGTTAGTCACGATGCTTTTGGTTATAAAAAACATTAGGCAAATGTGGAAGCTTCTTTCGTATCCCAGGTGTGGGATACAAAACAGACCAAGCTGCAATTCAGTATTGACTGGAGAGAGCCGCTACGTCAATGATGTCTGTCTCAAGATGGCTCCAAATGATTTCCGTACTGCAAAATGAAGCCAAACTCGGGATGGGGGTGGGGGTAGGGAAGGATATTATAAAATAATATAAGGGGAAAGAAGTGGGAGAGGATTTAATGAGTCATATGGCTGCAACAGCCAAGAGATAGAATTGGCTTCAGGTCCAGGAGGGTCCATAGCTCAAATAATATCATGAGAAAAATTGTCTCCCTTCATCTCTCAGCTCTGCTTGCCTCTGTTTGACTCGATTCGTTCCCAAATCTCTCCGAGTATGCACGACAACTTCCAGCAGCTCTGTTTTTACACATTCCTTAGAGCTCATGACCCCATAAGCTCATGACCCCGACCCTTTCTCTGACAGTGTCCGTATCAATCCCCAACAAGCATTGCTTGGACGGCCTGGGTCAGGGGCCCACGTCTATATGGTGGAGGTGGTTAGGCTACATGACCAACAGCCCCACCAGTACCACGTGGAATGGAAGAAGGGTTCCCAAAAGATACAGGTGTTCAGCATACTAAGAAGCAATGGGCCAACTATGGCGGAAAAACAAAGTGAGGCCGGGAAGGAGACGAATAAACTGGGGGAAAAAATGAGTGGGTTATTGGACTAGAGCGATTGACGAGGCTTCTAATTTGTATGGAGAAATGACACAGGAGTTGGAACGATAAAAACTTGTGGTCACACAGTAAGATACAGACGTTCAGTATTTCAGACAGAACAGTCCTAGATGATAATTGGCAAGGTGTGCATAGTAGAAAGTAGAAGATGGTGATAGAAATAAAGATCTGAGTCGGAAAAAAAAAAAAAAAGAGATCTGAGTCGACGAAATTAAGGTACTAGATCAAGAATCAAGATTATCAAGGATAGATTTATATCTTAAGGCCTTAAACTAGTTAAATATTTACGGTACTTGTGTTAATTACATATTCTTATGCAACAGAGTCCCCCTGGGCTCAACCCCGTTGTAGCTTATGACAGAATTTCCTACCTTGTTAAGGCTGCACATCCACTGAGTTTTTAATTTCGGTGATCGTATGCCTCGTGCCTGGAAATTAAATTTTATGAAATCTTGCCTTTTGTTTTACTTTATGTTTTTAATGATTTACGTATAAATATTTTACGATCTGTTATAGGATGTCAACCTATTATTTTAAGTGCTTGAGGGTTCAAATTTTCCCGTTTTAAGTATGCTGAATTTTACTCGTAATGAATTGCTCCCTTGTGTGCTTTGAATTTCCCATCAGAGGAAACATGGGAAGTTGTTTGTCAATGAGTATAGTTTCAATTTTGCAAGATGAAATAGGTCTAGAGATCTGTTATACAACAATGTGTATATAGTGAACACTCCTGGAGTGTATACTTTAAAAGGGTTAAGAGGGTACATTTTATATTATGTATTTTTATTACAATTTAAAATTTTATTTAAAAAAAAAAAACTAGCCATGGAGCGCCTGGGTGGCTCAGTTGGTTAAGCATCTGACTTTGGCTCAGGTCATGATCTCACGGTTCGTGAGTTTGAGCCCCGCATCAGGCTCTGTGCTGACAGCTCGGAGCCTGGAGCCTGCTTTGGATTCTGTGTCTCCCTCTCTCTCTGCTCCTCTCCCGCTCATGCTCTGTCTCTCTCTCTCAAAAATGAATAAACTTAAAAAAATAAAAAAAAAAAAACAACTTCAGGTGCTCCTGGGTGGCTCAGTTGGTTGAGAGTCTGACTTTTTTTTTTAATTTCTTTTAAACGTTTATTCATTTTTTGAGAGACAGAGAGAGACAGAGCATGAGTGGGGAGGGGCAGAGAGAGAGGGAGACACAGAATCCGAAGCAGGCTCCAGGCTCCGAGCTGTCAGCACAGACCCCGACATGGGGCTCGAACTCATGGGCTGCAAGATCATGACCTGAGCTGAAGTCAGACACTTAACTGACTGAGACACCCAGGCGCCCCTGAGCATCCGAGTCTTGATATCAGCTCAAGTCATGATCCCTCAGTTCACGGGATCCAGCCCCCTGTCAAGCTCTGTTCTGACCGTGTGGAGCCTGCTTTGGATTCTTTTCTCCCTCTCTCTCTCCCTCCCCTGCTCAGGCATGCTCTTTCTCTCTCTCTTTCTCTCTCTCTCTCTCTCTCAAAATTAAAAAAAAAAGTGTTCTTTTCCTGATTTGAAGATATTTTATTTATCTTTTTAGGCACTATTGTTGTTTACCCTTTACAGATGAAGAAACTGAAGCTTAGGAACTAAATTTCTTGCTCAAGGTCCCACAAAAGAGAGAGGTAGAGTTGGGCCTAAAATCCGAGACGAAAGCAAATCCCATGCTTTCCATCAGTACGTAGCAGAAAGCAGTGGGTTTCAAAAGCCTCAGGCGACGACAGTGTATGGGATAGTCTGGAGAAAGAGTCAGGACGCCAGAAATCGTTACGGCGAGAGAGCTAAGGAATATCTTCGGTGTAAGAGGATCGGGGCTGGGGCGCCTGGGTGGCGCAGTCGGTTAAGCGTCCGACTTCAGCTCAGGTCACGATCTCGCGGTCCATGAGTTCGAGCCCCGCGTCAGGCTCTGGGCTGATGGCTCGGAGCCTGGAGCCTGTTTCCGATTCTGTGTCTCCCTCTCTCTCTGCCCCTCCCCCGTTCATGCTCTGTCTCTCTCTGTCCCAAAAATAAATAAAAAACGTTGAAAAAAAAATTAAAAAAAAAAAAAAAAAGAGGATCGGGGCTAACCAGGAGGGTAAAAATGGGAGTCCCACAATTCAATTCGGTCCTGGCACTACCTGAAGTTCGTGTCACATCCCACAGGGTAAGGGCTCAGTCCCACAGAACTGTCCCCACCCCAGCTCCAGATGGCAATTGAAAGCCCCAGCTTGTCACCCGTACTTCTGACCAATTGACTATCAGTTGAGGTGCCCACGCCGCCCTCACTGAGTTTAATAATTTGCTAAAATGGCTCACAGAACTCAGAGAAACTTAGTTACATTTGCTGGCTTATTATAACAATATATTACTTATTATAGGAATACAGATGGACTTCCAGACAGGGGAGATACATGAGGGCAAGGAGATGTGGCGGAAAGGACATGAAGGTTCCATGCCCTCACCTTGTGCGCTGTCTTCCCAGCACTCCACGTGTTCAGCGGCACGAAAGCTCTCCAAACCCCATACTCGGGAGGTTTCTATGGAAACGTCACTACATAGGAATGATAGGTCATGAATTCACTCTCCAGCCCCTGCCCCGCTCTTGGAGGTTGGTGGTGGGGCTGAAAATTCCAAGTTTCTAATCAAGGCTTGGTCTTTCTGGTGACCATCCCCCATCCTGAAGCTGTCCAGAAGCCCACCCAGAGTAATTAGGACCAAACACCAACCCTATCACCCAGGAAATTCCAGGACTTAGGAGCCCTCTGTCAGGAACTGGGATCAAAGCCCAAATATGACAGCAAAAGATGTTCTCAGTGCTCTCCACACTTAGGAAACCACACGGATTTAGGAACTCTGTGTCAGGAACTGAGGAAAGAGACACATATATGTATATATTTTCTGCCATCTCACAGGAGAATCTATGAGTTTGGTTGTAGATAAGTTGAGAATTAGATGAAAGCAGAGCATTCAGTGAAAAAGAGTAGCCAGAGGCATAATTAACTTGTTAATATTCAAACACACAACTCTGACAAATGAGGACAGTGGTTACAGATGGGTTTTTATTAACTAAAAATGAGATAGTAAATCCTAACTTAAGGAACAAAGTGATTTGCATCAATGCATTTTTTTTCCAGATAACTGAAGTTCACATCGTCAGCTAACTTTTTTGTTATAAACATTTTTTACAGAAATAAGTCTAGAATATTTCATTGGCGCCCTTCCTCTTAAATAGACGATAGTAACTATCATCTCACCGCCTCTTGATTAATCATGTTTGTCATTATAGCTATGACTTACAGTAGTCTCTTCGGTTCTTCTATAATCTCCCAACCTCCGGGAGGAACAGTAGTTACTTCTTGTGTCGTAGAGCCTGTCTCTTATCAACCAGTCCCTTCTAATCTGTTGTTGCATTTTTGCTGTGGTCTGAGAAATACAATTACCATCAGTTCATATGAATTAAGAGTTGGTGGCTCTGATGGTTGACCTCCCGTCCTGGGCTTGGGGACAAAGACATGGGGGCCGCCATTTTGATGGGTTAGCTCCTCTCTGCCTCCAGTTTCTCCTGGCCTGGTAATCGGTTGTTGAAAGTTTCTGGGAAGCTGGCAATCTTCCATAATACTTTTTGCTGGCATAACTTTGGGAACTTGCTTTTAGCACTGTCACATGACAAAACTAAAACTAAAAACGGGTTGGATGTCCTTTGTTCAAAGGCAAGTGGTCCAGGGATGGGGGAGCAGTTGGAGACTCTTCCTGAGGGATTTTGGCCAGAGCGAGCTTTATAGAGCGTTAGAAAAGGCAACGTGGAAACAGGCACGATTGGCTAGGAGGTCTGAGACTTCCCAATGAGGCTAATGGTCCTCTTTTCTAGAGTCAGGTAAGCTAGCCAAAGCTGAATTAGAGGATCTCGATTGGTGTATGTGAGGTTTCCTTGACAGGTGTTTCCCGAAGGCTCAGGCTGACTTGGGTTTAGATTTGTGACGTGGGCCAGGCCACTGGGAAGGGCGCGGGGGGCACTCATTTTGTGGGTCCCGCCACACAAACTTCATCAGTACACATTGTTGGGCATCCCTGTTGTCGAGAGAGAAATGAGGATCAGAGTGGCCCCTCTAAATTGGAATAGCTCTTCATGTATCTAGTCTCCAAAGAAAATCATCAAGCTTCATTCTTCTCTTTGTGTCATGCTGATTCATTTAAACCATTTTTACAATGAAGTGTTTTTTAAATGCCTTAACCAAATGTCTCTAAGTCCTGTAGCCTCCTAGGGTCACCCTTTCATTTACTGTCGAAACAGGACAAGCCCATCCTACCCTCTGCAGACTACCCCTCTTTGTGAGGAGGGCGGGGAGGCAGGGAGCCCCTGATGGGCTGGGAGGGGCTTGGAGCTGGGGCTTTGGAGTCCCCACCCCTAGTGTCACCTCCCCTCCAATTGCTGTGTCCCTCTCCCCGCCACTTGGTCACCAGCGTGGCCCCTGACCCTCGAAGCACCACCAAACACGAGTCTGTGTGACTATCACTCCCTCGCATGTTGGAATAACCGTCGAGGCCTGAGGCAGCCGCCCTGCTGCCCACCCCCACCCCCGCACCACATCGGCCAGCCGAAGGGGACGAGGCTCACGTCCCTGGAAATGCTCCACAGCATGTCCAGTCACCCGAGCCCCATCCCCAGGCCAACCCTGGGCTCTGTGCCAGGGTTTTATCCTATAAAGGCATCCTGCCTCCCACCCCATTTTGCAGGGCTCCGAACGGAGACTGCCCGCTTCATCAAGTGTTAGATAACGTTTGTTTGTCTCATCTAAATGGTCTTTTTAACCGTTTTTTAAAACACTTAATGATTTGGGGCTCCTGGGTGGCTCATTGGGTTAAGCAGCCTGACTCTTGGTTTCAGCTCAGGTCATGATCTCACGGTTTGTGGGACTGAGCCCCGCATCTGGCTCTGCCCTGACAGGACAGAGCCTGCGTAGGATTCTCTCTCCCTGTCTCTCTGCCCCTCCACCACTAGTGCTCTCTTGCTCTCTCTGTCAAAATAAATAAGCCTTAAAAAAATAAAAAATAAAAAATAAAACACTTAAAGATTTGAGGGAAAGGGCCGGAATCCGCAGAACAGCACAGAATAAGAAACAAATTAAAACTGAGCCCTTCGGGGCGCCTGGGTGGCTCAGTCGGTTAAGCGTCCGACTTCGGCACAGGTCACGATCTCACGGTCTGTGAGTTCGAGCCCCGCATCGGGCTCTGGGCTGATGGCTCAGAGCCTGGAGCCTGCTTCTGACTCTGTGTCTCCCTCTCTCTCTGCCCCTCCCCCGTTCATGCTCTGTCTCTCTCTGTCTCAAAAATAAATAAACGTTTAAAAAAATAAATAAATAATAAATAAAACTGAGTCCTTCAACCTTAGCTTGTACTACAAAGCTGTGATCATCAAGACAGTAAAAGACACGTAGACACGTAGACCAAAGGAATAGAACAGAGAACCCGGAATCGGACCCACAAATCTATGGCCAACTAATCTTTGACAAAGCAAGGGAGAGCGTCCAATGGAAAAAAGACAGTCTCTCTAGCAAATGGTGCTGGGAGAACTGGACAGCAACATGCAGAAAGATGAAACTGGGCCACTTTCTTACACCAGACACAAAAATAAACTCAAACTGGGTGAAAGACCTAAATGTGAGACAGGAAACCATCAAAACCCTCGAGGAGAAAGCAGGCAACAACCTCTTTGACCTCAGCCGCAGCAACTTCTTGCTCGACGTGTCTCAAAGGCAAGGGAATTAAAAGCAAAAATGAACTGTTGGGACCTCATCAAGATAAAAGGCTGCTGCACAGCAAAGGAAACAATCGACAAAACTAAAAGGCAACCGACAGAGCGGGAAAAGATATTTGCAAATGACATATCGGATAAAGGGTTAGTATCCAAAATCTATAAAGAACTTCTCAAACTCAACACCTGAGAAGCAGATAATCCAGGGAAGAAATGGGCAGAAGACATGAATAGATACTTTCCCCAAGATGACATCCAGATGGCCAACAGATACGTGAAAAGATGCTCAACCTCACTCCTCATCAGGGAAATACAAATCAAAACCACACTCAGATATCACCTCACGCCAGTCAGAGTGGCCAAAATGAACAAGTCAGGAGACTATAGATGCTGGCGAGGATGTGGAGAAACGGGAACCCTCTTGCACTGTTGGTGGGAACGCAAACTGGTGCAGCCGCTCTGGAAAACAGTGTGGAGGTTCCTCAAAAAATGAAAAATAGAACTACCCTACGACCCCCAAGAGCACTGCTAGGAATTCACCCAAGGGGTCCAGGAGTGCTGACGCATAGGGGCACATGCACCCCCATGTTTATAGCAGTGCTTTCAACAATAGCCAAATTATGGAAGGAGCCTAAATGCCCATCAACTGACGAATGGATAAAGAAGATGTGGTTTATACATACAATGGAATACTCGGCGGCGAGAAAGAATGAAGTCCTGCCATTTGCAGCAACGTGGATGGAACTGGAGAGTGTTATGCTAAGTGAAATAAGTCAGTCAGAGAAGGACAGATACCATATGTTTCCACTCGTACGGGGAATTTGAGAAACTTAACAGAAGACCATGGGGGAAGGGAAGGGGGAAAAAATAGTGTCAAACAGAGAGGGAGGGAAGCAAACCATAAGAGACTCTTAATACAGAGAACAAACTGAGGGTTGATGGGGGGGTGGGGGGAGGGGAAATGGGTGATGGGCACTGAGGAGGGCACTTGTCGGGATGAGCACTGGGTGTCGTAGGTAAGCGACGAATCATGGGAATCTACTCCCGAAACCAAGAGCACCCTGTATACACTCTATGTCAGCCAACTTGACAATAAATTATATTTTAAAAAATAATAAATAAAATAAAATAAAATAAAATAAAATAAAATAAAATAAAATAAAATAACACTGAGTCCTTCAAATCACTGCCCTCGGAATCCCTCGGCCACCCGTGGAGACTTTCTCCCTGGTGACCTTCTCCTTAGGCTCTAGTGCCTTCTTGGGAGCTCTGACTTCTTGGGAAGTGGCCTTCTTGGGAGCTCTGCCTCAGTCTCTCCCCGCTCCTCTCGCAAAGTCCCAGAGCCCGCAAGCCAGAAGCTGCTCATACAGGTTCACATAAGTCAACCAGTAAAATTTCGGGAATTTTGCAAACCCGTTGCTCAACACAACCGCTATGAGCGACCGAAAGGTACCGGCTGGCATTTAAATACATTAGTTTTTGAAAAGGTCGTAAGTACTCAAAGGGCATCGCTTCCTAATTAATTTGGCTACACGTTGCCACTCTATGGCCTGGCGCTGACTTACGTCTATGGTACCCGTAGGGTGGAAATAGCGTAGAAAGGTGCCCATGTCTACGCAAAGGCTACCAGGGGCCAGGGCTGGGTGGGGGGTGGTTGTTGTTGTTGTTATTGGACAGGTGGTTGTTAAACTTCCTGGCACCCCCTCCCCTCCTCCCCCCTCCCTGCTCCCTGGAACACACCTGTGATTCCAACTGCGGCCCAGTTTAAGCTCCTCATGACCCAAGTTCCCTTTTCAGAGCAGCCACCAGGGCCCAGAGCTGAACACAGGCGGCCTCCCGAGGAGCTCCGAGGAGCGGGAGGACCTTCCACCTCTCAGATGGATTTTTCCGTCCGTAACGTTTGCACCTGCCACTGAGGGTTGTCTGCGCGGTGCGTTTACGAATCTTTGGTGAATCCTGTCTCCTGGCAGCAAACACAGAACACAAGCATTAGGATTCAAGACGGCTTGCGAGACACGCGTGAGAGAAGACCGCCGGGAAGCGTGTCAGGACTTTGGAAAAACTGAATCTCCCTCACAGGAGGGTGTCGGGAGGGGACTGTGTTGTTGTTGTTGTGGCTGGGGGGGGGGCGGGAAATCCTAAAAGCAAAGCGAATGGAAACACGGCTCTCTGTGAGGGGGAGAGTAAGAGGGAGGGGAGCGCCCCAGTCTATGGTTTATGAGTCATTTCCTGTTTTAATTCTTCCTGTTTGTCCTTGGTTTTTCCGCAAGTAACCGTTGAGGCTTGACCTTGCACCATCACCTCGCCTCCCAGGGCACGATCAACACAGTCCTGGTGATCGGCAAAGAGCTGGGGACTCTGAGGCACTTTGATGTTCAGAGCTACTGGGGGGTGGGGGGGTGGTGCAGAAATGACTTCTCAGTTTGCAAACTTTCCGGTGGCTGTGAGCCTCTATTTGATCGAACATGATCAGCCCCAGCCTGGACACCTTCTCTCTCTCTCTCTCTCTCTCTCTCTCTGTCTCCATCTCCCTCTCTCTCCTTTCTTCCTTCCTTCTCTCTGTCTTCCCCTCTTCCTTTCCCTGCCTCTCCCTCTCCCTTCCTGACCTGTGCCCCTCCCCCCACCGCCTCCTTTCTTCCTTTTTGCTTGGCCATTGCTCTCAGTGCTTCAGATGCACCTTGATGGGGGGGGGGGGGGTGTTCTATCACAAGGAGAGAAAAAAGGAGTCTGAACATGCGATTTTGAGGCTCCTAACTGAACTACTGCTTGTCCTGGGAGGCGTGGGAAAGACACAGATAAGACAAAGGAGAAAAACACTGTTCCTTTGAAAGAGGAAATGTAAAAACGAAACTTACAGCCCTGTTTACCTTTTTCCAAAATAACATCAGAGTACTGGCATCTGAGAAGAATAATAGTTCTGCTGCTGTGTGGCTGCTTTCTTTTGAAGTGTTCTCTGCAGTAGCTGGAAAGAGCTTGGACTTTGTTGTGGGACCGCACTTGGTGGGGGGGGGGGGGGGCGGCCCCCTCGCAGGCTGTGTGACCCGTGTGGCGGTGTGACCCGCGTGGGCTGCCAAGCCGGTGTCCACAAGGCCCCCACAGTCAGGCTGTCAGCGGCCGGCGTGGTCCTGATTGGTGGCTGACTGTGTGGCGTCCCTTGCTGAATGAGTCTAGTCGATCCCGATTCGACAGTGTGCATAAAGGACCGACTGGAGCCGAGTGTGGACGTTCAATAAATTTTAGCTCCGTCGATTCTTTTCCTACCCAGCCACCCCCAAACATTTTCACCAGCACAGTTCTGTTAGGAAGCAGTAAAAAATAATACGTGATATATTACCATGATGTTCCGCAGCCTCCGTAACGGAAAGCAGAGACCCAGAGGTGAGTGGGCTAAGAGCACCAATGGTGACTCAGACACACCGACACCTGGCCACGGCACCTCACACCCAGCTCAGACCATTGATGGCAAGACTCGAGGCCTCCCTGGTAATCAGTTAACAGTTTTAAAGCGGAAAGAGCACAGACTTGGGAGTCAGAAAAATCTGCGCTCAGACTCTATCCCTGTCACTTCCTATCTGTATGGCCGTGAACAAGTCACATAACCTCACTAAACCTGTTTCCCCGCCTGGGCCATGGGACCCATGTGCCTAAATGTTTCAGTGGGATCACGTATGTGTGAAAAGAACTTAAAATGGGGATTCTTTCTTTTTCAATGTGGGCTAAGTCTCCAAGAAGCGTAAATAAAACAGTAGTTGCTAAACTCGGCACACGTTACAAAGCTGGCCCACTTTTTCGGGAACCCACAAAGACGACGCGCGGAGGCTGGCTTCGTGGCCCTTGGCACCTCACTCCTATCGGGAGCCGACACCGAAGAGGAAGAAAAGAAAACTTCTGCAAAGAACCCACGTTCTTCACAGCATGGGACAGACGACGTGCCCTCACCTCAAGCCGGTTGGATGGCCTCCGCTAGAACCATACGTGGCAGATCCTTTAGAGTGACACGTGTCCTCGAGAGTTTGGAGTTTGCAAGGACTGTGAAGAGAGGTTGAGGATAGGTGAGCCTAAGGCCACAGAGCACAGGACTGACCACCTGCAGACGGTGGCACAAACGCAGGAGCGTTTCCTCAGACAAGACATCAGCTTCCGGAGGTGGCGTTGACCTGGAGCCAGCTTGAAAGCTCATCACATTGGGGCACCTGGGTGGCTCTGTTAAGCATCCAACTTCACGGCTCGTGGCTTTGAGCCCTGCGTCGGGCTCTGGGCTGACAGCTCAGAGCCTGGAGCCTGCTTCAGATTCTGTCTCCCTCTCTCTTTCTGCCCCTCCCCTGCTCGCGCTCTGTGTGTGTGTGTGTGTGTGTGTGTGTGTGTGTCTGTCAAAAATAAATAAACATTAAGAAAATAAGAAAGAAAGCTCATCCCTCCGTAGAGGTCCCCCATGACCAACTTTGGGAGGCTCAGCCCTGAGAGTTGAAGTTCAAAGCAGCCAATCAGATAAGAGGCATCACCCACAGCCTCCCAGGAAGTACAGGTAAAAGATTCCCAGCAGGGGAGTCTTGGAAGGCTTTAGAGAATAGTCAGTAATGTCAATCTGCCCCAATCCGGGTCACAGGGATAGAAAGATGGGCTCCAACCTCCATCCTACATCCTTTGTCAATCCAATGCCCTCTTTCACTGCATTGTCCTTGTGGTCACCTTTGGCTCTAAACTCTTGCTTCCGCTAAATGAGTGCACTTTATGAATCATTGGAGCAGCCGTGTGTATTTCCCTATTCCCTACCCCCTTAAACCCAGAAAAGATCCGGATCGTTTCCAGAATTTCTGCCTACAGAGCCCCACTTACACAAAGCTGTTGCATGGATAGAACATTTTCACTGTAAGGAAGGTTTTCGGGGGTGAGGGGCCTGGCTGACTCATTTGGTGGAGCGTGCAACTCTTGATCTCGGGGTTGTAAGTTTGAGCCCCACGTTGGGTGTAGAGATTACTTTAAAAAAATAAATCTTTGGGGCACCTGGTTGGCTCAGTTGGTTAAGCACCAGACTTCAGCTCAGGTCATGATCTCATGGCTAATGAGTTTAAGCCCCGCGTCGGGCTCTGTGCTGACAGCTGAGGGCCTAGAACCTGCTTCAGATCCTCTGTCGTCCTCTCTCTCTGCCCCTTCCCCACTCGTGCTCTGCCTCTCTCTCTCAAAAATAAATACACATTAAATAAATAGATAGATAGATAGATAAAATCTTTTTAAAAAGAAAGGATTTTGGAAGAAAGTTTGGTTTACACTGAAGCAACAGACTCGGCTATTATTTTTGTCTTCCCAGAAAGCATTTCTATCCCCGTTCTTCTGGTAATAGACCCTTCCCCTACCCCAGGCAAAAATGTAGTCACATGACCTGCGTTGGATGATCGGCGCCCTATTCCACTGGTACTGATGACTGGCACAAGGAATGGACATAGAATCCAAACAAGGCTAATTAGAACATGTCTCTGGAATTCTTACATGCATGCTGGGACCCCCTTCCCCACAAAAAGCTCTCTCTTTACGGTTGCTGAGTTGCGTCTGGCAGCAACCAGGCTTCTTGCCACATGGTCAAGTCCTGTCTGCAGTAGGAAAGAAGGAATTCAAAGAGGAAGAGAGTCAAAGAGAGGAGCAAGGCCGGAAAAGAAGGAAGGGGAGAAGGAGAAAAAGAGGGAGAGAGAAAGAGAGAGAAAGATCAGGTACTGTTAACCCAAGACTCTGCTTAATTCTCTGCAGCACTGGTTTCCACCATTGTTCCTTAGTTGCTACAAACCCACCTAGTATCTTTCCAAACTCTGTAACCCACTAAGATCCCTTTTTAAACTTAAGCTTCTTTGAATTGGATTTGTGTCACTTTCAAACATAAGAAGCCTAATGAACACAGCAAAAACCTTCCAATTAGACGCTGGGTATCTCGGGCCTTAAAAAGCCCTTTTCCTACTCCGCCCCCAGAATGTTCACGCCATGCAGGTCTCAGTTTTGTACATTTCTTATCGCTCCACTCCCTTTCCTTGCTCTTCCCCTTCTGCCTTCTCATTTCTGTTGCCTCCTAGAACCAAAAGTAAATTCCTTCCTTTTTGTAGGCCAAACAGCTCGACCACTTTTTTCATTTCATTTCATTCGGTCCTGAAATCCATATCCTCAGATCATATCCTTTACCCTAAATGGTTTATCAAGGTATTTTCCTAAATACAGTTCAACACACACACACACACACACACACACACATACACACACACACACACAGAGTCTTGGGCCATTTGTTGGCTATTAGGAAAAAATCCAAATCAGATATTCCGTAACAACTTTTTGGACGATTGGCCGGGTAAATTACTTATGTCTTCTCATCTACAAAATTACATGTCAGAGCTAAAGAGGCCATACAGTTGAGCTATCCTAACCCCTTTAATAAACTTAGAGAAGTTAAGTAACTCATCCAGTACCAAAAAGGAGTTAGTAGTGTTATCAGGGCTCCTGATTCATTGTCCAGGGCCCCAGGTCACCAGGCAAAAGAACAAGCCCTTATGACTTTGACAAAGATCATAACACAGGCTGGTTTAGGTTTGCACATTCAGTGTTCAGAAGGCACCTCCCAGCTACGGTCCCTCAACTATAAATGACGTAAGACAGACCGCCAGTTCTCAAACACTTTTCAATCTGGAACTTCTTCTTTAAATGAAATCGTATACTGATTGCAAATAAAAGCAAAATATAATCATAATCATAATCATAATCAATACATTAGTTCAAATGCTTCGAGAATCAAGGTGCCAAAGATATACTCTCCAGGCCACGATGCAGATCTGACCCTCGGGAAAAAGAGAAGAAAGGAAGAAGGACTGAGTAGAGTCTCAGACTGCTATACAGTTCTATGAAAGTTCCATCCGGGCTGATGAGTCCTTAAGCCAAAGTCTCCCATCAGAGGTATCTGCACCTCCATTAGCATTCATATCACATTCAGTCCATGGCTAGGGGCAGCCCATCAGCCCATGGAAAGGGGGGCTTTAGGACAAACACAATGTTGTGTTCAGAGCACGCTGCTGGAGTCATCTATCAATTAGGCTTTCTACAACAAAAGATCTGAGTGTGTGCTTCCATGGCGACCTCCAAAGGAAAAAAAAAAAAAAACAGAAGTTGCATTTGGTTCTTTTCTCTATCTTCCACTTCTCTCCTTATTGTATTTACGTGGAAATAAATGGGAGATACAGGAAAGAACCAGATGGGAAGCTATAGAGTTGAAACATACAAGATCTGATCGGACAATTCACTAGCTGGGCCTGACAGGTGTAAAAGAAACGATCAGCAAACTTGGTGGCCTAGTAGGAGAAACCATGCAAACCAAAGAGGAGAGAGAAAAATACTCTTTTAAAAGAAGAGAGGGGCAGGGGGGGTGGGGGGAGAAGGAAGGGCCTCAGTGAAGTGTGGCTGTTAAGCAGCACAGCACGAATGTAATCAGAGACCAGAGAAGGGGATGGCTGAGAAATATTCCAAGGAAAATGATCTAAAATACTCCACATTTGCTACAACTATCAACGCACAGAATCCAAGAAGCTCAATGAACCACAAGCAAGAGAAACATAAAAACCACCCAAGGGATTCCGTAACCAAATTGTTGGAAGCCAGTGATAAAAAGAAAATACAAAATGTAAACAAAGAAAAAGGAACATTACAAACAAGAAAAAAAAGATAAGAATTATCGCAGTCTTCCAGTAAAAAAAAAAAAAATTTTGAAGTGCAAGCCAGCAAACAACATCTTTAAAGTGTCCCAAAACAAAACAAAACAAAAGCACTAAATCTAGACCTCTATCCTGAGAAAAATACAGTTCAGAAAAGAAAGCAAAATATAGACTTTTTAGGAAGAATAAAAAGGTTAGAAGAATTCATGGCTGGAAGAACTAAACAACAAGAAATGTCTTTTTTTTTATTTTAAATGTTTATTTATTTTTGAGAGAGAGACAGAGACAGAGCATGAGCAGGGGAGGGGCAGAGAGAGAGGGAGACACAGAATCGAAAGCAGGCTCCAGGCTCTGAGCTGTCAGCACAGAGCCCGACACAGGGCCCGAACCCATGAACCACGAGATCATGACCTGAGCTGAAGTCAGATGCTTAACTGAGTGAGCCACGCGGGTACCCCAACAACAAGAAATATTAAAAGAAGTTCTTGGGGCACCTGGATGGCTCAGTCAGTTGAGTGTCCAACTCTTCATTTCAGATCAAGTCATGATCCTAGGGTCACATGGGGGTTGAGCCCCGTTTTGGGCTCTGTGCACGGAGCCTGCTTGAGATTCTCTCTCCCTCTGCCCCTCTTCCCTGCTCATGCTCCCTCTCGCTCTCTCTCTAAAATAAAATAAATAACAAATCTAAAAAGACATTCTTAAGGCTAAATACAAAGATTCCAGATGGAGACTTGGATACACACAAAGGAATAAAGAAGAATGGCTCTCACCTCACCTAACAAAACTTGAAAGCATGCCTCAAAACATCAAGCAATTCCCAAGTAAATTAACTTCACACACAACTCAAAATTATTTAAAAGAATTCAAAGAATTCCAATAACCTAAAATTCACTGTATCTGGAACCCAATAAAAAATTACCAGATACTGCAAAGAGCGTGGAAACTGTGACCCATAATGAAGACAAAAGCAAATGAAATATAAATAGAATTTTTAAATGATCCAGATGACAGAACTGGTAGAAAAAGACATTTAAACAGTGGTTGGGGGTAGGAGGATGCCTGGCTGGCTCAGTCAGTAGAACATCCAACTCTTGATTCCTGGGTAGTGAGTTCAAGCCCCATGTTGGATATAGAGCCTACTTAACCAGTGATTATAAACACATTCTGTATGTTCAAGAAGCTAGAAGAAAACACAAGTATATTAAGGAGAAGCATGGAAAATATAAAACAACCCAAACTGAACTTCTAGAGATAAAAAATATAATGTCTGGCATCAAAAAATACACTTGGTAGAATTAAGAACTGATTAAACACTGTAGAGTTTTAAAAAAAAAAAAAGTTTAAAAAAAAAAAAGACATGAACTGGAAGACACAGCACTAAAAACCGTCCAAAATGACACATAAAGAAAAACTGGGAAAAAAATAACTAGGAATCACTTACTTTCAGGGCAAGTTCACATGGACCAATATACATGTAACTGGAGTCCAGAAAAAGGGAGGAGAGGGGCAAAAGGTTTGAAACACTAATGGTCAAATTTTCCAAGTTTAATGAAATTATAAAAGGCAGATCCAAGAAGCTCCATAAATCCCAGCCACAAGAAACTTGAGAAAATGACGCCGAGATCCATCATAACCAAGTTGCTTAAAACCAGTGATAAAGAGAAGAGCTTAAAGGCAGTCAGAGAGGGTGCCCGGGTGCCTCAGTCAGTTAAGCAGCTGACTCTTGATTTCGGCTCAGGCCGTGATCTCACGGTTTGTGGGTTCAAGCCCCAAGTAGGAGCCTGCTTGGGATTCTCTCTCTCTCCCCCTTTCTGTGCCCCTCCCCCACTTGTGCTCCCTCTCGCTCTCTCTTTCTCTCTCTCTCAAAATAAATAAACATTTTTTTAAGTAGCCAGAGATAAAAAACACATTATATACAGAGGAATAAAAATAAAATGATAACAGGCTTCTCAGTGGAGACCGTGCCAGCCAGCAGACAATGCCACGACATCTTGAGAGTGAGGAACAAAAACCGTCAACCTGGGATTCTATACCTAGTGAAAATAGCCTTCAAAAACAAAGCTGACATGAAGAATTTATCAGACATGCAAAAGCTGAGCAGACCATCACTGTAAGAAACGTTAAAGAAAGCCCTTCAAGTAGAATGATAATGATAGACTTTACCCCTTATCGCTCTACTGAGATGCCCCAGCTGGGGACTCTGGAGATGACTCAGAACCACCTCCAATGATTTCTAAGAGCCCTTCCAGTTCTCACCTTTTAAAATGACTTGATTCTGGATTGTGTGTCCTGCTGGGTACTTCCCCTAATAGCAGAAGGAACAGCCATCAGATAAATGTTAGTGAGTGTGTCATAGTTTTGTGATGCAAAGAGTCAGAAATGAACTTAATGAGGTGATTATCCAAAAACATCCTTTCTTCTGATATTAGTGATATATACTGGTATTATTTTGATCATCAGCCATCAGGGGTGTGGCAAAGAGGCAGGGTCTGTGCTAGAACTGACAGTCAGACAAAGCCAACAAAAGCAGGCACAGTACAGAGGAACTGCAAACACCCTGAGGCTGACTCCTAAGAAACTGAGTGCTAGGTCCATAGAGCAGGTGGTTAGTTACACAGACTCGAGACCCACTCTTCCCTTCGCGACCTCATTTTCTTCCTATCTACAATTAAGATTTTGGTTAAGTGACCCAGAAGTTCCTTCCGGTTCTAACTGCCTGGGAGCCGATACGTGTGGCTGAACTCAGACAAGTCTCATCCTGTCTGTGACTGCCTGGCCCTTCTCAATCTGACTCGTTATCAGCAGGGAAATTCCTGCCACCCCGAAGTGGGCATTATTTTTATAATTCAAAAATCTAAACCCCACAACGCGGATGGACTTTGAGGGAATATGCTCAGCAAAATAAGTGGGACAGAGAAAGACAAATACAGTCTGATTTCACTTAAATGTGAAATCTAAACAAAACGAAACAAAACAGACAAGCCGATGGATAGAGAGAGCAGATCGGTGGTTGCCAGAGACGAGGGTGGGCAAAATGGGTGAAGGGGCCCAAAGGTCAAAACGCTGCTATCAAATAAATAAGTTACGGGGGTGGGCTGTGCAGCATGGTGACAACGGTTAATTGTATTTTTGAAAGTTGCTTAAGAGAGTGGATCTTAAAAGTGTTCATCCTGAGGGGAAAAAAAATTGTATCTATCTATCTATCTATCTATCATCTATTAGATAGATATAGGTATGACTGTGAAGTGATAGATGTTATCAACACACTGAGGTGATCATTTCACAATACATGCAAATATCAGACCATTATGTTGTACACCTGAAACTAATATGATGTGATCTGTCAATCATATCCCAACTTTACAAAGTAAAGTGGATAATGGTTACGTTGGAAAATCTTTCCAAAATTTATATATCATATAATGTCCTTGCAAAGGCACGGAGACCAAGTCAATGATTGCCAAGGTCCGCAGGTGGCGAGAGGAGTTGACTGTACTTGAGCAGCACGGGGGGAGCTGCAGGAGCGACGGAAATGTGTCCTATCTTGATCACAGTGGTGTTTCCATGATTGTATTCATGTGTGAAAACCTACAGAATGATACACCCTCAGAATGAATTTCGCCGTTTGTTCATTTAAAACTAAGTAATTTCTGGGGCCTGGGTGGTTCAGTCAGTTGGGCATCCGACTCTTGATTTGGGCGCAGGTCATGATCTTACGGTTCGTGGGTTTGAGCCCCGCATCAGGCTCCGTGCTGACAGTGCGGGGTGTGCTTGCGATTCTCTTTCTCTCCCTCTCGCTTCGCTCCTCTCGTGCTCTCTCTCTCAAAATAAGTAAATAAACTTTAAATTAAGTGATTTCTAAAAGAATAAGCTATTAGTCCCAAGTTGATTCATGTTGTTTAAAGTTTACATCATTTTAGGGGCGCCTGGGTGGCTCAGTCGGTTAAGCGTCCGACTTCAGGTCAGGTCATGATCTCGCAGTCCGTGGGTTCGAGCCCCGCGTCGGGCTCTGTGCTGACAGCTCAGAGCCTGGAGCCTGTTTCAGATTCTGTGTCTCCCTCTCTCTCTGACCTTCCCTAATTCATGCTCTGTCTCTCTCTGTCTCAAAAATGAATAAATGTTAAAAAATAAATTAATTAAAAATAAATTTTAAAAAAGTTTACATCGTTTTAATAGATACTAAATAATTTTCTAAGCAATTACATTTAACTTCATATTTGAATCCTAAAATCTCTTAAAGTCTCTTCAAACATCCCAATTCTTAGCATATACTTTAAACCATTTAACGTATAATGTAAAATAAATACGTTATTTTTAAAATATGACACTTTGAATAAGAAACTTTGAATAAGAGACTTTGAAGAAACAGATTTATTGAGGTATAATATATACACCATCAATTCATCTATTTTAGGCGTACAGTTCAATGATTTGGGGTAAACTTGCAAAACCGTGCAACCATCACCAATATCCAATTCTAGAACATTCCATCACCCCCAAACGTCCCTTTACACCCATCCACAGTTTAAGAGATTTTCAAACAGTGGTAAAGGAGGAACCAATCTGATCATAATTTGCAAACACAGAATCACCAGATCTCAGAGCCGTAAAGCTCTTGAGACTGACTAGCTCAAACCTGCACCCACGTTCAAATGCCTCTCTAACACGTCTGATGGGTGGTTAGTGAGCCCGGTTAGACAGCATGCAGTGACTGACTTTACAACCCATTTCATCCTTGGCCCATTTCATCCTTCAGCCAGGCCTATTTATTGCAGTCAGTCCTTCCTTCGAAGCCTTGAAGCCTCACAGGCCTCCCCCTGCCACCGCCTGCCGTGTGCCCTAACCTGCGGCTGAATGTTGGGAAACCCCAATTCCAGCCGTCTTAGGAAAGTTTCTCTGTTCTAGGGACAAGCTGGGAATCTTAGGGACTGAGAAATAAATTAGTATCCAAGGAAGGTACCAGGAAGAGTCTAAAGGAATGGTTCTTAAGCGCTCAAGGTCCAAACTGTGGTGGGCAGGGAGAAGGGATGGGCGCACAGGATGCGGCCCGCAGAGCGAGAAGTCAGCTCACACCCATGGCCCCAGGGACTGTTCAGAACCATTCGAGGCAGAAATTTGAAGTCGGTCAAGTCGAGAGGACCCATCAGGAAAGTAGACCAAAAACATGACTATCCAATTAAAAATGAAACTAAAACAAAGATCATTTATATTTTGGTATGTTGCCCCATTCCACGAGCTCCCTGCTTCCTGAGTGGGTAAAGCCTGCATGACGGGTCCCCGTGGATTGCGCTGGACGAGTAAAAAGAACAATGGGGAGGTCACAATCCTACAGACCTCCATGGAATGCCAGGAGAGCAGGTGTGCTGGCAGCCTGGGAAATCACAAAACCACCAGGGCTTGGCTCCGTGGGCTGGGAATCTGTGCCATCACACAAGGCCACGCACCCAGATGGTCCCTGAACTTGGTTCCATGCTCTGATGTTGCCCTCTTCAAATTTTTTTTTTAATGTTTACTTATTCTGGGGAGAGAGAGAGAGAGGATGAGTGGTGGAGGGGCAGAGAGAGGGGGACAGAGGAACCGAAGCAGGCTCCAGGCTCTGAGCCGTCAGCACAGAGCCCGACGTGGGGCTCGAACTCACAGACTGCGAGATCATGACTTGAGCCAAAGTTGGACGCTCAACCAACTGAGCCACCCAGGCGCCTCCCCTCTCGCGATTCTTAATTTTTTAACAGGGGGCCCAGGTTTCATCTTGCGACGGGCCGCATAAACTACACAGCTTGTCCTGAAACCCACTCACCCCAGGAGTGGGGTCAGAGGAGACATAATAGGCACACGTCACAGTCACGCGGCCCCTTAGGATTTCCAAGGCCTCCTGCACATCCGGCTTGACCGTGACAATGAGTCTTTCAAGGAGGCAAAAAAGATGAGGTCATTAGTTAGTTGTAGTCTGTCCGAGGGCACAGAACTGGGGACTTTCAGAAGAGATCTTATCTGCTGTGTAATTTATCTTTCCGCACCTCCTTCCACAAATAAAAAGCTCGGGCTCAGAGGAGTTACGGGACTTGTCCAAAGTCACACAAGTGGACTTACCGGGAAGCGGGCTTCGAGCCGTTGTCTCTGGAAGTTCTGGACCGTGAGCTCTGTGAGGACGGGTGCTGATTACGTGTTCCTTGTTCGCAGGCTCAGAGTAGGTACCCAGTGAATGCACATCTAACTGCTTCCGCCTTTAAAATACTTTATTATTTCTATTTCATTTGACCTTCCCAACACGTCTAGAAAGTAAGTGAGGTAGGTACTGTATCCTCGTTCGCAAGTGAAGGAAACCATTTCGAAGCGGCACAGGTATCCTTACAGAGCTGTAGAGTGACGGGGACGGGGAGGGGCGTGCGCAGACTGGATGGGCCTTCACCCCTCCTCATCACCTTTTCACCAACTCTCCCCACATGGGAGACCTTCTTTCCAGTTCCTCCTCCAGGGTAAGAAATCAGTTGTCTATTAAGCACTGCGTCCGTCCAAATGGGCACTGAAAGAAACCTTGGACCCAGAGGAAAAGAGACTAAAACCCACGTATGTGTGATACGTATGGTCACATAGAAAGATGGCGGTGGAGTCCCACTGAATTCTAGCAGACGATGCCCATAGTCCCACAAATCAGAACACAAGTCAGCCTGGGGTCCCCCAGGACGCAGTTACAGAAAAGACTTGGGCCTTCTTGCTTCTGGGTAGAGCTCCTATGGTTCATTCTCCATGACTTGAATTATCCTTCTGTTCCCTCAAAGTATCAAAACCTTGAGAGGCAAGTATTGGGGGCGGTCACCCACAGGTGGCCCTGAACTGTGTGACTTGAGCAAGGCAGCAGCTGGGGCCACGGCATCCCAGGGAAATTACAAGGCACGAATGTGGCAGTCTGCCTAGGACTGAATCAAGGAATCCTCGATACTGATTGTACTTTAGTATTTTCATAATACCACAAGGTAGAATAACCACATGGAAACCATCAATGGGAAGAGGAAAGAATGGCTGTCCGGAGTCAACAATTCCATTGTTCTCAGGGGCACCCGGGTGGCTCAGTCGGTTGAGCATCCGACTTCGGCTCAGGTCATGATCTCACAGCTCGTGAGTTCGAGCCCCATGTTGGGTTTTGTGCCGATTCTCTGTCTCCCTCTCTCTCTGCCCCTCCTCCACTTGTTTTCTCTCTGTCTCTCTCTCTCTCTCTCTCTCTCTCTCTCAAAAGTAAAAATAAACATAAAAAATAAATAATAAAAACAACCAACAATAAAATAAAATAAATCACAATGGAGCAACCACACCCCCACTACCTGACCCTGTAAACAAAACTCAGTTCCTTGATTATTAAAGACCCGGATGCAAGAGGCAAAAATATAAAGATCTTATAAGACAATGTAGTAGAAAACCTTCGTGATCTCGGTGTAGGAAAGGACACGAAAAGCATGAACAGTACTCATATGTTACACATTTTTAAGTCTGTTCACCTAAAGACATTATAAAGAAAGTGAAAGGCCAAGCCACGAACTAACACCCATATATATGGGATGCATAACTGACAAAAGAATAATATCCAGAAACATTTCATGAATTCCTGTGAACACATATGCACAAAAGAGAGATGGAAAAAAATAAAATAAAATAAAATAAAATAAAATAGTGGCAAAGACATGAAGAGGCATTTCCCAAAGGGCAAAGGGGAAATCCACATAGTCAATAAAGACATGTGAAATTGCTCAACCTCTTTAATAACCAGAGAAATGCACATTAAAACCACAAGGACGTACCATTGCACGCCCTCAGATAACAAAGATAAAAGAGATAACAAAAATGCAAGAGAGAATGTGGAGCAAAGGAAATTCAATATAAGTTATGCTTGCTGAGTGCAGAGTCGTTTGGCGAGTTGGTCTTTTCTTGCACTCAGCCATTCCACCCATAGGTGCATACCCTACACTTGAAGGGGTTCCAGTCAAGTGCGCCAGGAGACAGGCAAGAACGTTCACAGAAACCCCGCGCGTCTTAGCTCAAACCCAGGAAGAGCCCGAATGCTCTTCAATAGTAGAATGGATAAATAAACAGTGATTTCTTCAAATCGTGTACTATTATACAACACCCCCCCCCCCAAAACTGTAACTGGGAGGTCAATCTAGCTCAATCGCACCAACATAGTAATGAATAAGAAAAGCAAGTCACCAAAGAACAGGTGCGGGGTGATCCATGTATATAAAGACACAAACGAGCAAAAATAAGCTCTATCCTTTAGGGATGCCAACATAAGGAAAAGGAATGAGTACCACAGAACTCAGGGTGGTGTTACCCAGAGGGGCAGGAGGGACATGTCACGGGGAGGGGCGTGGGGAGGCCATACTCTGTTCTTTGACCTGGCGGGTGTTCACGCTAGCGTTTGCCTTAACTTCACCAGTTCGTTGAACAGCACGTGGCATGGGAAATCAGGAAACCGTCGTTTCTATGTGTCAAATCTGAGCAAATACTGACAACTTCAAATGGTTTGATATAAAATATATGTGGGGCGCCTGGGTGGCTCAGTCGGTTGGGCGGCCGACTTCGGCTCAGGTCATGATCTCGCGGTCCGTGAGTTCGAGCCCCGCGTCGGGCTCTGTGCTGACAGCTCAGAGCCTGGAGCCTGTTTCAGATTCTGTGTCTCCCTCTCTCTGACCCTCCCCTGTTCATGCTCTGTCTCTCCCTGTCTCAAAAATAAATAAACGTTAAAAAAAAAATTTTTTTAAATATATGTGTGTGTTGACACAATATGATCTGTGCATGCTACACTTCCCAATTAAAAAAAAAAAATGAAAAGAAGAAGGAAAGAAGGATTGAATAGGAATCAGGAAACCTAGGTTTCTAAGGTGACTAACTGGGTTCCAAACTGCGTTCTAAGACCACACAGAGCTCTTTACCTGTTTCTTTTTTTTTTTTTTTAATTTTTTTTTTTTTAACGTTTATTTACTTTTGAGACGGAGCATGAATGGGGGAGGGTCAGAGAGAGAGAGGGAGACACAGAATCTGAAACAGGCTCCAGGCTCTGAGCTGTCAGCACAGAGCCCGACGCGGGGCTCGAACTCACGAGCCGTGAGATCATGACCTGAGCCGAAGTCGGACGCTTAACCGACTGAGCCACCCAGGCGCCCCACAAAACTGATTCTTGAACTCCGGAATACAACTTAGGTCCAAGGAGATGAAGACAGAAGCAAGACTTTCTTGTAAACAAACGGGCGGGGTGAGTACCGCCCCGCCGGAAGTTGCCTTCGCCAGGGGTCCCAGCACGGAACTTCCCTGCAGCGGGTCTGGGAAGTGTTTGGATTCTATAGTCAGGATTACCGTAGAGGGTCTCCCAGCCATCCTGAGGCCTCAGGAGACCATTCCAGCTTTGTGTAAGTTGCCCATGAGCCTGAACCCCAGGGAAGGGGCGGGCTGGTTGTTAAGTCTCAATGTCTAAGGAAAAACGGAGATTAATAACAAGTGGTCGCTCAGACGGGTAGGGATGATATATTGCCTTACCATGACACGCACGGATCTGACACAGAGGCCTGGTGAACAGCTTGACTTGGTTAGACCCCTCTCCGCAAGGCTCAAGCAATGTCGTCCGGGAACCCACCTTGATGTGAACGCACTGAATCACGGTTTCCTGACCCTGTGGATGAATTGCCTTTAACACTTACAATAAGTTACCACAAACGTTATCCACCCCGTGGATGCTTCACCAGTACCTGGGCGTTAGTGACCAGACCTCTCAAGAGCCTACCGATTCATAGTTCATGTGGGAAGAGTCCTTGCGTTCTGTTTGCTCTAACGCTCGTGTTCATTACAATGAAGGACAGCACATCTGGCCACTGTAGTTTGGATAAATAGACTGGCATAACCCTCGGCCAACTTGGTTTCTTCAAAGTCTATGTGGGTGTTTTATCGCCTCCCTTTAAGAAATGGACAGGGAAAGGGGCGCCTGGGTGGCTCAGTCGGTTGGGCGTCCGACTTCGGCTCAGGTCACGATCTCACGGTCCGTGAGTTCGAGCCTCGCGTCGGGCTCTGGGCTGATGGCTCAGAGCCTGGAGCCTGCTTCCGATTCTGTGTCTCCCTCTCTCTCTGCCCCTCCCCCGTTCATGCTCTGTCTCTCTCTGTCCCAAAAATAAATAAACGTTAAAAAAAAAAATTAAAAAAAAAAAAAGATTAAACGTAAAAAAGAAATGGACAGGGAAAGCATTGAATCCCGAGGCAGTGAAGGCATAGCGAGGTTTGCAAATTTTATAACCTCTCTCGTAAAATATGTGCCTTGATTACTGCTCATAGACAAAGATATTGCAAACGAAGAGATAATGTCTTTCAGAAGTCATTTGCCGACCGTCACCGGTCATAAGCAGTTACTTATGAACTCGCCAGAAAGATGTAAGCGTTTACACGGTCACTAAAGCGCAAGCAGGTAAACAACACTTTGCTTGTATAAAATCAACCCAAGTATTTAGCAAAGCCCCCACGAGGAAAGGCTGTGCCTTCTTAACCCTCTCCTGATAGCAGAGAAGTGCATACCGTCGCATCAAACAACTCTGGACACACGGAGAAAACCAGCCAGCCCTAATAATTCGTGGAACCCTCTGTTCACGGATGCGATAAGCTACCCAAGCTTGGTGTCACCCACAGCCACCAAGGTGCCTCAAAGAAAACAAACAAAGAAAACAAACAAAGAAAACAAAACAGCACGTTAGCCTCCAAGAACTCTGAGGCTTGGCGGGATTTGATTTTGGAGAAGAGCAGTAAGTGACAGAATGGCCAGGGGAATAGAGTGAGATGTTAATGTAAGAGTGAAGAGAACTGTTTACAGAAATGGCCACAGCCCCGGAGGTGTCATGGACCAAGCTAACCGTTTTTATAACAACCAAAACAGAAAGTAAGAAAAGAACCTGGGAAATGCTCATCGGTTCAGAAGTGAGAAACTCTTGTTTTTAGAATTCAGGAGGTACCCCAAACCATGGCTGGAGTCAGTCTCAAGAGCTCCGGCTCTGATGAGGAGGTGTTGTTGCTCCCCGGGCAGAATACGCAGAAACAAACCAACAAAAAGACTCTTAACCGCCGCACGGTGAGCATAGACTGCCAGCCAGAGGCGAATTTTCACTTCCTCGTCCTCTAGTTCTCTCCGATCAATTCTACACATTAAAAAAAGGGTGGGGGCCTGGGTGGCTCAGTGAGTTAAGCGTCTGACTTCAGCTCAGGTCACGATCTCATGGTCTGCGAGTTCGAGCCCCGCGTCAGGCTCTGTGCTCGGGGCTCAGGGCCTGCTTTGGATCCGCTCTCTGCCCCTCCCCGACTCATTCTCATTCTCTCTCTCTCAAAAATAAGTGAAAACATGGGGCGCCTGTGTGGCGCAGTCGGTTAAGCGTCCGACTTCAGCCAGGTCACGATCTCGCGGTCCGTGAGTTCGAGCCCCGCGTCAGGCTCTGGGCTGATGGCTCGGAGCCTGGAGCCTGTTTCCAATTCTGTGTCTCCCTCTCTCTCTGCCCCTCCCCCGTTCATGCTCTGTCTCTCTCTGTCCCAAAAATAAATAAAAAACGTTGAAAAAAAAATTAAAAAAAAAATAAATAAGTGAAAACATTTTTTAATTAACATTAAGATTAAACAAGTGGGGGTCGGGGTGCCTGGGTGGCTGTTGGTTAAGCCTCTAGCTCTTGATTTCCACTTGGGTTGTGATCTCACGGTTCATGGGTTCAAGCCCCATGTGGGGCTCTGTGCTGACAGCGCTGAGCCCACTTGGGACTCTCTCTCTCTCCCTCTTTTTCTCCCTCTCTCTCTGCCCCTCCCTTGCTCTCTTTCTCTCTCTCTCTCTCAAAATAAATAAACTTAAAAAAAATTCAATGTACTTTGTAAAGGAAAAACCCACTCCTACCATCTGTGTTACTCACATGACCACCACACTCCACGAGACTTCCCTTCTGACACCAGTTGTGTGGGTTTTCCACCCGTCGAGCAATCCTCTGAGACATCAGCTGTTCAAAACAACCCACCAGTTCAGGACCGACACGAACCTGGGGTTAGCAGTGGATTCTGCATGTTAGGGGCTGAGTGCCCAAGATTCCCTCACATCAGGCACCAATCACAAGCCCACGTTTGCACCTGTGCTTCCGGCCAATCACCTAGAAATCAGGGTTCCCATGACTCCTTCTTTGGGTTTAGTGATTTGCTCTATAGAAAGGCACACAGGACTCAGAGCAACACTTGATTACGTTTACCAGTTTATTATGGAATATAGGATACCGTAAAGGATACAGATGAGCAGCCCGATGAAGAGATATATGGGGGCGAGGTCTGGGAGGGTCCTGAGCACAAGAGCTCTTGTCCCCGCAGAGTTGGGGTGCACCATGAATGGGTTCACGAACCCAGAAGCTCTGTGAACCCTGTACTTTGGGGATTTTTATAGAGGCTTCATCACGTAGGCATGATCAGTCATTAACTCCATTTCCAGCCCCTCCTCCCTTTCTAGAGAATGGGGATGGTGCTGAAATTCCAAGCTCCTAATCAGGGCTCTGTCTTTCTGGTGACCGGCCCCCATCCAGGAGCCCACCCAGAGTCACCTCATTAGAACAAAAGGCACTGCTGTCACCCAGGACACTCCAGGGGACTTGGGAGCCCTGTGCCAGGAACCAGAGTCAAAGAGCAAATATCAGAAGAAGGCAGGCCCCTGGTGTTCTTACTACTTAAGAAATTACGAGGAATTTCAGGAACTCTGTGCCAAGAACAGGGATGGGAAGGGCAGAGACCAATGAATACATACATATTTTTTTTTCTATTATTTCACAGCCTTGGTACGACATTCACATTATTTGACAGTCAAAACAATATTTTTAATGACAGTAGTTATTTAAGCCTTTCAAACTGTCCCTTCCGAAACACAATCTCATCAAGTATTTTATAAGAAACTACACTGACTGATTTTATTATCTTAACGCGGAGGTCCTGCAGAAGAAAGTGCTTCTATGTAGACAAGAATGCAGAGGTTAAAAACACACAGGAGCACGGTGTGCTGGCCTAGGCACTCGTTTTTTAGTCTCTCTCAATTTTAATTTCTTTAACGGTTGCCTGGGTGGCTCAGTCGGTTCAGCGTCCGACTTCAGCTCAGATCACGACCTCGCAGCGTGAATTCAAGCCTCAGATCTTGTGCACCCTGACAGTGCAGAGCCGGCTTGGGATTCTCTCTCTCCCTCTCTCTCTTCCCCTCCCCGACTCACGAGCATGCTTGCGGGCTCTCTCCCTCTATAACCAACAAAGATATATTAACTAACAAATTCAGTACTATAGCGCGAAGTCAATTAAGAACCTGAGAAAAGATCATTAATATTTGGATGCGATACAATAACTTAATATTAAGAAATTACCAGAAATACAGTAATTTCTTAAAGCTTTACACAGACGATAAACCTGGGTTAACTCTATAGGGCCGCGCGATGTGCAACATTGCCCAAAGTTAAAAAAAAAAAGGACAGACCTAAGGGCGCCCGGGTGGCTCAGTTGGTTAAGTGTCCGACTTCAGTTCAGGTCATGATCTCACAGTTCGTGAGTTTGAACCCTGCGTCGGGCTCTGTGCTGACAGCTCAGAGCCTGGAGCCTGCTTCCGATTCTGTGTCTCCCTCTCTTTCTGCCCCTCCCCTGCTCATACTCTGTCCCTTTCTCTCTTCCTCTCAAAAATAAAACGTTTTTAAATTCTTGTTTATTTATTATTTTGAGAGAGACAGAGAGAGCGCTAGTGGGGGAGGGGCAGAGAGAGAGAGGGAGAGAGAAATTCCCAAGCAGGCCCTGCACTGCCGGCCCAGAGCCAGATGCGGGGCTCAAACCCATGTAGGCATGAGATCATGACATGAGCTGAAACCGAGAGTCGGAGACTCAACCGACTGAGCTGTCCAGGCTCCCTAAAAAAAGTTTTTTTAAAGGAACCAATATAGATGGATACTACATATTTAAATTATAATTCAATGTGGTGGCATGTAACTATGCTTATATTTACATACTTTTAAACAATAGAATAAGGATTTGACCTATAAGACAAGTATAAGAAATTTAGATGGTTGCATACAATCTAATTTTTTGTTAAAATAGAAACAAAAGATTTGAGCTGGCTAACTGCTGCGTTTGTATGTGAGTTTCATGCTGTGGCGAACACACGAGAAAAAAAGTAGCCATCATTTAACCCCACAGCCACAAAATAATTTTATTTGTCGCAAGGGTCGTTTTAATTAGCCGTGTAAGTAAAACTGAATTTAAGTTCAACTCTCTTGTGTTTATTTTACCAAGTAATATCAAAATTTGGTAGAGCTTGGTAGAAAAGAACTTCTCCGAACCTCTTAAAGGACAAATAAGCCTTTTTGTCATTTTTACCTGTTTTGCAAAATAAACAGGTGGGCCCGAAGTCTCTCGATGAATCCGTAATCAAGTTTAGATTGATGTTTTCCCCCTTAGGAGTCGGAGATCCCTAGAGATTCGCTGTAACCTCATGCCCCTCGTGCTGCTACCCTTTCTCCATTTGAAGAGCAGTTCCTGGTTTGCTTCTGGGAGCTGGTGGACCCTGAATGTTAGTTACCATGGGACACCTGAGTGTCGCACAAATGGCCCAGCATGAACGGGGTGTTGTCTGAACCACCAAGGATACACCTGCAGAGGCGGGTGGGGTGGCTTAGAGACGGCTCCACACTTTCCCATCTCTACCCCTCACCCCCACGCCTACAGCCTCCTGGTGGGTTCCCTCTGAACCATTAACGGAGGAAGAAAATGTACGGTCTTGGGTCTGTGCTCCGGCCCAGCTCTAAAGGGAAGAGAATGGCCTCTCCCCTACAGCCCGCTCAGTGGTGGCTTCCAAGTCAGGGATGAGCGAAAATCTCTCCAGTAGGAAGCACCCCAAGGAACACACCGAATCGTCCACTTTGGTCGGAAGGAGATTGCCTGAGGTACATATCTGCGCGGCTCGTGAGCCACATCTAACAGGCTGGCCGACTGACCAGAGACTTAAAAGAAAAAACAAAACATGAAGACCGGTAAAAGGAAAGTCTAGGGAAGAACTATGTGAAACGGCCAGAGTGTGAAGGTATTTGTGCCCCATGTAAGTGTTCTTTAAAGTACCGGGGTTCCTCAGCTGTGACACAAAACTGCTACATGCAGAACACTCACTGGGCTTCTCAGCATCAGCCAGTGGGAGCTGGAGGCAAGGCGAGCCAAGGCAAACATGAATTCTGGCCGCCTGCTGGGCCACGAGCGATAAAGTCCTTTGTCTCTGACCCAGGGCTCTCGTGTCTTCTGTCAGCGTCCAGGAAACGGTGGCAGGCAAGCTTGTTAGCCTGCAAGTGGGACACAAATCTCAGATCCTTGACAGTTGTTAACAGTGTGGACAATGAGAATGAGATGCTGACAGAAACACGACTTTCTGGAAGAGGAAGTACGAGGGCCCTTTGTGGGCTGGGCTGGGAGACAGGAGAGGCTGCCTGGGATCTGGTAGCAAATGCTCTCATCCAAGTAACGGGCAAGAGGTGGGGAGCAAGGGTCCCCACTGTGCCACCTGTCAGTGAGGCCGAGGGGTGAGAGTTAAGATTGAAGCGAGCTGTCCAGTGGTGTTCGGCTTCTCTTCATCTTCCGGAGTGGGAGGAGGAGGGGGTGTCAGGCCGACAGGTGTACCAGTGAGCCCCACGGCAGCGGCCAATTAGTCAAGATACCCCCAGAGCTAACACGCGTGGTGTCGGCGATGTGGGAACCACAGGCAAACGAAAAGCGAAATGTCCCTACTGCCTACAGCCCGTCGACAAGTCCTTGAGACAGGCTGAGGGACCTTCGTCTGAGAGCTGTCAGCTGCCTTGCCGTTGACACTTCGCTAAGGGCAAAAGGCAATCTCAGCCCAGCCCCCCCACCCCCAGGTTCCTGTAAGTCAGCTTGAACATAGAAAAATTCCTTTGGAATTTTTGGAATTCCTTTGGAAACCCTCCGCCCCTCCCACCGCCGCCCCAGACACATGCTGATAATCACAGTCCAAGCTTACGCCCTCCTGATACACATCTGAAGGGTCTCACGACAATTTTTACTGGACAGTAGTAAATGACCCGTTCCCAGCAACAGCTAGCCCCCTCAAGGTCCTGGAAACCTTGTTTCCAAAATACCTTCGGACTTCTGCTACCGCTAACCCCGTCCCAGCTTGAAGGTCACTCCTCACAACCCCAGTACAGCTCTTTCTGCCCCCAGATCCTGTCCCCGTGCTTTAATAAACCACCTTTTCGTACCGAAGGTGTCTCAAGAATTCTTTCTCGGCCATCGGCTCCGAACCCCAACATTTTCCGCGGCATCGGGGGTTGAGAAATAGAGCTGGGGCTAGACAAAACCAGAAGTCTGTCTACTTGAGCCTGGGCCACCAGCGGTCACTTGACGCTGAAAAGTGAGTGCAAAGCCTTGCTTCCTGACACAGAGCCGCACTCAAGGATCTGGTTAAGTCACTGCCATCTCCCCCAGAGAGAAGCACGATCTTTATCCTCCAAGGCTATGACAGTTGTTTATAGAAAGCCTCTCTGTGAGGTGACATTAAGCTGACATCTGAATGACGAGAGCCTGGTAAGTGAAGGTCAAATGGTAAGCATTCCAGGCGGAGAACACCTGATGCAAAGGTCCTTGGCCGAAAATGAGCATGGCATGTTCCGGAACAGAGAGAAGCACTGAATGTGGGGAAAGAAGGCAGGGCAGGAATTAAGGATAATTCCCATGGTTTTAGTTTGAGCCAGGAGGTGGACAGTGATGCGTTTAATGAAACATGATCACCAGGGAAGAAGCCAATGTAAACAGGGAATCGGTTCTGTTGGGCCATATTGAGTTTGACATGACTCCTAGATGTCTTTGTGAAAAAAGCAATTGGATTTCTTCTTGGATCCAGGTTCTGGGTAGAAATCAGGACAAGGAAGAGACACTTGGGAGTACTTGGCATGCGATTAACATTCATCAGGTGCTTCCAATGTCCCAAGCACTCGCTGAGCAATTTATGAAGATTTCCTTAGTTATACTCTCACAATCCCTGTGGGGTTGGCCCTGTACTATTATCTTCATTTTAATGATGAGGGAACAGAAAATTTCCCCATGGTTGTTCAACCAGGAGTGGTAAAGCCAGAAGAAAATCCCAGGCAGGCTGACACCAGAGCCCAAGCTCATTACCGTTTGGCTGTGCTACCTGGGGCACAATGGCATTTAAAGCCACGGGACCAGAGGCACCTGGGTGGTTCTGTCAGTTGAGCATCCGACTCTTAATTTCGGTTCAGGTCATGATCCCAGGGTCATGGGGATCGAGTCCCAGGTTGGGCTCTGTGCTCAGTGTGGAGCCTGCTTAAGAATCTCTCTCTCTCCCTCTGCTCTTCCCCCTGCTTGCTCTCTCTCTAAAATCGAAATACGTAAATAAGTAAATAAATTTCCAAAAAAAATAAATAAGGCCAGGGGACCAGATGAGGTTCCCCAGGGACGGCGTGTAGATAACAAGAAAAGGACACAGAGAACAGCCACATCCAGTAATGTCTCTTTGGAGCTCCCAATTCCCTGTTTGCTTTTGTACTTATCAGACAAGACGCTGATTTTTCCATTTGATCGGTCTCCTCAAAAATGTGCCTATACAGATGACGAACCCCGCTTCCCAAAGCAGATCCACTGGCTGTTATAAATGAACAGAGTATCATTCTTACCTGTAATTACTCTCTCGTATAGAAGGCTGGTTTGATTCTATCCCCAAAACATTATTTCCCTTTAATTAATTGATAAAAATGTAACGTCTGGACCCCCCACGACCTTCCGGGATGCCAAGACTCTGTGGGAGCCGACCAGAAGCACCCAGCAGGCTTTCCTGGGCCTCTCTTTACCTACAATACGTGCCATGCCAGGAATTCTGGAAAGCAGAGTTTCTATGTGGCTTACTGAAGAATTCAAGGGGAAATAAAATTCTGAACTGAAAATGCTTAACTCAGAATTTTCCTCAAACGATATATACTGTTTCAGCAACTATGCACAAGCTTTGGCAACTCAGAGACTCCCCTCGGGAAGAACCATGGTCCTTGAGCAAGTACCAGGCATGGGCTGTGTGGTCTAACCATCAGGGATTTCCACAAAGTTCCTCCTTTCTTTAGTACTGAATAATGGGTGTGTGTATCAGCAGGGCATGTTAGATGCTCCAACTCTTCCTCTCTCTCTCCTTTTATTTTATTCTTTAAAAAAAAAATGTTGTTAATGTTTATTTATTTTTGAGGGGGGGAGGGGCAGAGACAGAGGGAGACACAGAATCCGAAGCAGGCTCCAGGCTCCGAGCTGTCAGCACAGAGCCCGACGCGGGGCTCGAACTCATGAACCGCGAGATGGTGACCTGAGCCGCAGTCGGACGCTTAACCCACCGAGCCCCACAGGCGCCCCTTTAGTTTACTCTTAGAACGAAGGATTCATTTGTAACTTTTATTTCGGTGGCCATATCTGTTTGTGAACAAAGACCACATCTGTATTCTTCCCTGCCGTATACCTAGCACAGCTCATACCTAGCACAGCTCCGGGCACAGAGAAGGGCTCAACAAGTGTTTGTTGAATGACTAAACGAGGAAAGCACGGGACACAGATGAGGCAGCTCCCAGCAACATCAGCCATAGATCATAATGATCTTGAAGCCTGTGTAGCGATCACAACGATTTTGACAAAGAAACTTGAGAAGGTACCTCGAGGGGCACCGGGGTGGCTCAGTGGGTTAAGTGTCTGACTCTTGATTTCCACTCAAGTCATGGTCTCACGGTTCGTGAGTCTGAGGTTCGTGAGTTTGAGCCCCACATCAGGCTCCAAGCTAATACCTCAGAGTCTGCCTGGGTTTCTCTTTCTCTCTCTGCCCCTCCCCTGCTCTCTCTCTCTCTTTCTCTCTCAAAATAAACAAATTAACTTTAAAAATAAATAACCATAGGGGCGCCTGGGTGGCTCAGTCTGTTAAGCATCTGACTTCAGCTCAGGTCACGATCTCATGGTTTGTGGGTTTGAGCCCCGCGTCGGGCTTTGTGCTGACAGCTCAGAGCTTGGAGCCTGCTTCGGATTCTGTGTCTCTTTCTCTCTCTGCCCCTCCCCTGCTCATGCTATGTGTCTCACTGACTCTCAAAAATGAATAAACATTAAAAAAAATTTTTTAATTGGGGCGCCTGGGTGGCTCAGTCGGTTAAGCATCCGACTTCGGCTCAGGTCACAATCTCGTGGTCTGTGAGCTTGAGCCCCGCATCGGGCTCTGTGCTGACAGGTCAGAGCCTGGAGCCTGCTTTGGATTCTGTGTCTCCCTCTCTCTCTGCCCTTCCCCTGCTCATGCTCTCTCTCTCTCTCTCTCTCTCTCTCTCTCTCTCTCTCTGTCAAAAATAAATACACATTAGAGATTTTTTTTAATTAAAAAAAATAAAGTAAAATAAAAAATAAATAACCATAAGAGTAATAATTTTAAAAAGGTATTTCTAAATTATGGATATATATTTCATTCTGTACCTGTTGCAATTAAGATAAATACTGAAACACATTAAGGCATCTTATCTGAAATTCCACACTTGGTAAAACTGAATTTCTTCTGTTCTATTGATCATGTTGGCAAGAAATTTGTGGTCAGCGATAATTTATATTGGAAGCTGGTCCTTTAATTTCTAAGGCCTTTAATAATAAAATCTCACCAGCTTGGCTCTTTTTTTTTTTTTAATTTTTTAAGTTTACTTATTTATTTTTGAGAGAGAGACACAGTGAGCAGGGGAGGGGCAGAGAGAGAGGGAACGAGAGAATCCCACGCAGGCCCCACACTGTCAGCACAGAGCCTGATGCAGAGCTCGAACTCACAAGCTGTGCGATCATGACCTGAGCCGAAACCAAGGGTCAGACGCTTAACCGACTGAGCCACCCAGGCACCCCTGCTTGGCTCTTTTTTAGGTCATTACGAATGTCTCATTGAATCAGTAAGCTTTTGCATAAATTCTGCACATCAGGCCAACCTTGAAGAATCCGACAAATGACGTATCTTAGTGGTAAGTAAGGCAAGTTTGGGCCCCTCGAAATGTCACAGGAATACAAAAGCTTCTTTTAGGGTCTTGCCGCTCCAAGTAAGTTCTCCAGAACAGTGACGGCGACAACTGTGCTGTGGACTGAATTGTGTCCTGCCCCAAACACCTACGTTGAAGCCTCTGTGATGGTTTTGGAGGCGGGACCCTCGGGAGGTGATCGGGTTTAGATGAGGCCATGAGATTAGTGTCCTCCTAAGAAGACGAGGAGACCAGAGCTCTCTCTCGCTGCCAAGTGAGGCTATAGTGAGGGGGCAGCTGTCTGCCAGCCAGGAAGAGAGTCCTTACCAGAACCTAACGGTTCCAGAACCTCCGTCTGGGGCTTCCAGCCTTGAGAACTCCCAGAAGATACATTTCTGTTGTTTAAGCCACCCAGTCTATGGTCTTTTTTATTTTTTATTTTTTTTAACGTTTTATTTATTTTTGAGACAGGGAGAGACAGAGCATGAACAGGGGAGGGTCAGAGAGAGGGAGACACAGAATCTGAAACAGGCTCCAGGCTCTGAGCTGTCAGCACAGAGCCCGACGCGGGGCTCGAACCCACGGACCGCGAGATCATGACCTGAGCCGAAGTCGGCTGCTTAACCGACTGAGCCACCCAGGCGCCCCCGGTCTTTTTTATTTTGACGGTAACCTGAGCGTCTCAGACACCGGGGAGCTTGTGAGGAATGCTGACTCTCAAGCCGTATCCCAAGCCTGTTGCATCAGAATCAGAATCTGCTTCAAGACAGAATAAAAACCACCTGATCCTTTCAATCCCAGGAGACCGGTTCCCCGGTGTCAAACTCTTCAAGAGGCTCCCCAAAGTGCGGAACTGCCGACCGGTCCTTCAAAATGAAATCGTCGGGGTCAGCTTCCTGGGCAACGGGGCTTCATCTTTGGGGTCTGAGGCTGCACGTTAGGATGCGGGTCCACAGGCAGAAGACAAGACCTTCGACCGCTGGGCTGTTTTCCACTTTCTCGAAGTGTAACTGTCAAACAACATTTTACACAGTTTAAGTGTACCGCGTTTGGCACACGTACGCTTTGTGAGACTATGTTACCACGGTCAGGGTAATTAACACATCTGTCACCTCACATAGTCACCTTGTGTGTGATGCGCGCATGTGTGTGTGTGTGTGTGTGTGTGTGTGTGCGGTGAGAACACAGAAGGTCTACTCTCTTGGCAAATTCAATGGTACACAACACAGCATCATTCACTATAGTCCCCACGCTCCCCGGCAGACCCCCGAGGCTCACCCATCTTGCAACAGAAAGCTTGTATCTCCAGCCAATCCTTTCTTACTGCAGTAAAAACTATCTCAGCCAACGTCACCCTAAAATCACACATCCCTATGTCAAACAGAACAAACACCAACAGGAACTTGAAAGAAGTGAAAACAGCACCTAAGTTAAACCACCTCTCTCTTGACCCGTTCAAGCCCGTTCATGCAAATTTCCAGATGTAACGGCACCGATGGACCACCAGACTCTCCTTTTCGGGGGGTTTTATCAGTCCCAAGTTCCATGACTCCCTTTCGGGGGTCCGGGGGAAACAGCATACACTTTCACAAGTGCCTATACTGTTAACTTTCATTACTGGATCTCTGTCTACAACCAAGTAAGGTTATGCTCGGTTTGGGTTTGTTTTCTTAGCAGGCTTTATTCTTTTTGTTTCAGTTTTACTGAGCTCTAGTTGACAAATGGCCTATGGAAAAGTTTAACGTGCATAGCAGAATTACTAGACCTACGATATACTGTGAAATGATGACCACAGTGAATTTGGTTGACATCCATCATCATCTCATACAGATACAAGAAAAAGAAGAAAAAAGGAAGAAAAAAAGAAAAATGGGGTTTTTTTTTCCCCCTTGTGGTGAAAACTTTTAGAATCTCCTCCCTTAACAGCTTTCAAATACTTCATACGGCAGCGTTAATTATGGTCACCATGTTGTAATTTATATCCTCAGGACTTAGGTAACTTGTAACTGGAAGTTTTACCTTTTGACCAGACTTTATTTTTTTAGAGCAGTTGAAAGGTTCACAGTGTGAAATTTAATGAAGCAAAATCTCACTTACAGCAGACTCCGGGGGCCAGAAGGAAGTTCTGGTAGGCTGGGTCCTACCATTCGATGTCAATTACAGGAAGAATGATCAATCACAGACCCTAACAGAAGAATCTTACAGGAAAGAATCATCAATTACAGGCCCCAACTGGCCTTTCATCTCCTACAAGAAATCCACAACCCTTGCAACTCAGCCGATGAGAAACTGTCATTATCCTAAACCCTTGCTTCTCCAGAGGGGACTTTTGTTCAAAACAACCCCTCCCAACTTCCTCCTCCTTCTCCATAAAATAATGTTGCTATTCTTTGCTTCTCGGGACTTGCCTGTGGTTTTTGGCGTAGCTTGCTTGTCCTGGACTGCAATTCTCTGTTATTTTCAAATAGTCTCATCTTTTGCTGATAAAATACCTGGCAGGTTTTTTTTCACGTTTATTTGTTTTTGAGAGAGAGCGATTGGGGGAGGGGCAGAGAAAGAGGGAGATAGGGAATCGGAAGCAGGCTCTGCAAGGTCAGCGCAGAGCCCGGTGCGGGGCTCGAACTCACAAACTGTGAGAGCAAAACCTGAGCCGAAATCAAGAGCCACGCGCTTAACCGACTGAGCCACCTAGGCGCCCCTTGGCTGTTTTATTTTTTTTTTAAATTTTTTTTTCAACGTTTTTTATTTATTTTTGGGACAGAGAGAGACAGAGCATGAACGGGGGAGGGGCAGAGAGAGAGGGAGACACAGAATCTGAAACAGGCTCCAGGCTCCGAGCCATCAGCCCAGAGCCCGACGCGGGGCTCGAACCCACAGACCGCGAGATCGTGACCTGGCTGAAGTCGGACGCTTAACCGACTGCGCCACCCAGGCGCCCCATTATTTTTAAAGTTAACAACAACGTTGAGCAGAAGGCACAGGGAGTTCCCAAATGCACGCCACCCCAACACGTGTAGAGCCTCCCCGCACATCCACGCCCCCCACCAGAGTGCTACATTCGTTACAAGTGATGAACCCACACGGGCACATCGTCATTACCCAAAGTCCACAGTTGACATCAGGTTTTACTCTTGATGTTGTACATGCTATGGGTCTGGTCACGTTCAGAATGACATGCACCCACAGCCATCTCGTCACCCAGAGCGATTTCACTGCCTGTAATTCCTGAAAGTCTGCACTTTCCCTTTGAATCACATTATCTGTCCTGGGCGAAGCCAGCAGATTGGGCTAACTGTGCCCACAAGGCAAGCAGAGAGGACAGGACACAACTGAAGATCTAATTCTCCTTTGTTCAACCAAAGTTGTCCTCGTGACAGGATTACCAGAGGGTGCAGACGGCTCTTTTCCAGTCACCACTGAAAAACACACATCAAACAGCTCACCGATCACGCTCACCGCTGTCCCCAAGTGTTGGCTTCGGCGTGTCCCTTGCCCAGGGGTACTTACCGCCTGTAGGTAGAGCTTGCTTCCCTGGGTTGCCAACGGCAAAGTACTAAAATGTCTGCAGTTTTACTGGCCAAAGTCCTTGGCATTGGAGGAAGGGACAGTGTTTTATTTATCTCTCCGGCTTTTCCGCACATCCTTCAGTTTGGCAATTATTGTTAGGAGTTCTTAGGATTTAATGTCTACCCTGCCCTCGGTAATGAGGGACACACGCCATTCGCAGCCTACAGAGAAACTGGAAAGCTGGTGCAGTGATAACTGTTCCCCAAGATCTTTCTACGATGGACACGGTCTTCTAATACCTCCCTAGAACCTTCCGCGACCGCTTGTCCACTAATGCCGTGATGGTTTTCTGAAGGCCGACCTCCTCCCGCCCCGTCCTTTCCGACACTTGGAAGGGTATTTTCCATCCCGTGATTAAACTAGCACATAAAAAGCCAGCGACTGTTTTAACCCTCTCTTTCTCATGGAGAAGCCATCAAGCTGGCCTGAACAAAAAAAGGAGTAAAGATTTGCTAAGGGACTAGATCTAACGGTGCCCGTCTCCGCTCCCAGTGCCCCAGCCCCGGGTTTCCCCTTTAGTCTCATTTCAGAGGCAAAAGCTGGAAAATCACGTCTGGGCAGGAACGGCCGGGAGAAGTGGGGCGATATCCCGACAGCACAGGAGCCAAGTCCCTGTCCTCAGTGATATGCGCAATACTTCCGTGGAAAATACATCCTCTCGGCCAACAGCTCCAAATGTCCTTTGTTCCGTGACAAATGGCCGGGGTTATCGCTTCTGCTTTCTCCAACCCTCAAGAGAAAAAATGATCCCATAGATCAAGTATTGAGACCGAGTCTTAAATCTACCGGTTCCTGGACCCGGTGTTGGTGGAGGAGGCCCGTGAGGTTAAACGCAGACGCCTCGAGGGCTCACAAAGGTTGGGTCAGCGAAGGCAGGTACACATCCACAATCTCTACCAACCAACGTGCTTTAGTGCCAGGCTGGGGGCATCACCGCCACCGAATAAAGACTCGCTAAACCAAAAGGCATTTATTGTATTTGGCCGCGAAGAGAAAGGATAATTTCCGAGGCACGCGAGGGTAGAAGTTTGGTCACAAGAAATCACAAAGTTGGCCTCAAGATGAATTGAAACCAGTAAGTGAAACTCTTAAGTCCTGTTACCAGAAGGACAGTCATGAGAACAGGGGATATGCCACTTCAAGGGAAACGTGTTTATTCATTTTTCTCATGAAAAAGACTTGCGTACAATTTTAAAGGGAGAAAAAGGGAACGATGCCCTTTATATGCCTGCATGGTACTGTTAGTTTCTTAAGCTCATTACTCATTCAGTAATTTTCTTTTTATTGAGCGCCAACTGTATGCGAGGAATGGTGCAGATGTCAGGAATACTTCGGTGAACGAAACCGATAAAGCCCCTCCGCTCAAGGAGATTGTGTTACGGGCTCCTGATTCTTAAATTCCTTACGTTTCCTGGCGGGAGGCTCCCGAGCTTCTTGGGAGGCCAGCAGGGCCTGTGTGTGCTCTTCTGGGGACACAGCCCACAGCCTTGCATCGGGTTACTTGGTCTGGCGCCTGCTGGAGACTTGGCTCTTACTCTAGGACACGGTTTCTTGTCCTTGCGTCCTCAGCACGGCAAAATATGGGCCGGGGAGAGGAAGACTAAATCCAGGAAATGAGCCAACTCCACACGGAGAAGTTGACATTCCCTTGCTTGTTTGTTTTTGACCTCAGAAGGCCGCTCGTGTGCTAAGCCTGGTGCCCAGAGTCCCAGAGGAGCGTGGATCTGGGCAGAGCGGGGAGAAGGGTCCAGATCACCCGACGATGACTTTGGGCTTAACTACAAGCCCACTGCCGACGGAACATTTTCACTGTAAATAAAGGACTATTGCTAGAATGCTCTTTTTTTGTGCAGTGCCTGAAAGACTAGAGAGAGCATGGTAGAAATAAGAAGATACTGAAAAAGAAGAGAGAGACTTGGGGCGCCTGGATGGTTCAGTCGGACGAGGGTCCGACTTCGGCTCAGGTCACGATCTCGCGGTCTGTGAGTTCGAGCCCTGCATCTGGCTCAGTGCTGCCAGCTCAGAGCCTGGAACCTGCTTCGGATTCTGTGTCTCCCTCTCTCTCTGCCCCTCCCCGGCTCGTGCTCTGTCTCTCTCTCTCTCTCTCTCTGTCAAAAATAAACATTTAAAAAAAAAAAAAAAGACAGACACTTCAGAATTTTCCTCAATGAAAAGTGACGAGTTATCACTGTTGACTGAAACCATCAACTACTGCCTGAAATTCCTATGGATCCACCCAGAAAGTAAGCTTTCCTTCCTCCTTATCCTGACAACCACCCCAGGGAACAGCCGGGTCTTCACTTCCTAGGTTTCTCTCTTCTCAGAATCTGGGTTCAGAATAGGTAGTTTCCAGTCTCACACACACATCCGAGGGGCCGCAGAGTAACGATGGGCTCACACCGCCCCCTGCTGGCCACTCTCCCCCTAACAGGGAGCAGATCCTTGCCTGCTTTGCTTCCCACCCCAGTAAAAAAAGAAAAACACCACAATGCCCCCACAAAAGTCAAATGTCTTTATTTTATATAAAAAAAATTTGTACAGTTTTAGTTCCTATGTTTAAGAAAAAAAAAATCCCTAAAATTGCCATAATGTTTAGATCCACTGAAAACTGTAAAAACAAGCTTTTTATATATTAAAAAAAAATTTACATTTTACAATTTTCTACATGCATGCACAAGGTCTCTGTAACCCAAAAAAAAAAAAAAAAAAAAAAAGGAAAAAGAAAGAGGAGGGGAAAAAAAAAAAAACCTAGATTCAACAGTGGCAAATTCTACATTTACAATCTCACTCGGAAGGGACCCAAAAAAGCCCCTTTCCGTTCGCGCACAGAAGAACAGATCACAACAATCACACACCAGGACCGAATCCATCAGCAGATGCTGCCCTGGGGGGGAAGGGCAGGGGAAAGAGCAGACAGACAGACTGACAGACAGCACGGAGGGGCCCAACAGAGAAGGAGAGGAGCACAGACTCTGGGAACGGATGTTTCCAATGAGAAGGTTCTGGGGGGGGGGGTCCCGATGCCTCTTCACAGGTACCGTAGCGGGGTGAGCAGCAGGAACAGTGAAGAATGAAAGGCTCAGGTGGAGAGGGATGGGAAGAAAACACGAGAAAGTAAAAGGAAATAAAAATAACCAGAGCGTGAAGGGTCGCTGGAGAGACAGGGAGCAGTGGGGGGCTGAGGCAGAGTGGCGAGGTAGGTGAAGGCCCGAGGCACAGCGTCCTGGTGTGGAGGGAGGAACGAGAAGGTTCCAAAGTGATGAAGAGGCAGGCCTGGTGGGGGCAGTGGGATGAGCTAGGATGCCCTGGAGTTCCGGTGTTCTGGGGGAGCAGTGGCGGGGGGCACAGGTAAGTTCACCCCCCCCCCCAGGAGGAAAGTAAGAAAACCCAGCACGTGATGGGACAGGCAAAGCGGGGGACAGGGCTCAGAGGCACCCCACATCAGTTCACAGCATGAAGACCGCTCCCCACGTAGGAGAAGCAAAAGACAAACACAGCCACACACTGGACAATTCATCCTGACGTTTTAAAAAATAATAATTATTATAACAATCATCGAAGAAGACAAAATACCACAGTTCTGCCGCAAAGGACCCAAACACTACCATTCTCAGCCACAGCCCTTAGTGCTTAGAGAGGTGGGGGGGGGAGGGGGGGGGAATTTTTCTTGTTTTAGGAAAAAGGAATGAAAAAAATCACAGTGATTAAACACATGGCAGGTTCTTAAAATAAACACTCCCCCGCCCCTAACCTAGGGCAGCCACAAAGATCCCAAACCCTTTCCCGGGCCCGCCCCAACTCGGTCCTTACGTCCCGACACACCCCACGCCTGCCCACAAAGGCAACGACCCCAATCACCATCCGGGCCCCGTTTTCCAGGATAGTGAGGTATTTAGAAATGTGACCCAGAGGGACTCCTCTTAAGCCCAGGTCCTTGGAGAGAAGATACCTTCCCACGACCCCCAGGACAGGATGTATTTCCCTCAGGCAGTGCCTGAGTCAGCCCCACAACCCACATCTGTGGGGACCGGGTTAAGCGTGAACTGAAGAGCCCTTCTCTAGTAAGCGGCGGACGGACAGATGTGCTTTTTCAGAGAGGACAGGGGAGACACGTGATCACTAGGCTGCATCACGTCGGGGGCCGCCCTGCCCACACTGGAAGCCTCCCTGGTCAGAGACCGGTGGGGATCTTAGCCCGAGGGGGTGCTCCGCGTGGCAGGCTGGCCAGGAGAAGACGGGCCTGAAAGTTATTCCGAGGCCTGGCCCAGGGCGGCTCCAGCCCAGCCGCCAGAATGGTCCTCCGCGTGGACCCAGGCTGGAGGTATACCGGTGTTCCCGCTTCCGGTCCTCTTGGCTAAAACTACGTTAATTTAAAGGTGTCTGAGTTAAAGGCTCAGATTCACACTGAAAATAGGTCTCAGAAAGCCAGGGGATTTGGCTCAAAACGAGACCTGAACTCGCGAGAAATGAGATCGGGTGGAAAGACTACGGAAGCTCACTGGGGTGAGGGGGGGCCGATGCCCACGAAGGCAGCAATCCTGGGCCCTCACCCCAGTACTGAGGGAGACAAGAGCCCAGAGAACCAGGCAGGGAGAGGAGGGGACCCTGGCCAGCCAAGGAAAGGAGACCCCTGAGGCAAAGAAGTGGGCTTAAGGCAGGGGACGAGGAGGAGTTACTGGCTCCCCCCCCCAAAGAGAGATCCCCCCCAAAGAGAGACAAGACAACAGGCCCCTGGCGCCAAGAAGAGACACGCTGGGGCGGGGGAAGGAAAGAAAAACATCGGTCTAAGACCGCGGGGGTCGGGTCATGGTCTGCAAGCCACTCAATCTGTGCAGCAGTCGACTCGTCATCCTTCACCGGGAAGGGGGACCTGCCCCAGCCAGGCGGGAGCGAAGGTGCAGGCAGGTTCAGAGGCCAGGGGTCAGCCATGTTCCCCGGGGTCCCTCCTGTCCTTCCCTCGGAGGCTGCCTAGGAAAGACCCAAAGGATGGGTACAGTCCCCCATGGCCCAGGGAAAGTGGTCACAGAGGGTTTCGGCCTCAGTCTGGCTGTGGCCACGGGAGGCAGAAGGTGGAGACTTTAGGGTAAAGACTTTAGGGACCGTCCCTCGCTCTGAATACGTGTGGATGTGAGGGGGAGGTTCTGACAGCCGGAGCCAGTGACCCTGGCAGGGAGACCCCTGACTCGGGCTAGCTTGGGAGGGGCGGGGTGCGAGAGCACCCTGCCCCACAAACTCGGCGTCTGTGACGGGCCAGCTGGGCGGGCAGGAGCAGTGGATGACCCACAGTCTGGAGGAGTTTGGCACGGTGGCTCTGTGTTGTCCTGTCTGTCCCCTGGCGACACCCTGTCGGGGCCACAGGAGAAAACTGCACAAGAGCCTGGTTTGGGGGTGGGGCTCCGGGGGACCCCATGCCCTCTCAGAAGAGAATGCCATCCGGAGGGAGAGGGGGGACAGGCACGGATTCCTGCACGATGACACCAAGTAAGGGCTGGCGAGGGAGGGGAGAGAGAGAGAGGATCCCAGGCACTGCTGACGCAGGTGGCCTCTCCAGGCTCACGGGGGGGGGGGGGGGGGGGGGGGGGCGACTAAGGAGGAGCGGGGAGCAGTCGGGCGGCGGGAGAGTGGGGGGAGTCAATTCAAGTAAAAGCAAAAGGGAGCGGGAGGAGGCAGGGCGGCAGGAGGCGAGAGCCAAGCTCTCCCCGACCCGCGGGAGCCCTGGCGTCACCCCTGCCGCTGCTCAGTCACACCGACGTCTCAGATTGCAGCCTCATGACAAACTTGTGCGACTTGGGATCCACAAACTCCTCGGAGAGTTTGAAGAACGGGACCTTCTTGGTGCTCACCACCAGGCTGAAGTCATGGCGCTTCAAGAGGAAAACGATGCCGTCCTTGAGCCCGCTGGTCACAGGCTCCTCGCTCACCAGTGTCCACTGTTTGGCCAGCCAGCGCTCCTTGTGGTACTGGATGGTGGGTCCGGCCGCCAGGTACCGCTCCAGGAAGGCCTGAGGAGGGGCGGGGGGCTGCGTGGTCACCTCTCCCCCCCTCCCCCCCCCCCGCCACCCTCGACGTTCCCCGGCTCGCTCTGCTTCCACGCGCTCTAGAACGTTCGAGCGGAAAGGCGCTGAGCTCATCTGCTCTGGACCCTGGTTCTAAGCACAGGGCAGCGGGAGCCCACAGAGGTGACGGGGACACCGCAGGGTCAGGACCGGCGTCCCCGCGCTTTCCCTGCACGGGGCTAGGACCGTGAGGCCTCCTCATTCTTCCTGCCCCTGCATCCAGCTCTCGTGGACGCGGTCACCCTGTTCACCAAGGGTGGCTGGGGACGCCACTCTAGGAGACTGACGATAAAGCCGAGGGAGGGTCATGGCTCGAAAAGAGCACAGCTGGAGGTCACGGGGTGAAGGGGGGATGTCGGGTGCTGCCACCTCGGAGAGGGGAATCAGGCCACAGCCTATTCCCCAGGAGAAACTGTCCCTTCTCCTCACCAGCTGGGAACGAGGCGGGAGGGGCAAGGCCAGGGGTAAGAGAAGAGACCTGGGGGGGTGGGGGCTGGGAGGGTGGCAGGGATGTGGTGAGAGCACAGGGGCGAGGCAGGCTGCTGTCGGTGGGGGGGGGACCCGGGGGCGGGGGGGGCGGGCAGGGGGACGGTGGGGGGGCCTACCTTGGGTGTCATGTCATGCGTGATGCAGAACTCCAGGTGCTGGAGAATGCTCTCCATGCTGTGGTACGGCTGCTGCTTGGTGGTCCGTAGATACTTCTGCATGGCACGGGCCATGGAGGCGAAGATGGCCTGGGCGGCCTCCCGGGGGTCCATCACCTCCCTGGGGTTCTTCTGCTCCTCCTCCTGCAGCCGCTTAATGTGAGTGAAGGCCTCCTCCACCGCCACCACAAGCCTGGGGGACAGGGGGAGCCTGGACCAACCGCCCCTCCCCCTCCCTCAGCCCCCACCCCCCTGCTCCAGCCGCCTGGGCGAGGCTGTGCCCCTCCCCACCACCACAAGCACCACAAACCCACCTGGAGCCAAGGGCTGGGCTCAGGGGGGCCGTGTGCGTGTGTGCGTGGGGGGGGGGCGCATGTGCACAGATGCGGGGCGGGGGTGGGGGCAGGAAACAGCTGTAGAGCTCAGTGAGCCTGGCGCGGGGACCCCAGCGTCCAACCCAGACATAGCCAAGAACCGTACTCTGGGACAGGGTGGCACGTGCCTTCCTGATGCCTTCCTCCACGAGACCCCCAAGTCACCCTTCCCCGGGTGCCAAACCAGCAGAACGCAACTACATCCAGAGAACAGCCTTCTACTCAAGCACGGGCAACGTCAACATCTGTCTGGGGGGCGGGCACACAAGCAACATGACAGCAAAATGCCAGAGGTGAACACACAGGGCCCCAGGGACCGGGACACCTGCTGGGCCTCAGACAACTCACATGTTCAGACAGTACTACTCAGCCGTCAAAACAGGATAAAAAAAAGGAAGGCCTACAACCCAGATGCCGGTTAGGGGCGGGGAGTCATCTGTGAACCACTAGGCAGCGACAGGAGGGACACAGAGACAACGTGGGCGAGTCTCGAGGAGGGCTTTAAGGGGGAAGCACGAAAAAGAAGTCAATTTTCGTTAAAAGCACACAACGTCCGGAAAGCCAGGACCCCAGGAACTTCAAGGAGCGGGGAGGGGGCGTACTCGGGACTAAGTAAACACGTGGAACATGTCCCGCTTCGGCCTCTCTGGTTATTCACGCGCTTGCTCCGAGGGTCTCTCAGTAAAGCTCCTTTTGAAAACCAAGGGAGAAGTCTTTTACTGGTTACAACCAAGGTAACAGGGGAGGGAGACATCGGCCACGGGCCAAGAACCGCATTGGCAACACAGGAGATCCAAAAGCCTGGTTGGGGCAAAAGGTGAAGGGGGGGGTGCCACCTCTGGGTTCCTTCCCACCAGGACCATTTCTGAGACAGCTGGAGACACGCCGAATGGCAGACAAATGGGGTTGCTGATCTCCCATCGACGGCAGGGACACCAGCCTCATGTCAGAACAGGTAAGGGATAACTTCCTCCCTTGAAGCCTGGAGACCGTGTGGGAGGAGGGGCCGAGGGTCAAATCCTGGGGCCCTCTGCTATTTGAGGCCCCCTGGAAATCCCACCAGACCACGGTGGGACCTGGCAGCAGCGAAGACCTTTCAGGTATGACAAGTTTACATTACAGCGTCAACAGGAAAAAGAGAGGACAGTACCTAAGAACGTACCAAGATACGGGACCCTGCGTGGCTCAGTCAGTTAAGCGTCTGACTCTTGGTTTTGGCTCAGGTCGTGATCTCACGGATCGCGGGTTCGAGCCCCAAGTCAGACTCTGTGCTAGCAGTGAGGAGCCTGCTTGGGATTCTCCTTCTCCCTCTCTCTGCCCCTCCCCTGCTTGCTCTCACTCTCTCTCTCCCTCTCTCTCTCTCTCTCTCTCAAAATAAACAAAGTTAAAAAAGATGTACCAAGATCTGTACTAGAACCTCATCTGTTGCAGGTAAAAAGGCACCAACAGCCGAGCAGGCCTACGAGATCCACGGGGAGGAGGTCCGATCCAGCCTCCGTCCCTGCTGCTGCAGGCAAGGCTCACCTCGTTTACTGGGCCTTACTTACTCCCCTGTGGCAGGGAGAATTCACAGATGGCCCGTTCGTTCACCCTACCAGATTCCCATCGTCCCGGCTACTCTCTCTGCTGTCTCCGTACATTCTGCAGACGTAATTAAAGTGTCGAGTCGGCTGTCCTGGTCGTTATAAACGAGGAGGTGACCCTGGCCAGCCCGCTCTCACTGCATGAGACCCTTCAAAGCGCAGTGTTCTCCAGGCGGTACAGAACTCGGGGAGACCCGTTGTGGCCGGAAAAAGCAAACCGCAGCACCGCGGCTGCCGCCGAGGCCAGATGACAAGGGACTGATTCCACCGTGACCGAGGAGCTTGGAAGAGGACCCCGGCTCAGACGGGAGTCGTCTTGATTTCAGCCTGTGACACTGAGCGTGGGGCCCAGCTAAGCCGTGCCTGACGGCTGTGTCTGACCCCCGCGACCGTGAGCTGAGAAGCGTGTGCTGTGGGACAGCGCTCAGCTTACGGGAACTCGTTAGGAACCCAGCGCACCCCGTCGCGATTGCTCACGCGTTCCCCGCAGCCGCAGAACGCCCTGGCCTGGCTCTGCCCGGCCTGTTCACACCCGGCAGGCCCCGGGGCAGCCTGTCCTGGCCCAGGGACCCACCTGGCCCTCCGCTTGCGCACCCTCCGCTCGTGCTCTGCCTCCTCGTAGTAGTATTCATTGTGACTGTTGTCCCGCCGCCGGGCGGCCGCCGCGATCACAGCCCGCGACTGCCCTGTGGAGTTGTTGGTGCTGTTTTCTGCACGGGAGCGGGAGAGGCAGGGATGGTCGCGTCACAGCACGCTCGCTCCCCAGCCCGGGAAGTCAGGGCGCAGCCACCTGACCGGTCCAGAGGCTGTGCCCGCCCGCTGCGATGCCTCCCGTTCCCGACCCTCCTGGCCACGACTGGGAGAGGCCCCCCCGGAAAGCGACAGAGAGGGCCCTGGAGGGCACGGGTCCTGCACACGTGCCTCCTGGTGCCGGAGGACCTGGAGGTCAGAGAGCTGAGGGCTCGGGGCCAGGGCTGGTGAGCAGACGCAGAGAAGTCAGATTGGGGGGGACACACCACGGCATAAAGGGACAGCAAGTAGCATCAGCAGCTAACACCAGCCACCTGGAGCCAAGGGAAATGACAGAACAAAGGGGCTGGGGAAGCGGGGAAGAGTCTGAGAAGGAAACGGGGAGCAGACGGGAGGGCAGGGGAGCAGGGCCGCTCACCCTCTCCGAGGGAATACACCTTGAAGCCAGACACTTTCTTGGCCAGGACGGACTTGGGCAGGTTGAGGAGGGCAGGGTTGTAGACGGGGAAGTCATGGTAATACTTCTCCAGGATCCACACGGCCACACGCTGGATGCTGTGGGGGAGAGGGCAGGGGGAGGGGGGGGGAGGGAGAAGGGACAGACAAGGGGTGCCGGGGGGAGGGAGACATCAGGGCAGGTTGGCAGGGTGGGAAAGGACACAGGACAGGGACAGGCTGCTTCCAGGAAGCCTGGCTCAGGGCCTGAGGTCTACTTACCAGGCTCCCAAGCCTTCCCCAGGGCTGGGCCCGCTAGTCCCCTGCGGTGCTGAAGCCCAGGGGAGAGAGGGCATTGGGCCTGGGTCTCCAGCAAACGGTCACCTCACCCCCTCCAAGTCCCCCAAGATTCCCTACGGGACCAGGAAGTGCCCCTGATATTCTGTAAGGTCTGGGGCAGGGTGGGGGCGGGCAGAGGAACTCTCGCGGCACCTTTTCTCCGGGGGTCCCTCCTCTGGCCAGCTCATCTCCGTGACCACCCACTCAAGAGCTCACAGAGGCGGCACCTCCAGGGAGGGCTCCAAAAGCGATCCCCCAAGCCCCGTCCGTGCCCCACGCCTTTCTGTCTCTCGGTCCAGCCCTCTGTGAGGTCCCTGATGACCAAACGTTCCTCTGCTGTCTCCCCGCTCCCGACTCCCAGCCCCTCCCGCCCCAGGACCCTGTTGGAAACCTACCGCAGGCAGAGCCCTCGGCCCTCCGGCCGGCCCCACCTCCCCACCTGCTCCCCCCTCGGCCTCCCCCCACCCCCGGCCCGTCGCCGCACCTGAGGTGGCCCACGTTGTAGAAGCGGCTGGCGCCGTCGGTGGAGCGCACGACCTTGAGCGTGAACTGGGGCTGCAGCTGGCGCAGCTCCAGCAGGACCACCGCCAGGTAGTGCACGAAGAGCAGGGCGTCCACCAGCGACACGGCAAACTGCACCACGCCCTGGTAGCTGCGCTCGCGGGCGTCCAGGATGCGCACCCCGTAGAAGAGCCAGTAGGAGACGACGAGCAGGAAGACCAGCACCATGAGCAGCGCGCGCAGCACGAACACGCGCGGCAGCGAGGCCTTGGGCCGGCGGAGGAAGAGCGCCCAGCTGCCCAGCAGCAGGATGAGCAGCTTGAAGGCCACGGAGATGAAGAGGCCCTCGCAGGCCGTCCCGCACGGCTCCAGCTCCTCCCGCCACAGCAGCGGGGGCAGCAGCAGGAAAGCCAGCGGCGTGAGGAAAGAGAGCAGCGCCAGCGTGGCCCCCGCCGCCACGCCCAGGTGCCGGGAGCAGTCCAGCGGGACGCTGTCCTCCATGTCCTTGGCGATGCGCGTGAGGTCATCGTGGGAGATGCTGTGCTCTGAGGTGCCCGTCACTACAGTGGTCGTCTCCCCCCAGTTGTCATCCTACGGCAGGACGAGGGGGGAGGGGGGAGGGGGGAGGGGGAGGAGAAGCGGGAAGGGAGGGGGGAGGGGAGAGGAGAGGGGGTGGGGGAAGGAAGGGGGAGGGGGGAAGGGGGAGGGGAGGGGAAGAGAAGCGGGAGGGGAGAGGTGGGGGAAGGGAGGGGGAGGAGGAAGGGAGAAGAGGGAGGGGAGGGGAAGCAGGAAGGGAGGGGAGAGGGGAGGAGGAGGGGCAGGAGAAGGGAAGGGAGGGGGAGGAGCAAGGGAGAAGGGAGGGGAAGGAGGGGGGAGGAAGGGAGAAGGGGAAGGGGAAGGGAGGGGGAGGGAGGAAGGGAGAAGGGGAGGGGAAGGGAGGGGAGGGGAGAGGTGGGGGAAGGGAGAGAGGAGGGGGAAAGGAGAAGGGGGAGGGGAGGGGAGGGGAAGAGGGGAGGGGGAGGAGGAAGGGAGAAGAAGGAGGGGGAGGAGAAGCAGGAAGGGAGAGGGGACGGGGAGGGGTGGGGGAAGGGAGGGGGAGGAGGAAGGGAGAAGGGGAGGGGGAAGGGAAGGGGAGGGGGAGGAAAGGAGAAGGGAGGGAAGGAGGAGGGGGAGGGGAGAGGAGGGGGGAGGGGAAGGGGGAGGGGTGGGAGAAAGGAAGGGGGAGGGGAGAGGGGGACAGCAGAGCAAGAGAGAGGAGAGAGGGCAGTCAGCCCATATGCAACCACCAAAGTATTTAGTGAGCTCCACTGTGTGCCCAGGCTTGGCCTCCTCGGGGCTGGCCCATCTGAGGCTGGGCCCTCCTTGCACACATTAGGGAGCCTGGGAAAGAACACCAATGCCCAGATCCCGCCCAGGAGGACGTCAACCCTCTCTTAAAAAACAGATGATTTTAACGTTCATCCAAAATTGAGAATCACTGAACTAAACAGTCCCTAAGGCCTGTTTACTGAAAACAGGGCCTGGGGACCAGCAGTGTAGACATCTCCCGGGAGCTTCTCAGAACTGCAGAGTCTCAGGCCCCACCCCGCATGGACTAAACCAGAATCTGCATTTTGACAAGCCCCCCATGAATCACTGGAACATGAAATGTTAGTGTGAACTGAGGCAACCAGCAGACTGAGTGAGCAGGGTCCGCGTGCAGGAGCAGAGCCGGGGGCAGCCCGTGGGGTCTGGACAGGCCAGGCTGACCACTGAGAGCCTATCCTCCCGACATCGAGAGCCGCTCAAGGTTTCTGATTCAGGGAGTGACCCGAAACAAGCAGTGCGGTGAAGGGCAGAGGACGCAGGGAGCGGGGAGGAAGGCAGGTGATCGGTGCATGGCATGGGAGATGGGCAGACTCAGGGCCACTCTGGGTCTCGGGTCTGCCCCGCTAGCCCTGCCATCTGAATGCCCACAGCACAGTGGCCGCCTGTTCCTGGAGGCAAGGGCGTAGACAGGCCAAGGTCCCCAAGTGTCCTGAGTCTGGTCCACTGGAGCTATCTCTGCAGACGCTGGCCACCCTCCCACAGAAGGGCCCCAAGACCACCAGTGGCCATCAGCGCCCACACCCTTCACTCCTAGACGGCCCGGGGATACAGAGTCACAGGGCTTAGACATGGGACGGGAAGTGTAGGAGATGCCCGGCAGGGTCAGCGATCAGGGGGTTGACAAATCTCCTCTCCCAAGGACAGAGGAGCCTGATCTGATGGTACAAAGTGGGTGTACTGACCACTTTCAACTCAAGGGCTACTCCTCACCCTAGGCTGACCTCCAGACACACTGCCTGCCCTCTCCCCCACCGCGGCTGAGCTGACCGTGTCTCGCGGTCCCTTCGAGAACTCAGGGCGCCAGGTCTCAGGGAGAAGACGGGATTGGGAAAGAGGGAGGGGGGCTATTTCCCCCAGGTACTCATCTGCTCCCAAGACCCAGGAAGTCCCCGTGTCCCCGTGAAAGCTTGTGAGGGAAGAGGAGCTGGGAGTCTCCAGCCAGAGATGGTCCCGGGGAAGGAAGAGCGGGAGGTGCCTTCAGAGTCACCCTAAATCCTGCCCCTGCCCTAATCCAGCACGGAGGTCTGCCTGCTGGCCTTCCTACTAGGTGAGCACAGAGGGCCACAGAGCTTAGAGCAGGAGCAACCTGCTCACCCCGCCCCGAGTGACCAGCGTCCTTCCGGCGGCCCCCCTTCTCACCTCCCCTTTCTCCACCGACTCCTCCCACACCTGCTTCCAGCTCCAGACCCAGACGGTGCAGTTCTGCAGCCTGACACCAGAGGGCGCGGCAGAGCCCCTGCCTGAGGCTCCAGGAAAACTCAGGGCTGCCCATGCGCCCCCCCCCAGGCCGCACCCACCGCCCCCTCCTGCCCCAGGTTCCCAGCCCATCTGACCGGCGGGCCTCAGCTCAGAGGAACCAGGCAATTCCCATTGGACAGCCCAGGTCACCCTAGCTCTCTGAGAAAAGGAGGAAGGGGCTGCGGCTTCCAAAGGGATCTCTACTAAATTCCCTCACTTCTACTGAAACAGGTCCTCCTTTGGGACCCCAAGCACAGGACGTGTGACACGAGATGCCCTCCCTGATAGGGCCACTGCCCGAAGAGACCAGGGTTCCAGGCCCTTTCCCCTCTGACGGACCTCCAGGTTCATGGATCGGCCTGAAAACACCTGGCCTGGCCCCCACGCCCCCCGATGCTCACCCGCTCATCCCCTCGCGTGGACTCGTTGTCCAGCAGGGGCTCCCCTGGGGCCTGGATCGTCACCGACTTGTCGCCGCGGCTCCCATCTCGGCTCTTAGAGCGGTGTCGGTCCCGGCGGTCCCTGCAGCAGGCGGCCGGGGGCACAGGTCAGAGGGGGGACCTGGGTCGTCTTCTCAGCAACCACTACCCCACCACCACCCCTGTGCACGCCCACCTCTCCCCCCACCCCCCTGACCCTCCGCCACCCGTGTCGCCCCCACGTCTGCCCACCTGTGCTTGCGGGAGCTGCGGGAGTGGCCCGACTTGTAGGAATAGCCCGAGTACTGGGACTCAGTGTCCATGGCGTCCGAACGCCGGGCCTTGTAGCGCTCCAGGGCCACAGGCTGGGGCCTTTTGGGGGGCCCCACAGCCACCTCCTTCAGCACCGGCTTCTTCAGGCCAAGGGGCACCTTCAGGAAATCAACCGTCACCCTGAGGGACTCTATTTTGCTGGACGGGTGGGCTTGTCTCAGAGAAAATCAAGCGACGCGCCTGAGAAGAGGAAGCCGTCGGTCAGGAGAAGCGGCAGCTCCCGTGGGCTCAGGGCAGAGAGGTGACCAGCCCCGAAGAGCGGCTGCCGCAGGAAGCTGTACTGGCCCAGCCGCTGCCCCAGACCAGTCCGCCCCGGTTCCCGCTCCGTCCAGTGGGCCCGGTTCCTCCTGCCCTGCCTCCCAGAAAGCGCACCCCGAGGCTGTGCCAGCGGCTCGGGGCGCAGGGCGGACGGGCAGCAGAGGCCGCAAGGAATGACCCAGCCCGGGACCCCCCAGAGCGGAGAACCAGGGCAACCCTCTCCTTGTTCTCGGCCAGGAAAGCCGTGGCTCAGAGACGGCAGGTTCTGGCCAGGCGGACGGGCTGGACCGACGGAGACCGCACAGAGCACAAAGCAGCTGGCCTCTGTCCAGGCCTCTCTTTCCCCCTCATCTTCCCCCCACTCGTGACTTCTGAAAGGGCCCACGGGGGGAGGGGCTGCTCACAGCCGTTTCTCTTGTGCCAATCTAGCCAGAGCCTACGTCAAACCTACCCGGAGTTACAGGCCGGGTCAGGCTGGCTGCTCCACGGAGTGTGTGTGTGTGTGTGTGTGTGTGTGTGTGTGTGTGTGTTCATGCACACCAGGGGAGCGGGGTGAGGGATGGAAACTATGATAACGTGGGCGGGGGGAGCAGGGAGGAGAAGACCGCGGAAATCGTTCTCCGAAGGCCCGAAGTGCTGAAATGGGCCATGCGCTGGGGAGCCTTCCTGGCTGTGCGTGTCCCCAGGGGCAGCGTGTGTATTCAGTCCGTTCACCTTCTACCTCTGCAGAGAATGAGCTCTTCTTCCTCCCCGCTTCCCGACCCTCAGCCGCATCCTGCTGGGCCCTCAGAGCCCACCCACCACCAACTAACAGCCAACCTGGCATCTTGCCCTCGGGCCCACCTCCACCAAGGCACGCGCGCGTTTCCCAGCCTCCCTTGCCGGGCCATCAGCCCGCTCTTGGGCACCTCTGTGCACCATGCACCCTGCGAGGCCCCGGGGAGTGGCGGGGGGGGGGGGGGGGAGGACAGCGGGGGACCCGACCCCGGGTCTCCAGGCTGGCGGGGCACAGGCATGCTGAACAAGTAAACTGGAGTATGAATGGCTAACTGCAGGAGTGATGGCAGGAACAGGGCGGAAAACCAGGAGAGGCAGCGCCGGGGGCTGCGACTTTGCACTGAGCGGTTCTAGAAAGTCTCTCTGAGAAAACGACACCTGAGCCTGAGGGAGAACAGCACCTAGCCAGGCAGAGAGGTGACAAAGGCAGGAAACCGCCCTGGGGAGACGGAGGGCAGCAAGGAGCTTGGTGGATTCCAGGAACCAGAAAAGGCCAGGGCAGCGGGAGCCGACGAAGATGATGGCTGGAGGCGGCCAGGGGCCAGGTGCAGAGCTCGTGTTTCCCCCAAGCACAAGGACGACGACCACAGGAAGCCCGCGAAGGATTTTAGCTGTGCAGGCGGGGACTGGGGGAGGGGCGAGCAGACACGGGAACACAAGGAAGGAAGCTACTAAGGCGGCCGGAGGCAGCGAGCGGCCCTGGAGGAGGTGACAAACAGCCGGTGCGAGACGCGGTGGTGGTAGGATCAACAGGGCCCGCTGAGGTCTGGCTGAGCGGAGGGGAACGCCCGGGATCCCTGGCCTGAGCAAGAGAGGAAGGCAGGGGAGGAGGCAAGTCTGGGGAGGGAGGCAGTGAGCTCCATTCCCAGCGGGCTAAGGTCACGGCCAGGAGACAGGTCAGGTGAGCAGCAGGGTTTCAGAGGAGCCAGACTCAGGAGAGTCTGAGCTGGAGGTGAGCGAGGTCACGGGCATGGATAGGGTCACCTAGGGACAGGAATAAATAAGAGGGTTCCTGGGGATCCCAGTAGGGAAGAGCAGGCAAAGGGGCAGACAAGGCAAGGCCAGAGGGGGAGGACAGCCAGAGGAGGAGGGAGGCCAGAGGAGGAGGGAGGCCAGGGGTGGGGGAGGCCAGAAGAGCTGGCTCTTGTGTTTGGAGGCAGAAATAAAACCGACTGGGTCACCTGGTACCCAAAACTCAATTATGAGGGGAACTGAAAGGGGTTTGCTTCTGTGTAGTTGCTAACTTTTCCCCAACTAAACTCAACTATCAACAACTAGAGAGTAGGAAAGACGGCTGAGACATATTTCTGTCCACCACCGTCCGGTGCGCACACGGCCAAGAACTGACGCCCACCCCGTGGATGGACCTGCCCCTCTGACTCTCGGGGTCCTGTCGTGACTGCAGGGCGGTGACATCAATACTACGTCCATTCCTTCCGCCGCCACCAGCTCTCCAGAGGCACCGCCGTGGCCTGGCGATGTTTGTCAACAGCCCCACGTCAAGGCCAGTGTGGGACGGAGATACACCGAGGGGACACAGCCATGACACATGAACCCAACCCTAACCCGCTCGAAATACCTTTGCCGTGAACAGGGCCCCCATCCAGCACCCTGTCTGCAAATCACACGTCGCCCCCCTCCACCCCGGCTCCTGAGGACCCTTCTACTGGTTTAGGTCTCGACACAGTCTCCCAACACCTCACACGCATCTCTCTGGCTGGGCGCCGCCCTAATCTAGTCCCCACCAGGAGGTTCGAGAGAGCAAGTGGACTGCAGGGGGGGGGCAGACGTAAAGGGGGTCAGAACTGCCCTTGATGGGGTCTAGACAGAGGCACCGGAACCAGGACTCTCCACCTCCTCAGCCTCAAGCACAAAAAGAGCCCGGAATTTGCATCAAGGCTCTGCATTCAAAACCTGACTCTCCCACCAACCAGCTCTGTGACCACAGGCAAGTTACTTCACTTCTCTGTGCTTTGCAGCCTGGTAGGCTCGTCGGTAAAATAGGAAAGTAACGACACGTACTCGATGAGGCTGCTGTGAGGACCCCGGGGGGTGAAAGAAGCGCTTTTATAAACTGCTCAGCTTGTAATTAGTTAAGGAATTAATATGCTGTGGCTCCAGGGTCGCCCATACTCCAATCCCCAGACACTTCCTCTGCGATTTAGGGAAGAGGTGGTATAAATAAATCCTGCTGTTTGTACTACTAAATAAAGAAGTCACACGCACACACACACACAGTCCTGACCAGAACCACTTCAAACACACTCAGGAGGGAAGCTGATGCCATTGTGTTTCCCCTACAGATAAATTTCAAACCAGAGAAGGGTGCCAGCCCCTCCCAACCCTTTGTTCGGAGCTGCTTGGCCTGGAGCCCCCACCTTCCTCCCAGTGTCAACCCCCCTTCACCCACCGCTTATTCAAGACCCAGCGTAAACCCTGCTTTACCCACCCCTTCCAACCCAACTCAAGGTGCCCCAAACGTTAGGTGCCTCCCCCACCAAACAGAGGGACTAAAATGAACCCAGTTTCTGAGCCCCTTGCCTGCTGACCCCTCAAGGTGCCAGGAAGCTAACCCGAATCTGGAGAGGCTGGGGGCGAGGGGGATGGGAGGCAAGCAAAGACAAGGGCAGAAGTTCCCCCTTGTTTAATCAGCTCAGGAATCAGGGGTCTAGAGGGTCTCCAGGGTGGGCGGCGTTCCCAGGGAAGAGGGTGGGGGGAGGGGAGCCCTGGATCAGACCAACAAGTGGAAATGGCAGAGGTGGACCGTGAGGGCCCTGGTTTGCACGTGGGAGGCCGTGGAAGGGGATGTGTCCCCATGCGTTCACCTTGCCCCCACCCCCAAGGGGCGCGAGCACGCGCACACGCACACGCGCGCGCACACACACACACACACACACTCAGTCCCCTGCTCAAACCAACCATGGATTATCTGGGGTTAAAAGGAGGCCAGAGAGAGAGAGGGAGGGAAGAGTGACTGTCACAAAAACAAGACCCTTCTCCCCCCAAAAGGCCTTTCAGAAATAAAATTAATGGAATGTGTCTCAGTACCATCCCAAGGGGATTGGGGGGAGGGGTGGGGGGGAATGTGGGGGCTTTTGTCCCAGCTGCCCAGCTTCTCCCACATTGATCGCCATGGCAACCAAAGCCCCCTGTTGCCTAGGTGATGGCAGCCGGGTCCTGGAACCCATACCCAGCATCCAAAGCGAGGGAGGTTGTGAAGGTAGGGGGGGGTGGGGGGGGGGCTAGGGGCAGAGGGGGAGAGAATGGGGTTTCTCCTCTGGCAGCCCCAGCTTTTGTCTGAGTTCTGGGATCAGGTTTCTTCAGGAAACAATCGGAGGCCTCTGGAAAAAATACAGTCAGAACCTGGCAACAGGCAAGGGAACAAGGCCTTGCGGGTGCAGGGGGGCGGTTACAGGGGGGGAGGCTGGTGTTGACCAAAATGCACACTGAGACTGGACCCTTCCCTTTGCCCCACTCGGAGGAGCAGCCCAGGTGGACAAGGCATCAGACAGAGAACGGGCCTCTGTGGGCAGGTGCTGAGGACCGACGGGCAGCCAGCAGGTGGCTAAGATCAGTGCCTCCTTTGCCGGCTCTCTGGACCAGGGCCACCCGGCCCCCCAGTCCCAGCTCCTTCGGGCCTGGGATGGGGAAAAGAGGCAGGGCAGAGGTGAGGGTGGGGCCGGAGGAAGGCACTCTGGGAGCTGCAGTGACTCAGCCAGAAAAGAAAAGGTGGGGAGGGGACAGGACCCAAACATGTGCCTAGAAAGGCCACCCGTTCTTCCTCGGGTCTCTGGAAGACAGGGCTGCAGGCCAGCTGTGCAGCAGAAGGCACTTGGGCTGGATCATCCCGCGGCGGGGGAAGTGGATGGGAAGACAAGATGCCAAGAGCTTGCCTCTGGCTGCCACGACAGAGCTGTGACTGGCCCACTCGTTGAACACACAGCCTTCCTCTTCTCAGCCCAGGACGAGGGAAGGCCGGTCCTGTCTGGACGCAAGAGGTCGGGCACCATCTCGTCTTCAGACCCTTGTAGGACAAGACGTCTACAGACACTGGCCCATTAATGGTCTGTGATTCCTACTCGAGAGCCTGGATCTCACTGCACCTGCCTTCCACCTCCCCAATCAACCCAGACAGGTGTGGCCACGTGAGCGCCCCCCGCCCAGGGTCCCCGGCTTCCCCACCACAGTCCAAGGGTATGAATGTGCATTCCGCTCACGGTGCGGCTGGCCACCTCCCGGGAGGCACCAGGTGTCCCACCCCCCCACCCCCTCCAGCCCAGTATCCAAAGAACTAGATAACTAGCCGGAAAGACAGAGCAGGCTGCCACCTCATCATCAGACTGCTGGGAGGCAGGGCGGACGCCCAAAGTCACAACCATCGTTCAGACTGGAGGCCTTTTCTTTCTGCCACGATAGTCTCCATCCAGGCCCTGATGGTCACCAGTGGGGGCGGGAGGCGTCCATGAGAGCAAATGCAGACACCTCACCTGGTACCCGCGGAGGACCGGAAGGTGCCAGAACCTCTGACTGTGCCCACACGATCCCTGAGCTCCCTTTCCCCTCCCCCTCCAGGAGGAAAGCACACACTGATCTCACAGTTTCGTGAGATCGAGCCCCGAGCCCTGTGTCGGGCTCTGTGCTGACAGCGCAGGGCCTGCTTGGGATTCTCTCTCTCTCTCTCTCTCTCTCTCTCTGCCCCTCCCCTACTCATTCTCTCTCCCTCCCTCCCTCATTCTCTCTCAAAATAAATAAATTGGAAGAAGGAAGGAAGGAAGGAAGGAAGGAAGGAAAGAAAGAAAGAAAGAAAGAAAGAAAGAAAGAAAGAAAGAAAGAAAAGAAAGAGAAAGAGAGAAAGAAAGAAGAGAAGGAAAAGAAAAATGAGAAAAGAAAAAAAAGAGAAAGGAGAAAAGAACTTACTAATGCTTTAGCTTTGAGGCGTTTGCCTCTCAGAGAGAGACGGGGTTCCTCTAGGAAAGTCCCAGTCCTTGGGGTAGCCAGGATGGGGACAAGTGGCACAGATCCCTGCCCCAGCCTCTCTTCTCACCAGTGACAGGGGACGACTAGACAGGCCCGGGCCAAGACAGTGGAGACCAGAGCCCCTTCCCCTCCAAGGGGTGGTTTCTGCCGCACCCCTCCCCCAGCAACTGAGGCTCTGACGCTCCCTCGCTCGCTCCCTCCCTTCCCTCATCGGTCCCATCCGGCCTTAGGCCCTGGACAAGCCGTCCATCCCAGAGGCCACGCTGCGTTTCCCCACCACAAAGAGAACTAGGGCACACAGAGCAGGCCAGAACCAGCCCCAGGCCCTAGACCAAAAATGGGATGGAGAGTCGCCCCCACCCTCACTCCTGTGCCCTGAAAAAGGCCCCAGTGTCCTTGGGTGAGGCCAAAGCCAGCTGGATCTCAAGGGGCCCGACGGAGAGGAAAGGGCCGGTTTGGGGAGCCCGGGAGCCCCCGCCCTGCTTACCGGGCACTCTCCCAGGACAGCCCCAGACAGGAACTCACCATCCCGAGAGCCCCGGGGCAGGGGCCGGGGCAGGGTCCTTCCCCTCACTAGGCTGGGAAGCAAGGACGGCTGTGCTTGGGCCGCCCAGGCGAGGATGTTTCCAGAGCAGCTGCTCACCCCCAGACGCCAGAGCAAGGAGCGCCCCCACGCCGGGCTCCCAGCCAGGATACCTGAGCTTGCGTTCTAGCTAGAAGGGAGCTGGGGGAGCCAGGGCCAAGCCCTTCTCCTCCACCTCCTCAACTGCCTCCATCTAAGAGGGGGCGATGCGGGTACCCTCTGATAGCCACAGACACCCTGAGACACACACTCACGCACACCCACACTCCTATCCCCCTCTGAAACCTGGACCGGCTCCCGCCTGCCCCACCCAGCTCCACCCGCCCCAGCCAGGCAGGTTCTGTAGAGACCTGCTCGCTTTCTCTCTGGCACCCCCACCCCACCCCCTGCAGCTCGCCAAGTGTCTCCCCCAACACACCGTACCCCAGTGCACACACATGCACCCACACCACAGCTCCTCAGTCCCCGGCCACCCCCAGACCCATTCGCAGCCAGTCGAGAAGGGAACACTGGGCAGGGGGGAGGGTATACAGCAGAAGGGGTGAGTAATCTCTTTGGCATCTGTCCCAGATGGGGGCCGGAGGGGAGACAGGATGCTAGGCTGGTGAGAGGGTCACCACGGCTTCGAGATGCCTCGATGTTTAATTTGCACCAGTGGGCAGGCCCCACAATTACCACCCACTCTGAGCTCCTTCCTCCGTCGGCTGGGGCACAGGGCTGGCCCCTACCTGCCCACCAGGTGAGCTGCGGGAGAGCCAAGGAGGAAAGCAGGCACCTCGAGTTGTCCTCAGGGACAGGAGAAGGGGGACCCTGGGGGGCGAGCAGGCAGGCTGCGTGGACCCGCGGGTCAGTTCCCGCCTACCCCGTGCCCCCCCCCCCGCCCTCCAGGAAAACAAAAATGCCTCCCCCTTCACGGCCTACTGTCCTAGGCAGGCCCCAAGTGACCCTGCCTCCGGGAGACCTTCTGAGCCTGTACACTGGCCCCTGCCAAGGAGGAGGAGGTGGAAAGCAGCCGCTTGGGGAGGGAGCGATCTTGGGCTCACGTGTGGTAGGGGAGCTGGGAGGTGGGGACACGGGCAGCAGGGTGGGCCTAGGGTGCCTGAGGCAGGCTTGGGTCTCCCCAGCCTGGAAACCTTCTCCTGCTTTGGGGGGCGGGGCCGGAACTGGCAGTGACCCAGCTCTCACGCAGGAGAACCGGAGACCGGGCCAGCTGAAAGGCCCACGTACCTACTGACCCCCACCATCGTGCCACTCTCAGCACCTGAGGTTTTCACTCTTCTAAGGGGTCCCAGCAGCCTCCAGCCCCTACATCTCCCACCCCCACTCCTGGAGGAAAGCCAGGGACAAAACAAGTGTCCCTGTTCACACTTGGTTGTTTTTTAAGTTCCTGTGTTCACACCTGGGGCTCAGCACCTGTTCTCCTCCAACCCCCACCTCCCCTAAGAAGCCAGAGGCCCCTCCCCAGCCTCGCACACAAACACTGCACTCTCTCTGGGGAGAGTGGGGGTCCAGGGATGTTGTGGGGGGTTGCTGGAAAACTCTGCAGACAATGAGGGCCAGGCCCCTCCCAATCACAAACAAGACCCCATGGGCTGGAGTGGCCGGACCCCCAACACCCGCTCCCCCCCTCCCCCGGAGGAAGAGGCCAGCCCCTGGAGAGGTTCTGCCCAGGCCCTAGCCCTGCCCCAGGCTGGGGACAATCAGGTCCTCCTCCCAGGAGACCCATTCCTCCAGGGGACTCCACCCAGCCCCACCCTCCGAGGTAGACCTCTCTACTCAGGCTGACCTGGAGACTCCCTGTGCGCCCTTCAGGAGATAGGGGAATTATTCAAGTTCAAGACCAAAGGTGATGAGCAAATCCGATTCAACTGGAAGGAAGCAGGGGAAGGCGGAGGGAGCATTTTGGAAAATGGAGGGGCAATGCGGGCAGGTGGGCCAGGCACAGCCTCTGGGGAGCTATGCTATCCAAGGTGAGCTGCTTCCCTTCTCTAAACCTCAGTTTTCGTGCCTGTAAAATGGAGTAATGGTGCCTACTTCTGGTTAAGAGTTTTCAACAAAATAACATATACAGAGTATCATGGAGTCGGGGACGTAAAAGATGCTCAATAAAACGTTACCTCCTCCCTCTTTGTCCTTTAGAGGCTGCACATCCAGTCGTCCTACTTCCTGTTCCCATGACCTCATTGTGAGAAGACCCCACCCAGCCCCTCTGGCTACAGCGCCGGCCCCAGACCCCAGATGATGACCCCGCCCTAATTTCCACCACAACCTGGGGCAGCCAGAACCCCTCTCCCCATTCTCTTGCCTCTTTCCTGGGCTGGGCTGGGCTGGGGTGGGGTGTGGTCTCGGATCCCCCTATCCCTCCCTACCCATCCCTCCTTCCACACCTACTAAGGCAGGGCCTGGGCTCCAACGCCAGGGCGCTGTGTGTGCAGTGGCAGGGGGACCCCAAGCCTGCCGCCCCGCCCCAGCCCCCAGCTTCTCCCCACTCACCGCCCCACCCCGATTACCGGGGGATCCTGGGCTCTGCCGATTCCAAGCCTGCTTCTCCCAAACCCGTTCCCAGCTGTCATGTCTGTAATTACCAGCCTCGCCGGGGGCATCAGACCAGCACAGCAACACCTCATTTCCAGAGGGCCCCACCAGACGAGGCCTCTGCCTCCTACTCTGTACCAAGCAGTGTGGAGGCAGGGATGGAAAGATTTTCCCTGACCCACCTCGTTTCTCTCCAGATCACAAGAGGGCTGCCCGGGGAGATCGCCAGGAGGCAGAATAAAGAACGGAAGGCTGCTGCTGGGGGTGGGGTCTGAGCTGGGAGTCTCTCCCGGGCTTCTCCCTCGCCTGGCTACCAAAACCTCCCCACAAACAAGGTTACCAACCCGGAGAGGGGGAGAGAAGAATTTTCAGGTCACTTCGGAGAGAGGGGAAGTTGATGCCCCAGTAACGTTGAAAGGGGTACCCACAGGGATGAGGGCAGCTACGGGAGGGAACTGCCCAGGAGAGAGGAGGAAAGAGCGAGTTAAATGAAGTCCCATCCTCCACCCAGACCAAGAGGCAAGAGTAGCCCAGCCTCCCTCCTCCTTATCACCTCCATCCCCACCAACCTCACAGGACCTCCTTTTACAGGGAGGGAAACTGAGGACAAATCCCCACCCATACTTCAAGATCCAACAGCCCCACGCTGCACACAGCTCAGCAACACCCCCGATCCTTCTGGCCCGCTCAGCCCGAACCTGCAGAGCCTCCTCAGTCCCCTCCCTGTCTGCCTAGCTCAGAGTCTGAATCCTGCAAAGGTCCGTCCACACAGTGGAATAGGGTTCAGCCATGAAAAAGAGGGTGAAATTCTGGCACCCGCTACGACGTGGAGGAACCTCGAGAAGCTTGTGCCGAGTGCAGAAAGACAGACATAAAAAGGTCCTACGTTGTGTAAAATTTCATTTACGTGAAATATCCAGAATGGGTAAACCCACAGAAACAGAATAGAGACTGGTGGCTGCCAGGGGCGGGGGATGGGGTAGGGAAAAGGTTCTCACAGGCCACGGTTGCACAACATTGTGAAGGCACTAAACGCCAATGCTCACTTTAAAACGGTAATTTTAGGGGCGCCTGGGTGGCTCAGTGGGTTAACTGTCCAACTCTTGATCTCGGCTCGGGTCATGATCTCACGGTTCGTGGGTTCGAACTCCACGTCGGGCTCTGTGCTGACAGCTTCCGAGCTGGAACCTGCTTCAGATTCTGTATCTCCCTCTCTCTCTGCCCCTCCCCTGCTCATGCTCTGTCTCAAAAATAAATAAACGGTAAAAAAAATAAATAAAATAAATTAAAAAAAAAATCTTTTCAAGGGTAATTTTAGGAGCGCCTGGGTGGCTCGGTGGGCTAAGTGTCCCACTCTTGATCTCGGCTCACGTCATGATGTCAAGGTTTGTGGGATCGAGCCCCAATTCGGGCTCTGCACTGCCGGCATGGAGCCCGCTTGGAATTCTCGCTCTCCCTCTCGCTCTCTGCCCCTCCCCCGCTTGGGTGCGCACACTTTCTCTCTCTTGAAGTAAATAAATACACTTAAAAAAAAAAAAAGAAAACACGTTGAAAATGGTAATTTTACGGGATGTGAATTTCACCTCAGTTTCAAAACCCCCGGCCAGCCCAGGGCACGTCTCCTCCGGTGCCTTTCCTGACACCCACCCCAGGGCCGAGCACTCCTGCTCCAGGCCCCCGTTGGCCTCCTAAACACACCTCCACACAGCACGCACCGGGCTACAGTGAACCGACGTGTTCCGGCACGTCTCCCCTGCGAAAGGCCGCCTCATCCCCTCTCCCCTGTGCTCAGACAGCGCCTGGCAGCCAGCAGGGTCTGCCAGAGGAGAACCAAAGCCTCGCTCTCCTCCCCAACCCACAACTGCCTCCCACGACCCCCTCCGTCAGGACCCGAACCACTCGGCTAACATGTACTGAGTGCTCCCTCTGGGCCGGGCACCATGCGAAGGGCTCGCGCTGCATTACTTCACCCGGTCCTCATAAACCGAAGAGACAGGGCGTATTATTAACTCCACTTTACGGGCGAGGCTTCAAAAAGTTCTCTCTTCTGTCTGAGGCCTCAGAACTAGGAGGCGGCGTAACTAGGACGTTAAGAGCAAGCCGCAACCCGAGGAAGGAGGCCACTGGGCGAACCTGGGGTTCCTCGAGGAAGGTCCCATCTGGGGTTGGAGGACACCGTCTGAAGACACCCAAGAGGCTAAAGAATGCGGTTCAAGAACTTGCCCCACGTCACCCCACTGTGAAATACTAATTCCAACCAGTGCTGTCGGGTGTGGGGAGCCGTTGGGGGCAGACAAGGCAAGGACTGGAGTCCCTACAACCCCGAGGACACGAGGGGAGTCCCGGAGCTCCTCTCTCTTCCCCCCCAAAGCTCCTCTTAGCCAAGTACACGCCCCCCCCTCTAACCGGAAGGGCCTCTTGGCAACCAGATGAACAGATAAAAATCTGTCCTGCCCTAGGTCCAGGAAAGGGGGCCCTTCCTTAGACTCTGAAGGAGCAGAGGGGGCATGTGAGAGAGGCCTGTCCTGGACGAATCAGACAGAAGCGACACAATGGGGCAGGAGGAGCCGATGTGGCCACTGGTTCCAGACTGGAAGTACGGCCCGAGATGGCATCGTCCATTCTCTGACCACAGTGCCTCCTCCTTGGAAGAGCGGGCCAGGAGGCGTGCACGGAGCCAGAGCCCCCCCCACCCCCATCCTAGATTCACGTGCCTCACTCACCCTGGGAGCCCTGCCCGTCAGACAGGTGTCGGGCTTGAAGCCCTCACGCATCAGGCCTTTCACACTCTGCCCCCAGCCCTAGTCCCAACGTGTCCTAACTCCCACCACCCTCATCCCAGAGTCCTAGGAAAGCCAGGGAGCCCTGGGGACTAAAGACGGAACATCCCGGTTGCACATGCCCCCTAGGGACTCAAGCACTCCGATTCCAATTCCTCGGTGACCCTGAGAAACGTGTGCAGTCGAAACCTCAGCCCCTAAAAGCGGGTGTCTCGCCCTAAGCCCTGGCGGCAAGAGGAACGTGTCTGGGAGGGACATGGGAGGAAGAAGCGTGCGTCCTCAAGAGGAGAAGAAGGCCAGCCCCTTCCCTTCACCCCGAAAGAGAAAGGACAAGGGAGAGGACGGGCAAAGGAGGTAGCTGCTGCTTCTGTGGGGAGGGACACAGCCCCTTCCCCGACAGTGGTGACCTCCCGCCAAACACCAGGACAGCCTGCCAGGGGCGCCCACCCTTTCCCCCACACGCGGACATTCAAGCTCTCACTGGCTCAGCCCCGATTCCTCACCCTCAGCCCCAGCCCCGGCCCCAGCCCACAGCTCCACCCTAACCACGCTCCTCACCAGGGAAAAGGGAATCTACTGGATACGTACACGGCGGGCGCGCGCACACACCTGCAGAAACTCCTGAAAATGCACCCCCCTCCCCTGCCCACCAGCCTCCCCAGAGCTCCCATGCCACCGTCTCAACCCCAGGGACGGGGACCTGGGCTGTTCCACACCAGTCTCATCCCTCCAGCAGGCTGCGTCCTCTTGCCTCCACCCCAGACCGAAATCGAGACTCCTCAGGAGCTGGAGAATCCTGGAGGCAGGGCAGTTAGTGCACTCCGAAGTCAAAGACCCCAAGGCAGCTTTCCCGGGAGAACCTTGGCCTGAGGGGGCTGAGCCTGGGCGGGGAAAGCCAAGAATGTGGCCTCTCCACACACTGGAACCCAAGCTAGGATGGGGAGGGAGGAAGTCCCTCTTATTTTCCTCCCCGACTCCTCCAGGGCCTCAAGATTCCTGTAGGACTACAACCAGAACCTCTCTTCTCTGTTCCCCACAACACACACCCTTTTCTAGAAACCCCCCCCCCAAGCGGGCACCTCGTAAGGTGGCCCACTCACTCCCACTTGTAGGTCTCAGATACTTAAGGCGCTACCTTTGAATCCAGGGAGAGCCAACCAAGAAGCTTCAGAAACGTCCATACAGCCATCCCTTTGGGCTTTCTGCCAGGAAAATGTGCCTGCAGAGGCAAGAGGTAGTACCCCCAACACACACTCAGGAGCACACACACCGCCTAAGGCGGGTCCACACGCTGGTACTTAACCATCAACACAGGTTACACCCAAGAGAACAGATTCCCTCACCCCCTTTCTGGCACACAGGTGCACACACACCTACCCAGCCAGGTATGCCCCATTCAGCTCTTACACACCCACCCTCCTCAGTACCTACACCCTTCTTTCCCAGAAACCCCTCCGCAGTTCACACACACAGACACACAGCCCTTCCCCGGAGTGTACACATAAATGCATATCCAAACACACGGCAGATACGTGGTCAGCCGCTCCCTGGGTGCACACACAGCCGCTGAAAAACCCCTACACCTCCAAACCCAGGGGCCCACCTGCAGGAACACGTAGCACATCACGGCGCGCGCGCGCACACACGCGCGCGCACACACACACACACACACACACACACACACACACACAAAGAATCACGCACACTGATCCTCCACCAATGCTTTAAAACTCACTAATGCAGGGCCCCCAGCCCCCCAAACGGGTAAGTATGAGTGGGGAGAGGGATGCCGGCGCCTGTCCCTGGGCCCCCACCCACGGTGCCCGGGTACCCTGCCCGCCAGCCCCGTCCTCAGCAGCACACACACCCCCCTCCACTCTCCTCGGCCGGTCCCCAGACTCCACATTACACCCGGAATGCATACCTGCCCCGTCCCTCCCCACACTCCTGAGGTGTGTCTGCACCCCTAAACACCCCCGCCTTCCGATACCTCCGGGCTCCTGTGTCTCGCACTGCCTCTCCCCCCCCCCCCCACCTCCAGCACACACTCCCGGTCTCCGGCTTCAACCGGCTCCCCCCCCCCCCCCCCCCGGGATCATTAAGGCCCCCGCCGGAGCCCCGGGCCCAGGAAAGTCCCTGGCTCTCCAGGCCCGGGCTCCGCCCCCTCCCCACGAGCCCCTGGCCCTCCGCAAAGTTGGGGGGGGGGGGGCACTCCGCCTTGCAGTGGGGAAACGGACCGGAAGGGGGGTGCCCCGCGCCCCCCCTTCCCCCACAAGCCATCCCGCCCGCCCGGGGGCCGGGCACCCTCTGGCCCCCCGCACGATTGTCCTCCTCTCCCGTCTCTCGTCCTCCTTTCTTTTTCTGGCAAACTTTGCCCGCGCCCCCGCGGCCCGGCACTCACCGCCGCCGCGAAGTGCCGGTGGGCTCGGCCCGGCGCCTTTGTATCCGCAGCGCTCCGGGTCGCGGCGAACTCCGCGCTCGCGGACGGGCAGCGCGGGCGAGGGCGGCGCGGAGGGGGCTCCGGTGCCGGCCACCCCCTCTGCGTCCCACACCGCTGCCTGTCCCCCTCGGGGCCCCGGGGGCAGGGGCCGGGGGATGGGGGCGCTCAGGCTCCCATGGCGGGGGCCAGGAGCACGGAACCGGGGGCCGGGGATCGCACCGGAGCCGGCGGCGGAGCGGGGAGGGGACGGGCAGGGGAGCGGGCGGGGGGCGGGGGCGGGGGGCGCGCGCTCCCGGGCGCCGCCTCCCGGCTGTTCCCGCCGCCGCGCCCCTCCCGCCGCCGCGCCCATTGTCTGCGGCCCGGCTCTTCCCGGAGCCGCCGCTCCCCGGCCGGCCGGCCGCCCGGGACGCGCGGGGCCCTCCCGACCCCAGGAGGAGGCCGCGCGGCCCTGCGACCCCGGCCGCGAGCGCTGACCCGGGAGGCCTCGATCCGCGGCCGGGGCCCAGCCCGCAGCCCCTCCCTCCTGGGGCGCCTCTCCCCGACCCGAGGGTCGGAGACCGGGTCCCCAGACCTCCGGGGATGGAGGTGTGCATTCTTGCGGGCCACGGACCCGGCTACGCGGAGTCCGGTCTGGGAAATGGAAAGATCGATTTCCTCTCCCCCCCCCCCCCCGCACTCCCCTCCCCTCCACGAGGGCTGCGAGAAGGGAGAGTCATTTCTGATGTTAATTAGTGGCGGGAGACGCTCCCCGCTTCCCGTGCATACGGGGATTTCCCTGACACCCGCGCCACCGCATCCCCCTCGCTACCAAAAATAATTTAATTACTCTGGGTTCTAGCTGCGAGCGGCAACCGCCCCGTCAGTATGGGACGCTCCCTCATTAACACTTTTTCCCTCCCCTCCTGGTTTGAGCGCTGGGATTAATTACAAAGGGAACCGTGCCCTGGGGGAGCAAGGGCGGGGGAGGCGCAGGCCCTGGGAGCTTGGAGGAAGGGGAGAGGGGGCCCTCCTCCCAGGAAAACTCCAAAGGCCTATCAGGTCCCCAACCCCAGTCAGGCGGGCCCTTGGCTTCAGATACCTCGGAGTCGGGGTACTCTACAGGGATTCTAGGGTATCACAAAATACCCCCACATAATTGGGGCATTTCTGCTTCGGAGCACTCCACAGAACCAGTTAGGGTTCATGAAGTGGGGCAGTTGCTCTGAACCCCACCAAGAGTCTCCCCCATCATAAACGTGGGAAGTCCTTCCCTTTGGAGCGAGCGAAACCTTGAAGTATTATTATATTATCCTATTGCTGTGCAAACCAGCACTTACCTAGGATCACAATACTTCAAAAGCACGGTCACACCTCCACGGGCAGGTCCTGGCCTTCTCACCATCTCAACATCTTCCAGCGTTCAGGCCCGATACCTTCTCGCCCAACCCTGTGATTCAGAAGTCCAAAGGGAAGGACATTCCCAGCCTCCGTGCCTCACTTATTTGGGGAGTTTTGCTCCTCCCTGATGAAATGTTTTCTCTGAGACCTAAGCTCGTCCCTTACAATTGTCCATTCTAACCTAACCAGCCACGAGGACAAGAGCCGTCTTCATCCGCATTGGGACCATTGAAAGATGGAAAACCTTAAGCAGCAGTTCCCTTCTCCTCTGCCCAAACCCTTGCCTCTCCTCATCCCCCCACCCATCCACATCCTGCGTGAGCAAGTGACTCAGTACTGAGACTACATGAAATACGCAGAATCATGACTTCCGGTACCCAAGTCCCTGAGTGGGGCCAGGTACTCCTTAGCGTGGTGCCTGTCATGGACAGTATTTGAGGGACAAGTGGCAGGAAAGCTAGGAAGGGGAAAGGGAGGTAGAGCAGGCTTAGGCGTCCCCAGGCCTGCCCAGAGCACACCCCCAGGGCTAGGCGGCAAGTGTATAACTTGACCCAGTGATGGGGCTCCCGCAGCTGCCCTGCTAGCTCACTGTCCAGCAGGTTAGCGCAAGGTATGTTCACATGATGCTAGCCTGTTTCACAAGCTTCAGAAGGGCCCGAAGAATCAGAAACAGGGCTTCTGACCCCGGAATTACAGATAATTCTGTAGACTGGCCCCGCCTAAAGCCAAAACCAAAGACGTCAACAGATAAGGCTTCAGGATTAACAGATGTCAGGCATCAACCTGGAATAAACTCAGTCTCTCCTTTTTCTTCTCTAAAGGTGAAATTGGGGGCTTTCGGTTCTGCCTCTGCAACAAAAGCACGGGCTTACAGAGGAGACGTCCAACATTCACTCTAACCGGTGCGAAGTGTCCCGTGCAGCCATTCTCTGGACTGCCCTCCATGGTCACCCCTAGAATGGATGCCCATCTGGATTTCATACATCCTGAACTCACAGAGGGAAGAAATGGGCGCCCCAAAGAGGAGGCCCGCGTATCCTAGGGCCCAAGGGACCTAGCCCAATTCCTTTTTAATTTTTGATTTTTTTAAAGCTTATTTATTTTTGAGAGACAGGGCATGAGCGGAGTGGGGGGGGGGGGGTGGGGAGAGAGAGAGAGGCACACACAGAATCCAAAGCAGCCCGACGTGGGGCTCACACCCACGAACCCTGAGATCATGACCTGAGCTGAAGTCAGATGCTTCATTGAACCGAGCCACCCCTTAGCCTTAGCCTAATTCTTTAGGAGACAAGACGACACTGAAGTGACATCCAGCTGGGATTTTCCCAAGGGGCCCAACCCTCAGTGACAGAGGGAGGGCAGGAGCCTGAAGGAGTGGAACAGATTGCACAGCTCCTAGCTTTGAGGACACGGGCAAGTTTCTTCATTTCTTCGAGGCTCAATTCCTGTGTCTATAGAATGGGACTAATAAGGGTAACAGCAGGAACCCCTCCACATACCCATCATGCCCCAGTCAATTCCCAGCCCAACTCCCCCTCTTTGTTATGTACCTCAGAAGATTCCTAGTGCTTTCTGGAATCTGGCTCAAGGAGGGGGCTCTGCGCCAAAAGCCAGGGCCCTCAGTAAAAGTTCTTTCATTTCCCCACCGCCTCGAGGGCCTGAGGCAGCAGGAATGGAACAGGCTGACCAGAGGCCTCTCAGGAGCCCTGGTCCTGGTCCTCCTCCACGGAGGATGCAAAAGGTTCATAAAGTTGCAATGGACACTCTCTAAGGGAAAATGTCCCAGCTGAGAGAGAGGGCCTGCTTCTGGTACAGATGACACTGTTCCCGGAAGTCAGGCCCAGAGCCCGGCCACCAACATCAGGCGTTCTGCTCTGGTGAAAAGTTGGGCCTTTTCGCGGCACCACTGTTGAGAAAGGGGTCTCCTCTGTACCTTGCTTAAACCCAGAAGCTTCGCAGCTAGTGGGATGGCCATCAAAGCGCTTCAGTGGGAGTGAGGAACAGTTTCTCCAACCCCCGGGTACAGGTGGCCCCAGTAATGCCCACATCCCAGCCAGACCTACCATCATGGTACATCCCTGCTGATACAACTGGGAACGGTTCTATCTCCCAGGATAATCAGAGCTCCTTCAGCAGCACCCACGTTCCTGGAAAGGCTACCCTCCATGCTTGCAGAAGTATTTCCAGACCCAGTCTCTACCGTGAAACAAGTGACTTTTTTTTTTTTTCCACTTTCAGTGAGAAAGGGAACAAAATAGCAAAACTCCTCCGCTGGTTAAGAATTTTGTGCTGCCACAGGGTTGTTGTGAGGTGTCTCTGTCTTCACGGAGCTCCTGATCTCTTTGAGAAGCAAAACCGAGCCTCATTCGTTTTGCCGTGAATGGCACGTAAAAGTCACTACATCGGTGTTACTTCCCTTTCCCTCTAATTCCCTTCTCTATCCCTAGTCCTCACCTGTCCCAACCCTTTGCCATCCCCTGTCATCCAACCTGTATCAAGCGTGAGCTTCCTCAAATCCCATCCCGCTATCGCCAATCTACAAGGTTACCTACAATTAAACCCGTGGTTCTCAACCTTGACTGCAGATTTTAATCACCTGGGAAGCTCTGAAAACATACGAATGCCCAGGACCCATCCCAGAGTAATTAAACCAGAAACTTCCAAGGCGCACCCAGCCATCGGCATTTTTTTTTTAAGTTACCTCTGCGATTCTAATGTGAGAACCGCTAAGTCAGACTCTTTCTGATTCCCTTCCTTCTTCCTCGGCAGAATAAATGCCCCACCTCCCTTGCCAAGGACTACTTCCTCCAGGTTCGCCTTAGATGCTGTCCTTTCCTACGTCCATCTGTCTCTCCTGCGTCTGACTTAGGCCTCCTGGCTCATCCATGCCCAGCTGGCAGAACTAAGTAAAAATAAGCACCTCCCCTCTGTAAGGCTCCCTTTGCTGCAACCCTCCTTCTCTCCTCCTTCTCATTCCACCCTCTTGGAAGAGTAGATTCCTCACCACCGTCCTCCCTCCTCCCTTCACTCCTTGGCTCCTTGGATCCCAGTCATCCTCTCGATCTCCCCTCCTCCTGACTTCAGATATTGATATTTCCCAGAACTCAGGCTTTGGCCCCTTTACTCTCACCTCACATGCTCCCCCAGAAGACTCTCATTCTGTCTCGTGGCTTCCATCAGTACGTACTTATCAGTGTTCCTAAGTCCAGATCTCATGTTGCCAGCATCCTGATGGACATTTTCCCCCATTTTACGGATATATCCTAACGTATTTATTTATTTAGTTAGTTATTTTTAATATGAAATTTATTGTCAGATTGGTTTCCATACAACCCCCAGTGATCATCCGGAAAGGTGCCCTCCTCAGTGCCCAATCCCCCACTTTCCCTGCCCTCCCACCCCCCATCAACCCTCAGTTTATTCTCAGTTTTTAAGAGTCTCTTATGGTTTGCCTCCCTCCCTCCCTCTCTAACTTTTTTTTTCCTCCTTCCCCTCCCCTCCTGTTAAGTTTCTCACGATCCACAAAAGAGTGAAAACATATGGTATCGGTCTTTGTATGACTTATTTCACTCAGCGTAACCCTCTCCAGTCCCATCCACGTTGCTACAAAGGGCCATATTTCATTCTTTCTCATTGCCAAGTAGTATTCCATTGTGTATATAAACCACAACTTCTTTATCCATTCCTGATGGACATTTTAACTTGGCTCTTCTTTGGGTGTAATAGGTTTAAAGGGAACACGTTTTCTTCCCTCCACTCCCACCCCCTTGGCCTTTTCAGACCTTTCTCACTTCCAAACGTGTATCATTCCCTTACCGATGTACCTTCCCCTGCCTTGCCAATGTGATGTTTCTGAAAGAGAAATCTGACGGTCACTCCCTCGCCTAGAACAACCCAACGGCTCCCCACCGTCTGCAAGATGAAGTCAAACCTTCTTGGCACTCTGTGTGAGGAAGGGCCTCAAGTACCTGACTCCCTCTCCCCCTCCAGCCTTCTCTCCTGTTACCCTCTGTGCATTCAAAGCCCAAAAGTCAACATAGATACATTCAAACTTTCCTCATGAATGGGTTACTCTGCCAACTCAGGACTCCCATGACCGCTTCCCTGTACCTTCATATGGTGTTTCCTTTGCCTGAAATGTCATCCTCCTCCTCTGCTTAGAAAATTCTGTTCACCCTTCAAGACTCAGCTGTGGTCCCTCTTTGAGGCCTCTCCAACTTTCCCCGAGCAAAGTTAGATGCCCCTCCCCCAGAGGGCCTCCTTTGTGCTCCCAAAGCTCTGCATTTTACGACACTGTATGGTAATTTCTTATTTACATATCTGTCTGCCCAGCTGGTCTGTGAGCTTCTGAAGTGGAAGAAACAGGGCTTTATTTATTTTCTAAACGCAGAACTTAGCTCAGTGAATGGTACACAACAGTAAATGTTTGTCTAGAGGAACAGAAAAGAGAGAAGAGCCTGAGTGGAATATTTGATGTTGAAGGAATCTACTTGTAAGTAATAGAATGATAACATTTTGAGACTGGAAGGGATCTTTCTCTATTCTATGGACAAGGAAAAGCTGCAGGAAAACACCTTGCCCTCAAATGGTACAACTAATTAGTAGAGGCACCAGAGCTGGAACCTAGGTCTCCTGACATCTTGTTCAGTAGTCTGTCAACGGCCCTGTATTCACAGAGCATTAATTGTTTGAAATAAAGAACAGGACGGTCGCTCTTAGCTTTCTGTAGACTGCTGCTGTCTTTGAGACTTTGATGAAAGCTACAGGTTCCCCACCAAAAAAACAAAAACAAAAACAAAAAAAAAAAACCACACATATAGAATTTCACATCCACTTTCAGGGGTGAGAGGGAGTTCGTGGCTGTGCGAAAGATGGTGTGAAGGAAGAATCTAGAAATGGAGAGACCAGTGAGAAGGCTAATGCAGTAGTTGGGAAGAGAGAGAGAAAGAGAGAATACAAGAACAAGAAGCAGTAAGTGCTGGCTCCAAGACTGGGGCGGGGGGTGGGGGGTGGGGAGGAGTTAGAAAGGAAAGTTCAAATTTGAGAGGTGACCTGTGGGTGGGATGGGTACAGTGGAGGGACAAAGAGGCATTTAAGATGACTCAGAGGCTTCCGGTATAGATATCAAGGAAAATGGTGATGCCACGCATCAAATTATGGGCTAGTGAGAGAGAGTAGGTTTGCAGGCAAATAATGTGTTTGATTTGACAGGTGTCCCAGATGCCTGGAGGCCATCAGGGTGGGGATGTCCAAAGGAAGCTGGCAATAACACAAGCACCCTCCACATCTTCTCTTGCCGCTCTTCCTCTGGCCATCTGGATAATCCATTTTTCCCTGAACCAAACACACACTTTCCTACCTCCATCCTCTTTGCTCACCCTACTCCCTCAATATGGTGTCCTTCCAACCCCCTCACCTTTATCCAAAATATTTCACGGTCCAGTTCAAATGATATTTTCTCTGTTAAACCTTTCCTGACACCACCAGTCTGATCTAATCTCTCCCTTCTCTAAGATCCCAAATCTTTCTCTGAACCTCTCTTACCATATTTTATATTTGGACTTTCAGTTATTTACATCATTCAGTAAAAGGCTGAAAGGAAGAAAAAAGGAATAAAGGACAGATGGTACAAAGAGAAAACAAACAGCAAGATGGAAAATCTAAACCCAACCATATCAATAATTACATTAAATGTGAATGGTCTAAACACACCAATTAAAATGGTCTAAACACACCAATTAAAAGAAAAAAGGAATAAAGGACAGATGGTACAAAGAGAAAACAAACAGCAAGATGGAAAATCTAAACCCAACCATATCAATAATTACATTAAATGTGAATGGTCTAAACACACCAATTAAAAGGCAGAGTTTGCCAGTTGGATTATAAAAGCAGTATCTGACTATATGCTGCCTACAAGAAACCCCTTTAACTATAAACCATGAAAAGATAAAGGTGAAAGGATGGAAAAATATATATCATGCTAACACCAATCAAGATGAAGTTAGAATGGCTATATTAAAACTAGATAGAGTAGATTTCAGGGCAAAGGGTATTACCATGAATAAAGAGGGTCATTTCATAATGATAAACAAGTCAATTCATCAAGAAGACATGACGATTTGAGAGGTACCCAGCTGGCTGTGTCGGTAGAGAATGTGACTCTTGATCTCGGGGTTGTGAGTTCAAGCCCCAAGTTGGTTGTAGAGATTGCTTTAAAATCTTCTTTTTTTTTTTTTTTTAAAGAAGACATAATTGGAAGCACTTATGTACCTAAATAACAGAGAGTCAAAGTACACGAAGCAAAAACTGATAGAACTGTAAGGAAATTGACAAATCCATGATTATAATCAGAAGTGTCAATACTTATGTCTCAATAATTGATAGGACAAAGAAATCGGAAAGTCAGTAAAGATATTTAAGGACTTGACCAACACTATCAATTAACTTGACCTGATTGACATTTATAGAACATTCCACTCAATAACAGCAGAATACACATGCTTTTCAAGTGTGCAAGGAACATTCACCAAGATAGACCATACCTTAGGCCATGAAAGAAGTCTTGGTAAATTTAAAAGGAATGAGATCACACAAAATATATTCTCTGACCACAGTGGTATTAAATTATATGTCAACAATTGAAGAATACCTAGAGAATCCCAAATACTTGGAAACTAAGCAACGCTGTTCTTTGTTTTTTAATGTTCATTTATTTTTGAGACAGAGAGAGAGTGTGAGCAGGGGAGGAGCAGACAGAGAGGGAGACACAGAATCTGAAGCAGCTCCAGGCTCTGACCTGTCAGCACAGAGCCCGACGCGGCGCTCAAACTCACGAACCATGAGATCATGACCTGAGCCGAAGTTGGACACTCAACCTACTGAGCCACCCAGACACCCCTAAACAACACTGTTCTAAATAATTCATGGGTAAAAGAAGAAGTCAATGAGAAAATTTAAATTTTTGAACTGAATGAAAATTAAGACACAACATAATTAAATTTGATAGCTAAAGTAGCCCTTAAAGGGAAATTTATAGTTCTAACAGCCTATGTTAAAAAAGAAAACAGGTTGGGGCACCTGGCTGGCTCAGCTGATAGAGGGTTGTGACTCTTGATCTCAGGGTTGTGATTTCAAGTCGCATGTAGGTGTAGAGATTACTTACTTAAAAATCAAATCTTTAAAAGAAAAAAAGAGGGGTGCCTGGGTGGCTCAGTCAGTTAAGCGTCACTCTCCCTCTCTGTCTCAAAATAAATAAATAAACATTTTTTTTAATAAATAAAAGAAAAAAGAGGAAACAAAAAGGTCTCAAGTCAATGATGTCAGCTTCCACCTTACAAAATTAGGGGGAAATGCAAATTAAACACAAAGTAAACAGAAGTAAGGAAATAATAAAAACAAGCAGAAACCAATGAAATAGAGGGGTGCCTGGGTGTCTCAGTCCGTTGGGCTCTTGCAGTCTGCGGGACTGAGCATTGTGGCTGGCTCTGCACTGACAGGGCAGAGCCCGCTTGGGGTTGTCTCTCTCCCTTTCCCTCTGCCCCTCCCCTGCTAGTGCTCTCTCCACCCGCCCCCCACCACTCTTAAAATTAAAAAAAAAAAAAAATCAGTGAAATAGAAAACAAACTCAATAGAAAAAATTAGTAGAAACGAAAGCTGGTTCTCAGAGAAGATAGGAAAAATAGACAAATCTAGGGGGCTCCTGGGTGGCTCAGTCGGTTGGGCGGCCGACTTCGGCTCAGGTCATGATCTCGCGGTCCGTGAGTTCGAGCCCCGTGTCGGGCTCTGTGCTGACAGCTCAGAGCCTGGAGCCTGTTTAAGATTCTGTGTCTCCCTCTCTCTGACCCTCCCCTGTTCATGCTCTGTCTCTCCCTGTCTCAAAAATAAATAAAACGTTAAAAAAGAAAATTAAAAAAAAAAAGAAAAATAGATAAATCTAGCCAGAGTTATCAGGCAAACAAGAAAAAGAAATATATATCATTAATAACAGGAATGAGAGACGTGGCATCACCACAGATTCTAGAGATATTAAAAGGATAATAAAAGAATATTATTAACAGCTTTATGCAAAAAATTTTGACAACTTAGATGAATGTAAAATTCCTTGAAAGTAACAAAATATCCAACTCACTCAAGAAGAAATAGACCATCTGAATTAGCCTGTGGCTATTAAACAAATTGAACTGTGGTTAACAACCTTCCCACAAAGGAAACACCAGACCTAAGTAGCTTTACTGGTTAATTCTACCAAACATTAATAAAGAAATAATATCAATTTCACTCAAACTCTTTCAGAGAATTGAAGCAGAGGGAATACTACCCAATTCATTTATACAAAACCGCGGTTACTCTAACACCAGAATGAGACAAAGATATTACAAGAAAACTACAAACCCATAGGAACATAGATGCAAAAATCCTTGACAGCATTTTATTTTATTTATTTTTTTTTTAATTTTTTTTTTTAACATTTATTTATTTTTGAGACAGAGAGAGACAGAGCATGAACGGGGGAGGGTCAGAGAGAGAAGGAGACACAGAATCGGAAGCAGGCTCCAAGCTCCGGGCCATCGGCCCAGAGCCTGACGCGGGGCTCGAACTCACGGACCGCAAGATCATGACCTGAGCTGAAGTCGGACACTCAACCGACTGAGCCACCCAGGTGCCCCGACAGCATTTTAGTAAATCAAATCCAACATTATATAAAGAGGATAATACATCATGACCAAAAATGCAAGGTGGAGTTAACATCTGAAGCATTAGAAACCATTTTTTAGACATTTTATTTTATTTTATTTTACTTATTTTAAAGAGAGAGAGAGAGAGTTCATGAGTAGCAGAGAGGGGCAGAAGAAGAGAGAGAGAAAGAGAGAGAGAGAGAAAGAATCTTAAGCAGGCTCCACGTTCAATGTGGAGCCCAATGCAGGACTCCATCCCACAACCCTGGGATCATGACCTGAGCTGAAATCAAGACTTACACACTCAACCAGCTGAACCACCCAAACACTCCAGGAAACATAATCATCTCAACAACTATCAAGAAAACATTTGGCAAAAAGCCAATATAAATTTCAGATTTGAAGAAAAACCTCTCAACAAATTTGGAATAGAAGGAAACTTCTTCAGTCAGATAAAAGTCACCTACACACACACACACACACACACACACACACACACACACACACACATCCATGCACATATACACACAACTAAGGGATAACATCTTATAAAAACATCATAGTAGAAGACTGAATGCTTTCCTCCTAAGAGCAGGAGCAAGGCAGGGATATCTGCTCTCACCACTTTTTTTTAATGTTTTATTTATTTTTGAGGGGGGGTGAGTGGCAGAGAGAGAGGGGGACAGGGGATCTGAAGCAGGCTCTGACAGCACTTGGTGCTGAGAAGACCAAGCCCAACGCAGGGCTCAAACTCACAAACCGTGAGATCATGACCTGAGCCAAAGTCAGATGGTCAACCAACTGAACCATCCAGGCACCCCTGCTCTCACTTTTCTTCAGCATTATACTGGAGGTTTTAGCCAGTGCAATAAGGCAAGAAAAGTAAATAATGCCATCCAGATTGGAAAGGAAGAAGTAAAATTGTTTTTGTTCAGAGATGACATAATCAACTATGCAGAAAATTCAGTGGAATCTACAAAAAAGTTACCAGAACTAACAACTCAGTTTTAACACGTTTTCAGGATATAAGATCAATATGCAGAAATCAATTGTGTCTCTACCTACTCGTTGACTTAGTTTCCTATGGCTGCCATAATTAAGTATCACAACCAGGATGGCTTCAAAGAGCAGAAAGGTATTGTCTCAGAGTTCTGGATGCTGGAAGTCTGGTAGCAAGGTATCGGCAGTGCCACGCTCTCACGGAAGGATCTAGGGGAGAATCCCTCCTTGCCTGCGTTAGCTTCCTGTGTCTTCCGGCAATCCGTGTGTTCCTTGGCTTGTAAATGCATCACTCCAATGTCTACCTCCATTGTCACGGGTCCATCTTTTCCCTGTGGGGTTTTATATCTTTTTCCCTCTCTGCATATCTGTGTCCAAATTTCTTTCTTATAAGGACATCTATCACATTGGATTACGGGCCCATCCTACTCCAGTATGACCTCATCTTAACTCTAATTACAGCAGCACAGATCTTACTTCCAAATGAGATTACATTCACAGGTTTCCTGGATTAGTAAGGACTTCCACATATCTCTGAGAGGGCATAAATTTAACCCATGATATGAGCAATCAACACTCAAAAAAATAAGTTTAAGAATATCATTGATATTAGCATCAAAAAAAACCCCATAAAATACTTGGGAATAAATCTGACAAAAGCTGTGCGTTGAAAACATAAAACATTGCTCAAATAAATTTAAAAAGACCTAAATAAATGGGAAGATATATATTGCCCATGGATTAGAAGACTCAATATTATTAAGGTTTCTTATGACTTACATTTTTTTATGTTTTAATGTTTATTTAATTTTTAGAGAGAGAGAGGGAGAGCATGAGTCGGGGAGGGGGAGAGAGAGGGAGACGCAGAATCCAAAGCAGGTTCCAGGATCTGAGCTGTCAGCACAAAGCCTGACATGGGGATCGAACTCATGAACCATGAGATCATGACCTGAGCTAAAGTCAGATACAGCCAGGCACCCCTATTACTAAGATTTCAATCCCCCCGAATTGATCTAAAGATCTAACGTGATCCCAAGCAACATCACAACAATGTTTATGGAAACTGACAACCTGATTCTAAGTGTTGTATGGAATTCCAAAGGGTCTAGAACAGCCAAAACAACTTTGAAAAACAAGAATACAGCTGAAACACTTACAGAAATTCATGATTTATTATAGAGCTACGATAATTAAGATAGTATAGTATAGGTGCTTACAAAAGACAGATAGATCAATGGAACAGAATAGAGAGTTCATAAATAGATCCACATACATATGGTCAATGGATTTTTGACAAATGGGCAAAGACAATGCACTAAAGAAGGGACAGTCTTTTCAATATAGAACAGTTGGATGTCTACAGGCCAAAAGACAGAGAGAGAGAGAGAGAACATCAATCTATACCTGGCATCATACACAAAAATTAACTCAAAGTTGATCATTAAATTAAATGTAAAACATAATGTCTAGAAGAAAACATAGGAGAGCAAATCTTTGCAACTTTCAGCTAGGCAACAGTCTTAGGACCCTAAAAAGCAGGATCCATAGAAGATGATAAACCTTAAAAATAAAGTCCATTATGGAGGCGCCTGGGTGGCTCAGTCAGTTGAGCGTCCGTCCCATTTGGGCTCAGGTCATGACCTCGCTGCTCGCTGCGGCTCGTAGGTTTGAGTCCCGCATCCGGCTCTGTGCTGACAGCTCAGAGCCTGGAGGCTGCTTCTGATTCTGTGTCTCCCTCTTTCTCTCCCCTTCCCCTGCTCATGCTCTCTCTCTCTCTCTCTCTCTCAAAAATAAACATTAAAAAATTTTTTTTAATAAAAAAATAAAGTCAGTTATATTGCCAGCAAAAAGTAGGTTTATTCAATAATGGAGAATTGAAATTCAGGACGTACAAACTATGACAAAATTCACAGGCAAGCCCAACAAAGAAGAGGACTGTTATTTTATGCAAAAGAAGGAGAGGGGGGTGTGTGTTTTGAACCAAAGTCCACGGAAGAAAAGCAAGAGTTGAGGGTGAGGAGGGTTACACATTGGCTGAGTTGCAGGGGTGGCCGATTTCTTGTAGAAGAGCCAATGTCCATCTTTTCCTTTGGGGCCTGTGGTTGATCATCCTTTCCTGTTGATGATTCAGAGTGATGATCCAGAATCCCAGATTCTGCAGGGGTCTGTAACTGACAATTCTTCCAGTATTTGACATTGAGTGGTATGGCTTCCCCTCCGGCCTCTGGATTCCACTAATAAAGTTTCCCTTTATTAATTGTCACAAAACATTAAATGATAAGTTGGACTTTACAAAAATTGAGAACTGCTTTCAAAAGCACTTTTTTTTTTGTTTTTAAAATTTTTCAAGTTTATTTATTTTTGAGAGAGACAGAGTGAGCGAGCATGGGAGTCGGGCAGAGAGGGAATGGGAGAGAGAATCCCGAGCAGGCTCCGTGCTGTCAGTGTGGGGCCGGACACGGAGTTCGATCCCACGAACACCAAGATCACGACCTGAGCGGAAACCAAGAGTTGGTTGCTTCACTAACTGAGCCACCCAGGCGCCCCTTGTTTGTTTTTTTAAGGAGGCTCCGCGCTCAGCCTAACGTGGGGCTTGAACTCATGACCCCGAGATCAAGACCTGAGCTGAGATCAAAAGTCAGGGGTTCCCCGGGTGGCTGAGTGGTTAAGCATCTGACTTCGGATCAGGTCATGACCTCACAGCTCAGTTCGTGAGTTTGAGTCCCATATGGAGTGAGCTCAAGCCCCTCTTTGGATGAGACCCGTTTCTCTCTCTCTCTCTCTCTCTCTCTCTCTCTGCCCCTTACTCACTTGCGCCCCCTCTCTCTCTCTCAAAAAAAGGAAAAAAAAAAAGAGTCAGGTGCTTAACCAACTGAGTTACCCAGGCACTCCTGAAAACACACTTTTAAGAAGTGAAAAGACAAGTCACAGACTAGGGGGAAATATTTGCATGTTGCGTATTTGATAACGGCCTTGTATTAGATTATATAAAGAACTCTCGAAACTCAAAAAAAAAAAAAAAAAAGGAAAGGAAATAATATATAACTATATTGCAAATGAAAAAATAAAATTGTTCTTTGAACAATGAAAAGACAGATTATTCAATAAATGGCATTAAGATAACCAGGTAACTGTTTGGAAAATGTAAGCTTGGAGTTCTACCTCACTTCTTGTATCTAATGAAATGCAGCTAAAGGTAAACAACAGCCCCACTAAAGGAATAATAATATAAGTATTAGAAGAAAGGGGCGCCTGGGTGGCTCAGTCGGTTAAGCATCCGACTCTTGATTTTGGCTCAGGTCGTGATCTCACGGTTCGTGAGATCGAGGCCCGTGTTGGGCTTTGCGCTGATAGTTTGGAGCCTGCTTTGGATTCTCTTTCTCCTTCTCTCTCTGCTCCTCCCCCGCTGTCTCTCTCTCGAAATACATAAATAAACTTAAAAGAAGAAAAGTGTGAAAGAAGATTCCTAAGTGAAGTGAACATTGTTGAGTCATTTACAATAGGGTGGGGAAGATACTGAGGAAGAAGGGCCTCTGGCTTCTCCCGTTTCAAATCTTGGAACACCACAAACTCTTGATTTTTGTCATTTGCAACTTGTCCGTTCTACCTGGACCACCTCCTGGAACACATCCTTCTAATTTGGACGGAAATAGAATGTAACACCTGTTAGCTGAGCCGCCCATCGCGTTAGGGAATTCAAACTCTGCAGCACCAATCACAATTCTTTTAAAACAAGTTTTGTAACCTTGTGGCTTTTGAACCTTTATAAGCCTGCACTCCCCTCTCAAAATTGGGGAGGACACTTCCAATTTTGGTCAACTCCATGCCTTGTCCCTTGGGGATTACAATCCCGAAGGCCCCAAATAAATGCATTTGGTTGCTTTTTAGCCTCTCCTCTTGGTTGACAGCCGCAATCGAGTGTTTCCTTTCTTTCTTTTATGCTTTTGAAGCGGGGATGTCCAAGGCCCCACATACAGAAATCATAGAAGACAAGGTTATAAATGCGATCAAATAAAAACGTCTGCACGCCAAAAGCCTTAACTATCCATGATCCTACCGATCCTACAGTCTTATAGTCCTAGAGATCATACAACCAATTGGAAAATCTCCGACAGTCAAACCAAACAGGAAACGAATACCTATCACCTCAGCTTCAGCAGCAGCAAAATCTAGAAGTTGGTATCGAGTGCTCGTGAGGTGGCGGGAAACAAGATGATCCACAGGGGCTGCTGGGAGTCTAACCTGATAGGTCCTGTAGCACAGCCTGGACGTGTCTAAGGAAACCGAATATGGATGTGTAAAGTCTATAATCCAGTTCCGTTCCCAGGACTAGGTTGCAAAAATAACCCTATAATGGATACATGAAATGACAAGTTCTAGAATACTCATGGCAGCAAAAAACTGGGAAACAATCTTGTATGCTAAATACGCGGTAGAAGGTGCACAGGGCATATGTGGATACAAAGAAGGAACTAGTCCACCCTATATTGTTTTTAAATTCCATCTCATACATAAAAGCAGAATGGAAGGTTCTGTGTGTGTGTTTCTCAAAGAATTATTAACATTTGGGGGTGTCCGGGTGGCTCAGTTGGTTAAGCGTCTGACTCTTGATATCGGCTCACGTCTTGATATCAGGGTTGTGAGTTCAAGCCCTGCACTGGGCTTTGCGCTGGGCGAGAAGCCTACTTTAAAAAAAGAGAGAGAGAGAGAGAGAGAATCTGAAAATTTTACTACAATTCCGATCAGGGCGCCAGGTTCGTTTCAGCTCCTTCATTGCCAAACCCGGGGGGCAGGGTCTGTTCCGCGTCTCCGCCTTCTCTTTGTCTTCGATGACCAAGGTATTGAACTTTAACCTTCACCTTTTCCTTAGTTTTCGTGATCTCAACAGTTCTGGCATCCTTTCACCTGGCCAGGAGCAGAAAGTCCTTGATTTCTTCAATTTTGCAAGGCGTGACCAAGAGGGGTGCCAGGGAGCTTACGGCCGGCACAGCAAGTGGCAAGCAGCAAGGACAGAAAGCCAGAATAGAAGTTGTTGATGTTTCGAACTTATTTGTTTGTTGCTATTGAGGTGCAGTGGACGCACAATGTTACGTTAGTTTCGGGTGTCCAACGGGGTGATACAACAAGTCTGTAGTTACGCTGTGTTCCCGTGGGTTTGAGCCCCAAATCAGGCTCTGTCTTGTCAGCACAAAGCCCGCTTTGGATTCTCTGCCCCCCTCTCTGTGCCTCTGCCCCGCTCACGGTCTCTCTCTCTCTCTCTCTCTCAAAAAATAAATGAAGATTAAAAAAAACCCACAGTGTTTAGTAAGAAGAAAAAAGAAAAGTAAAACAAACAGAATGAGATGTTATACTACGCTATTGTCCGGAAATATAAAACACACAAGATTATATATATATATATATATATATATATATATATATATATATATTTTAACTTTTTAAATGTTTATTTATTTTTGAGAGGGAGAGAGAGAGACAGAGTGTGAGCCAGGGGAGAGGGAGAGAGAAAGGGAGACACAGAATCCGAAGCAGGCTCCAGGCTCTGAGCCATCAGCCCAGAGCCCGACGCGGGGCTCGAACTCGCAAACCGCAAGACCGTGACCTGAGCTGAAGTCAGACACTTAACTGACTGAGCCACCCAGGTGCCCCTATGATACGCTTTTTTAAAGAGAGAGCACGAGAGCCAAGGAGGGGCAGAGGGAGAGGGAGAGAGAGAATCTAAGCAGGCTCCAAGCTCCATGTGGAACCCAACTTGGGGCTCGATCTCATAACCCTGGGATCATGACTTCAGCCGAAATCAAGAGTCAGATGCTCCACCCACTGAGCCACCTAGGTGCCCCACAAAATAATATGATGCATTGATCAGGTATACATATATGTGTCAATAAATGAATGAAAGGGAGGGCCCACTGCACTGACTAAATAAATCGGTACATGCCCACAGAAGGGGTGGCAAGGAGAAGGGGACAGGAATGGCAAAAGAAGAGGCAGTAAGAAGGGAGGGGTGGCCTAATGATTTCATGTGCCACAAACTGAGGGATTTCGCTGATTATTCCAGTTAAACAAAAGAAGGGCAAGAGCATTGTTTTACTTAAAAGACACTGTATGTTTTTAAGAAAAAAATATAGCATAAAATTTTAAAAATGAACTCAAGTTTTTTTCAATAGGCCAAGGATAGACAATTCACAGCAGAAATACAAACATCTAAGAAGTATATGACATCATGATCATCAACCTCAAGTAAGGAAAATCTCAATTAAAGAAAAATTCAAGGGGCACCTGGGTGGTTCAGTCGGTTGAGCGTCCGACTTCGGCTCAGCCCATGATCTCGCAGTTCGTGGGTTCGAGCCCCGCGTCAGGCTCTGTGCTGACAGCTCGGAACCTGGAGCCCGCTTCGGATTCTGTGTCTCCTCCTCTCTCTTCGCCTCCCATGCTCATGCTCTATCTCTCTCTGTCTCTCAATAATAAATAAATGTTAAAAAAAAGAAAAAGAAAAAAAGAAAAAGAAAAATTCAGTATTCCCTTTTGCCCATGAACTTGGAAAGAAATGGAAAAGAATGGTAATATACATTGCTATGAAGGGCGTGAAGAAATGCAGACTCTCGTATGTGGTTGGAAGTAGTGTATATATTGATAAAGACGTCTTGGAGGGCAGTTTGCAAGCATTTATCAAAAATTTAAAGGTACATTCTCTTTTTTTAATGTTTATTTATTTTGAGAGAGAAAGAGAGAGAGACAGCTCCCATATGCACGTGAGTGCACAAGGGGGGGTGGGGAGAGAATCCCAAGCGGGCTCCACACTATCTGCACAGAGCCCAACACAGGGCTCGATCCCACCAACTGTGAGTGAGAGCATGACCTGAGCCAAAATCAAGAGTTGGATGCTCAACTGACGGAGCCACTCAGGAGCCCCCGTTTTATTTTGAGAGGGAGAGAGAAAACACACACACACACACACACACACACACACACACACACACACGTGGGAGGGGCAGAGAGAGAGGGAGAGGAGGGAGAATCCTGTGGGGCTCGATCTCATGACCTGAGCCAAGATTAAGAGTTGGATGCTTGGGGCGCCTGGATGGCTTGGTCGGTTAAGCGTCCGACTTCGGCTCAGGTCACGATCTCACGGTCCGTGAGTTCGAGCCCCGCGTCGGGCTCTGTGCTGACAGCTCAGAGCCTGGAGCCTGTTTCAGATTCTGTGTCTCCCTCTCTCTCTGCCCCTCCCCTGTTCATGCTCTCTCTCTGTCTCAAAAATAAATAAACGTTAAAAAAATTAAAAAAAAAAAAAAGAGTTGGATGCTTGACCCACTGAGCCACCCAGTGCCCCATTTACTTTTAACTTGGTGTAATTTAGTATTCTTTGAATTTGTTACAATAGGCATATATTACTTTGTTAATTTTTGAAACACTTTTTTAAAATGAGAAATCCTGGGGCGCCTGGGTGGCTCAGTCGGTTAAGCGTCCGACTTCGGCTCAGGTCATGATCTCGCGGTCCGTGAGTTCCAGCCCCATGTCGGGCTCTGTGCTGACAGCTCAGAGCCTGGAGCCTGTTTCAGATTCTGTGTCTCCCTCTCTCTCTGCCCCTCCCCCATTCATGCTCTGTCTTTCCCTGTCTCAAAAATAAATAAAATGTTAAAAAAAATTTTTTTTTTAAATAAATAAAAATAAAATGAGAAATCCTTGGGGCACCTGGGTGGCTCAGTCAGTTGAGCGTCCGACTTCAGCTCGGGTCATGATCTCGCGGACTGTGAGTTCGAGCCCCGCATCGGGCTGTGTGCTGACAGCTCAGAGCCTGGAGCCTGCTTCAGATTCTGTGTCTCCCTCTCTCTCTGCCCCTCCCCTGCTCACATGCTGTCTCTCTCTCTCTCTCTCTCTCTCTCTCTCTCTCTCTCTCTCTCAAAAATAAATAAAGATTAAAAAAAATTTTTTTAATGAGAAATCCTTAAATCAATCAATCAATAAATAAATAAAATGAGAAATCCTATGGCTTCCAGTGAGGTGGAAAGATAAGACACGGCTTCTGGAGGGAAGTAACTTACGAGAACCCCATCTGAGATGTCAAATGGACTGGCACAGGTAAACAAATACATATTCTCAAGGTAAACCGGTCACTGGGGGTGAGGCGCCTGGCTGGCTGAGCCAGTAGGGCAGGTGACTCTTGATCTCGGGGTTGTGAGTTCCAGCCCCACACGGGGGGGGGGGGGGGGGTAGAGATTACTTAAAAATACAAGCTTTAAAAAAAGGTAAACAATTAAAACAATGGTAACAGGTGGGTGCTGGGAAGGAGGAAGGTAATAAAAGCAATAATTATCCTAATATAACCACCATTTATGGAGCATTGTTATGCGCTAGCCTTGATGTTATCTCTGATGAGGAAACAGATGCTCAGAGATTTCACGTAATTCAACCCCAGGTCACACTGAAACGCACCGGAGAGGAGGTAGGTGACTTCAGCACAGTTCAGCGTGGGGAGGGCAAGAGTCGAGAGATGTATAGAAGGCTAAGGAGCACAGGGGGTGCTGAGCTCGGGGCTGTAGGAGGGCACACCAAGTGGGGAGGTGTCCCCGAGGAGAAGACACCTGCACTGTCTCCAAGGACGAATCCGGACTTCCCTGAGTGACGTAGGACGAGGAACCACAGGAGCAGAAGCCCTATGGAGCGTGCCAGAGAGCTCACGGCTCCTTAGAACATTAGAGCACAGAGCGAGAAGGTCAAGTGGCAGGTGGGGCCAGACAGACCAGCAGGAGCTGCACCCCCGAAGGGCTTTCCAGGCCATATTGGAGAGTTTGGATTTTATTTGAGAGGTAATGGGGCCCCATTAAAAGAATCTGAGTGTAGACCGGTTTGATTAGACTGGCATTCGGGGTGGGTCACTCAGATGGCAGTCGGGAAGGCAGATTTAGCGGGAGGAAGCCAAGGGGCAAGGAGACCAGTGCGGGAAAGCCAGGGGGGAGACTGGTGGGGATACAGAAACAGCTCCCAGTCACGTGTAGAAGGTAAGAGGGATGGATGCTGACCACGGATTGGCCGTGGCAGTGGAGGGAAAGAAGCGCGATCTCCAGGGCAACTGAATGCAGGGGGCGCCATTTGCTCCTTCGAGAAACACCCAGGGAGAAGCGGGGTTGAGGGTGGAGAGGACAGGGAGGCCAGTGTTGGGTATACGGAGTTGCAGGTTTCCGGGAGACGTCCTCGTAAAGAGGTCTGGCTAATCAACAAACGCCCGAGGAGCCAACTTCCTTCCAGACCTCACCGCGGGAAGGTTCCCGCCTGCCTTTGTGCCACGCTCCTTGGAATGTCACAGCCACGGCCACCGTGGTGCCCCCACCATTCCCCACGAGCCTCCTCCTCTGTGGTCGGCCTTGGAAGGGAGCACCTCCGCCCATCCAGGCGCCCGCGCCGGAGACCTGGGGGCTCTCCTCTCGCCCGCTGTGTCGAATCCATCACCCGACCCTACCGAGTCTCGTTTAAATAGCTCCCCTCGGTCTGTCCTCTCTTCTCCATTCTGCTTCAGCACCGACTCTTGTCGTCGCTCGGCTGACCTTGCCTTAGCCTGCTGAAACTGCAGGAGAGGACTCGGGGGCACTCTGGGGGACACCTGTTAGGTGTAAGAGAAGCTGCAGCGAGCAGGGACAGAGCTGAAAGGCAACACCCTGGCTGTCCCTCGGGAGGTCTCAAGCGGAGCCAGCCTTTTGCGGCTGCCCCGGGACAAGGGCTCTGCAACCCTCACCTGCTAGTCCTTGCACGCACACTGCCCTAGGGAGGGGGCTCAGACAAAGCAGATGTCTTCCTCCCAAGGCAGTTCCTGAGCCACTCGTGCGGCGGGGGAAGTGAGAGCCCTTGTCCCCAGAAGGAGGAGATGTGTGAAGGGGGTGGGGGGCTGGTGGGGGGGTCTCGACAGCGCCCCACGGAATTCTCCACAAGCACCTGTCCTGACCTGGCACACCCCTACCTGTCTTCAAAGCCCGGCTCCCATGTGACCTGCTTCCCCCCCTCACCAACGCTGCCCCTGACTTCCTCCTCCTCCTTTGCTCCACTCTGGTCCTGAGCCACTCTCGTCACCGTCACGGGGTCGACGTGTTCAGACGTCTGTCTCCCCGCCGGCCCCCTCCTGTAGACGGCCTGTACCCACAGGCCCACAACTGTGGGCCTGAACCCACAGGGGCCTGAACTGTGGCCAGAACCCACAACTGTGTCTGGCACACGTTGGCTGTTCAACCCACGCGCAGTGCGTTGAATAAAACGGGACTGGCCGATGAAGAGACAGCCACGAGGTTATAATAAAAGGAGGCTCCCCACCCCCCCCCACCCCCCCCCCACCCCCCCCCCCCCCGTGGCTCGGTGGGTTGAGCTCCTGGCTTTGGCTCATGACTGTCGGTTGGACCGCCTCGGGCTCTTCGATGACAGCGAGGACCCTGCTTGGGATGCCCTCTCTCCCTCTCTCTCTCTCTCTGCCCCTCCCCCACCCCAAGAAGACACAAATACAATTTTGTAAGAAAAGACCCAGAATCAAGCACACCTATGCTGCGCCCAGACAGCAGCGCGGAAGCAGGCGAGCACCCCGGAGACACCACACACACACACACACACACACACACACACACACACGGACGCAGACCCGCAGCCAATGAAATGGACACAGACAGGAAAAAAAAAAAAAAAATCCATCCGGACACGACCGCATTAACACACGTAAATGACCCACCTACGAATTCTGGTCCCTATTCGTCCCTAGGCGGCAACCCGCCCTCATTCGCCTTCCAGAAACTCTGCCAACCACGCAGCTGTGGCTTGCAACCCCCGCCACACCTCCCTCACCCTTTGCCCCCCCCCCCCGCCGGGCGGACCTCTCTCCCAGATTGGTGGCAGCTCCGCTCCAGAGAGAAAGGAGACGGCTCGGCTGGCGGCCGGCAGGGGGCGGTGTTCAACCAGCGATTCTCAGGCGGGCTCGGCGGACGTCGCTTAAGCGGGGGAACCGAGGAGGAGGGGCAAGAGCCAGGGGTGCTCCCGCCCACACACCTGCTGAGCTCTGCCCCACCCCCCAGCTCTTCGGCTTCTTCGGTCCCCCTCGTCTCAGCTGGGGTGTCGCCTCGATGGGTGGCGCGGATTTCCTAGTCTGGCTTTTCTCGCCTTTCCAGGGAAGGCTGAGCTCAGGGATCTCCCTCTCTGGGGTCCCCGTAGCCTCTGGTCGCCTCTGGCTCTGTCTTGCTTTTCAGGGTTGTCGGGGCTCTTGGGTGCTCCGTTGGACTCCCGGAAGTTCATGCTCGGGAACCCACATGAGGGGTTGCTTCCCAGGGCTCCCTGTCGGGGGAAGCTGCCACCGGTGGTTGTGGCTGGATGTCAGGCCCCTTCACTACCTTGGCCTGGCACCTTGTAGAGTGCGCAAACCGTACAACAGTACAGGTTGGGCCTGCTACTTACTTACTGCCCCTTACTGTACCATTAAGTGAGCATTTGTCACGCTGAGCACCCCCAGGATGATTTCATTTCACCCTCATAACACCCCTGTGAGGCAGGTCTTAGTGTATCCCCCATTTCACAGGTGAGGAACTTGAGAGCCCAGGAGGGCATGTGGTTGGCCCCTTACAGGACAAAGAGTGAAGGTGCATTCGGAGCTGGGACCCAGGTCCTCGGGCTGCCAGTTGTGGGCTCCCTGTCCCCTCCATCACAACATGGCCCCCTCTGCTTGGTTCCTCTCCCCAAACCAGCCTCCAAGGACCATGGCCTTCTGCAGGTTCCTTCCATTTCTAGAGTTCGGGAAAGGACACAAGCAAGCAGACAAGAGGCAGAAAGAGGGAAGCAGGGGGCAGGGGGGGCGGTCCAGCTAGCGGAAGAGGAGAAGGCAAACGTAGGCCCTGCACTGCGGATGAAGGAAGGACGGGGGGCGACAGGACAGAGAGGAGCCCCCAGGCCCAGACTGGAAAGGGTCACAGGCAAGGCTTCCATTGTGTGGCACAAAGGGACCGTATGCCTGGTAGCCTACGAAGAGAGAGAGAGAGTGTGTGTGTGTGTGTGTGTGTGTGTGTGAAGGGGGAGGCGAAGAGTGACTAAAAGCCTCCCCTCCACTCTCAAGCCCCTGGGGCCCTGCTGTGGGCTCTGCCACAGGGGGCGGAGTTTGCTGAGAAAGGGGCAGAGCACTGGCAGGTCAGGGCCTGCGGTCACCAGAAGGAAGAGGGCATGAGCCGCAGGAAGGGGCTGGCAGGGATGGGAAGGGGCTGGAGGAGGAAGGAGGGGTGAGGTGCTCCAGTCCCACTTGCCTGGCGCCCCCACCCACCCCGCGCCCATCCCACTGGCCCACGTGCTGGGTTTTGGAGGACGTGGAATGAGGGCCCCAGATGCCTCCTCTCCTAACATTCCCTTCCTCCCTCCCTCTGTGTTAGCCCCAGGCTCCCACTTTCCCTCAAAGCCTGGGGGCTTCGGTCTCCCAGACGGTCCCCTTTCCCAGCGCCTGGCCTCCTGCCCTCTCCACCCCCCCCCCCCACACCCTCCCCGCCTCCAGCTCCTCGGTCCTGGTCCTTGGAGCAGAGCGCAGCGAGGCCAATTGATTATCTGAAGAAATTCGGAGCTGGCACAACAGCTGCGGCTGCCCCCTCCCCCCACCCCCAGGCCCTGAGGGATCCCTGAGCGGAGGGGCCCAGTAACCCCTTCTGCTTTCCAGCAGGGCAGTGATGAGGGGGGAGGCAGGCAGCTCTGAGCGCAGGGGCTGCTGGGCAGGGGAAGGCACCAAGCACCAGGGCCCAGAATGGAGACCCCGGGTTCTCACCCCAGTCCACCAACACCGGTGAGTCACACGGCCCTTGTGGACGGTGGCCTACCTATCGGCTTTGAAAACAAGCCGGTTTTCAAGCAAGCCGGTTGGGGGCGCCTCGGGGAGGGGGGTGGTTCAGTCGGTTAGGCATCTGATTCTTGGTTTCAGCTCAGGTCATGATCTCACGGTTTCATGAGTTTGGGCCCGGCAGTACTCAGAGCTTGCTTGGGATTCTCTCTCTCTCTCTCCCTCTCTCTCTCTGCCCCTCCCCAACTCAGTCTCTCTCTCTCTCTCTCTCAAAATAAATAAACAAACTTAAAAAAACAAGCGAACAAGGGCACCTGGATGGCTCAGTCAGTTAAGTATCGGGCTTCGGCTCAGGTCATGATCTCGCAGTTTGTGAGTTCGAGCCCTGCGTCCGGGGCTCTGTGCTGACAGCTCGGAGCCTGGAGCCTGCTTCCGGATGCTGTGTCTCCCTCTCTCTCTGCCCCTCCCCGGCTCGTGCTCTTTCTCTCTCTCTCAAGAGTAAATAAACAATAAACAAATATTCAAACAAACAAACAAAAATAAATAAATAAAACAAGGTGTTGGATTCGGTGACTGCCAAGCTCTCTTCCAGTTCCTGCCGTGTAGTCCTCAGATTCTGCCTGGTCTCTGCTCAGCCCCCCCTGCTCTCTGCTCAGCCCTCCCTGCTCTCTGCTCAGGTCTCTGCTCCCATTGAAGTGGGAGGGCTCTGTGCTGGCAGTTCTCAGAGCTTGCTTGGGATTCTCTCTCTCTCACTCCCTCTCTCTCTCTTCAATGCAAGTGTTGAAGGAAAGATGTCATCTCCTTCCTGCGTGGGGGCTTCTCCCTAAGTGTAGCTTAAACTCCTCTTGGCGGCTGGTGTCAGGGATGAAAACGGCACCTTCAGAGACCGGAAGGCGTCTCAGCATTTCCCTCCCACTGCTTGCCTTCAGACTCCTCAGACGACCTCGCGTTTGGAAGGCTCTCCGAGTTTACCTAGCCGATATTCCATCCGGGCAGGAAGGTACTCGCCGGTTTCTGTCTGGGGTCCATTCTCCAGCCGTCCACTTCGGATGCCTCTTCCTGAGGCGGGCGCTTCCGTTGCTGGACAGCTCCGGGAGTCGAAAGGTTTTTCTTCGAATTGAAATCTGTTTGCTGCAACTTCCGCCTCCTGGTCCTGATTCTGCTTCCTGGGGCCGCCCAGGATGTCTGTTGTTCTTTCTTCTCTCCGTATTTGAGGCTGGGGATCAGATTGCCCCTAATCTACTCTTGTGGAGACACCTATTTGCGGTTTTCTTTCTGCAAAGTTGTCTCCAGACCTTTTGCCTTCTTGGGCACAAAACTGAATACTCTCTAATTTATCAATGTCTCGTTAAAGTACGGGGTCCACAGAAGGCCACCTGTCAGGCCGAGTCATTTCAGGGGAGCAGGGTGTTGGCAGTACTGGACGTAAAGAATCTGGGTTTGAACTTCGCTTCTGCCCCTGACCCGCTGTGTGACCTTGGGCAAGGCCCTCCTCCTCTCTGGGCCATAGTTTCCTCATCTGTAAGTTGATTTAGGGTCTTTTCGAGGATTCCTTTGATTTCCTTCAGAGCCCCTTTTTATCCCCTTCCTTACCCGTCTCTGAGTCCCAGGTCCTCCGTTATGTTCTTCCCCGTATCTTAAAGGTTGGGGAACACAAAGTGGGCCAAGAACAAATTGCAACAAATACTGGCCCAGCTCAGAGACAATAATGAGGACAGACAGGTTTCATGTCATGGCTTTTCCCAGCAGCATGGACCACAGACCCGTTTTACTTGGGTTCCAGTGGGAACTCAAGCTCTTTCTCAAGCCCATAGAGAGCAGGAGCAGAAGCCCAACATCAGAAGGGTCAGAAAGTATCGCTCAATAAATACCAAGTTGGAGGTACGTGGGACTTTAGGTGGGGAGGTCTGGGACCTGTGTATTATACCCTTCCCTGCACCCGTCACTCCGGCCCCTCCTTTTCTCTCTCGCATCATTTACCCACCACACTGAGCTCTCAGAGCCCCATCAGAAGAGCCTTCAAAGCCTAGGGCCTTCCCTGCCTACCCTCTCACAGCCTGCGGGCCAGCTTCCCAACCCAATCGAATGATCCACAGCCATACCTGATGCTGGAACGAGGTCACTTTAATTTTTCTTTTTGTATGAAATCAGAAATGCAATGGGAGGGGATCACATACAGGATGCAGGACACAGACCCTGGGGGCCCGTTGTTGGAGGGGATCAGGATCATGGGAGAGGGCTAGAGAGAGAAGAGAGGCAGGCAGGACTGGGGCGGGACTGTCTGGGGGTGAAGGGAACTATGGAAGGGTCCAGGAGCCCTGGAGCTGGGGGAAGGGCACCATCCCAGAGGACTGGGGTGTCTGGACAGATGGATCTGAGGAAGGGATATGGGTGTGGTGAGCAGACAGGATGCCCACACACACCTGGGGTTGCAGAGGAGTAAGAAAGGGAAAGGAGTAACCAGGGACGAAGCAAGAGAGACCCGGCCGGGGCTGCCAGGAGCCCCCTCACTCTACCCCAAAGTGCACAACTCGGCAATAAATAGTAATATTTATAAATAAATAAGTAAATAAATAGATGAATAAATAAATAAATACGTAAATAAATAATATCCTTGTAGAGCACGGAGTCTGGTGTGGGGGAGGAGGGAGCACGGGAAGGGCAGTGAGCTCACTTCTACACGGGCCCTCTGGCCCTTCATTCCGACCCTGGGCTGCACTCAGTAACACTGGAGGGGGTGCGAACGGGTGCGGAGAGCCTGCTGGGGGTGGGTGGAGCAGGATGGGGAGGGGGTGTCTTCCCTTGCCGAAGGCAAGCTTGAGGAAGGAGAAAAAATATATATAACGAACTGGCCCTAGGTCCCAGAGGGCAGAGCATTTCTGGAGGGCAGTAATAGAACATTCCCTCCCCCCCACCCCCCCCTGCATCTGAGGCAGGAAGCGCTGTGGGTTTTCACATTTTCCCAGCGTGCTGGGGTGGAGGAAGCAGATGTGGATCTGGCTCACCCACCGCCCCGGGCCCTCTGCTGATTCTGGGGGTTCAGCCCCTCCTCCAGGATCCGGGTCTCCCTTTCTCTAGCTGCACACAGGGAGGGAGAAAATTGGGACGGTGGGCGGGAGGGCGCAGGGAGGGGGCCAAATAGCTCAGAGAGGGCAAGGCACTCACTACCAAGTCCGATACGAGGTCTTCATGTGCTAAGCTCAGGGGCAAGAGAGTTTTCCCATCATTCTCGGCCGCCAAGATTCCCCTTGGCAGGAGTATCTCCGGAGGCCCCGCGTCCCCGGGGTTAGATCTCTGGGGTAGAAGCCCACCCCACTCGGAGCCCAGCCTTCCCCCTTCCTGTATGGGTGCCCCCTCCCCACCCCAGGCCAGGCGAGGCTGGAAAGGGGATGGGAGACAGAGACGGGGTCTGGGGTCTCCAGAAATGTGGTCGTAAGAGTGGCCCTGGAAGAGCGGAGGAAGCGGGGCAGAAACAAGGGGAGGGACAAGCAAGCGGACGGTGCGAAGAAGAGGCAGCGGCCCGGGAGAGAGCTAGGGGGGAGCGGCCAAGGGCGGCCGCCTAGGAAAGCCAGCAAGGACTGGGTACCGAACACCCAGGCGAACGTTTCTAACCAGCTGGGCCCCAACCACAAGCCGTGGGAGGCGCACGAGAATCGCCCTGGGGTGGGGGGTGGGGGGGTCGGCAGGAGAAGGTGGCCCTCGCCAGCCAGCCAGCCAGCCCCAGCCAGCCAGCCACCCAGCCGGAGGGCACCCTGCCTCCCTGCCCCTCCCCCCCGCCCCGGGGGCCCTGCGGGGAGCTGGGGGGGGGGGAGGGGCGGGGGGGACCCCAGCCAGGCCGAGGCAGCCCCGTCAGACGTCCAGCACGTGGTTCAGGTAGGAGATGTAGCAGATGGCCAGACGCAGGATCTCGATCTTGGACAGCTTCTTGTCGGGGGGCAGCGTGGGCAGCAGCTTGCGCAGCTCGGCGAAGGCCAGGTTGAAGGCTTCCACGCGGATTCGCTCCCGCGTGGCGTGGGCCGTGCGGTACTTGGCCGTGGCCCGGCGCCGCCGCCGCCGCTCCTCCCGGCTCAGGTGCTGGAGGTCTTTCCGGCCGGGCTCTCCGGGCTCCAGGCCCCGGGCCTGGCCTCCTCCGGGACCCCCAGGCCCCGCCCCGTCGGGGCCCGCCCCGCCCCCACAGTCGCTGAAGCCCGACTCGGTCTCGGAGTGGGTGGGAGGCAGGTCGAGGTCCACCGCGTCTGAGTTGAGCATCATGATGGAGGCCCCCTGCCCGGTGAGATCAGGATCCCCTCCCCACCCCTCCCTCCGGGAGCCTCCAAGCTGGTTGTGGGAGGGGCAGGAAGGGCCTGGGGGAGTGGGGTCTGCCACTGAGCTGAGGAGGTGAGAGCCACTTCAAGGTCCCATGGTCAGGGTTCCAGTCCGGAGCCTGGAGGAGAGAAGGGGAAGTTGAGGGGGGGCAGAGGGAGGAGGAAGGAGACAGCTCCGAGACGGGGAGGGCAAGAGGAAGGTTGGAGAAGGATTGGGAGCGGGGAGGTCCTGTACGCGTTGTCGGGGAAGAAAGGCGGAAACGTGGGGAGAGACAGGCAGGTGGACGCTGTAAAGGGGTAGGAGGAGAGGTGGTAAGAATGGAAGAGAATCCTGGGGGTGAGCGACAGGAAGGAGGAGAAATGAGGAGGGGGTGGGGGCAGGATAAAACCGAGCAAGGGGATTAAAGACCTAAAACTGGACAGCTCCTAGAAGAAAACACAGGGGAAAGCTTTATGACATCGGACTTGGCAGTGATTTCTTGGATATGATGCCAGAAGCACAGGCAGCAAAGGCAAAGATGGACAAATGGAACCACGTCGAACTTGCAAACTTTCGTAAGTCAAAGGACACAATCAGAAGAGCGAAAAGGCAACAGACCGCAGACCGGAGAACATACATGCAAATCGGATCTCTGATGAGGGGGGAGTGTCCAGAATATTATAAAGAACTCTGGCAAGAACAAAACATCAGATCCCTCAATTAAAAAATGGGCAGAGGACTTGAACAGACGTTTCTCCAAAGTTGGTATACAAATGGCCAACAAACACGGAAAGATGCTCACATCATTCAGCGCCAGAGAAAAGCAAATCAAAACCACGGTGAGCTATCACCTCGTGTCCCCTAGGATGGCTGCTATCAAACGAAAACAAAACAGAAAATGAGAAGGGTGGATGAGGATGTGGAGAAATCGAGACCCTTGTGCCCTGTCGGGGGTGAGGGGTGGGGCCGTAAGCTGGTGCGGCCACTGTGAAACGCCTAATGGAGGTTCCCCTCAAAATTAAACACAGGACTGCCATATGACCTAGTCATTCCACTTCTGAGTAGATATCGAAAGACGAAGTGAAATCGGGATCTTGAAGAGATATCTGCATGTGGACGTTGACTGCAGCTCTAGTCACGAGACGTGGAAACAACATGTCCATCGACGGATGAATGGACGAGGAGTACGTTCAATGGAATATTATTCAGCCTTAAAAAGGAAGGAAATCCTATCGCAAGCTGCCGCACTGATGAAACTTGAAACTCGTCCTACTAAACGAAATGAGCCTGTCACAAAAAGGTAAATACTGAGCGATTCCACTTCTACGAGGAATCGAAGTCGTCAACTTCATAGACACAGAAAGTAGCATGGCAGTTACCAGGGGCAGGGGGAAGAGCGGGGAGGGGAGGTGGTGTTGAAAGGGGGTAGAGTTTCAGATTTGAAGGATGAAAAAGTTTTGGAGATCTGTTTCACCACCATGGGAATACACCTAATACTACTGAACCGTAAACTAAAAATGGTAGCTTTTATGTTACGTGTTTTTTTACCATTTTTTACCAAAAATGCTTAATAATAAAATGAAAGGGAAAAAAAAAAAACAAACAAACAAGCGAGACTGCAGTCACAGCGCCAAGAGAGGTTGGCCGTGACTCTAAACCTTCCCCAGTTGTGATGGGAGAGCTGCGAGCCTTAGCCTCACTATCAGCCCCCCCCCCCCCCAGGGCCCCGCTGCAGTCCTGCTGCCTCTGGGGGGGGGAGGGGATAAGCACGCAGACTGCCCATTGTAGAGTGGACTGGGACATATGGAGCTCGGCACAGCTGTCCCAGCCCAGTCCCTGCCGGCCCCCCACCCCCAACATGACCACCACAGACACGTGATCCTACCACCCCATCCACTAGAGTCCGGAAGTGTTCCTTCTGGCCACGATTGCCCTGCTCGGGACCAGCCCCTTTCTCTAGCTCTGTCCTCAACACCCTCAACCATTGCCATTCCCTGGCCCTTTTGGTGACTCTGCAAAGAAGATGACGGGAAGGGACCAGAGTCGGCGTCCCGCTTCGAGTCCTCCCCCAGCCCACCATCAGTTCAGATGTGGCCTGCGGGGGGGGGGGGGGGGGGCGGGTGCCTGGACACCGTTCTGGGACTTGGCTAAGGTTTGCTTGTCCCGGGGACCAGAGGGGGTCAGGGCGAGGCAGCAGGGAAAGGTATGGGCGAGGCTCTGCTTAGGACGAGTGTGGAGGGGGAACAGAGGGCCACTCTGCTCAGAGCTCGTGGGACTCAATGGCCAGAAACAGAAGCACTGAGGCTCCTTTTCAGTCTCCATCTTCCCTTCCTTACCAGCCCGGTTCTCCGGCCTCATGGACCCCCAGCCTTGCCCCCGACCCCGCTGTCGTTGACAAATAGTTACTAAGCGCTGGGGGGTGATGGGTGTAAGTGTAAGTCGACATCTGACAGACACACCGTCACAACACAAAACGGAAGGCGGTTGGTGTTGAAATTCAGAACGCGCTCCGCATCCCGGGGGCCAAAGGAACAGGAGAGGATTGCAACAGGGGGGAGGCCCCGAAGTCAGCCCCTCCCGGGACACGGTTACTGTCCCCACTCCCCAGCTCCGGGCTTCAGGAGTTCGGCTCTGGGGCTCCCAGCACATCTGTCACCACCAGATTCTCCCTCTGCCTGTGTCCCTTCACCCCCGACCGCTGTGCCGTGTCTTCCCCTCCCCTCTGTGTGCTCCCAGTCTGATCCCCGTCCCACCTCCTGGCCCCGCTGTCTTCCCCGGCTCAGGCCCTGGCAGCGGCTTCCATGTACCCAACAAGTCCTCACCCCAAATCCACTTCTGGTCCCAAAGTTTCAGGCTCCGAGGATGAGGGAGGCCAGCAGCTCCAAGCATCTGGGGTGGGATGCTCATCTCCTGCCCCCCCTTCCGCCCTGCTCAACCCGATCGAGAACAGACAGGCACAAAGCGTCCAGGGGCAGGAATGGAGGAGAGGGAGGTGTGGGGACACACGAGAGAGAGGAACTCGAGGAAGGCTCTGGGAGGGGACCTGAGCCAGAGTGCAAGGGACACACCCACCCCTCCCCAGCCCACGGTTCTCCCTTTACCTAGGAAGACCCTGCGAGGGGGTCTGAGCTCGCAGGACAGGGGGCAGCGTTGACAGCCCCGGTCTCCTCTGGCTGCTGGGAGCTCATCCGTCTGCAAAGTTAGTGACCAGCTCTCTAGAGCTCTCGGGGACGGCGGCGTGGCGTGGCTGTACAGGCTCCAGGGCAGATGAGAGGGCTACACATGGTGGGAATATAGGGCCCAGGAGGAGGGGGTGGGCTTGGTCAGGGACTGGAGCCACTGGCACTCACACACACACGCGCACACACACACACACGCACACACACATACACACACACACACTCACGGACACATACACACCTGAGCTGGCCCAGCCCTATGTATATATATATATGGAGATACACACACACACCCCCAGCTCGCCATTGGCTGGCCCAGCTCCCCCCCCTCATCAATATTAAACAGCCAGGCCAGGCAGCCATTGGCAGAGAGAACTGGGAACACCCCCCACCCCACCTCCCGGGAGCTGGGGGTGGGGGCTGGCCCTGGGGGGGGCAGGGAGTAGGGGAGCAGGGACATCTGTTCTCCATGCATATTTCATAAGCAAGAAATGGAGAGCTGGGGAAGGGGTGGGGCTGGGGCGAGAGCCAGGGCAGGATCACAGATGAACCCCCTCGGTCTTCCACACCAGAGGCGGCAGGGACAGAGGCCCCCAGCAAGCCAGGTTTAAGTGCCATGGTCCTATTCTGAGTCCCAGCGTGACTTTGACAGCCCCTTCCCCTGTTTCCTTTCCCCTGGGAAGAAGGCTATCCAAGGTACCAACAGGGAAACGTAGGTCCTCAAAGAAGACCTGAGAGTCCTGGTCCTCGACAAGCTCTCATCCTTCCTAAAGCTGGTGCCCACAGGACCCCTCGGCAGGCTGCCCGTGGCTCCCGTGTGGCCCTGGGACTTAGTCACCCCATGCCCTCTTACCCAGCCCTCGACCTCCCATCTACCTCGTGGTGGGGAGGAGCGGGGTCAGATTCCTGACACAGAGCCCACAGGGAGTTTTTCCAAGCTGACCCGCTGGGAATTCTGGGCTCGTAGGAGGAAAGGCCGGGTTGAAGGAAGAGGAAGGACAAGGGTTGGAAGGATGTGGGAGAAGTCAGGGCGGCCCGGGCAGGCTTGGAGTGTGCCAGGGCAGCAAATGAGCAGTAAGAAAATCAGATACAGAATTATACGCAAACAGGCATTGATTAAGTTCACCTCAGTAGCTCAGCTGCCTCCGGCCTGTGTGTGCACGTGCACGCGTGTCTGAGTGCGTGTGTGTGTGTGCGTGTGTGGTGAAGGGTGGCAGGAGCTGGGACTCCACGCAGCTGTTGGGTGTCGTCACTGAGCCTTCGCGAGTATCCAGAATGAACCCGGAGCGCTCCAGAGACAGTGTCTTACGGTGAAGAAAGTCCTGGCGTCTGGTGACCTTGGACAAGTAACCTAACCTCTTGAGCCTCCAGGGTCCTTTTCTGCAAAATGGGGTTCATTAGAGCTGCTTCTTAGGTTGCCATGGAGATTAAGTGAGCTATTGCATGGAAGGGTCTGGACCTTCCTTGGAGCAAGCCCCAGCTGCGGGGGTTGTCGGAGGCATTCGCCGTTTCCCTGTTGCTGATCAAACTTTTCTGGGCTTTTCCTCCCTAAGGGGAGTCCTATGATTCCTCCCCAAGCTCCCCTACCACCCCCCCCCCCCCCGCCAGGTCTGGGAGGTGCCAACTCCCACCTGGGCAGGCCCAGACAGGTGCCCAGGCGCCAGCAGATGGGCTGAGCTGGAGGGGAAAGGAGGCTTGAGGAGGGGGGCTGGGGGGCAGGGGACCAGGTGGCATCTCAGTTCTTGCATCATCATTGCCATGGTGCTGATTAAAAACCAATCTCCACCTAATGAGCCCCCAGCAACAGCAATTCTACCGCCCCCACGCTCCTGGCCTCCACCCTGTCCAAGAAACTGGGAGACCGAGAGACCCGGGAGACAGTGCCTTGGGGAGAGGAGAGATGGAGACCAGTGCGGGGTGGAGAGGAGGGGGAGACAGGGGGAGATGTGGGGAGCCAGACAGAGGAAACGGACGAGGGGGGAGAGCACTGTGGGTGGGTAACAGACAGGGGGGCAGGCACAGTCACGGGGAGACAGAGGGGTGAGAGAGGACGAGAGGAGTTGCCAGGTTGTGGAGGCTCAGAGATGCAACATATGTGGGAGGGGACGTGGGGGAGACTGGGGAAGGGGAGCTGGGGAGGGAGACCAGGCCTGGGAGAAACACGGATCTGGAGAGACACCGGAATTCAGGGGAGGTACCGCGTGGTACTGGAGAGGCCTGAGGGAGGCCCCAAGACAGGGCGGAGACACAGACTTGGGGGAGGCAGAGAGCACACAGTGGTGAGGAAGCAAAAAACTGGGGCAGACAGGGAGACAAGGCCGGAGACAGGATAGACACAACTCGAGGGACAAGGGGACGAGGGACGGGCGACTGCAGCCTGGAGGCTGGGATCCCAAAGGGGGAGACATGGGGGGAAACAGAAGGAGAAGGGCCCTGGGGTGGGGGTGGGGAAGGCAGGAAGGAACGGGGTGGGGGGGAGGGGGAACAGGGGGGTCCCTGTCCCCAGCCTCCCTGCTTGTAGGCGTTCGGGCTCTGATAATTCAGTCCTGGGATTCCATCCTTGACATACCCAGCCCGAGCTGTCCCCACGAACTGAACTGGGGTTTGATGGTGAGCAGGGTGAGAGCGTGCCCTGGGACCTCCTGCTTCTCCTCTGCCTCTATCACCCTGGGACCGGTGGTCGTGGTTGAGGGAGCAGGGAGCGCTCTGAGGTCAGCGCAGGTTGCCAGCAGCCCCAGCCTGGGGGAAGGAGAACCCCCAGGGAGCTGTGTGTGTGTGTGTGTGTGTGTGTCTGCCATAACAAGGGCAGGAAGAGCAGGCCCTGGGGGTGGGGGAGGAGCAGGCTCTATGGTTTGGTTTGTCTTTATTTTGCATTTTATAGGCGTTCACTTTCTCGGGTGGTCGCCCGCCCGCTTTTCAGGTCTACACGGCCTGGCCTTGGCGGTAGATTGGAAGTAGACTGCCGGATGGGAGGTTGGAGTGTAGGGAAGACACGGGGGCCGGGGCCTAGTCCTTGAGGGTGGGGGAGCGCCTGGAGGAGCTGGGAAGCAGTGGGCTTGGCAGGAGAGGGGGTGACATATGCAGGGAGCCCTGGGGACCCGACCAGGCAGGCGGCTGGCAGGGCGAGCAGCCGGCGTTAACCCTCGCGGTGCCGCGCTGCCTGACCCTTTCCCTGGAGTGGCCCCCGCCCGGGTGGGGGTGTCATCCTCGGTGAGAGACCGGCCCTCGTCCTGGGTCCTGGGTCGCAGGAGCAAGCGGGCGGGGGGGGGGGGGGGGGGGGAGCCCGAGCAGGAGCCGTGGCGTGGCCGGGAGGCCGCAGCTCCTCGTGGATTTTCTTCTGTCTCCTTGTCTGCCTCCACACTGTGCGTGTCAGTCCGTCTTTCTGGGTCTCCCTCTCTGTGCCTCTAGAAGGTGACAGCGGGTCTCCACTGTGGCGAGCCACGCAATCTGTCACTCTCTCTGCTGCCAGCCGGGGCTGGAACCCCCGCCCCCCCCCCTCCCCCAGCGGCCCCTTCAGAGCCCTCTCCCGCCCCGGCCCCCAGGCCTTGTCGCCTTTGTCTCCTGAGGCGGCCTGGCCTTTCTTCTTTCCTCTCCACTCACCTCTCCTCAGCCCCGAGCCTAGCTCCAATCTCATTAAGGCCTCCAACCACTGCCCCTCCAGCCTCCCTCCTCCCTCCCCCATCCATCTGTCTCCTCTTTGTGTCCACCCATCTGTCACCAGCAGCCCCGGGCCCACTCCCTCCCGGCCACGCCCGCCATCGGCCTTTCCCCCCCTCGGCTCCTCTCGGGCTCCTGGGCTCCTGTCTGCCACTTCCTTTCCTCCCTACTTCCTGTTTCTCTATACTAGTTTCTTCTTTTCACGATGCCCCCTTTCATCCCCGTTTCCCCTTCGGTCCCCGCACTTTTGCCAAGGCCTCAGTCGAGGTGTGGGCGGAAGGGGACCCCAGGGTCCCAGCCCCCGCTCCGGAGCCAGAGCCTGGAGAGTTGCTCACAGTTGCGTCATCTCTCAGGCCTCCTGAGATGGCCCCCGCACTCCTCCCCATGTTTTCCCTATTTGGGGACTGGGCTACGGCTGCCCGTCTCCACCGCAGGACTGGGAGGGCCCCTTCTGCGTGTGGATTCAGGGAGGAATAAAAATCCGACCTGCGGCCCATCTGGACCCCGATCTTTAAGGGGCTCTGCTCTGCAGGCCCAACTTCCGAGAGGCCTGCCAGGCTCTGTCTTAGGACGGGATGCTGAATTACAGGAATAAGGGCCCCTCCGGCCTCCCTCTCTGGAAGGAAAACTTTCAAACTACCTTAAAAAGTTTAAGAATTGGACTCCTGGGGGGGGGCTCAGTCGGTTGGGTTCGGCTTGGGTCATGATTTCGAGGGTCATGAGTTCGAGCCCCACATCGAGCTCTTGCTGACAGCACGGAGCCCGCTTGGGATTCTCTCTCTGCTCCTCCCCCCCCCCCACTCGCGTTCTCTCACTCTTTTTCTCCCTCTCAAAATAAATAAGTAAACAAACAAAAAGTTCAAGAATTGATCCACCTTTTAATCCACCCCCCCGCTGCCTGACCCTGCATCACACAGATGCCACCAGGGCCCAGAGCCGGGATGCCCTTTCCAAAGCCGCACATGCCATTCGTGACACCAGACGATCCCTGATCCTGAGCTCTTTCTGCACTAACCGGCCCCGCCCAGAGCCAACCTTGTGTCCTCTGGGCTCGGGTAGAACCTGTTCCTTGCCCTGACTTTGCGTGGAGCATATGCGGCCCCGCCTGCTTACTTATCCTGCTCGTGTCCCATCCTGCCATCTTGACTCCGGATCCCAAGTCTCTAAGGGAAGGCACAGCATCTCATCATAACCTTTTCTGATGCCAGGACAGAGCGCCTTGCCCACAGCCACGCTCAATAAACGTTTATTGCTGCCGTGGCAGCCAGCGTGGATACGAGACATGTTCTGGTCTCAGCTCAGCGCTAATTTGCTGCGACCTTGGGCAAGCCACTCACTCCTCTGGGCTACGGTTTCCCCTAGCGATGAGTTAGACCCTACATATCATTTCTAAGGTCTTATATGGTTCCATGTGGAGACAGAGTCCTGCTGAGTAGGGTGAGGCCTTGGTACAGAACGCCAGACTCCGGATGAAAATGTCTCCTCCCAGGATGTGCCTTTGGGAGCAGCGACCCAGATGTGGGGCCCAGAAGACCCTTCACTCAGAGAGGCTGGAGGAGAAACACCGGCTGACAGGAAAGCCTTCCATGCTGAGGTGCGAGGTAGGGACAAGGCTGAGGTAGGGACAAGAGGTAGGGACAGGCTGGGTCCCGGGGGGGGGGGCCCAGGTAGTAGTGGGGAGGGGGGAGCCTTGTGGGAAGTGACACATCTCAGAGCAAGGCCCACCCAGACTAGGGAGGGGGAGTGGGGAGACAGGCTGAGAAGCTAAAGTCTGTGGCCCAGGGGGTCTCAACCAGCCAGCCGGCCCCAGTGGGTCTCTGGGGCACAGCAGGTCCCCGAGGACTCGCCACACCGAGGTCTCAGAGAGGAGGCCCCTGAAGGGGTCAGCCGGGGGTCCGTGCCCCTTCTACAGCGCCTGGCCTCCCCACAGGCCGTGGAAAGAGCCCAGTTGGTTGGTTTTGAATTTGGGGGGTGGCGCGAGGAAGGGGGGTCACATGGAAGGCGGAAGACAAGCTGGTGCCCACCGGCGCCCACCCCCCCTCGCCCCCCCCCGCGCCTGGTACCCGGCCACTTCCCCGCTTCCTGAAGCTGCCAGCAGGACGAGGGAGCTCGCTCGCTGCCCTGTCCGCCGGGAGGCCCTGTTGGCCGAGGGAGGCGCGGAGTCGGCCCAGCACGGTGGCAGCTGTGCCCGCCTCCCGCCAGCGCCGCGTGCGGGCCGGGAGGGGTGCGGGGGGGGGGGGAAGGGGAGCAGGGTTCATTTCCACATCCCGGCCCCCCAAACGTGCCCCCCCCCCCCCCGAGGGAACGCAGAGAGAAACCTGGAGCAAATCGCCTCCTCGGCGGGGTGTGGCGAGACTCGGGAAGGTAAGGGGCCCGGAGCTGGTCCTTCCCGGCTCATCTGTCTCGTGGGCGGCAGGGCCGCGGGGAGGGGAGAGGGCTGGCCTCCAGCGCCACTCCTGAGGGGTCTTCCCTTCCAGTGACTCAGCTGCGGCCTTCGTTTAGCTGTGCGGCTACGACCCGGAACTTTGCTCCATGAAGACCCAGGGCGCTAGGGTGTTCCCAGAGCCAAGGTTCTCTTTCTAGGAGAGTCCAAAGCCACCTTCGCTTCCGTCTGCAAAATGCCCACCAGCAACAGAAGGCCCAAACTGCTCGGCAGGCCGCCACGGGCCCTCCGTGACCCAGGCCCAGCCCCCTCTCCTGCAGCACCCCGCATGACTTACCGTTCCCAAACGTGGCCCGTGCCTTCAAGGCCCTGTGCTTCCACAGCTGAACTGCACAGCCTGCAATCCAGATGCCTCCTCCTCTGAGCAGCCTTCCCGGATGCCACCCCCAGTGCCCGGAGTCCTTCTGTGCGTTACCGGAGCACTCCGGAGAGGCCGCACGTGATCACCCCGGATTGCACCGGTTTCTCCCCTCACCCCAACTGCCAGCCACTCAGGGTCGGGGCTGCGTCCCCTAAATTTCCGCAGCCCAGCCAGTGTCTCAAAGTGAACAAAGAAACGTCTGTCGAATGGAAAGTGGGAGGGTCAACGATGCTAACGCGGTTCTTACGAGGGGGAAGCCGGGGTTCCAAGGCTCCATGGGAGCCCCGCTTTGAGGGCTTCCACTGTCTCTGACAGAGCCGCACTCCTTGGGCCTCTGGAGACCCGGAGGGAGCACGTGGTAACAATTTCATGACTTCCAGTCTGAGGTCACCGAGCAGGAGGGCACGCAAGAATGACACATACAGGTCATGAGGGATAGTCTTTTAATGAAACTTGCTATTTATATATTTACACACACACACACACACACACACACGCACGCACACGCACGGAAAAAGAAAACAACAAAAATAGGTATTACAGCTTAATAAAACCACAGCTAGCACTGAGGGCTGGAGGTGACCCGGCAGCACACCCTCCCCGAGGTGCCGTCTACAGGTCTGGAGACAGGACAGCAGGAGGGAGACAGATCGCCTGGCCTGCACCTCGGGGCTTCCTTGTGGTTTGTTCCTGGCATTCAGCCTTTGTGTCCTTCCTGGTCGGGAAAGCTGGGACTCGGGTGGGGTGGGGAGTAGGGGGCGGTCTAGGGCAGGGTGAGAAGGGAAGAGGGACCCCGAAGAAGGGTAAATTAGGGCGGGCAGTTAGGAGTCAAACAGGAGCGAGAAGCTTCTATTTGCCCTCCCGGAATCGGGCAGGGGTGAGGAAGGGGAGACAGGTAGGGGGAGCTGGAGAGGAGAGGGAACTTGTTTCTCTCTCTTTGGGGCAGTTCTACTTGTTCATGTTAATTCCAGTCTAAGCAGGCCCAGAGAGGTTCCAGTGACACGCTAGTGGCCTATGTCCCCGTGGGACAAGTGGCCTAGGATGTGAACGGTAGAGCGGGCAGGAGTTGGGCTCCTCTCAGTAAGACACGGCTCCTGGCTCCCGAGGGGTGATGAAAAGGACGTCGGCCTTGGCGTTGATGCAGTAGGTGACGACGAGAGAGAAGACGAGGATGCCGAAGCCCACCATCAGGGTGATGAACTGCGGGAGGCGTGGGCAGGGAGGGAGAGAGACGCTGTCAGAGCCCAGCGTGGTTCTGGATCACCGCTTGGGGCTGGGAGCCAGGACCTCGGGATCCCAGAGCTGGCTCCAGGCACCGAGTGCTGAGCAATCACAGACAAGGTCTTCCCGACTGGAAGACGGAGTGGCTCCGTTCGAAAAGAGGAGTATCCCTGTTCTTCCTCCACTTTGTATTACTAAGATTTTAAGTATCTTTTTTTAAAAAAATTTACTTGAGAGAGAGAGAGAGGGAGAGAGAGAGAGAGAGGGAAGGAGAGAGAGAGAGAATCCCAAGCAGGCTCCATGCTGTCAGCACAGAGCCCAACACGGGGCTCGAACTCACAGGATTGTGGGATCATGACCTGAGCTGAGACCAAGAGTCAGACGTTTAACCTACTGAGCCACCCCGGAGCCCCTAGATTTTCAGCGTCTTGAAGTTAAGATCCATGACTTTGGTGGCAACTCTCCGGTGGCAACTCTGACATGCTGGTGATGGGGACTCAATAAACCATGGCGCCCATGCACACCCTAGTGCCAGCAGCTGGAAATCCCAGCTGGGAGGGGAGCTGTGGGGACGCTGCAGGGTGAGGAGCTCCTCTGGGGGGCCCTCCTCCTGGCGGGAGCCCACCTCCGGCGTGAACACACACTCACTCTGTCGGTGAAGACAGACTTCGCGATGGGGCGTGCCGGCGGACAGGGGACAGAGCGGCAGTAGGTTTTTGTGGCAAATGGGAGATGGCAGCAGTTAAGAGGTAAGAGGCAACAGAAAGAGGGCAGGGCGGTCTCTGGCATGCCCCTCCCGGCTCACCTCCAGCTCTCTGCTGGCTACCAGAAATATGCGGGCCCGGATGTCTTTCCAGCGGCTCTCAGTCCATGTGGAGTATTCAGTAGAGCCCCACTGCCTCAGTTCAAAGGCAGGGGACAGGGCCCTGGCCAGTCGCGCCGTGGAACGCACACAGCGGGGCAGCCGGTCCGTCTCGTTGGAGTTCAGAGGGCCCTGAACCCACGCGTACTCATACAGCTGCAACGGAAGACCGGCCACAGGGCGGGGCTGAGGCGATCCTCTCTCACCCCGGCCACGCCGTGCTTCTGCCCAGGCTCCTGCCCTCCAACACTCAAGTTCAAGGGGCCGCGTCCCTCCGCCTTTGCATCCCAACTCCTTGGGTCCAACTGGGCCTAGGACGCTGTCCAACTTCCCCTGGGGGTACGGGGCCCTCGGGGCACCTTCGACACCCACTCCCACTCCCACTCACATCCTTGTTTTCACTGGGGACTTTACTTGGATCCTGGCACTGCTCTCGGGGGAGGTCGACCACCTGGCCAGTCAGATTCGCCAAGGCATACTGTACCACGTAGGTGGTGTTGGTGGGGCTGGAGACGGCGATGTAATGCTGAAGAGGCCCATCACCTGAGTGGAGAGCACAGGGAAGGGAGGGTTTGGAGGGTGGAAGGTGGGTGCGGGTGGGAGGGGAAGGAAGAGCCCGAGGTTGACGGGAGCCAGAGAAGAGAAGGGAACGGATCCCACATGTATCAGGAGAAAGAAAGGAAAACAGGGGAGAAGGAAAGGAAAGGAGAAGGAAAAAAAAACAGCAGAGATTAAACCAAGCTGATGACTTTTTCCATCTCTTGCCTCGGCTAAGGGTGCCATTCCCCCAGCGCGTGCTTACCCAAGTAGGACCTCAGGTCCTGCCGGAGGATGGACTGGAACCAGGAGTTGTTGGCCCTGACCAGGAACCCATAGAGCAGGCGAGTGACCTAGGATTGGGACAGTGAGAGTCAACAAGCCCGTGACCCAGAGCCAAGCAGAGCTCTCAGTGGAGACCCTGTCGCAGGGCGGGAGCCGGGTCGGCCAGGGACTCTGGGGCTGGGGACGCAGAGGCTGGCTCACAAGGATGCCGGAGGCCCACCGGGAGCGCCCTGGCGCAGCAGGAAGCCTCGCTGGCACGCGCTGGCATGCTGGACTCCCAGGTTTGGGAGAAGGGGTTAAGTGCAGTGCAGACGGGACGGCCTGCCGCGTGCGCAGAGCCGGAGAGGAGGCGGGCCCCGCTTGCCCTTACCGTTTGGGGATCGGCCTGAATGGTGTCACTGAAGTTGGTTCCTCCTGCCAGCTGGTACAGGGCACGTCCCAGCACCGTGGCCACATCCGCCAGGGCCTGTGGCAGGCGGGAAGGGGGGGCTGAACGGCCCACCTCTTCTACCCTCTACAAGATGGTCTAACCACCTAGAAGACCTTCTAACCATCTTCGCTGTGTTCCCCACGCTCCCGGCCAACCCGGGCGAGTGCTACCTTGGCAGTGTCCGTCACAAAGTTGAGGTCCTCTTCGGGGCTCTGCCACTCGGGGTAGCTCACGTTAATGTTCTCCGCTGTGTCGTAAATGCTCTGGTAATAGCTGCCGGGAGAGCGGGCATGAGCCTCGGCCACACTCAGCCAGGGCCCTGCCCCGGTCCTCCCTCACAGGCCCTTCATGTAGGAGCCTGGCGTGTCTTTTCATCATCCGGGGGGAAGGAACAGAAAATGAGGGTCCCATACTGAAGAGGGTGTGGAGAGGCAGAGCAGTGAAATACAAGGACCTTCCGGAGAGACAAGGTAGAAGAGGCAGATGAGATCAGAAGGCAGGAGACTCCCTTCCTGGGAGGTCTTCAAACAGAAGAGATACTTCCCCAGAGTTTGGGCTGGAGACGGCTGAGAGGACTTTTGGGGAGCACGCCCCACATCACCAGAGGTTGGATGACGGTTCCAATGAACGTGAACATTGAGGGTGCCTGGGGGCCGAGGGGGATGAACGGGTCTTTCCCAGACACACGACACTGCCCTGGGTCCAAGCACTGTATGCTCCCTGGGGAGCCCCGTGAAGGCAGAGCTTAGAAGAGAAGCTTAGAGGAGAGCTCCCAGCCTTCAGCACCAACAGATGACGGCCCCACATAGAATCAAGGCCAAATGTGTGCAAATGAGGACTATCCCTTCACCCCGAAGCGATGCCGGGGTCGGCTGACCTCAGGTGCTGGAAGTGTCCCAGCCCTAAATAAGCAAGAAGGTGCTCCTTGGCTGGGGTCGGAGAGCCAGAGCATCAGCAGTGTTACTCAGAAACCCATTTGGCCTCATGGAAGAGGGGAGGGAAGCTGGGAACCTAGCAATCTGGCCCGAGTAAGAAGTCCCATGAGCCCAGGGCTTACGTTAGGGGCTCTTTGGGGTGCCCAGGACCAGGAGAGAGGTGACTAACAGAGCCTCACCCCGTATCTCTGGAGTCCCCTCAGCACAGGGGACGCTTTTACCCCAAAGGCAAGAACACGTTACATTTCAGAGTGTGAGTGTTGCCTGCGTCCCGCTCGGCACCCTTGGGCAGGCCCCAGACCCGGCCAGCTCGCTGTCCTCAGGGCGCTCCTGTTGGGGATGCTGCCCTCTGCTGGCAGCCCCAAGGACCCAGGCCTCGGGAGAGCTGGGGGAGGCGGACCAAGCACGGAAAGGCTGAGGGGGCCCGTGTTCTAAGATGACATCAAGTCACACGAGGCGACCGGCTTAGGTGCGAACAGGTCACTGAGCAAAGAACACAAATTGACCTGAGATTTGGAGGGGTGCTGTGGGGAGAGGGGAGACGGGAGTGGTGATCTTTCCTGACACAGGAGACACTCCCCCCTCTGGACCCCAGACCACAGGACAGATTCTCTGGGAGAAGGAAGAGGGTGTGGGCTCGGTGGCTCTTACTGGTTATGGAAGACAGCAGAGTGGTCGGCAAGGACGACACCAGAGATGTTCCGAGCCCGAAGAAACCTCTGCAGAGAAGACGGCGGGAGGGGCTGGGACTGGTTCGGCCTCCGGAGGACCACAGCAGGCACGCCGGCCCCGCTCTTCTCCAGGGTGCTCAGGAGGGCCTCCACCTGGCGGGGAGGGGTAGCTCAGGGGAGGCTGCGGACAGGGAAGCCGGACACATCTTCTAGGCCCACGACGCTCCCGCCACGTCCCCAGCTCGTGGTGCTGCCCCCGGCCCTCCTGCACCCCAACTCCTCAAGCCTTTCAGGATCCAGGCTCTGAATGTCCTGCAACTCCAGCTGTGTCATCCTCACTAGACGCCTAATTTCCTACTCTGGCCGAACTGGAGGAACAAGTAACAACGCCAAACGACACCAAGGGCCACCCAGGAGCCCAGGGCGGGGAGGGCGCGGACACTGGAGTGGCAGGAACCCCATGAGAGAAACAGGCCCAAAGCTGGACGCTGAGAGGAGGGAGGGTCTTGAACAAGTAGTGAGGAGCCTGGAGGACGGTTTGGGTAGAGGGTCCGACACAGCCAGGAAGCGAGCAGGGCAGCCCGGACAGCTGGGCAGCAGAGAGGGAGGGGCCGGTCACTCCCGGGCCCTCTGCGGGGCACGGAGGCGGGGAACCGCCCGCCCCAGGGAACCGGGGCCACGAGCTGCGCTCACGGCGCTTCCTGCGGAGCTGGAACAGCCACGCTGTTCATCCTTGAGCTGGTACCCCGCCTGAGGTCCTGTCTCACAGGCCCTGGGGGGTGGCGGGGGTCAGGCCCGGGTGAGGGGTGCCCACATTCTGAGCCGTTGGAACAGAGTGAGGCGGAAAGATGCTCAGATTACCTGATTGTGTACAGACTCATTTTTCTGGGACATGGGGTCTGTGTGCATCCAGAGCTCTAGAGAATTCCTTAAGGCCACCTGGGGGAGGATGAAGAAACAACACTTGGCTGCCCGCGGGGGCCCGTGCCCCGAGACCAGAGGAAGGAGGAAGGTCAGAGAAAAGTCAGGGAAGAGGCAGTGGCAAGGAGGACAACGAACAGCGGAGGAGGAGGCGGGAGGGGGAGGGGGAGGAGGGCACACGCAGCACACCTGTCCCAGCTCCACGAACGAGTCAATGTTCTCTAACTGCACAGGAAACTTGCCCTTCTCCATGTCGTACACCATCCTGGAGCTGCCGATGTAGTCAAAGGTCTCCTGACGGCGAAGACAAGGAACAGAGATTCCCAAGGGTCGGGGCAGGCTCAGTCTCCGGAGGCCAGATCACCAGGGCTCAAGGCACGAAGGCTGCGGTCTCGTGTCACCGCAAGTGCTGGCCGGCTTACGCAGTCACGTGACCTCACCCGCCTCCCTGCCCGGCCTCCCAGCTGTGACTTTTCCTCACGTGTGTGCATCACAGGACTTCTCGAGCCCAGAAACGGGGAGAGCAGCCTCGGTAAAGGCCCGAGGCGAACATCAGCTGTTATGTGCCTGCTTCCTGCCTCTCCCTCCCCTCCGCCGACGCAGCCGCGGCTGCCCTCCCCTTATTCCAAGGCCAGGCTGCGGGGGCAGTGGGGGGAGGGGGCAGGAGCCTCAGGGCTCTTGGGTGGAAGTGGCAGTGAAAGAGTCCAGAGAATAAAAGCAAAAGGCTGCCTCCCAGAGATCGCATCAACGGGGCACGAGGGGGCGGGCAGCACACCGATTCCGATCCCAGGCCAGGGTGTGAAAGCTTCCTAAGATGTGTGACTCTGGGGGGAGACACGTGGAGACATCTCCAGAAGCTCTTTGCTGAATGACAACTCAGGTCAAGCGCCCGGATCGTCCCCAAACGATAGCCACTCTCACATTTACCCTCCCTGCTGTCCTGCCCCTCCCCGCCTACCCCAGCAGAAGAGCCCCTACCCCTTGGAAGAAGACAAACATGACATTGCGGGGAAGGGTCAGCACATCAGGTGCCTTCTGCAAAGCTTCAGCGGCAGCCAGCTGGGTGACGAAGGAGGCGACGGCACTTTCAGCCCCTGGGGCCACGTTCCAGAAAAAGGAACGACTGTCCAGCTGGGTACAGTGGAAAAGGCAGGGGAGGTAGGCTTTGAAAATGGCAATTAGGACCGGGCCCCAGGCTCCCTCTCCTATTCCAGCCAAGGGAATGTGTGTGTCCTGGGACAATGGCCATACGAGGGGGCCCCACGGCCCAGACCCCTCTTCCCTGGAGGCTCCCCAGCACAGCGACTCTGAAACGTGATACGCCCGCAAGAGGCCCCCCAGCCCTTTTGGCGCCAGCCCTGTCCACCCTGACCAGGGACCCGCACTCACCCGGGTGGCAGCGACCACAACCCTGTCATCAGGCTCTAATGCCCCGGATATATTTATAGGCTTAAGCATGCTCCACACGTTGTAGTCGGACAGGGGGTCACAGACGATTTCTGAGCAGGACAAAGCGAGAGAGCGACAGAAATTAGGGAGAAGCCACAGAGAAGGCCTGGAGACGCCTCTGACTGCTGCCCCGTGGACCCTGTCAATCATTTCCTGCCTCCACTGCTTTAGGTTGGTTTCTCTGCCCTGTCCCCTGCAGGGACAAGTGGCCTCAACTGTTGGGAATTGTTCCCGCCTCTCTCGCCCCGTGCTCCCTGCCTGAGCTCCCCCCTTCCCAGGTCCCCAGCACACCCGCCGGGCCTCGGGTCTGTCCTACCTGGGTTGATGCTGAAGGTGCTCTGGATGGAGCTGCGCCGCATACAGGTGACAGTGCTGATGACAGCATGCATGTGGGAGAAGAGCTGCATGGCGCACAGCGGGAAGGTGGGCGCTGAGCCGTTGGGGCTCAGGTTGTGATCGCGATAGCACTAGGAGGGGAGACGGGCCCCGCTGAGGCAGCTCGCGTAGAATCCCTCCCCTGCTTCCCAGGAGGGCCCGGCCCTACCCCGACGCTCGCTCGTCAGTCCCTGAGCTATAGTACAAAGCCAGGATGTGTAAGGTCCGAGAGAAAACCTCACCAAGAGATGCGAAGGGGCACAGACTCAATGACTGAGTTGGGGCGGACGGAGTGTCCCCATCCCAAACAGCCTGGCCCAAGTTCCCAACGTGATTAGCTGCCAACTGTGCTGAACCAAATATCAAAAACCAAATTCAAGACAGCTTGGACATCAACTCACCATGTAACTTTGGAACAAATCTAACCGCTCTACAGGTCAAAACAAAGAAGCGAGGCCAGAATTAAAGATTATTGTAATTCAGAACATTCAGAAGCCTCTGAGCTGAATCTCTCGCAGCTCCCAGTCTGATGACCTTTTTCCCACACTCGGGGTTCCTAACCAGGCACAGCGTATTTCAGGTCAAGTAGAGTTTATGTTCTCTTCCAGCCTAATAGCCATCAATGCTGGAAGAAGAGGCAGGAGAGAAATGGGAAGGGACAGGCGAGAAAAATAAACGTATTGGCTTTTCTTGGAGCATCTACCATGCAGAGGTGCCCTGGTGGACGAGCCCTCCAGGCGGGCGGAGCGCCTACGAGATTTCTCTTTGCTAGGAGCTGGCAGCCGTTACCTGCTTGATGACCTTGGTTTCATTTTCATCTTCAAGAAGGAAGATGGGGAAGCTAAAGTCTTCATAAGCCAAGCCGTCGCCTAGGGGGTTCCACGGGATTTCTCTGCAGTGAGCAAATTCTGGCCCATACGAGTTGGAGTAAATGCCTGAAGGGGAGGACGGGGGACCGGCTGTTGGGACACTAAGCATTCGGGGCCTGAGTGAGGGAGGAAGGCTAGGATATCGTAGGGCTGGGACCAAGAGCTCCAAAGGAAAGGGGGACTCAAGGAAGCAAGCATCGACCCGTCACCACCTACAGGGAAACAGACACTGGTATCAGGGCGCCCTGGGCTGGCTGGTTAGGGATCGGGGCCTATGACAGAAAAGGAGGATGGAGGGAAGTGGACGAAGGGGAAGCAGCAGAGGAAGCAATGAATGGCAAAGACAAAGAAACACTGTCTTCTGTTTGGGAGTCAGCTGTTCACGCTACACACAGACGGACGCATCCCTCCGACCCTCCAAAGACACGAGACTGAAGCACCAGTGAGCTCTGCGTGATGGGAGGTCCCCTGATCCTCCGGGGCTCTTACCAAACCCATCATTGGGACACTGCACACTAGGAGAGGAGCCCGACGCAGGCCTGGGTTTGGCCAAGGACACCGCAAGGCCAGCAATCCGGCTGGTTGTCCCCTTCAGCTTCTCCATCAGATTCCTGGGACAGGGAGGGAGTGCCATGGAGGAAGACTGGGAAGGTTACCCCTGGCCCAGTATCTTGCCCCCAGGGATGGAAACAAATGGGAAACTAACGGAATCCAAACCTCTGACTCCTTGTTGAACACACGCGGTGTGTTGACTCTACTCCTAAAGAAGTGAAAACCCCCCCACCCCAACTGTTAACTCGTTTCTTGCCTCTTTTCTGTCTCTAACTCCTAAGTGAGGACTATGACCCGACCTGAGCTTCGGCTTCATCTCATCTACCCTGTCCCTGAGTGCCCCATGGGCCCTTCCTCCTGCCTGGGGTCTTTACTCACTGGACCCTATTTGTAAGGTCACCCAGACGACTCCTCTGATGGGGCAGGTTTTCTTCCGAGACTCACTCTCGCCCCCTGCCCTGATCGGACCAGGGCAGCCAAGCGAACCCTTATACACAAGTGTGGGATGGCCCCCCAGATCTTCCCGGCTGTGGCTTCCCTGAAGGCACACACAGTTCTTACCTGGTGAAGAGCTCGCCCTCCAGCAGAACCACATACGGGGGGTTGGGGCCGTCAGTCAGCACCCACTGCAGGTCCCTTTCTTTCTCCACCACGTGGAGGATCCCTGTGTCCCCGCTAACGGAAGCTGCCAGGACAGAATGGGCTCAAATTAAAGCTCCCGCAGTTGACGACTCTGCCTCTGCCTCACTGATTCTGCAGATCACTTATCTCCCAAACATGGCACCGGACACTGGGTTAACGCAGCCACCTCCAGACTTGGGCTTGAGCTGAAGAGCTGACTGCCCCAGCTCCACCTGAAGGCGACCAGCAGTGACTGGAGGACGAGACAGCCCGAGAAGTCTACTCATTCGCTAAATCTCAGAAAGGTCGTACGATCATTCTCTCACCCTCTTCCCTCAACCTCATTTAGCCACATGTACACATTTCCAGAAGAGGAGACAGCATGGTTTTCAAACCTGTATTTTCGCCAGGAAATGGCAGGCTTTAGATCTCTGGCTCAGAGTTCTAGCACTGAATCTTCCTGTGTGGAGACATATGTGCAGACTCCCTTGACCTGAGGACAATTCCTGGGTCTCCGTTCCTTTGCCCTATTTGGGAATGACTTTACTTGCTTTTAGCCTGTTTTAGGCAGGGTTACTCAAGAACTTTGAGATCTCTAGAAGAGAGCTTCCCAACTGATGGGTCTTGATGGGTTAGGGACGAGCTGATATTGACCCCCCTCATTTCTGGGGACCTAGGGTCTCCAGAGACCCCTAGGCTGGTCACTCCCGGCCAGGAGCAGAGTGACCCGGTACCCGAAGATGCCCTACAAATATCATACGTCTCCATATATGCCAGGATGCCATACAAATACTATTTTCTGTATCTCACAAATGACAAAGATCGGGCAGCGCTGCGGTAAAGGATGGGTAAGCCATCGTCAAGAATGCCTTGAATTCTATGCAGCAGTGCCTGTCATGTCCCTAGTGATCCACGTGGAGACATCCTACCATCTCCCCACGAGCCTTCTCGCCAGTGAAAATTCCTATCACGTATGAAAAGTCACATATTGTTTTAGAGCAATAGTTCTCGACCCCAGTTGAATCACTGTGGAGTTTTAAAAAATACAGACGCTTGAGCCTTATCTCAGACCTACTAAATTAAAGTCTCTGAAGGTGAGGCCCAGGTACGTGTACTTTCAAAACTTGCCACGTGATTCTTTATTATACCTAGCCAGTCGTGAAAACTACAGCTCTAGATCAAGGCACTGAAATATTTATAATGTGCACAAGACAAAGACCTTAAGCACTTCCAGACTGCCGGCCAGGTAGAAGTTTTCTTCCGTGGGATTTGGCAAAATCGAGACATGGACCCAAGTCCCCAACATTCAACTATGTCTTCCACGTGGTAAGTACCCAATAAGTTCGTGTGGATGGTGATAACGATAAACTTTAGAGGAATATCAGGACCTGGAATAACCGTAATAAAGACTTAGCTACCACCGGCAGTTCTAAGTCTGACAAAAGGCAACAGTCCTTGGCATGTAAAACCCGGAAAAAGGAAAAGCTGTTCTGACAAACAAAATATATATAACTTCAGCTCCAAGGAGGACAGGGAAAAGATAAGCCAGGACGCTGGAATAAAACACCTGGATTCTAATCTGGAGTCCGACTGGTGACTGTATAGTCCAGAGTAACTTGCTTACTTTTTCTGGGCCTTCCATGAAGAGAAACTTTTTCACCCTTATTCATCTCATACCATGGAGAGAGGTTTAAAAAGGAAGGAAAGGAAAGGAACCAACAGATAACCCTCTTTGAACACTTTAAAAGGGGCCAACAGGGGTGCCTGGGTGGCTCAGCCGGTAGAGCACGTGACTCTTAATCTCTGTGTTGTAGGTCTGAGCCCCACATTGGGTGTGGAGATTGCTTAAAAATAAGATCTTTAAAATAAAATAAAGTAAAATCAAATGAGCCCATAGAAACAGAGCAGTATAATCAGAAAACCAAACCAAATCTTTCTCTCCTTACGTTTACCATGCTAGCAAGCCTAATTAAAGAGGGTGTAGCTTGCTCGGGACGGACAAATACGAAGCAAGACTTAGAAATAAGCCGAAAAGGCAACGAGCTCTTAATGAGGAAGTGGCCAGAGTCCAGCCCCTCCCCTCTCCTTTCTGTGCTGGCACTTGGCTCACTCCTAGAGGCTACTGCTTTGCTTCCCACGGGGCTGCTCTCAGAACACGAAGCCGACTGACTCAGTCCCACAGAGGGCATCTTAAGAGCACACCTCCAGGAAGACAGGGTCCTAGCCTTTTGGCACAAAGAGTGGAGCTCCAGCAAGACCAGCAGTCTGATCTCAGCCCACACTTGGACCTGGCTCCCTTCCACGCACAGACCCCGTTGAAGAACGGAGTCCGAAAATTTTACTTGGAACTGTTCGGAACCAGTTAACCTACCTCCAGCAGGGACACGGCACGGTGAACACAGAGTGCGGCTCATGGAAGGCCGGGCAGGAAACGAGTTAACTGCCACATTAATCACGTCCTTCACTTCGCAGCGTCTGTGTCCGCCTACCAAACTAGAAGGTTTCAGGCAATCACGCAGGACTCCTGAGACCGTAGTACTGACTCAGCATCATCAATAAATGTAGGAGATAGTCTGACTTTCAGTTTTGTGCAGGTATGAGGTATGTTCTAACCATTTTTATAGGCATTTACTGAAATTCAGAGGTGACCGATATGGTGACGAAGAAGCCATGATCTGACTCTAAGTTTCCTGCTTACCGCAGAACTACATTCCGACAGAGCAATTATTCACAGAACAAAATATGAAAAAGGGAGGCTATGTAGCAGAGGAACTGGGGTTCGGCCTTCACATCTCTGCTCTTTCTACTTCCACAGTTTTATAACCATACTGTCATGGTACCCTGTTTTGGGACACATTTACAAAGCACAGAGACGAATCCAAATGCTTCACTAATTCCTCCTGCAACTATCTGGCTTTCTCAATGCCTTCCCTTCAAATAGACTACTGCCTTAAAGAAGTCCACTTTGGTTCCAAAAAGATGGTTCAGGTGACGACGGACTCATAGACTATGAGACTCCTTTCTCCTTAGAAAACAGTACAGTTTTCTACTTTAACTAGTGGATGCTAAGTGTCCTGACTTAGAACCTGAACCATGGGGCTCAATTCCTAGCCTCACCACTTAATAGCCTGATGATCTTGGGAAAGTTACTCAACTTCTCGCAGTCTCCATTTTGTCATTTGTAAAATGGGGACAATAAGAGAATCTACTTCATGGGGCTGTTGTGATGGTTCAATGAGATGCACACGCACGAGGCTCAAGTAAGCAGCACTTACTAAGCATTAGCTCCTATTAATTATCTTGCCTGGTTTCACAAATGGCTCTCTGTCACCTCCTACCCACACAGCCTAATTTGTGTGCTGAGACTCCCAAGCAGGACTTGGATCTTGAGATCTAAGGCACAGATTGAAACATCATTGGCCACAGGGGTGCCTAGGTGTCTCAGTCAGTCAAGTATCCGACTTCGGCTCAGGTCATCATCTCACGGCTCGTAAGTTCGAGCCCTGCATCGGGCTCTGTGCTGATGGCTCAGAGCCTGGAGCCTGCTTCAGATTCTATGTCTCCCTCTCTGTCTGCCCCTCCCATGCTCATGCTCTGTCTCTCTCTGTCTCTCAAAAATAAATAAACGTTAAAAAAAAAAAAAGAAAAAAAAAAGAAAAATCACTGGCCACAACACAAATCCCAGCCTCAACTCACATTGGCAGCCAATCTGATGAGTGGCGTTGAGCAGACGGACACAAGGAGCTGTTTTATTTAAGGAGATGTAGATCTTCCTCTCCACTGAGTTTCCCCTGCACAAACCTGCTCAGAAGACAAAAAGTGTTAGAAGAAGAGAGGCATTGGCACTATCAAGTCCTTAGCTCACCGTATGGCTTGGGTATATCATACTTCCTAAAAATTTTTTTTAATCTTTATTTATTTTTGAGAGAGAGATTGAGAGAGAGAGAGAGAGAGAGAGAGAGAGAGACAGAACGTGAGCAGGGGAGGAACAGAGAGAGAAGGAGACACAGAATCTGAAGCAGGCTCCAGGCTCTGAGCTGTCAGCATAGAGCTCGACACGGGGCTCGAACCCACAAACTGCGAGATCATGACCTGAGCCGAAGTTGGACCCTTAACCGACTGAGCCACCCAGGCGCCCCTGAGTACATCATACTTTCTAAAGTGGGATTAATGTCCATCCTTCTCACTTTCTGGACACATTACTGGATCAGATGAATGCGCCCAGCTATGTGCCCCAGAAAGTTATTACAAATTCCAATCAGAACAGCTGATATTAAAGCTAAAAGAAAGAAAACTTCATTTCCTAAGGGAAAAGGCACGTAACCTCAGATGTCCCGGTTTCCGGTTGCATGGGTGAGCATAATTCTGCTTTCTACCTTGCATGTGCATGTACCTTGCACCCTCGTTAATGAAAGGGTGCCAGTCTAAGAATATAGATTACGATAACACATCTTTGAGACATTTTTCCAGGAATCTGAGCAGAATTGGGAGAAACCTTATGCCACAGATCTGTCAATTAATCTAACATCCACAGGTCGCCTGTGTGTGGCTACAGTGTGGAGCGACTATAATTTCTCCTCTGGGGAATCTTTAAAGATAATATGAACTTGAGGGGAGGTATGGTCATAGTTACATACAGGCACGTTCGCATTTTAGGGCTTGACCACCGCCCTGCACCCACAGAACGAGGCCGCTCTTGTCTCCGACTAAACGCACTGGGAAGAGGCTGAACTGACACCTGTCCTTTCCGACAGGGGGTGGGGTGGCTCCGGGCCGTGGGGAAAACGAGGCAGGCGGACAGTCAGGCTGGAAGTCCGGGAAGAGGCCCGGAGGAGGAAATGGGGCGACACGACGTGCCGCGGGGTAGAAGGGGCCCTCAAATCAAATCCAGGCAAAGAAATGGGGGGGGGGGGGACTTCTGTCGTGGGAACGAAAGAGAAAGGATTTACAGGGTGGGGGCACAGAGGAGCAGAGGGGCCAGAAGGGGGGACGGCGGCGCTGGCGACCCGGCCGGTCCCGACTGCTCTCCTAACACACCGGAGCTCACGCGCGGGGGGAGGCCTCACCTGCCAGCAGGACGCAGAAAGACAGAAGGCGAAGAAGACTCCGACTGCCCGGGTCGGCCACAGAGCCGCCCCCGGCCGTGGCCATCTTGCCTCTCGGCTGAGCGGAAGCCTCCCCTCCCCTCCAGCCCGGCAGTGGCCTCTCTAGGCCAACGCTGGTGCCGTCTCTGTGGTCCGGAGCTCCCGGGACCGGAAGTTCGTGCCCGCGGAGCTTCCGGGAGCCGCGGCGGAGCGGCGCTGACGTGGAGGGAGGCGAAGGGCAGCAGGGAGTGGCGGGGCTCGGGTCGGCAGCTCGGAGCCGCAGGTCTCAAGGATGCTGACCAAATTCGAGACCAAGAGCGCGCGGGTCAAAGGTAAATGGAGAAGACGAGGGGGAGCTCGAGGACCGGGTGTCGGGGGCGGTGCTGTCTCGGGGAGTGACCGAGGCCGAGTCGGGCCCACCGCACGGGCAGGAGGGAGGGCGGCCTGGCGGCGGTTCTGCAGCCCTCTCTTCTCTGGAATGCCCTCGGGATGTGATTGACCTGCGGCGGCTCCCCCACCGTTCCCTTGCTTCCCTCCCGTCTTCTGCGGGGGCCGGTGCTCCCGACTTTGATTCTTTGGGTCCCTGTCGGCCTTTTGAGGACCGGGTTGTAGGGAGTGGACCTGGGGATCGAGTCTCGACCTGTGCCGTTCGCATCCACGTCTAACGTTTTCGGAAATGAGCACTGGCTGCCTCTCTCTTAGGGAGGCTTTGGCGGCACCGTATCGACATCCAGCGCCTCCATTGGGCGTTGTTTCCTACCTGGAGACAGGACATTGAGACCTGTAACTCCAGTAAAGTCTGAGCTTGATAAGGTTGTCCGATAAAATACAGGACGCCAAGTCACACTTGGATTTCAGAGAACGAAATAATTTCCAGTGTCGTTCGCTGTTGATCTGAAGTTCAAATTTTAACGGGGTATCTTCATTCCTATTTCCTAAATGGGGCAACTCCAAAGCATGACTATCAGTGGATGGGGGTGGAGGGCGAAAGACTGCAACAGCCGTAGTAGTCTTTTGGAGTGTTAGAATGGGAAAGGCAGAGAAGTAAGGTCTCTTGAGATTTCATATGTGTATAAATGTACGTGCATATGTATGCATACGTACCTATATGTGTATATGATTTGAATATTTAGTAAGAAGAGCAGAGCAGGTTGGCTTGGGAACTTGGTGTTTGGAATCACCTGGCCTTACTTTGGAATCCTGAAACATTTCCCTAACGAGCTGTATGACCTCGGGCAACTTATTAAGGTTTCTTAATATGGTTCCTCATCCGTACAATGTGAATAATTAACATTCTCCTACAGAGAGAATTAGAATGAGATAGCATATGACTACATTTATTACAGTGCCTGCTGTATACTCCGTAGCTCAAAAACTGGAGGCCATTGTTATGTAAGAATAGATTCTGAGCAGTTTTTTTTTTTTCTTAATTTTTTTAATTTTTTTTAATGTTTATTTTTGAGAGAGAGAGAGAGCGCACACATGCAAGCGGGGGAGGGACAGAGAGAAAGGGAGACAGAGAATCGCAAGCAGGCTCTGCGCTGCCAGCTCGAAGCCCGACACAGGGCTGGAACCCACGAACCGTGAGATCATGACCTGAGCCGCTGACGGACGCTCAACCAACTGAGCCACCCAGGTGCACCCCCCCCTTTTTTTTTTTGAGAGAGAGAGAGCAAACGAGCACGTGCACAGCTGGGGGAGGGGCAGAGAGAGAGGGAGAGAGAGAGAATCCCCAGCAGGCTGTTAGTGTGGAGCCTGATGCGGGGCTTGATCCCATGAGCTGTGAGATCGTGACCTGAGCTGAAGCCAAGAGTCAGAAGCTTAACCGCCTAAGCCACCCAGGTGCCCTGATTCTGAGCAGTTTCTAAGTCTCGTGGGAGTCTTGATAGCGAAGCATGCCAGCAAGAATTTATGGATGGCTGAAGTGGTCTCCCTAATCCTTGAATTTTCTCTTCTGCTCTTGATTTCTCAATGGGCAAAAGAAAAGTGAGGAAAAGAGATGTCAGAATATTTGAGAGTTAATATCTCTTAACGAGTATTACTGTACGTCATGGAAAAAAATGAACAACGTAATAGGAAAAAACAGAATTCAGAAGAAAAAACGTGAGTGTTCGGTAAAAAAATGGAAATATTCTCCACTAACAGTGAAAGAAATGTTAAAAAAAAAAAAAGGTAAATAACCTTTTGAATTTGGATTAGTAAAACAAACAAAACAACAAATAACCAATAACAGCCAGTGTGTGCAAAATTGTTACCTTCAGAAATCCAAGGAGACTGTATATTGATGGTCTTTTTGAAATAAGGTAGTATCTATAAAAATGTTAAATGCGCATACCTATTTCTGGCAATCCTACTTCCAGGTCTTTAGTCTTAAGCAGTTATAATGCAAATAAGTTAGATTACGCATAGAAGTATTTTCTTTAGGGCCTATTTTCTAGTAGGTGAAAGTTAGGGGGAAAAACTTAAATGCTCATCACTAGAATAATTTTTAAATGTGGTACATCTGTGTTTTGCTGTTGTTATACTGTTGTTAAAAAGAAAGGTTAGGTTTGTGTGTATTTAATAAGATCCACGATGCATAGCTAAGTGAGAAGTTTGCATAACATATTTCCATTTTGATAAAATGATGCCGTCTGTGTTAGAAGTCTGAAAGGATACACTCCAAACTGTTAGCAGTTGTTACTTCTGTGGACTTCCATTTCCAGTCTATTACTCCAAGGAGTAACAGAGAGATTTACTTTCTCACCTTAAAACAGCTGCACAACAGAACAAAATGTGTGAATCAAAAGTTTTCAGACACTGGATAACAGGCGGTGCAGGAGAGTGATTCTTGAGAGAAGGGAAATAAACAAGGTGAGTCCTGTGAGTGTTTTTTAGCTTACTACCTGGAGAGTTTCCAGGCTGCAGGATAGGGAAGGGGGAAGAGCCCTGTGGTCTCACTGTGGAAACATAGTTTAGAGTTCAGGGCAGCCCAAACTGCTAGAATTTGCTGGACAGAACACCAGAGAGGGAGCTGCCCAGAACACTGGAGTTCTGCAGGGGATCCTGTCAAGCCTTTGTCTGATTTCTAATCTGCATATGCATGTGTGGAAATGACCCCAAGCCTGGGATAGAACCCCTGGAGCTCACTTAGAGCTGGGAATAGTTTTGTGTTCCTATCGCTGGAATGGAAAGGCCTCCTAATACTGCAGGGTATCATCTAGAGACCTCAGGTGGTATCGCCTTCATAGGGGTGCCAAATTAGATCTAGACTAAAGGCTGTTGTCGACCCATACTAGCAAAACTAAAAGCGAACTTTAAAACAGCCAACCTCATGGGGCGCCTGGGTGGCTCAGTCGGTTGGGCGCCTGACTTCAGCTCAGGTCATGATCTCGCAGTCCGTGAGTTCGAGCCCCGCGTCGAGCTCTGTGCTGACAGCTCAGAGCCTGGAGCCTGTTTCAGATTCTGTGTCTCCCTCTCTCTCTCTGACCCTCCCCCGTTCGTGCTCTGTCTCTCTCTGTTTCAAAAATAAGTAAATGTTAAAAAAAAAACTAAAAAAATAATAAAACAGGCAACCTCACAGCATCCTAAAACAAAGCCCAACAATATTTAAAGGAATATAACAAAATCTAGCCCCTAATAGCATACAATTCATAACGTCTGGCATTCGACGAAGGAGCATCTGAACCTAGGATTAACCTAGATGTTCATTTTTCTTACCTGAATTGACAGGGGGTGGGATTGTGGGGCATACTTAGCTAATTGGATCATTCCTTGTTTTTTTCTTTTCTTCCCCTCTAGGGCTCAGTTTTCACCCCAAAAGACCTTGGATCCTGACCAGTTTACACAATGGGGTCATCCAGTTATGGGACTATCGGATGTGTACCCTTATTGACAAGTTTGATGAACATGATGGTGAGATGACACTTTCTAGGAGGGAATTAAAGAGATCTAAGTATTTATTGTCTTCTGGAGTAGTGTAAACTTTCTTTAGGATTAAAGAATACGGAAGGGCCGGAACCAAAAATTCCTGAATAAGGATCACTTTAGAGATGAGCAAATACAGCTCTCTGACACGCGTCGCCTGCTTCCTTCGCCAGGTCCAGTACGAGGCATCGACTTCCATAAGCAGCAGCCGCTGTTTGTCTCTGGAGGAGACGACTATAAGATTAAGGTACAGAGGGTCTGTCATGACTGGGAGTAAAGGACAGGCTGTCGGGTGTGGCACGCGTAGAAGGGACTAAAAACAGGACCTCTCATTCATACAGAGCTCAGGCTTTTGATGTTACCAGGAAACGTTTATTGAATACTTACTGTGTACCAGACACTTTTATTTTGGGGGAATTAAAAAAACAAGAAATGATCTCTGTTCTCAAGGAGCTTTTATTCTAAGGGAGGAGATACATGTATACTCGAAATAATAGCACATGCAGTTTGGTGAGTGATACAATAGGGAGAGAACCGAAGTGAAATAGAGGACAGTCCAGGTACAAAGACAAAAAGGCATGGCACAGGTGGATACGTTTGAGAAGCTGTAATTAGTTGTGTGTGAATAAGCTCTGGAGAGAAGGTGAGAGAAGGGCCCGAAGATGAGAGGGGCCAGATCATGCAGTACCTGTTTGCAGTGCTCAGAAGTTTGGGTGTCCTCACACAGATAGGAAGGAGCCATTTAAGGGGTTAAAATAGAGGAGTGACATCGGATCCACATTTCTTTTTTTTTTTTTTAAACTTTACCTGAGCAGTAGTCTAGAGAAAGGACTGGATGAAGCGGGCAAGTCTGGAGGCAGAAGTGCCAGTTAGGAGACTGTCGTATAAGCTCGAGCGGCAGGTGAGCAGGGCCTGGCCTCGGACGGTACACGCGGATGGAGACAAAGAGTTGGATGTGAGAGCTTAGGGAAGGGAGTCTGTGAGTCTGCCGGAGGGGCGGTTAGGGGAGACTAATGAGCTGACTGTATTTGTCTCCGGCCTCTAGCTCGGGTCACTGGGTGTGCGGGGCGCCATCCACTAGGAAAGGGAAAACAGGAGGCGGTGCGGTTCTCTGGAGTGCTGGGGGAGGCCGGTGTCTTAGTGTGTCGAGGCTGCGGTGACAAAACGCCACAGCCTGGGCGGCTTATTAACAACAGAAACTTCTCAGCTTCAGAGGCTGGAAGTCCAGGATTAGGGTGACCGCCCAGTCGGCTTCTGGTGAGGACCTCCTTCTAGGTTGCAGACAGCTGACCTCTCTCTGTGTCTTCGCGTGGTGGAAGGAGACGGGGATCTCTGTGGAGTCTCTTACGAGGACATTACCTTACCGTTTGGGAGGCCTCCACCCTTGTGACCTAAGCGCCCCTCAGAGGCCCCGCCTCGTAATGCCTTTGCCTTGGGCGTTAGGATTTCAGTGTATGAATTTGGGGGAGGACGCAAACATTCAGTCCATAGCAGATGGCTAACGAACACCGTCTTGACACTGATGAGTTTGAAGCACCTCAGGGACGGTCTGTGGAGATGTGTCTGCACCGGGGTCATATTTGGGGATTGTCATCACGGGGAAGGGAGCCAAAACAGAGCAGTAGAGGGTGTCACCCCGGGATGATGTGGAACGAGAAGACAGGGTGTCATTTATGATAGAGGAAGTAGAGTTCATATAGGGAAGAATGATTTTAGAGGTTGGAGATGAACCAGAGGGAAGAAGCAGAAGCCTGTTGGATGCCCAGGAAGGAGGGAATTTTGGGTAGGAGGAGAAAGTGGTCAGAAAGAGGTAAGGACCGAGTAACCTTTGGATTGCTTCATTAGGAAGACATTCGTGATCCTAGCGCCTTAATATGAAGGAAGGAAACAGAATAGACGCAATTCTTTGAAGAAGCTTGACTGATAAAGACAAAACTGGAGTGGGAGGCTTTGAACCTTTAAAAAAAATAATCAAAATTTTTCTCTCTTTACTTCCACATGTTGTTTTCATTAAGCGTGTACATCCAGTCAACCCAGGAACTGAATAAAGTCTTTTTCGGAGGCTAGCTTAAGATTATACAGCAGAACTTAGGCATGACAAGTGATGACTGCCTGCAGAGAAAAGAGGCACTGTTTTTTTTTTAGGTTTTTAGCACCGCATCCTGAGGGCAGCCAGTGGAAGCTCAACCACCTGATAGACCTCAGAAGCTTCTAGGAATATCACTTCATTGTAATAATTGTAGTAAAGTATTTGTCGTTTCTCCTGATGGCCATTGACGCTCAAGAATGGTTAACTCAGGTGTTTGTAATTTGCTTAAGAAAGAAAAGACTGAGTGACATGTAAGATAAGAGATTTTTTCCCCAAATCATTCACATGTTTTAGAAAAGGATTATTTTCCATGTAAATGAAATGTCCTGATAGGCAAATCGGTAGAGACAGAAAGTAGATTAGTGGCTGTCTGAGGTTGGAGGGGTTGGAAACGAGTGGGGAGTGAGAGCTATGGGTACAGTGTTTGGGGGGTGGGGGTGAGGGAACGCTCTAAAACTGGTGATGGTCGCACAGCTCTGAACGTACTAGAAACCGTCGAATTCTGTACTTTTAGTGGCTAAGTTACATGTGCTTTGAATTATATTTCAATAAAGCTGTTAAAATGAGGGCATTGGTTAGCTGGTGGGTGTGGTGTTCTCACAGGAAGCCGTAAGTGGCCAGCTTCTCAAAACCGTACAGGCCTTTATGGATTCACAGTTTTGGAGTTCGGTAGCAGTCTGTGAAGCAGTCAGGACAGTGCAAAGTTGGAAGTGTGGAAGTTGGTGTTTTTATTTTTTTAAAACGTTTTATCTATTTTGAAAGAGAGAGTGCACGAGTGTGCCAGTGGAGGGGCAGAGAGGGAGAGACAGAGAATCCCAAGCAGGCTCCGCGCTGTCCGTGGAGAACCCAAGGTGGGGCTCAAATTCATGAAACCGCGAGATCGTGACCTGAGCCTAGATCAAGAGTCAGTCGCTTAACTGACTGAGTCACCCAGGTACCCCTGTAAGTGTGCGAGTTTGTTTTATTAATTAATTAATTTTAGCAAGATTTTGAAAAATGTTTATTTTTAGGGAGAGAGAGAACACATATGCGCGTGCATGCAAGTGTGGGAGGTGGAGAGAGAGCGGGAGACAGGATCTGAAGGGGGCTCTGCTGATGGCAGATAGCCCGATGTGGGGCTTGAATTTATGAACCGTGAGATCATGACCTGAGCTGAAGTTGGATGCCCAACTGACTGAGCCCCCCCAGGCGCCCCTGGAAGTGTGGAAGTTTAATATAAACACTGAACTCTGTAAAAGGCGAAAAGTTACTTACCAACTGGCATTTATGTTATGATCTAATTTTTGTGTGACACTCAAACTGCACTGTGTATGTGTATTTTGTTTATAGATAATTCATTGGAAAAGCATTCCAGTACTTTCACCTTCGGTGGTGTTTACCTTTTCTCACTTCTGCACATACCTGTTGAGCACCTACTAGCGTTAACCTCTGTGTTAGGTGCTAGGGGGTTAGTGCCGAGCATGATGGACAAGGACCCCACCTTTAGGGAGCTTGCATTCATGTTTGGACAATCATACTTACAGGTTATCCGAATTTGTTTCAGGAAATGATATTACCTTTTGTAACTTACAAAAGAGAATTTTAAAAATTTTTAGTGAAGAATAGTAACTAGGTGGCTTGGGGATAGATTATAAGAAAAATATTAGGTGTTAAAAATGTTTTTTTTTTTAAAAGGCAACTCACCTCTTATTTTTGAACTTTTTGGAAGGTTTTCTGGATGGGAGTCTATGCTCACATTTCTGTCTTTCTCAGTTACGTTCCTTGATGCCTGGTACTTTGGTAGTTGGCTCAACTTTGTATCTGAATATCGTGTTTTTCTGCTTAGTTCACCCTAACTGAGCAAGGTAGTATTTTCCATAGTGATGAGTTAAAGTCTGTGTGATAGACAAGTACAGACCATGAAGGTATGTGTATCATTTGCCAGCAAGGTAGCAGTCTAGGAGGAGGTGATGCTGTATGTTACATTAATGTTTCCTTTAGAGTCATCGTATCTGTCCTGCTTTTTTTTTTTTTATTTTTTATTTTTTATTTTTTTAACGTTTATTTATTTTTGAGACAGAGAGAGACAGAGCATGAATGGGGGAGGGTCAGAGAGAGGGAGACACAGAATCCCAAACAGGCTCCAGGCTCTGAGCTGTCAGCACAGAGCCCGACGCGGGGCTCGAACTCACGGACCGCGAGATCATGACCCGAGCCGAAGTCGCCGCCCAACCGACTGAGCCACCCAGGCGCCCCACTGTCCTGCTTTTTTAATCCTCAGCTAAGATAGTGGGTAACACACTAGGGGGTCAGTATTCAAACTAAGAACACACTTATGCAGTAGAAAGAAGAGTGTCAAGTCAAGCCCTGGACAAACATCTCATCTTGTTGTAAGTAGAGTTGGTTTCTCCCCAGAGAAAGGAAAAACCTTTCCATAATTTCCCCTAGCCTTGCCTTTTCCCGTCGCCATGTGTTTAGCTGACCTATGTTTTCATCTTTGATTTTTTTTCCTCCAACCTTAAGCAAGTCTTAAATGAGACTTCCTATCAAGGTTCCTACCTATATAGAAATGCAAAAATATAAGGCAAACTTACTTGTTGAGAAACCTGAGTCCCTTAGATGGATTTCTCTTTGCAGGTGTGGAATTACAAGCTTCGGCGCTGTCTCTTCACATTGCTTGGGCATTTAGACTACATCCGCACCACGTTTTTTCATCACGTAAGTGGCCATGGGAGCTCTAGTTGTAGAGCATTCTTCAGTTGCCCTGTGGGGATCTTTACTTGCTTTTCAAGAACCCATGACAGCAGAATTAGTGGAGTTTTTGGAGTGACTCTTCTAGAAACTATGTGGCATTGACCTTTCCGCTTTGTTTCTGTCTTCAAAAGGAAGCACTCAGGGTTATATTGAATTTAATTTAATTGGGTTCAGTGGGCTCTATAAGGAAGTCATTGATTCTCTGTAGGGAAAAGTAGAAACTGGATTTTAGGTTTACTGAGCTCTAGTGAATAAAAGTTTGCAGACTGATCCCATGTGAGGTGTTATTAAGTAGGTGTGTCTGGAGGGAGGTCGAGGTTAGATGCCCTTTGGATGAGCTAACAAATGTTTTGAAGCATTAACAATTAGGTGCTTCTATCTTAGGATTTTAGGGTACAGTAGAGGCTTTTCCTTTACCCAGGCTTTATACCTTCTTTTTTATTTTTTTTATTTTATTTATTTATTTATTTTTTAACGTTTATTTTTGAGAGAGAGGGAGAGACAGAGTTTGAGTGGGGGAAGAGGCAGAGAGAGAGAGAGGGAGAATCTGAAGCAGGCTCCAGACTCAGAGCTATCAGCAGCACGGAGCCCGACGCAGGGCTCAAACTCATGAACCGTGAGATCATGACCTGAGCCGAAGTTGGACACTTAACCAACTGAGTCACCCAGGCACCCCCATACTTTCTTTGATCTATCAGGTATCCTAGAAGACAGATACCGAGTTACGTATAGATTAGAGACTCCCAGTCTCTTAATCCAGTCCCAACCTGGCTGGATCTTTCTATAATCTTATGCTATTAGATTTAATTTGTACCATTTCTTGACTCTAGTAAACTGAGTCTCTTGAATTAAGTTAGAAAGAATATAATGAAATAAATGAGAATTTCCTGGCTAAGTATACTTTATATCTTCTTATAAAATTCAAAAAGTAAGTTTTAGGGTAGAATAATAAAAATCAGAACTAAAACATTTGAGAATGATTAACCAAAGAGGTAGAAGACCTGTCCTCTAAAAACTGTAAAACACTGATGAAAGAAACTGAAGAAGACACAAAGAAATGGAAAGAAATTCCATGCTCATGGATTGGAAGAACAAATATTGTTAACAGGTCCATACTGCCCAAAGCAGTCTACGGATTGAATGCAATGCCTATCAAAATACCACCAGCGTTTTTCACAGAACTAGAACAGACAATGCTAAAATTTGTCTGGAACCACAAAAGACCCGAATGGCCAAAGCAATCTTGAAAAAGAAAAGCAAAACTGGAGTTATCACAATTTCAGACGTCAGGCTCTATTACAAAGCTGTAGTAATTAAAACATCATGGTACTGGCATAAAAACAGACACAGAGATCAATGGAGGAGAGAGGCCAGGAATAAACCCACTATTAAATGGTCAGTTAATCTTTGACAAAGGAGGAGTGGATATACAGCGGGAAAAAGGCAGTCTCCTCAACAGATGGTGTTGGGAAAATTGTACAGCAACATGCAGAAGAATGAAACTGGACCACTTTCTTTCGCCATACACCAAAATAAATTCAAAATGGATGAAAGACCTAAACGTGAGACCTGAAACCATAAAAATCCTTGAAGACGGCACAGGCAATTTCTTTGGCATTGGCCGTAGCAACATTTTTCAAGGTGTGTCTCCTGAGGTGAGGGAAGTAAGAGCAAAGGTAAGCTGTTGGGACTACATCAAGATAAAAAGCTTCTGTACAGCGAAGGAAATAATCAACAAAATTAAAAGGCAACCTATGGCATGGGAGATTGCAAGTGACATCTGACAAAAGAGTTAGTGTCCCAGATACAAAGAGTTTATAAAATTCAACACCAGAAAAGCCAAGTAATCCAATTAAAAAATGGGCAGAAAACATGAACAGACATTTCTTCAAAGAAGACATCCAGATGGCCAACAGATGCCTGAAAAGATGCTCAACATCACTCATCATCAGGAAAATGCAAATCAAAACTGCAGTGAGGTATCACCTCATAGCTGTCAGAATGGCTAAAATCAACAAAAGAAACAAGTGTTGGCGAGGGTGTGGAGAAAAGAGAACCCTTGTACACTGTTGGTGGGAGTGAATACTGGTGCAGCCACTGTGGAAAACCATATGGAGGTTCCTCAAAAAGTTAAAAATAGAACTACCCTAGGATCCAGTAATCACACTAGTGGATATTCACCCCCAAAATACAAAAGCTAATAAAAGGGAATATATGCACTCCTGTGTTTGTTGCAACAGTATTTACAGTAGCCAAATTATGGAAGTAACCTAAGTGTCCATTGATAGATGAATGGATAAAGAAGTGCGTGTGCGCGCGCACACACACGGGAATGTTATTTAGCCATAAAAAGAATGAAATTTTACCATTTGCAATGACCTGGATGGAGCTAGACAGTTTAATACTAAGCAATATAAGTCTGAGTAAGACAAATACTGTATGATCTTACTCATGTGGAATTTAAGAAACAAAACAAATGAGCAAAGGAAAAAAAGTAAGAAACAGACTCTTAACTATAGAGAACAAACTGATGGTTACCAGAGGGGAGCTGAGTGGGGGGAATGTGTGAAATAGGGGGTAGGAATTAAAGAGTACACTTAAAATGATGGGAAAAAAAAGTTCTCAGCAACAGTGCACACCTTGCTGTGAGCTTGTGGCTGGGTGTTGTCGATGAGGCCATCCTGCTGGCACTTAATTCTGGGGGACATATTTTAGAGAAATGAAGCCAAGTGCGCTCTCGGTTTGATGCATGACTCTTAATGCACAAAACAAAATAGAGGAAATACATTTTATTAAGGTCATTCTCCAGATTCTTTCATCCTAAATTTTCCTCCAGCACTGCTGGGACTTTGAAGAAATCATGTGCAGTGTAAGACCCTGTGGGGTCATGCTTTTAGGTTTAGAATGGTTGGAGGAGGTGGCCAACATGAATTGAATGCTTGCTGAGCTGCCAGAACGGTCTTCTGTTACCTTTTCCATGGTTCTCAACCACAGGAGATTTTGTCCCCCAGAGGATGTGGCAGAGTCTGGATGTGGCAGTGTCCAGATGCATTTTTGTTGTTAGCGCTTAGCAAGGAAGGCTGCTGGCATCTAGTGCATAGAATCCAGCTGTGCTGCTAAACATCCTTCCATGTGCAGGACGGCAGCCTTCAGAGAATCATTCCACTCAAAAATGTCAATAATAACCCATTTTATGAACGGAAGAAACTAGGGTTCAGTGATGTTAAGTAATTAATAAAAATATATGTGATTCGTTAAAAAAAAAAAAAAAATGCTTGAGAATGGTAACCGCTCAATAGGATGATCTGTGAACTAGGGACTGTCATCAGTGCAAGGGACCTGCTGAAGACTTGCCTGGGACAAGTTGCCATCTAGCTGGAAAGTTAGGGAAACTTTATTTTCTTGGCCCAGTAAATATATGTGTGCCTTGTACTTGCTAGGTTCTGTGCTAAGCGCTGAAGATACAACCGTGAATAAGAAATGCTTCCTTTTCTCAATTACAGATTCTAAATAAGCTGCATTGTTTTTAGATGTTATTTTCTGTTTTGGTTCCTAAGATGGGAATTTTTTGAGACTGGATGGTCTGATAAGGAGAAGTCAGACCATAAATCAGTGGTCTAATCCTGGGGTTAAAGGGAGAAGATCATTTCATAGGATCTTAAATTAGGACTAGCCATGTATAAGTAGAAATGCACATGTACACACACATACACATGAAAGTGAGTACAGTATATGTTATTTGCCTCTCAGGATCCTTTATGCCCTTGTCTGGCTTCCGTTCCGAAATCTCCCAAGTGCAGGCGCCAACGTGGGAAAAGCTGATAGAATGGTGGGGAGGAGGCAGCGAGACGGACAAATCCGAGGCTGTGGTCCCTTTGCTGGTACAGCTGAGACGCCAGGCCATGGAATGTTTCCTCCAAAGAGAGAAGTGATCACAGAACCTGAAAGAACATGTTTGTTTAATGTTGAAACCCTTTGTCTTGGATTATCTTTCAGGAATATCCTTGGATTCTGAGTGCCTCAGATGATCAGACCATCCGAGTGTGGAACTGGCAGTCTAGAACCTGTGTCTGGTAAAGCAGGAGATGGGGCTCAGAGACAGGCTTTGTTCTGCCTGTGTTTACATCATGAACTTCTCTTTAGAACCATCGTCTCCCTTCCCTAGTGGGCTCTTCCTGCTGATTAATTACTGACTGGATTTGTAAGATGCTTTTACATACAAAATGAGGCAATCTTGTTAGTAATGTATGACTCTGGGTCTTCGGTCATTTCTTCCAGGGAAGGGAGGTCATATCATTAGGCTTTTAGAACAAATCTCTTAGCTGGTTTTCAGTTCTGTTCCCTTGAAATGTGAGTCAAGGTCTAGAACTCCATCCTGCTTTGTGTTTGGGTTGTGGGCTTTCCACAAAGATGTAAGGACCATGTAAAAGGATGCCCTTTAAGAGGGTTATGCTCCCCCTCTTATATAGAAACTGATAGTTTATGCTCCCCCTCATATAGAAACTGATAGTTTCTAGTATGAATTACTAAGACTCTGCTTATTTTGACATATGAATGTTTTCAATATGCGAGGGGGGCTGTGCTGTCTCACTTCTCCAGAAATTAGTAACGTTTGAATACTGAAGCATTGGAGGAAAGAAGGGGACGGTTGTTCAAACAGCTGACCTTGCTTGTTGCTACTAGTTCACAGTCGTTGGGATGGCTTGCCGTTGCCTCCAAAGAGAGTACTTGGGTCTGTGAAGAATAGAGAATGGTATTTAACGTGTAGGAATCTGTTGAGTCCTGCCTCTAATTTGGTATCGTCTTTCTTTTTCTTCTTGCAGTGTGTTAACAGGGCACAACCATTATGTAATGTGTGCTCAGTTTCACCCCTCAGAAGACCTGGTTGTGTCGGCCAGCCTGGACCAGACTGTGCGTGTTTGGGATATTTCCGGTGAGCTGCCCAAGTTCAGGGGACAGCCTAGCCATGTCTGCCGCAAAACTGCAATTGCTTGAAATAATGAGGGTGGTTGGCTCAGAACAGGAAAATGTAGAATATTCTTTCTCATGTAATGTCTTTGCAGTATCATGTAGTGTCTTTGCTTCTGAGGGTGTTAAATCTGCTTTTGATGGTTCTTTGTGTTAGAGGTATTCCTTAAGAAAAGTGGCTGCTCCAGAAAACGTATTGAACTCGAAGAAAATTTTACTTTTTAATTAGAACTGTTTTTAGTTAAAATCTATGTACAGTTGGGAGTATTTGATTAAGAATCATGCTTTCCAGTAAAACAAAACAAGAAATAAATATGTGGTTGACAAAGACAAATTTGGGGAATAGATTATGCGGGGACACAGGACTCTTGGATCCTATGGCCTTGTTTAGAAATAGGACAATCCCTCTATTATATTTCTTCTAGTGTAAGGAGCACGGGGGAGGGTGAGATTTCTTAAGTCTAGAACACCTTTTAATGGGCAGACTTCTAGAAATTAAAATAATCAGAAATTAAAACAGATGTGTACATGTTGGCTGATGGGGATAGTTCCTCCTTTCACAGTTTATGTGTCTTGATTTGGGGGTTCAGATTCAAATGTTCAGTGCTGTGTGGAGGAAAGCTGAGAAGTTGCTAAGCAGGGAGTTGAAATGCTGGGGAAGGACTGTAACCTGTGAGGCAGGCATGGGGATGGACAGAAGTGCTTTGTGGACGGATGGAACATGGAAACGGAGCTCTAGATGCTGGGGTCCTCTGCCCAGTAAAATTTACTTACCACTTGCTGAATTGTCTCTTTTTATTCGTTTGTTGCCTTAGGAATTCTTAGAGATCGGGTTCTGTGAAGGGTCAGTGGGGAGATTGCAAGACACCTGTTTGATTCTATAAAAGGAAGGCCCCTCAGAGGTCCTTGCCTGGTTCTTTGTGGTGGTAAAGGAGCCACCCTTCTGAATTGTATGGCTGGGGTGGTAACTGTTCTCGGCCCCCTTGTGACAGGGTGGGCCGGGGCAGGAAGCCACTTGCTTTTACAAGCCACCAACGAGTAGCAAGTCAGAGGTTTGGATTTGCGGGAGCAGCATTTGGAACGTTGTAAGAGCAGTTGGTTAAGATTCACGCAGCAAGGGAAGCAGCCGGGGGAGAGGGGGGTCAGTTGCGGAGCAGAGTCTTGGGGCTTTTGTTTTTTGTTTTTGTTTTACTTTCTAGTATGTTTGGCAGAGATCTGAAGAGCTAGAAACTTAATTTCGGTGCCATAAATGATCCCTGTCTCCACCACCCCTTCCCTTCCCTTCCCTTCCCTTCCCTTCCCAACCGCAGGAAGAGCTTTTGACAGAAACTCCGCGTATGTTACATACTGGCTTTGACCCGGAGATGATAGTCTGAGTCCTGTGTTGTGGTGAACTGTTGTGGTGACTCTCCTGTTAGAATTCCTAGAATTACTGCCGTTTCCAGAGGGTCGGAATTAGAAGGGAATGGGCTCGGGCAGACTGTGTTGGAGATGGGGCGGTTGTGGCCTGTTCCACGAGGGCTTTTGCCATTGCGGCTTTTTGAAGTACGCCCGGATGTGACCAGCCTTGCCGACAGGAGTTGAAGCACAGGCGCTGTGAGCCCGTGCCCTCTCCTGGCCGCTGACCAGGGACCTCGCTTACTCTCTCAGTACCCCGGCTGTGGCTTTTCGTGCTTTTCGCTGCGCGCACATTCCGGTCGCCCTCTCTGTCTCGGGCTGTGGGTGCCTGATGGGGGTGGACGCAGCTCACGCTCTTCCAGCTGCTCGGCTGCGATTCTTAGAATAGCCTTTCCCAGCCGGAGTCCTGTGACAGAATTAAGTGCTACTCAATACTTGGAGCGACTGTTTTCTCAGTTCTTATGAGATGGTACGTAGCTCATGGCACCGTAGGTCATGAAGAAGTTAATTTGTCCTCTGCACAAACTGCTGCTTTGGCCAGTAGGGCTTGATTCTGTCCGTAGAGCACCGGGCTGAGCAGCGCCTCCTACTGCCGCGCTCTGGGAGCGGTGTTGGCGCCGCCCGATGCCGGCGCGGCAGGTGCCTGTGGCCTGGCTCAAGCGATTGGGACAGTTAGGTGGACGGGTTCTCGCTGGTGAGCTGAAGTCCCCGAGGCAAGAAATCCTTTTCTTGACTTCTGTAGGCTGGAGAACATTTTCACGTCAGAATTCAGGGCCTGGAATCAGAGAAGGGAGGGCAGAGCGTGGACCCCAGCTGGGGCTTACGCTGGCTCGTGGCTGTGTGCAGCGCGTGGATGCGCTATAATAATTCTGCAGCGCTGCACGTATTTGGCGTAAGTGACACCGGGAGTTTCGTGCTAACGGGCTGCGCTAACGCCGTCGCTCTCTCCGCCGTTTCTGAGTGTTTTTCTCCCCTCACGGCTCTCTCGACTTCTAGTAACCCCTTAACCAGAGTGAAAGGAAATGCTTTGGTCTCTAACCAAGTGGAGCTCTGAGTTGGACTTTTACAGTTATTCTCTCCTCTTCTGCAAACCAGCATACTCTTTTTAGCAGAGTTATTTTCGCCTGAGTTCAGATGAGTCTGCATACAGGAAGAGGGATTACCTCTCGGATCTGTCAGGGACCAGAGGTGGTAATTCTGAGAGAGGAAAAGTTCGTTCTGAGTCACAGAATGAACACCCTCACAGTTAAAGGACTGCTCAAAATTCTAGTTTCTCGGCATGTCTAGCTCTCTGAGTTAGATGAGCAATAAGGAAACAAATTTTAAAGGAAAACCTGTCTCCTTGTTATCTGTCCCATGCGAATCGAGCCCCATGGGGCTTACTTAACCTGAATCTTTTCTGTTAGCCTGGCAAAAATATGTGTTAAAAACAGAGTATATTTATAATCTACGTGTAGGAGGCAGGTTACTTTTTTGGCCTGATCTTCCAAGTAAACTGCCAGTTAAATTATCTCCGTGTGCTTCCACCTTTGCATGTCAAGCCCATGTAATTCAGGCTTAATCTTTGCGATGACGACTAAAAAAAGGATGAATTTGCTGCCAATTCCTGTCCTCATCCCTCTCTTTTTACTACTTCCCCTGGTCCCCATTGGGAAGCATGCGTCAAACTGGTCCAGTCTGAGAGTGAACTCCCTTCCCTCTGGATTTGAGTAGCTGCTGTAGAAATTTTCCATCTGTCGTTCAGTCGTCGTGAGTGGCTTGTCGAAGGCTCAACTGTTTCTTCTCTAAGTATCTCTTCACTGCCTGTCACTGTTCATCTGTCTGTTTTTATTGCTCTTCCCCTTTCCTGGATCATGACAGCAAGTGCAGCAAAGCCTTGCGTTCTGTCATAAGCTTTCCTTTTAATGTGTTTGTTGACGCTTATTGGAGGCGAAGTCTCTCGCCGCTGTCTGTCTTTGTGTCTTCCTTTGAATCTGTTTCGTATACCAGACTCATTAGAAGAAGTGGGCAGATCCCATTAAAGAGACCAGCGAAGTAAACGGGAAGAGGCATCCCTTTGACAACGTATTTATGAAGCCGTGGAGAGTGCATTTTTGTGACAGCATCGGCTTTCTTTCTCCCACCTGTTGATGCTTATCTTGGACGGGACGAGATAATTAACACCGTCGGGTCCTTTTAAGCGCCTGCCTCTCCAGTGCTGACGTTTACGTGCTGCTGGAGTAGAAGAGACATACTGTAATTTTAAAACAACAAACAGAACTATAATCATTAAACTTAAATGTTTATATTTTCCTGCAGATGCCACAATTTAGGCTTAAAATGACGTAGGTTTTATTTTCAATGATAGCTTTTATTTTCCCCCAAATTATGGATACTTGTCTTTAATTTTACACGTGCCAGTAGTTCCAATTTCCTCTTTCCTCCACAGATGCTTTAAAAGATAAAATTTTAGTCCCTCTTCTATTTTGTTTATAAACTGGTATAATTATATCTGCTTGCCTGTTTCAAAAGGCCGTTCTCAGGATCAAATTACATAACATGGTAGAGAGTGCTCTGAAAATCACAAAGTGCTTTCAAATGTAAGGTAGTTGCATTGTTAGCATAATTTTGGTTGTGACTGTACCGCAAATAGCTTTTAAAGATAGGTGTAGTTGAGCCATAAATTTGGGTCCTACACAAATAAGACTCTTCTTACTCTGGGAGTTTTTTTTCTGTTGTTTTCAAATTATGGGTAGTTCCTCCCGGTGAAACTAGCCTCCCAAAGTTTTAATGGCAAAATACACGTATTCAGATCTGTAACCAGCTTTCTTACGTAAGAGCTTAAAGGGACATGACAGTTACGCTCTAGGTAGAGTTTAAATAAAAATCTGAAACGAAAAAGACATGACAGTTCTGATCATTTTGCTCTCTGCCCAGGAGTCCCACAGAAGAATGAGGATACTTCTTGCATGGTTTGTAGTTTTACGCTCTTCATCCACCAAAGAGCCATTTAGTATTTAGTAGGTCTCGTTTCCATATCGGCTTTGGAACCTCCCCATGAGGTGCCTAACAGCTGCCAGTTTGAGAAGCACTCAAAAGTTTTTGAGATGATGGAAGAAAAGTTGCTATAGTCACAAAGTTGAAAGTGGAAATGGAACGGTCATCATCTGAGGCCACATTTCAAGAACAAAAAAGACTAGAAATTCCAATAGACTGCTCTTGAGGTGAGGCTTATTGAGGAAGTTCACTGTGTCCGAGGTTTGGGTTGTCGTCCTCTGGGAACACAGCCCAGTAGTGGGTCTGTTAAAAGAATGGTTAGTGGGGCGCCTGGGTGGCGCAGTCGGTTAAGCGTCCGACTTCAGCCAGGTCACGATCTCGCGGTCCGTGAGTTCGAGCCCCGCGTCAGGCTCTGGGCTGATGGCTCGGAGCCTGGAGCCTGTTTCCGATTCTGTGTCTCCCTCTCTCTCTGCCCCTCCCCCGTTCATGCTCTGTCTCTCTCTGTCCCAAAAATAAATAAAAAAAAATTTAAAAAAAAAAAAAAAAGGTTAGTGAACGTACTTTAACGTTTTGAACGTCTCTAGAAAGAAACACATAGGAGCTCTTGAGTCTCCTCTTTTTTCGATCTCTCTAGATTGCTTTTCCCTTCCTTTTCCTTAACACTAGTCGTATCACTGTCCCTTCCTGTGCCTCTGTGACCGTGCTCTCTTTGGTAACACTGTTCTGTGTCTTTCATCCCACTCCTTGTCCCTTCAAAGGTCTGAGGAAGAAGAACTTGTCCCCTGGCGCAGTGGAGTCCGACGTGAGAGGAATCACCGGGGTTGATCTGTTTGGAACTACGGATGCGGTGGTGAAGCACGTGCTGGAGGTACTTACCTTCACAGCCCGAGGCTGCTCTGGGCTCCTCTCTGGGAAACAGGAAGTGGCCGCTTACTTGTGCGTTCCTTCAACACAGATTTGTGCGGTGCCTGTTAAGTACCGGGCATGGTTCTGAGGCCCTGGAAATAGAATAGTCCGTGAGCCGGGAGACGTGAAGCTTCTGTGCCACCTAAGGGAGGGTCACATCACCTGCTAAACCCGGTGGGGAGAGAGGGAGAAGGCCGGCATAGATGCTGTCACCATCCTGCAGCAGAGCCCATTCTCAGGCCTCTGGTAAAAGTGGGGCCGGTGGGAGGGGAGATGTACTCGTTGAGGACCAGCCAGGTGTAAGTCACTTGTGTGCATGGTGGAAAATAGAAGAGTATTAGAGAAAGAAACTAGATTTTTAAAAATACTCAATCCTGTCAGCTGTCCGGTGAAATAGATGTTATCAACCTCATTTTACAGATGAAAAAAAAAAAATGGAGATTTAGAGAAATTGAGCAGTTTACCAAAATCCAAATGTGTCTAGTAAATGGAAGAACTAGGATTTGAACTTGGGTCGGACTCTAAAACCCAGGGGATTTTAACCACAGCATGAAGTCTCTCAAAGACACTGCCAATTTGAAACTGCCTTTTCTATGATCTTGCCATGGTACAGAATATAACTATATAAATAAAGTGCAAGATACCTTAAAAGCAGCAATCCTTAAACTTTGTGGTCTGAGAACCTCTTTATACTCTTAAAACTTACTGAGGACCCCAAAGAGTTGTTCATGTGGTTTATTATATCTTTGAGTTTTTACCATATTTGAAATTAAAACCAAGAACTTTTTATCTTCGGGGGGGGGATGGGAGACCCAGTTGGTTGAGTCCAACTCTTGACTTCGGCTCAGGTCATGATCCTAGGGTCGTGGGATCAAGCCCTGTGTCAGGCTCTGCACTGAGTGTGGAGCCTGCTTAAGATTCTCTCCCTCTCTCTCTCCCTCTCTCTCTCTCTCTCTCTCTCTCTCTCTCTGTCTCTGTCTCTGTCTCTAAAATTAAAAAAAAAAAAACCTTTTTTAAAAATTTGTTTTCATTTTTTTAAAACACGAAATATAAAAGCACACATTCCATTAGCTGTGAAAACAGTGATATCACCACATCACCGTAGCCCTCTGGAAAACTCTACTCTCATGAGAGAGTAAGAGTGAAAAAGGCAAATCATGTCTTAACATTATTATGAAAATAGTTTTGACCTTGCACGTTTCCTAAAAGGATATGGGGACTCAGCTGAGAGTTTCCCAGCCACATTTCCTCAGTAAGTTATAAAATTGGTCTTTGTTCTTCAGATGTTAATAATGAGTTGGGGAAATAATATGTAAGTAGATAAAACAAGGCAGTATATCCCAAATGCAAATGAAGCTGAACTTGGGAGTGGAAAGATCTGGGAGTTGCCATGAGAACTTGGATGTAATATTGGATGGGTTGACACGGTGGCTCTCGTGTTCATACCTTAGAATAGCATCACCCCTCGCGTCTTTTCACAGGAAGAGTAGAAGTCAGAGACATCTTTTATAACCACCAGTGTGGCCCTTCAGTTTGCTTTGAGTAATAGTTATAAAGGCATTTTAGAAGAACCACTTCTTGTTTTCTGCAGGGTCATGATCGCGGAGTAAACTGGGCTGCCTTCCACCCCACCATGCCCCTTATTGTATCTGGGGCAGATGACCGCCAGGTGAAAATCTGGCGCATGAATGGTGAGTAAACCAGTGACAGTATCACTGTGTCCAAAAAATGGACTGCTGGCCAGCAAGGTGACGTAGCCAGGTCGTCTGGACTTCACGACCCGTTTTCCTACCTTAGACGGTTGTGCTAATCCCAGGAGCACAAAAATTGCCGCATCCTCTATTTTCCTGTTTTTGAGGCATCCTGATTTGGGGGAGTCAGAACACAGTTAAGTGGAAGAATTTATTCTTTCAAAAAATATTTATTGGTTGAGTATCTGCTTTGTACTAGTCACTGTTCAAGGCTCTGAAGATACAAAGGTGACTAAAGCATATGGAATTTGTATATTTATTCAATCACGACAGCTAGTGACAAGTAAAACAGGGTAAGAGGATAAAGAATGATGGAGAAGAGGTGCTATTATTGATAGGAGGGTCAGAATGGAAGAACAAACGCGTAGAGATTCAGAGGCTTAAGTGGAGAAAATTGCCATTTTAGAAAGAAGTTGCTGATTTAACGTTTTGAAGTATACCTAGCATTTGGTTAGAGATGCCATAATTTTATTTTATTAATTTTTAAATTTTTTATCTTAGGACACGCGAGTGGGGGAGGGGGCAGAGAGAGAGGGAGAGAGAGCATCTTAAGCAGGTTCCGTGCTCAGCGAGAAGCCTGATACTCCATCTCATGACCCTGGGATCATGACCTGACCCAAAATCAAGAGTCAGACCCTCAACCAACTGAGATGCCATCATTTTAAATCCTAAACATGTAGCAGTAGGGAGTTGTGAGAGATCATCTAATTCTTTTTGGTCCTTTAGAGTCAAAGGCGTGGGAGGTTGACACCTGTCGCGGTCATTACAACAACGTGTCTTGTGCCGTCTTCCACCCTCGCCAAGAGCTGATCCTCAGCAATTCTGAGGACAAGAGCATCCGCGTCTGGGATATGTCCAAGAGGTAAGGGGGTTACGATGGTGTTGACCACAGCTGGGGGAAAGGCCCTCCTCTGTCTCGTTCTGTCTCCTGCCACTTAGATTAGACTGCTTCTGTGTGCCTCTTAACCATCTTCAGCATATGGAGAGGTCAGATCCGGTGTTAGGAAAGCTCGAGGCGGCCTGGAGATCAGCCAGCATTTACAGATTGCCCATCAAATACAATCTCCATGCGCATTCTTTTCTCCTCCAAATTTAAGCATGTTCTTCTGTAGCTAGAGACGTAAGAAATACGCGATAAAGGTAGCGTAACGGGAAATCGTGATGAATAAGAAGAAATTGAAATTCAAAATAATAGGACCAGTGAGGTTTTGCTGACTTCCACTCACTGCTCTTGTATGTGATAGGCTGAAGATGTCTCAGAAATTAGTATTTTCTTTTGCTTACCTGTTGCTTTCCTAGGACTGGGGTTCAGACCTTCCGCAGGGACCACGATCGTTTCTGGGTCCTGGCCGCCCACCCCAACCTGAACCTCTTTGCGGCAGGTAAGGGTCATTTCTTCTCTTTTTTCCTCGTTGAAGCTCAGAGTTTGTACGACTTGAGCATGATGCTCTGTTAGCTCTGACTCCGGTGGACACAGAGTAGGATGAGAAGGGGATTTCTCAGAGCCACACGGCCAAAGCCCTTGTCCGTCTGTCCCCCTTACCGTCCTGGAGGACCCTTCGTGTAGTGTTCTGTCTCCACCCGGGTCCGCTGGGGAATAAAGCCCATCCTCTTTGACAAGTCAGGAGTCTCATGGTGGACACTCAGCGTTCTCCGGCTGCGGCGCCCGTGGCTGAGCGGCAGTCACGCAGGTAGCGGATGCGCCCTGAGCGCCGGGCCCCGGTCTGGGTGCTGCTGGTAGAGCGGTGCCTGAGGCCGCGTCCCTGACTCTATGGAATGTTATTTGTGGTGAGGGGAGAGGGACCGTAAGGCAATGAACACGCAGAGGAGGCTTTGAAGAATCATTCAGCCAAAGGAGCGTGGAGGGGGACCGGCGTTCAGGAAAGTGAGGAGGTGGCAGGCCCGGGCGGGTGGGGCCGCGCGAGACTCCGAGTGTGTGTGAGGGGGGCGCGGGGCTGCGGGGCCGGGGGGTCTGAGGGGGGCGGTGAGCGCGCGTGAGACGGCGGAGAGGCCAGCGGGAGCGCGGTGAGTAGGGGCCCAGTAGCCCGGGAGGAAGAGCAGGCCCAGCTGTGCTCCGCCTTGCAGGCAAGGCCGGGGTTGGACTGAGGATTTTATTCTGAACGGGCGGGCGGAAGGTCATCGGAAGCGGCTGGGGAGGGAAGCGAATGATCTGATTTACGCGTGGAGAGCCGACAGGTGGACGGTCTCTCTGAGAGATGGATGATGCTAGTAGGGAAAAGGAGAACATTAAAAAAAGAAAAGAAAGGCTTTTTAAACTAGTATCCCCATTCAGCAGAAACCTGTATGTCCTTGCTGTTTGCTAGGGACTGGGGATGCTTGGAAATTACCATGATTCCCGTCTTCCAGAGCTCATGGGATAGTGGAGCTGGTGGACTTCATTACAGTGCAGGATGCTAAGTGCGATGCTAGGGGTTTCTTTGTGTTTTGAATCAAAGCATAGTCGACGTATATATAGCCTGTTAGTTCCGGGTTTACGTGGTAGTGATTCGATATTTTTATATATTACCAGGTAATCCCCATGATTAAGTCTAGTTACCGTCTCTCACCACGTGAAGTTACTACGGTATCACGGACTATATTCCTTAAGCTGTGCGTCACATCCTTAGGGACTTACTTATTTTATACCTGGATATTTATACCTCTCGATCCCCTTTACCTATTTTGGTCACTCTCTACCACCTCCAGCCTCTGGTAACTACCAGTTTGTTTTCTGTACCTAGGAGTCTGTTTCTGTTTTGTTGTTGTTGTTGATGTATTCTTTTTTTAGATTTCACATAGAAGTGAAATCTTAACATTAGTCGTTCTGACTCACTTCACTTAGCCTAATTCCTTTAGGTCCATCCATGTCGTTGTAAGTGGCAGGATTTCATTCTCTACGGTCGAGTAATAGGCGCGCGCGCACGTGTGTGTGTGTGTGTGTGTGTGTGTGTGTGTGTGTGTGTGCGCGCGCGCGCACCACATCTTCTTTATCCATTTACCAGCCCTGGGACACTTAGGTTGCTTCCTCCATATCTTGGCTGCTGTAGATAATGTCGCAGTGAACATGGAGAGGCATGTATCTCTCCAAATTGGTGTTCTGTTGTTTTCTTCAGATAGATACTCAGTAATGGAATTGCTGGATCATATGGTAGTTCTATTTTTAATTTTTGAGGAACCTCCATACTGTTTTCCACGGCGGCTGCACCGATTTACATTCCCACCAGCAGCGCGCAAGGGTTCTCTTTTCTCCACATCCTCGCCAGCACCGTTATTTCTTGTCTTTTTAATACTAGCCACTCTGACAGGTATGAGCCGATGTCTCATTGTGGTTTTGATTTGCATTTCCCTGGTGATTAGAGACGTCGAACACCCTTTCATATGCCTGCTGGCCATCTGTAGGTCTTTGGAGAAATGTCTATTCAAGTCCTCTGCCTATTTTCGAATTGGGTTGTTTGTGTGTGGTTTTCTTTCTTTATATTGAGTTGTGTTCTTTTTATATTTTGGACATTAACCCTTTATTGGATATTTGGTTTGCAAATATTTTCTCCCATTCATTCAGCAGGTTGGTTGCTCTTGCATCTTGATGATTTCCATCACTGTGCAGAAGCCTTTTAGTTTGATGTAATCCTGTCTGTTTACTTTCAGTGTGATGGAACTTTGTACAACGTGTTAGGAGAACACAGAGGAGGGTGTGTGTAAATGTGACAGTGTTAGGTAGAGTATTAGAAAAGGATTCACAGAAATTGATTTGAGGGAAGCTTCTAACAACTGTGGGAATGTAGACAAAGGACACATTTAGGTACCTTTGTTTTTAGCACATATATAATCCTCATCCTCGTGTATCTCCTGTTTCCAGCTTGCTTTCTTGCCTTCAGCTAATTCTTTCCTCTCTCCTCCCTGTGCCCCAGGCCATGATGGTGGCATGATTGTATTTAAACTGGAACGGGAAAGGCCAGCCTACGCTGTTCACGGCAATATGCTACATTATGTCAAGGACCGATTCTTACGTCAGTTGGATTTCAACAGCTCCAAAGACGTAGCGGTGATGCAGCTGCGGAGGTAAATCAGACACGTTTCCTCCCGCCAGACCCTCTGATCTGTCACCACGCTGCAATACCCGCAAATAGAATTCCGTTCTTTTGATGACATTTTGGGTCTCCTCTCCTGTCGCAGATCGAGTCCCCACTGGGGAAGCTGCTCAGTTTAAACCCCAGGAGCATGGTGGGCAAGGAGGAGGCCATGAAGAGAAGGGCAGTTTCCCTGATTAGAATGCTAGTGAGCCTGTGCACAGGACATCACTACTGCCACAGTCGGCCGGGTTTCTTGCGAACCAGAGAAAGTTTCCTGGTAGAGTGGCCCGACTTGGTGACAGGCCTTTTTGCCTGTGTTTGGCATTTCTGGGACTTTGCTTTGCTTTCCAGCAAAACGCATACAACTCTAAACTAGAATATACGTCTCTGGAAGCTCTTCACTCTGAAGATGTGATCAGCTCTGGGATGTCTGGCAAAAAAACTGTCCTTTCGGAGGGCCAGCTGCATCAGCATGCTGAAACATTGATGGTGGCAGGCTCTGGCACGAGGCTTTGATAACCACCCTCCAGCATTACTACAATAAAAAGATGGGTTTATGTGAACACTCCAAGGGACGGGACAAATTAGCCAGAGACGGAGCCCATCACGTTGCTCTGTGGTGTCCCCTGCAGTTATGTGTAGGAATTTGTCCCCAAGAAGACCCAGTCCCGCTCACTGCAGCGAGTGCTGACCCTACGTTCCGTTGAAAAATCGGACCTGTACCAGGGTTTGCCTTTTTTAAACTGTTTGTCAAAGCTGAGCTAGGGGTGTCCTAGCCTTGAAAGAAGGAAGAGAGTAGATGGAATGTTTATTTTTATTCCTGATTATGAAAGTGACGAGTTATATGTGTAAAGATTGGGTAAGTAGGAGGTGTGGGAGTCATGCCTTTCTTCCTTCCGTCCTTACTCCCCTTCCTCATTTTCTCTTTTTCCATGTACATCCCTAGTGGTTCCAAGTTCCCGGTGTTCAATATGTCGTACAATCCAGCAGAAAATGCAGTCCTGTTGTGTACGGTATGTGACCCCTGCTGTCCTCCTAGGATCTTCCCGTTTTCCGTAGGTCTCTTTCTCATGCCCTTAGGAAAACCGTAGCGGCCGTGTAGAAGCTCTGTAGTGGTCATTTTGAGAGAGCTAACACAGTAAGCAGCCTCAAACCGGGTCAGCTCCAGTTACCATAAGCATGTTAGGGGTTTGTGAACTTACATCTTCACTAAGGCTGGCAATTTCTACATGTAACGCAGCCTCAAGATGAATGACCCGACTCGAGAACGCTTGTCTTGATTCCTTCACGGGGGCAAAAATAGAAGAGCTGACCTGGAGGAGGGGTGCCTTTCAGTGAAGTTGCCTTCAGGGTCAGCAAGTAGCCCCCGTACTTCTTGCCGTGGAATTTGGGGGAAAGAGAGGAATGACGTTCTAGTTTGAGTGCCCTGTTTGCCAAGTTAAAAAGAACGAAAACTTGTCTTTCCCCGTATGACTTCTAGTGTGTCTGATCCCGTTCTTTGTTCAGTATCTAAGAGTCTTAGCATTTTTTCCCCGGGAGTTGTGTTTACTGTCGTCTTTGATTTTTTTTTCCCCTTGAACAAACTTTTAAGCTGATGAGTATACTTAGGTAGAGCACCAGAATACTGGGGATTTAGTTTATTAACGTGTGGAGTCAAGAGCAGTCCTTGCTGCCTTTCAAATAATACCTGCATAAACCTTTGGAGGATACAAAAAATATGAAGTGACGCGAATTCCGAGTTCTTTGGCGACGAGTCTGAGAACTGCTAGCTGTAGACACGTCCCCCTGTCCCTGTGGGTGACAGGTGAGAAAGGGATGGCTACAGATCATCGTGTGACGGCGCGGTTTCCTCTGTCAGAATAAACTGCCATCTTGGGTTCCTGTCACCATCTGATTCCTATTTCCTCTACAGAGAGCCAGCAACTTGGAGAATAGCACCTATGACCTGTACACCATCCCCAAGGACGCGGATTCCCAGAATCCCGACGGTAGGCGCCCCCTGTGTCTGCCCGGCTTTGCGCACAGCTCTCCTCCGCCGCGCTGTCGCGCCTCTTCAAGTTTTTCACGTTCCCCCCCCCCAGGCCACGGTCACATCACTCGTGTCTGTTGGCAGGTGCTGCTGACAGTTGCATCAGAGGCGACCATGGTGTGAAATATTCATGTTCCTCCTCCATTTTATTACTCCAGCTAGATATATATATTTTATAATTTGGTTATTAGAAACTCTCCGTTTTCCCTTTCAGCACAGCATGTTATCCTAGTTTATTGTCAGCCGATATGACTTTCACCCTGGTAGTTTCATTTATTTAAGAATGTGGTTCCAATCTTGCAATGTCTCATCCTGGGACTGGGGATTTATGCTCTCCCATCCACATCCAGATCCGATTTGCTTCCTTTGCATGTCAAAGAAATGAGGCTGCTAACAGCCCCACACCCCGCCAGGGATCCCAGGATCCAGCTGAGACCCCTGTCTACCTCGTCCATCACCGCCAGCCCTTGTTGCTGTCCTTCCTGTTAGGATTTGCAGACAGCCTTCCAGAATGGGGGTGTCTCACTTAGGCTCTTTTCAGTCCACTTTCTCCCGTTGCTTTATAGAGGCTTTCTTGGGTCCTCACCTTACTGGCACACTTCTATGATATTTTAGACTCCATGAGCAGATTGTGAGAAGTAATTTTGCCAGCTCTGGCCCTTTTGCAGGTGCCACTCACCGCGTCATGATTGTTTGCTAATACGGTTCACTCTTTTTTGAAAGTGTGGTCTTGGTGAAAGGACAGGGAACTTGTGTGTCTTTGGTATCCATAACCAGTCTCCCCTATAAGTTAAACAGTTGAGCCATTTCTGATCAAATTGTGATTGTGCCCCTCCCTACCCACCTCCTTGTTCTTTTTCCCCACGCATTCACGATTATTTCTTAGTTTTGCTTTGTTACCACTTAGGTTTTATCTTCTCCATTTTTCAAAGGAGGTAATAATTGGCAAAGGTGGAAAGGTGCAGCCGGGTGCTAGGCAGCAGAGAGGAAGAGAAAGACCAAAAGCTTGAATAATGTGGCCCCCCAGCCCCTGGAAAACGGGGGTGTCGGTCATGATTAGAATTGCCTGTCACCACAGGTGCCAGAGGGGCACAAAGCGAGGCGGGCCAGCACGTTTTGTCCACTTCGCCGCCGATGGGCTCGCATATGGGTGTTTCGACGCATCCTTCTGCGCATGACCCTTGAAGTTTCCCCGAGGGTGGAGTGCCCATTCGGAGTCGTAGTCAGCCAGTGAGGTGTTTGGGAACCGAGGAACATTTCGTAACTTTCTTCAGGGTGATGCGAGTGAGTGACATTTATGGAGCAAGGCTTGGTGCTAAATACTGCCCGGCACCGAGCTCATCTGCCTGTCAAGATTCAGTTGGGAGCGCTCTGCCCCACCCTGCTCTACCGGGGGTCTGCATTTGCATGTTAAAAGCAGCAGAGCAGCTGCGTCCTGGGGAGGGGGCTCTGTCTCCACTCCAGCTTGTTGAGATAGGAGGTCCTGGACACTGACGGGCTGCTTGCGGTGCCACAGCTTGGCCAGCGAGGCCCCGCTCGTTAGCTCGATGGAGTGTGCTGTCTCCCAAGATGGGCGGTCCCTGTGCCAGTACCCGGTGTTGGCTGACAGGCAGCCACTTGGCCTGGAGAGAAGAGGCTTGGCAGGGTGCAGGTTGGAGTTTGGAGGGGACTGGTGGGGAAAAGTCACTGACGATAGCCTCGGGTTACAGCTGAATTAGTCAGGAAGCAGCTGAACCGGCAAAGCGGGCGTGGCAGCCAGCAAGACGGGCAGCTCCGTGGCGCCGACCTGCCAGTGGCTCGCCACACGCTTCCCGCCCTTTGGTTTTGTTCTCAGCTCCCGAAGGGAAACGATCCTCAGGCCTGACGGCCGTTTGGGTTGCTCGAAACCGGTTTGCTGTCCTGGATCGGATGCATTCGGTGAGTTAGGGCAGGAAGGGGAAACTGATTTGGGAAGTGTGGGGGCAGTGGTGTATTGCATGAAGAAAGAGCACGTTCTCTTTCTCCTCTCCCCTGGGGAGCTGCGATCATCGTGCAGATACCACAGTCCCCTTGGGAGACAAAGAGCCTTAAAATTGACTCGATTGGCTTGATGGTCACTGTGGATCTGGGTTTGAGAACAAAGGTAAAGTCACTGTTGACAAAACAGAAGCCCAAAAATGTCAAATTTGAAAGCGGTGGTCTGGGTGAGGAGTAATTCCTTTTTTATCCTAACTACCCTCATTGGTACTTGAAGTGGAAGTGATCCTGAGCGAGAGAAACAAAGATCTCAAGAAAATATGTAAGCCCCAGCCCAGAAGTACCGTTCTCGCTCTGATCGATGGAGGAATTCGGGGGTTAGTTGGACTTCTCAGGGTATTTCAGTTGAGGGAAGAAACAGAAGCTGTCAGGGCCTCCAGAGAGGGTCTTGGTTAGGGTGGTCTGCCAAAATGGTGACCGGCCCGGACAGAAAACACCCGAACTTGGTTTATTTTATTTATTATTATTATTTTTTTTTTTGAAAGAGTAGATTTAACGTTTATTTATCTTGAGAGACAGAGAGAGAGTGCATGCGCGTGCACAAGCAGGGGAGGGGAAGAGAGAAGGAGAAACAGAATCCCAAGCAGGCTCCGTACCTTCAGCGTAGAGCCTGATGCGAGGCTTGAACTCACGAACTGTGAGATCGTGACCTGAGCCGAGATCAAGGGTCAGACGCTTAACCAACTGTGCCGCCCAGGCGCCCCCTAACTTGGTTTATTGAAACCAAGGGACAGTTGCTGAGGCGTGTTGTCAGCTGTCATCATCTTATGAGCACACATTTCCGATAACCCCACTTGTGATAATTATTTTAGCTTCTGATCAAGAATCTGAAGAATGAGATCACCAAAAAGGTACAGGTGCCCAACTGCGATGAGATCTTTTATGCTGGCACAGGAAACCTCCTGCTCCGAGAGGCAGAGTCCATCACGCTCTTTGACGTACAACAGAAGCGGTAACGTGTCAGGTGCCCCTAAGCAGACGGGCATGGAGTGGATGGGAGTGGACGTCTGTAGTGGGAGCTCTTCCCCCAGGAAGTTCGCCTCAGGCTTGACCACTTCTGTGTGTGACTCCGAGACTCTTTCTTGCCACTTTTCCCCTCTGTGATCACTGTCCATCCTGTCCGTACCCACTAGCGTTACAGTGAGGGCCTTATTCATCTGTTTTTGGAGCACTTACCCGAACAAAGAATGCTCTCGGCACTTAGAATCACGGGCACGTAGGGATGAGTGGCATCCTGCGCTTAAAGGAGCTTATAGTCCTCTGGTGAGATCAGACGTACACAAATTCCTGAGGGACAGGGAGTTGATGGCTGGGGTGGGGGGGGGGGGCGGGGGTACGGGGGAGCCTACAGTGTGAGCCGAAGTGTTTCCATCACTCAGCTACAATACAGGGACTGTTTATTTGGTATTATTTTTTATTTTTTTAAATATATATTTTTTAGTGTTTATTTCTGAGTGAGAGAGAGACAGAAGGCGAGCAGGGGAAGGGCAGAGAGAGAGAGAAACACACACACACAATCTGAAGCAGGCAGGCTTCAGGCTCTGAGAGGTCAGCCCAGAGCCTGACAGGGGGCTCGAGCTCACAAGCTATGAGATCGTGACCCGAGCCGAAGTTGGACGCTTAACCGACTGAGCCACCCAGGCGCCCCTAGTTGGTATTATTTTAAGAAATTAGGGTTTAATTTGGTGATGAAAAGGATGTAGGTCGTAACCTGGGACTTTGGAGTCAGGTCCACTCACGTTCGCCTTTCTCTGTCCCAGGACTCTGGCATCTGTGAAGATTTCCAAGGTGAAATACGTTATCTGGTCAGCAGACATGTCCCATGTAGCACTACTGGCCAAGCATGGTGAGTCTCCCTTATACCCACCCTGATGTAGACACCAGTCCTGCGCTCCCATCCCTGCCAGCCTGCTTCACTCACCCTGTCCAGCAGAGTACTCATGCCCTTTGCCTCTTACAGCCATCGTGATCTGTAACCGCAAACTGGAGGCTCTGTGTAACATTCACGAGAACATTCGCGTCAAGAGTGGGGCCTGGGATGAGAGTGGGGTATTTATCTATACCACAAGCAACCACATCAAATATGCCGTCACCACTGGGTAAGTGAATTCTCTGATACACAGAGTGGGAGAAGGTAGCTTCTTAAAATCACTGTCCTGTCTCAAGGGATGTAACTGAAGTCCTCCTTGAACTTTTCTTCGTGGAAAATCTTTGGCGCATATGTGCTGGGCACAGCTGAACATTCTTTTTCAAGTCTTTAAAAAATCGTGACATACGACTTGAATAAAGAAAAATGCGGAGTATATACGTAGAGAATGGCAAATCGTCATATAATGAACGTTCCTGCCACCCAAGTCAGGAAACAGAAGAGTGCTGGCCTCCAGAGGCCTCTTGCCACCATGTGGTTGTTAATCACAACCACCTCCGTTTCCCACCGAAAGATAACATTATTCTGACTTTTATGGTAATTTCGTCCAAGGTTTTCTTTGTAATTTTACCACCCAGTATGTCTTCAAATGATGTTTTAATTTTGCCTGGTTTGAACTGCATGTAAATCATCCTGAGTATGTTATTTTCGTATTTTGCTTATTTTGCTCTTATTTCGCTCCATATTTTGTTTGTAAGATGTACATACCTACGTTACAGCTCTAATTTACTTGTCTTCGTTGTTGTATAATATTCTGTGAACATACCACAGTTTATCCGCTCTGCTCTACAGGGATATTTGAGTTATTTCTAGGATTTTGCTCCTGTGATAAAGTGTTCTCTGTTTTCTGGTGCATACACACACAACATTTCTCTGGAGTGTCCGGAACCAAATTGCTGGATCGTAGAGTGTGCGTCTCTTCACATTCACTAGGTAATGTGAAACTGCTTTCCAAAGTGGCTGTACCGATTTGCACGGCCATCAGCATCGTATCAAAGCTTCCTCGCTTGTCATCCTGGCCAACACTTGGCTTTGTCAGACTTCTTTTGTCTTTATGGTGGATCTGTGATGGCATCTCACTGTCATTTAGCTTTGCCACTCTCTGATTCCTAATGAGAGTGAGCAACTTTTCAGTTGACCACCCCTCAGGGTTCCCTTTTCTGTGAATTTTGTTCAGGACTTTTATCTGTTTTTGTTTAATGGGTTATCTATCCTGGTTACTTTAGGAGTTTTTCATATATTTGAGCGTCAGTCCTTTGTCTGGGCTACATGTTACAAATCTTAATGCCTCCTTCCATTGTGTAGTTTGTCTTCTGATTCTTTTCATGATATCCTATCCTTTGATGAATAGATGTTGTTATGTTAATATAGTTGAATTTATGACTCTTACCTATTGTGGATATTGGGTTTTGTATCTTATTTGAGAAACCTTTATTGACTCCAAGGCTATAAAGGCGTTCTTTTGTATCCTCTTGTAGAAACTTTTTGTTGTTTTTTTGTCTACCTTGGGCGGGAGGTGGAGAGAGCATGAGTGGGGGAGGGGCATATAGAGAAGGAGAGAGAATTCTAAGCAGGCTCAGTGTGGAGCTCCATGCTGAGCCAGGCATGGGGCTTGATCTCACAACCATGAGATCATGACCTAAGCCAAAATCAAGAATTAGACGCTTAACCAACTGAGCCATCCAGATACCAGACACCCCTTTTATATTGTGTTGTAAGAACTTTATACTTTTTTTCGTTTTCTTTTCCCCCTTTTTTTAAAGTTTATTAATTTATTGTGAGAGAGCACGAGAGCACACAAGTAGGGGAGGAACAGAGAGAGAGAGAGAGAGAGAGAGAGAAATTGATTGAGAATCTGAAGCAGGCTCCACACTGTCAGCTCAGAGCCCGAGGTGGGGCTTGAGCTCATGAACCATGAGATCATGACCTGCGCCACCCAGGCACCCCTATACTTTTGTTTTTCATACCTAGGGCTGTGATCTTCCTAAAGTTGATATTTGTGTGTGGTGTGAGGGGCTGTGAGGGGGCTCAGTTTCAGGCTCAGCTGTCCCAACATCATTTGAACAGACCAGCCTTTCCCCCTAGTTCTGCAGTGCCTTCCTTGTCACACGTAAATCATGTTTACAGAAATGCAAGGACCTGTTTTCTGGGGTCTGTGCTTTAGGGGTCTTCCCACATGCTAGAGCAGATTCTCAGATCTTTCCTACTTTTATTTTTCTTTTAAGTTATAGGCTATTTTCTAATTAATTTTGCCTTGAAAGGGCAAGTTTTCAAAACGTTTTTGCCTTAAAGTTTTAGAATCAGCTTGTGAAATCCCATGCGAAATAAAACAAACAAAAGGCCCTATTGTGATTTCAGTTGGGATTGCATTGAGGGCGTTTATTGTTTTGGACGTAATTGACATCTTCGCAATATTAAATTTCCTGGTCTGTGAACATGGTGTAGTAACTCTTCATTTATTTAGGTCTTTTGTGGGGCGCCTGGGTGGCTCAGTTGGTTGTGTCAAACTTTTGATTTTGGCTCAGGACTGATTCAAGGGTCGTGAGATCAAGCCCCATATCAGGCTCCACGCTGAGTATGGAGACTACTTGAGAATTTCTCTCCCCCTTTGCCCCTCTTCCGTGCCTTAGCACTCTTCTCCCTCTAAAAAAAAATTATCGGGTCACTGGGGTGGCTTAGTTGGTTAAGCATCCACTTTTTTTTTTTTTTTTTTTTTTAATTTATTTTGAGAGAAAGAGAGCAACACAGAAAGAATCCCAAGCACGCTCCATGCTGCCAGCACAGAGCCCAATGCAGGACTCCAGCTCTTAAATTTGGCTCAAATCATGATCTCACGGGTTCGTGAGGTCAAGCCCCGCATCTGGCACCTCACACTGACGGTGTGGAGACTGCTTGGAATTCTCTCTCTCTCTCCCTCTCTCTCTATCCTTCCTGCACACACCCTCTTTCAAAACAAATAAACTTAAAAAAAAATTTTTTTTTTTAATTTATTTAGGTCTTCCGGAACATCTTTCAGTAAAGTTTTTAGAATTTTCTCCATAGAGATCTTGGATTTCTTTAGTTAGATTATTTTAGGCACTTGGCAGTTTTCAGCGCTATTTGTTGATGGATATGGGGCACCTGGGTGGCTCACTCGGTTGAGCGTCTGACTTCAGCTTAGGTCATGATCTCACACGATTCGCGCGTTCGAGCCCCGTGTCAGGCTCTGTGCTGACAGCTCAGAGCCTGGAACCTGCTTTAGATTCTGTGTCTCCCTCTCTCTCTGCCCCTCCCCTGTTTGTGCTCGCTCGTTCGCTCGCTCTCTCAAAAAATAAACATTAAAAAATTTAATGGAAACTATCCATTTAAAATTTAACCTTCTGGGGCGCCCGGGTGGCTCAGTCGGTTAAGCGGCTGACTTCAGCTCAGGTCATGATCTCGCAGTCCGTGAGTTCGAGCCCCGCATCGGGCTCTGTGCTGACAGCTCAGAGCCTGGAACCTGTTTCAGATTCTGTGTCTCCCTCTCTCTCTGCCCCTCCCTGTTTGTGCTCGCTTGCTTGCTCGCTCTCTCAAAAAATAAACATTAAAAAAATTTAGTGGAAACTATCCATTTAAAAATTTAACTTTCTAAGTTCTGATGATATTTAGAAATATAATTAAGTTTCTAAATTGATTTCAGAGATCTTATTAGACTTTTATTTCTAGTAATTTGCCTTATTTTTGTAAGTAATCATAGCATCTGTGGGTAATTGACCGTTTGTTTTTCTTTTCCAGTACTTATACTTTCTTGTATTTTCCTTGTCTTGCTGCACTGACCAGGATCTCCAACATAGTGTCGAATACACATGATGAAAGTAGACTTTTTCGTCTTGGTCCCAATTTAAAGGGCAAGCTTTCAGTGTATTGGCATTACCTAAGCTTGCTGTAGATTTCTTTAGAGATAGCTTCTACTTATTAAGGGATGTCTGTCCTGTATCTCAGATAAATACTGAATTTTATTACATAAAATTTTTTTTACTGCGTATACCGAGGTAGTCCTAGGATTTTTCTCCTTTTGTTGATTAGTGTAGTGAATTAAATTGATTTTTTAAAAATACGAGACCAACATTGTATTCTTGATACAGATCTAACTTGGTTATGATGTTTTACCCTTTTCTGATACTGCTAGTTTTAGTTTGCTAATATTTTGTTTTGGGTTTTTGCATCCACGTATATATATAAATGAGATTGGTCTACGACTTCCCTTTTTCTTTCTGTCTTTGCCAGGTTTTGGTATTGAGGTTGTGCAAATTTCATAAAATAAGGAAAATAATATACCTTCTTCTGTTCTCTTAGTGAGTTTGTAATAAGATTGGGTTTAATTCTTCCTGGAATATTGGGTAGAATTTGCCAGTGAAGTCATCCAGTGAAGCCCCCATCCTAGGACTTTCTTTTATAGGAGGATTTTTTGTGACTCAGTTTCAGTTTATCTTGTTTAACAGTTATAGGACTGTCGGGGTTTTCTATTTGTTTTTAGTCAGTTTTGGTAAATTTTACTTTTCTTGGAATTTGCTCATTTAAAAAAGTTTACGCCCACCCTCATCCTGCAGGAGCTCTAAGAATATCCCCTTTTTCATTCCTATTTTGGCCATTTTGTCTTTTCTTCTTAATTAGAGTCACAAAAGGTTTATTTTTTATTTTTATTTTTTTTTTAATATGTAATTTATTGTCACATTGCCTAACATACAGTATATAAAACGTGCTCTTGGTTTTGGGGGTAGGTTCCCATGGTTCATCGCTTACATATAACACTTAGGGCTCATCCCAACAAGGGCCCTCCTCGATGTCCATCCCCCATTTTTCCCTCTCCCGCTGCCTCCCCCATCAACCCTCAGTTCGTTCTCTGTATTTAAGAGTCTCTTACGGTTTGCCTCCCTCCCTCTCTGTTTGTAACTATTTTTTTTCCCCTTCCCCTCCCCCATGGTCTTCTGTTAAGTTTCTCAGGTTCCACATATGAGTGAAAACATATGATATCTATCTTTCTCTGCCTGACTTATTTCACTTAGCATAATACCCTCCAGTTCCATCCAAGTTGCTACAAATGGCAGGATTTCATTCTTTCTCATTGCCAAGTAGTATAAACCACATCTTCTTTATGACTCATAAGAGGTTTATGAATTTTATTTAGCTTTTGCCTTTCTTGAACTTCTGTATTTTGTTTCTTTTTTCTATTTCTTGATTTTATGATTGGCTTCTTTTTTCGAAGTATACTCTGGTTTAACTTGTAAAGGAACAAATTTTTGAGTTGCTGGCTTATTTTTATTGTATTTATTGATTTTCCAATGTATTTGTATAGAGCTCATTAGTTTTCAGCGTTTCTTCTAATGCAGTGTGTGCACCTAACGCCCTAGATTATACATTTTTAATTTGCGTTCAGTTTAAAATTATTTTTGCCTTTTACCGTTTCTCGTGTGTGTCAGACTTCACATCTCCCTCTCTTCCACTTCCACCTGTAGCTGCAAGGAGAGACTTCAGCTGCCCCTAGTGGCCCAGTGATTGTACGTCAGAACTTAAGATTTAACTTTCAGGCCTGATTCCTGCAGCCGTGTCTGTTAGCTCCCAGAGTAATAGCTTATGAGGAAAGATCAGACCATCGGCCCTATCTTTTCCCGCTTCATACAGAAGAATAAAAGCAGTAAACGTGGCATTTAGCTCTGCTCTCTTTTGAACCACTTCCTGTCTATACCGCTGTGCAAATGGCACTTGGCAGAAGAGCAGCGAGAAGATCCAAAGTCGTGTCCTAGGCTTGCTCCATGTCCTCCCAGGCTAGGTTTTCCCCCTCGCTCGCCGAAGGTTGAATCCGCTAACTCCTGTTTGCAGGGACTACGGGATCATCCGAACTCTGGATTTACCCATCTATGTCACGCGGGTGAAGGGCAACAATGTGTATTGCCTGGATAGGGAGTGTCGTCCTCGGGTGCTCACCATTGATCCCACGGAGTTCAAGTTCAAGCTGGCCCTGATCAACAGAAAATATGATGAGGTACGAAACGAGAGGGCCCCCTAGGGGTGCGAGAGGGCAGCACTGCTTTCTCCCCGAGTCATGTCTCCTTCCTGCCCTGCCGCACCCCACACGTCTAGGTGCTGCACATGGTGAGAAATGCGAAACTAGTTGGCCAGTCTATCATCGCTTACCTCCAGAAGAAGGGCTACCCTGAGGTGGCCTTGCATTTCGTCAAGGACGAGAAAACTCGCTTTAGCCTGGCACTGGAGTGTGGGAACATCGAGGTGAGGGGGACGGGGTCCTGAGCCCCGCGTCGTCACAGAGAACATGAGAGGGTGCGGGCTGCGGTGTGAGGGCATATTCCGGGCTTGCCTCTTCAGCGGGGAGGATGGAGTCTGAGGTGGTCCGGTCGTCAGATGGAGCTGTCTTCCTGTTGCGGCTTGCCCGTCTCTGCTACTTGCCGCCTCTGCTTCCGCCACAGCAATGCTACCGTCCTCATTGTCCGTTACTCTGAATCCAGTAGCCTCTAGCGTAGGAGCAACACGGCAGGGACTCTGCAAGTTCTCATTTCCTTCACCTTTTACTTGCCGATTGGCTGCTCAGATGAACAGGGCCTTAGGAAGTATTGGGACCTAGATGTACAGGCATTATTTTTAAATGGGGAGGTGGCTTAGGTACATTGACTCCCTCGTTCTGAACTTCCTTATTACTTCTTATCTTTTCTAAAGCCCCCGGAGATCTTTAGACCTAGCAGGTGGAAAATAAGGTAGCTAAGCAAGAATTGACCCTGTGGAGTCAGCAACTGCTAGGAGATGATTTTGTTTGTCAGAGTAAATTTCTGAGGAGGAGGATGTGCGATGGGATTCTTCTCTCCGTGGAGCCAAAGGGATCCTGTTTGGGGATAGGATTTTCAGTAGAATTAGACTGAATGGTAGGCGTGATTGCAAGTGTAGAGAGTCTGTGGGAGATTTATGTAGAGGCGGATACTTCGACCATGGTCCCTGGTTTTGAGTCAAGGTACCCGCCAACCTGTGACCTCTGACCCTGGGGGTTCTTTAGATTGCTCTGGAAGCAGCCAAAGCACTGGATGACAAGAACTGCTGGGAAAAGCTGGGAGAAGTGGCCTTGCTACAGGGGAACCACCAGATTGTGGAAATGTGTTATCAACGCACCAAAAACTTCGACAAACTTTCTTTCTTGTACCTTATCACTGGCAACCTGGAGAAACTTCGCAAGATGATGAAGATTGGTGAGCCCCAGAAGCTAAGGGTGGGGAGTGGGGGCCTTGAGGGAAGGTGAAGGCAGGTAGAGGGGAGGAGAGAGGGAACTTCGGAAAGAAGACCTAACCTGGTGTCTTACTGACTTGATGCAGCTGAGATCCGAAAGGACATGAGTGGCCATTATCAGAATGCACTCTACCTGGGTGACGTGTCTGAGCGGGTGCGGATCCTGAAGAACTGTGGGCAGAGTAAGTAAGCATGCGGGACTCACCAGCTCCTTTGCGGCTTAGAAAGTATTTTCTCTTCGTGGTGAGTTACCCACGTATAGTGGTGAGGTATTTCCCTTTGTTGTGCATTTTTCCAGAAGAGACAGCATGCTCCTACCATGCTCAGAAGGCATGCTTCAGGGCCAAAGGGAGGTACAGCCAGAATATTCAGTCTGTCCAAGCACTCTTAGGAAAACAGTTAATAGTCAGGAGGAACTAGGAGGTTAGGAGGTTTTAAAAGGTCCTGAAGCAGATACTCTAGTAAATATAGTTGGTTAGAGGTTGTTAGAGTTTTTTTTTTTTTTTTTTACTTCAAGTCTGGAGGTTTTACTCATTCACTTAATTTGTTATAGTCGTGTTTTTTCAAGTTTATTTATTTTGAGAGAGAGAGCACGTGCGTGCGTGCGAGTGGGGAAGGGCAGAGAGAGGGGGAGAGATTGAGAATCCCAAGCAGGCTGTGTGCTGTTAGCGTGGAGTCCAGCGTGGGGCTTGAACCCCTGAACTGAGATCAGGACCTGAGCTGAAACCAAGAGTCGGACGTTCAGCTGACTGAGCCACAGCCACCCAGGTGCCCTCTTATTTACTTGTTTATATATTCTCAAAGGGAATTTTCTGAGAACCCACTATGTACCAAGCACAGTGCTAGCATTTGAGATACGCCAGGAAACAAGGAAGATGTGATTTGGATGACGGTGCTAAGGAGTGAAGGGGTCAGACTCCGCATGTCTTGCGCGGGTGGAAACAATGTGATCTGTCGAAGGGCTGGATGTGGGATGTGAGGATTGGAGTCAGGGACGATTCCCAGGTTCTTGTCAGCATCGATGCTAGAGCTTAAGGATAAGCGAGTACATCAGTCACTTGCTGCCGTGTGGCAAATTACCCTAGAGTTGAGCAGCTTAGAGCAACAAATGCACGTTACCTCGGTTTACAGCGTGGCTTAGCTGGGTACCTCTGGCTCACTGTGTGTCAGGAGTCTGCATCAGGGTAGGGTGTTGGCCAAGACTGCGGATGTCTCCGGCTCAAGTGGGGAGGATCCCTTCCCACGCTCCCCGCATGGCTGCAGGCAGTCCTCCGGTCCTTGCGGGCTGATGGCTGGGAAATGTCAACCTTCTGCCACACAGGCGTCTCCATAGGGCAGTTTGCGACACGGCAGCTGGCTTCCCTCAGAGCAGGCAATGGCATCCAGGTGGAGGCCCCGCTCTTTGTATCCCAATCTTGGAAGTGGTATTCCGCGGCTTCTGCCACGTCCTGTTTGTTGGAAGCAAGTTAAGTCCGTTCCACGGTTTAGGGGAGGGGATGGTGCACAGGCTTGAATACCAGGAGGCAGAGACCGCCGGGGGACATCTTGGACCCTCTACCACAAAGTCTGTTTTCTCTACAGAGTCCCTGGCCTATCTCACAGCTGCTACTCATGGCTTAGATGAAGAAGCCGAGAGCCTGAAGGAGACATTTGACCCAGAGAAGGAGACAGTAAGTTTTTATTTATGTGAGTGTCTGATTACAGAATTAACTCTGAGATCGGGGGACAGTTTAAACCCACAAGTGTCACTCTCCCATCTGGTTAGCAGGGGAGGCAGGGGAATAAATGAGGTCAAAGGAGGCTCTGTAAACTTCCCCACATGTTTGCTTTTAACCTTCTGCCTTTCAGATCCCAGACATTGACCCTAATGCCAAGCTGCTCCAGCCGCCTGCACCTATCATGCCATTGGATACCAATTGGCCGTTACTGACTGTATCCAAAGGCTTCTTTGAAGGCTCCATTGCCGGCAAGGGTAAGTGCCCACCCCTCCTATAGTGTTTTTGTTGTCGTGTGTTTGTGTTGTGAAGAGCTGTCCTCCAGAGCACCCTCAGCTCTGGAGCAGTGACACGCCAGTCTGAGCTGTGGTACGTTTGTTTGTTTTTTTTTAATGTTTGTTTATTTTTGAGGGAGGGAGGGACGGAGAGAGAGAGAGAGAGAGAGCGAGCATGCAAGGGAAGGGCAGAGAGAGGGGGAGACAGAGAATCCCAGGCAGGCTCCGTGCTATCAGCGCAGAGCCTGACTTGGGGCTGGAACTCAGGAACTGTGAGATCGTTACCTGAGCTGAAATCAAGAGTCGGATGCTTTTAACCCACTGAGTCGCCCAGGCGCCCTGTGTTTATGTATATATGTATGTATGTATTAATAAATAGATCGATGTATGTATGGATTAATAAATAGAGAGAGAGGCAGGCTCCATACCCAGTGTGGAACCCAATGTGGGGCTTGAACTCACAACCCCAAGACCAAGACCTGAGCTTAACCGACTAAGCCACCTAGACATCCCATGTTTTAAAAATTAAATAAGAGTATATGAGATGATTAGAATTTGGAAAATAGGGGGAGAAAAGAGAGTTGTCTTAGTCCAGGCCTCGGGCAGCCACTGTGACCACGTGGGTGTGTTTCCTCAGGTTTTAGCGTCTGTGTGGTCAGTCCTGTTCAGTATCTCATCATTCGTGAGGGACAGTGTTAAGGCACCGAAGCAGCAATGTCAGACTCTGTCCCGTGGGCGTTTGCAGATGTGTGCTACCACCGTCCCCCACTCCCACCCTTACCTGCTCCTGTTGTTTTGGAGATGTCTGCTGGCTTATTTTTCCTGGCTGACAGCCTAGATGGACCCCAGGGCATTTTGTGCCCAGCCCCGCCCTCTCCTCCGTCTCTGACCTACCCTGTGTCCCCGTGCCCTGCACACGCTGGAGTGGCAGTAACTTAGAGATCTCGGCAGGAGACTCCAGGAGTTGCTAAGTAAAAAACGGTTCAGGGGGTGGTGTTTGGTGTCAGCAAGGCCAGTTGTTCCCATCTCTCTTCTACTTCCTCTCTTTTTGAAACCTGCTGCAAGGTAGCATAGCGTCTGTACTACAGAAGTAAATAATAAAAATACTAAGTGGACAGAGGCTTGGCATCTGCTTTTGTAAGGACGCAGCTTGCTTGCAGAAGAGGCCGGATCTCAGACTTGCCTGGCTATAACCAGCTCCTTTGTGTTCTTCTGTCTGTAGGCAAGGGAGGAGCCCTGGCTGCTGATATTGACATTGACACCGTTGGTACCGAAGGCTGGGGAGAGGATGCGGAGCTGCAGCTGGATGAAGGTGAGAGTTCTTCTGGGGGTCTCCTGGCAGGATGGGTGGCCTGGGGTGGGGGGACGGGTGGGGGCTGGGCCGTGGGGCGGTTCTGCAGGCTTCCAGACCGCGGAACCGACAAGGATCCCAGCTTTGGGCTTTCTTCATGCTAAAATTCCGTCACTGCAAATCCGCTTTGAGCCTGGATTTTCCTTACAGATGGGTTTGTGGAGGCTACGGATGGCCTGGGGGATGACGCTCTTGGCAGGGGACAGGAAGAAGGAGGCGGCTGGGATGTGGAAGAGGACCTGGAGCTCCCTCCTGAGCTGGTGTGTGGGGTTCTCGCCCCGGGGAGGCTCCCTCTGGGTCTCCCTGTGAAAGCCGGTGGCCATACTGCCCCCCACCCGTCCCGAGGCCCCCAGAAGGGAGGGGGTGTAGATCCTCCCGACCTGATGCTTATCTCCCATCAGCCGGTCAGGCTGCAGCAACAGCAGCTTATGAAAAGGCAGCAAGCTTTGTCGTCTGAATTGGAGCTTTTGGTTTATCGTTTTGTTACTGGTGAAGCTGCCCCTGTTTTGAGGGTCTTCTCCCACTAGTGCCCCCCGCCCCTTCCTCCCCGGTCGAGGCTGGGAGCAAGGTCAAGGACTGTGTTTAGACTTATCAGAACAAAGTGCTTGAATAGCTTATGAATGACTGATGTTTTTTCTCTTAGGATGTACCCCCTGGGGCAGCCGGGGGTGCTGACGATGGGTTCTTTGTGCCTCCCACCAAGGGAACCAGCCCAACTCAGGTGAGCAGGGAAGCGCCACCCTGCGGGCATGAATGTTTCTGAGCTGGCTCTGCTGGACTCGTGTGTAAAGAACGTGGCTACTCTTCTGCTCTAGGTACAGGGGAGGGTACTTTGGGAAGAGAAGGGGCTGTGTTTCAGTTGGCTTGGGTTTTCTGTTTCTTGTTAGATCTGGTGCAATAACTCTCAGCTTCCAGTCGATCACATCCTGGCAGGCTCTTTTGAAACAGCCATGCGGGTAAGTCTTAGAGTAACGTTGGCTCTTGCGGAGTGTTTCTCGCCCGGGGTCCCCAGGGAGACGGTTGACTCCTCTTAACCAAATGGAAATTAACCTATGCACGAGGGCAGAGGTGTGCATTTATCGTGGAAACCCCGGTCTTGCCTAGGGAAGGTAGCCTCCTAAGGCCTTCTTCTACCGGGTGGATCTTTGCAGCCATCTCCCACCCATTTATAGTCTGCTTTCTGGCTCACATCAGTAAGTTAGCGCCCCCTCAGGAGCGGGTATGTTACAATATGTTACGATAGCAACAGCAGTAACTCCAGTAAGTACAAATGCAACAACCGCTAACATTGACACACTGTGTGTCAGGCACTATCCTGAATGCTTTATAGGTATTACTAAACGAGGTAGGCCCTATAATTAAGTATAATTTACTGATGAGGAAACAAGTACAGAGAAGTTAAGTACCTTGCCCAAGGTTAGCTAGTTTTGCAGTGGCAAGGTCCCAATTTTTATATTTCTTTTCTCTTGTATTCTAGCTCCTTCACGACCAGGTGGGGGTGACCCAGTTTGGCCCCTACAAGCAACTGTTCCTACAGACCTACGCCCGAGGCCGCACCACCTATCAGGCTCTGCCCTGCCTGCCCTCCATGTATGGCTACCCTAATCGCAATTGGTAAGGCCCCTTGCTCCTGGCTTCTGTGTCTTCCACGTGGGGTGGATATTTCAGATGATAGCCTGAGGGACAGTTAATGGTCGTCCCAGAGGGGAGGTTTCCTAGTAGGAAGGAACTTGGGCTCGACACTCTGTGAGGTTTGGTTTATACATCCGCGTCCAGTTCCCCGACCTGTTTCCCCTTTGAGTCTAGTGGATTCCGGGTTATCCCTTTTTCTTCCTACTTTTCCAAACTTCCAGGAAGGATGCGGGGCTGAAGAATGGCGTGCCAGCCGTGGGCCTGAGGCTCAATGACCTCATTCAGCGGCTACAGCTATGCTACCAGCTCACCACAGTTGGCAAGTTCGAGGAGGCCGTGGAGAAATTCCGTGCCATTTTACTCAGCGTGCCCCTCCTCGTCGTGGACAATAAGCAGGAGATTGCGGAGGTAGGAGGGGGTAGCCCACCTAGCCCCGGGCACCCTCACGGTCTTGCCTCTGTGCCGTGACCTTGCTTTGCCCCTCTCTCAAGGCCCAGCAGCTTATCACCATTTGCCGTGAGTACATCGTGGGCCTGTCCATGGAGATAGAAAGAAAGAAGCTGCCCAAAGAGACTCTGGAACAGCAGAAGCGCATCTGTGAGGTACGATCTCTCTGGGCTTCTGCACGGTGCAGAGAGGTCCGCCCCTTCAGCCTCCATTAGGTCTGAATTCTTAAAGTCCAAACCCACATTTCAGTCTGGGGAGTAAGAGAAGTTTGGGCCTACTTCCCTGAGGAGAGGGTGTGTTTTTCTCCGCTTCTTCATTCCATCAGTCCTTCACACCCCGGGGGCAGAAGATGGCTCTGCCTCGTAGTCAGCCCCGTTTTCGTTTGCTTTGTGTTGTGTTTACTGCGTGGGCCGCAGCCCATAAATGACCTATGTCTGCTGTACCATCAGCCTGGCATGTGTCCCCCTCTCTGTCCACCAGATGGCAGCCTATTTCACCCACTCCAACCTGCAGCCTGTGCACATGATCCTGGTGCTGCGCACGGCCCTCAACCTCTTCTTCAAGCTCAAGAACTTTAAGACGGCTGCCACCTTTGCTCGGCGCCTGTTGGAACTGGGGCCCAAGCCAGAGGTGGCTCAACAGGTAGATGGGAACTCCTTCCTCAGGCATAAAGGGACCAGACCGGCTCTCACATGGAGGGAGTAGAGGCCAAGGCCTTTGCCTCTAAAAACAAAGCACTGATTAACAACATTCAACAGAAGGAGGCAACCGAATGCCGTCTTCTCTTTACTTAGTGGCAAGGGTGCTTCCTTTTGTTCTTGGAAAGCGAACTCGTGACTCCTTCAGACAAGGCACAGGTGTAGAGTGACCTGCCACCTAGAAGAGCTCCGCCTTCCCGTCCCTGAGCTCTGCTACCCGTTCCCACCGCTGCTAACCTCCGCACACAGGTCCCGTTACTTGGGGTCTCTGAAGGCATTCCTCCTGGGCGGTGGAAGCCAGTTTTAACCCTTTGAGTCCTGGCTCTGATAATCTCCAGGCTTGGTGGAGGACTGTGGGTCTAGATCCGTGGAACCACGGATACTGAGAAGGGGAGATCCTGATGCAGCAGGAGTGGTCGTAGTTGTGACCCCTTCACGTGTGTCCTGTCCAAAAGGACATACTCGTTCACTCGGTACAATGGCATCTCGAGTCAAGGAAGTTACTGAACCGTGGTGAGTTGTGACGTGCAGCTTTCAGTCCTCTTAAATAAAATACTCCTTCCCTCCCTTAGACCCGCAAAATTCTGTCTGCGTGTGAGAAGAACCCTACAGACGCCTGCCAGCTCAGCTACGACATGCACAACCCCTTTGACATCTGTGCTGCGTCTTACCGGCCCATCTACCGTGGGAAGCCAGTGGAGAAATGTCCACTCAGTGGGGCCTGCTATTCCCCTGAGTTCAAGGGTCAAGTCTGCAAGGTCACTACAGTAAGTACTGTCCTCTAGAAAGACATCCAGGATCTGGAGGGAAGAGGAAAGAAAGAGAAAATAGAAAGAAGCGTGTTGGTTCTTTTTTTCTTCCGTTTTTGCCTCTAGCTCCTTGAGACAGTGATACTAAAGAAAACTAGAGCTTCTCCCCACTGCTGTTTACTGAGCAGTAACAGATCTTAACCACATACTCTGCTGTACTCACTGAGGAGTGGAGAGAGTAAGCTTTCCGGGCTGTGCACCCTCACAGATTCCCTAACTTTTCCGTTTCCTTTTCCACAGGTGACAGAGATTGGCAAAGATGTCATCGGTTTAAGGATCAGTCCTCTGCAGTTCCGCTGAGGCTCCCTCTGGTGCGTGCAGGGTCAAACACCGTATTTTCCTCTAGAGAACCAATCTCTATATCCTAACTTCTTTCTTCCTCAGCTGCCCTTCACATTACTGACATTGAGCTGTCCTGCCCTAAAACTTAATGTCCCTTTCTCCTCTTCTATGGTTAATCAAAATGTCTAGACCTCTCTGTCGTCTTGTCGAGGTGACTACAGTTGTGGTGATCTCCCTCCCAGCTTAGATCGCTCAAGGAACAGATGAAAGTTCCGTGATGAAACTTTGCCTACTGCATTCCTTCAGTGTTTATCTTTTCCCTCCCCACCACCTTTGTATCTTTCTTTTGGATGGAAGGCGGATGTGATAAATAAGGCCGTAACTTTTACTCAGCCACAGCAGACTCTTAGCCATCCCCCCCCACGCCGTTTTCCTTGGGCATGTGAACTCCCAGGCAGGTACCCTGTGTGCGCCCAGGAACTCAAAAGTCTGAGAAGAAACTGGTTTCCCAAGAATGCACATCACTTTTCTTTGGTTTGTTCTTTATAGCCATTGTTCTTGTGTTTGTTTCTCACACTTAATAAAGTAAATTTCTATGACAGTTTTGTGGCTCCATTTGTTTCCTGGACACTCTCACGTTCCTACTTTATGTAGCTGCCCCACCAAAGCAGGTGTCTTTTTTTTCTTCTTTTTTTTTACGTACAGAGAGTGAGACAGAGAATCTGAAGTAGGCTCCAGGTTCCACGTTGTCAGTGCAGAGCCCGACCCGGGGCTTGAACCCACAAACCGTGAGGTTGTGACCTGAGCCGAAGTTGGACGCTCAACGAACTGAGCCACCCAGGCACCCCGATATCTTTTTTTTAATTACAAAAGTAATAAACACCCACTGTCTTTTTAAAAAATACATTTTTTTCATAGGATCTATTAAACTGTGAGAACATAGCAAGTAGCTCCCTTGTTCCGTTACTGACAGCAACCTTTCCCCTTTTGCTAGTTATAGCCAGTACTTACTGAGCACCTACCGGGTACTTCTCGCTGTTCTAGACGTTTTACAGGTAATACACATGTTACAGCGGTTACATTGGCAATACAGGGTTTTGCTTGTCATGTGCTAAGACTACATTGGGTAGATTGGCATGCTGTGTTTTTGATTACAGTTTGTACTTTTCATTTTAAACTGTTTCAGGGGCACCTGGGTGGCTCAGTCAGTTAAGCATCCGACTTCAGCTCAGGTCGTGATCTCACGGTTTGTGGGTTCGAACCCCACGTTGGGCTGATAGCTCAGAGCCTGGAGCCTGCTTTGGACTCCGTGTCTCCCCCTCTCTCTGTCCCTTTCCCACTCTCACTCTGTTTCTCTCTCAAAAATAAATAAACATTTTAAAAATGCTGTAAAATAAGGTTTGGCAACAGCTTTCACTATACATTAGGCAGGAGGTGAATAAATATGGAAAGGAGGTGCTAGGAGTATCACACTAGTAAGGATAGAAAAGCAGAAGCAAGTTTAAGAGATGATGCAAAGGACAAATCATGTTTCAATTCCATCGTAGTTCTCTCCAGTTACCTGCAGTATTTTTCTTTTCTTTTTTTTTTTTACCTCCAGTATTTTTCTTATTAACATGTTTACATTAACATAATAGTATAAAGCCAGGCGAAATACCTGTAATATGTGCTTGATATAACTATAGTCCTATTAGAGACATACATGTAAGTGGGTTGGAGTTAAATGAGAAAGCCTGGAATAACAGGTGTTGGGGAGAAAGCGGTTAATCAGAGAAGGATTAGGTTATAGAAGTTTAGAATTGAAAAGAACTTTAATCTGAGGCCTAGAGTGATAAAGGGTTTTGAACAAAAGTACTTAGTTACGGGGGCGCCTGGGTGGCTCAGTCGGTTCAGCGGCTGACTTCGGCTCAGGTCATGATCGCACGGTCCGTGAGTTCAAGCCCCGCGTCAGGCTCTGTGCTGACAGCTCAGAGCCTGGAGCCTGCTTCAGATTCTGTGTCTCCCTCTCTCTGACCCTCCCCCGTTCATGCTCGGTCTTTCTCCGTCTCAAAAATAAATGTTAAAAAAAAAAAAAAAAAAGTAGTTACAGAATTGGGACTGGGACTTAAGTCTTCTGACTTTCAGTTCGGAATGTTTTCTCCTCACTCACCACTTGTGTCTGGAAGAACACAGTACGATTTGCACAGGTATGATTTACAAACCCTGTGCCCTATCTGTGCCGGAAAGAGTACCTAATCTGGTACCCGACACGGTACTCAAGTGTGCGTTTAGGAAGCTAAGGACGGAAGCCATGAAGTGACTTCATTTAGTTTAGTGTTGTTTTGTTTTTAATGTTTACTTTCGAGAGAAAACGTGAGTGGGGGAGGGGCAGAAAGAGGGGACTCTGCCGCTGACGGCAGGAGTCCCATGCGGGGCTTGAACTCATGAACTGTGAGCCAAACTGGGCCAAACTCAGACGCTCAAACGGCTGAGCCACCCGAGCGCCCCTAAGTGACTTCACTCAGATGTGATTTCTCCCTTTTAAGCTTTATAGCGCTTGACCCTTCTGTGAAAACATTTGCCTTGTATCATCCTTACTGTGTGTACCTGTCAGTCTCATCCTACCTCCAGCCTAATCCTCAGGCAGCTCTTTTACAGCAGGGGCTGGTCCCATCTGTGTCACTCTCCTGGGTTGTGCCCCGCACAGGATCCTGCACAACAGTGGGTGCGCTCTAAATGCTAACACAGATTTGCGTGGGAGGCAGCTCTGACCCATCTGAAGAGGAGAACCATCCCGGAGGAGGGAAGGGGTGTCTGGAGTTGTCTTTTACCGAGCCTCCCCCCCGCTTCACTGGATTAGAGGTTGGATTCTATATGGAGAAAAGGGGATGGTTCGGGGAAGGTAGGTCTATAGCTACCACGATGAATGGTCCTCTGGCTCAGTCCGAGGTTCCAGACTTGCTTTTTCTGCCTGAATTGCTCCAACGCACCCTGTGCTCTAACTAAGCTCCTAGTCCTGTGTCCTTCATTCTGGCAACCCTGTCGGAGAATAGAAAATGAGAGACAGCCGCCGGATCCCGCGGTGAAGTGTGCCTCATCAGGGTCCGGGAGGGCTGCGAGTGGCCAGTGAGCGCCAGCGGGGTTGTAGGCCCTCGCCTAGGAGCTGAGCTTACATCAGTGAAGACCACGGATGGCAGTCCTCGCCCGCTGGGTGTTCAAATTCCACGCAGTGCCTGGGGGGCCAGTGTAAACAAGGAAGTAAAATCAATAGAATGTCAGAGAGTGCTAAGTGTTGAGAAGCATATGATGAAAGAGCCTCTTCTCTGGATAACGCGAGAAGTTGAAATAAAGGAAGCCGGGCTAATCAGTAACCTGGTAGAATTTCACAGTGAGTTTCACTCCGTTAGTTCAACGGTTCCTGGCGAGAAAGAAAAAAAAAAACAAAACCCAACCCACAGAGCTTCCTGTCCCTTTAAAAATGGCGGCTCCGGCCCGGCCTGCACTACTACTGGTTGCACGAGGACAAGGGGAGGGGCGCGGGGCGGGGCCGAGGCACGGACGCCGCGAAGCCCCGCCTCCTACGGCAAGCCGGAGGTAGCAAGATGGCCGCCGCTGAGGAGGCTTGTGGTGCTGGGGCCGACGCGGACCGGGAATTGGAAGAGCTTCTGGAAAGTAAGAACTCGTAAAGGGGAAGGCCCGACGGTGGGCGGTTGTAAGGGCTCATTCCGGGGCAAACTGCGCCCGAGATATCGGGGGCGGAGCGGGAGAGGCTTTCCAGAGGTTGGCCGGGGGCAGAGGGTCTGCCTGTGACTCCGAAGAAAATCTCTGGGTCACCCTCTCCTTCCTCCGCGGCGGGAGCTCGGGAGCCCACGTTGGGCCCCAGAGCGTCTCAGACCGTTGATCTCCCTGCCGGAGGGGAAGCAGTAGCCCGCCGGACGGTGTTTCACGATCCGGCACCGAACTCCCCTAGGTTTCGGTGAGCAAGTTCTTGTTAACCTAACTTCCTTCCCGCCAGCGGCTGTTTTCGGTCTTTGGTGGGCTGCGAACCGACTGCTCGCCTTAAGGGTCGACCAGCCCTTGGCGCGGCCTTCTGTGCGCTGCCCTCTCCCCCCTTTTTTCCTCTCGCCAAGCCTTTCACCTTTCCCTCCCCGGGCCCCATTCCAGTACTTTCACCGTGTCAGACAGCTCAAGCCGACTCCCCTCCATTACTCTGAAAAACTGAGGGGGAGAGGGCTTTAGGGGGAGACAGCTCACCCTCCTGAAAGAGGCTGGATGTTCTTTTCTTCCCCGCCCTCCGCTCTTCTGTTGGTTTCTTGCCCACAGTGGGGCCAGTGTCCTCCCGCTAAGCCCAGCAAGCGGATTGGTGGGGAGGACTCAGGTTTTTAGAGCAGAGGTGAATATGTTTTGTCTCTTGCCCAGTCACAGAGACGTGGGCAGGCAGAAGGATGAACAGAAACGGTGAGGAGTGCCAAGTGACTCTGTGGATTGGCACATAGTTATCTGCGGAGATGAGGCCAGAGGAAGCTCTAGGAACTTTGCCCAGGGAGGGCTGAACCCGTGCTATCCCTCAGTCTGTGCGAGTACCAGGACCCACGGGAAGCGGGGTGGAACGTCTTGTGGCTTTTGCTTTCTTGCCAAAAATTACGCCCTCGAGGGCTCCAGAGTGAGTTCAGGAGTTTAAGGACACCTGTGTTCTCTGCTCTCGTCGGATATTGGTGTGGGATTTCTGGGGAATCGGTAGAATGTGGCAAGGAAGTCACTGCGTAGATGGAGATGTCTTTGCAGAGCTTTTAAGTCTCTCTTTCCTGCTATGAGAGAGACGCCTCTTCCACCTTTAGGGATTTCTTCCTCTTTGATCACAATAAATTGGGTAATGAAGAGGGAAGTGGGCAGCTTACTGAGGGGTGGGCCAGGAGAGGGACACTTAAAAGGGAGATGGCACTTTGAAAGACTGTTCTCGTAATGCTGTGCCCAGAACTTACCCCGCACCCCCCCCCCCCCCACCAAGCCTTGAATCCTCATCCGTCCCCAACACACACACTATGTCTCTTGTCTCTGAAGGTGCTCTTGATGATTTCGATAAGGCCAAACCCTCCCCAGCACCCCCTCCTACCACCACGGCCCCTGATGCTTCGGGGCCCCAGAAGAGATCGCCAGGAGACACTGCCAAAGTATAAATTCCACCCTCTTAAGGGAGGGTGGGGGGGGCGGTGTGGGCAAGCACCTGCAAGCAGAGGTGGGGCAGGCCCCTGTGGGCTGGAGTGGATTGGGGGGAGGGGGCCTGGCCTGACCCTGAGGATGGAGTGGTGGGATCTTGAGGAAGTGCTTCGAAGAGATGGCAGATTTAAAAGGTTGGTTTGGGAATGCCACCCTATACCCTTCCCTCAGTGGCCCGGTGCCTTTCTTACTGTCCTCCTGAAAAGAGGTAGTTAGAATGTCCAGTGGAGGTGGGCAGGAGGGCAGCACTGCATTTCCCTGAGCCCCTGCCTGTGGCTTCTGTTGGTGGGGGCCAAGTAAGAGATGCATTTTGCCCCCCCCCCCCCCTCGCTGCAGGATGCCCTCTTCGCCTCCCAAGAGAAGTTTTTCCAAGAACTGTTCGACAGCGAGCTGGCTTCCCAAGCCACTGCAGAATTCGAGAAGGCCATGAAGGAGTTGGCTGAGGAAGAGCCCCATCTGGTGGAGCAGTTCCAAAAGCTCTCAGAGGCTGCCGGGAGAGTGGGTGAGGAGGCGGCCCTGGGGGGCTGGAGACCCCTGAACAGACCTCCACAGTGTCTGTTGCGCACAGAGAGCACTCTCAGTCAAGCTGACAGCACTCATCATATCACGACCATCGGGTGGGACCAGGAGATGGGAGGAGGGACGGGGACACTGCGTCATGCAAGGGGGCGAGGCTGAAAAGTCACAGAAAAGATTACGGAAAACTGACCATTTTAAAGGTCATAGTGTTGTGGGTGTCTTCGTGGAGAACAAAGTGACACCCGGTTCGAGTAGATCTGTGAAAGTGACTATGAAGGTGACCACGGAGGATTCAGAGGTTTGGAGTGCTAGTGACTCACCAGTAAATGCTGCGTATCCAAGCTGATAACCAGCGCAGTCTGGGGAAGCAGACAGTAAAAATCCAAAAGACTTGGCCTTTCTCGATCTTTCCTAGGCAGTGATGCAACCTCCCAACAAGAATTTACATCTTGCCTGAAGGAGACACTCAGTGGACTCGCCAAAAATGCCACTGATCTTCAGGTGAGGGGAAGGGGTAGGGGCCACGAGAGCCCGTCAGACACATCAGCAAAAAGACAGACTCTCTTGGGTAGCATCTGAAGTCTGTCCCTGCCACACTGTTTTGCTGCTGGCGAGTTTAAATAGTTCTTTCCCACTTGAAAGGGTGCTAAGCATCCCAAGAAGGCACTGTCTTCAGCTTACGATGGGGTCACATCCTGGCCAATCCACCGTAAGTTGGAAATACCACAAGTTGAAAATGCATTTAAGGGGCGCCTGGGTGGCGCAGTCGGTTAAGCGTCCGACTTCAGCCAGGTCGCGATCTCGCGGTCCGTGAGTTCGAGCCCCGCGTCGGGCTCTGGGCTGATGGCTCAGAGCCTGGAGCCTGCTTCTGATTCTGTGTCTCCCTCTCTCTCTGACCCTCCCCCGTTCATGCTCTGTCTCTCTCTGTCCCAAAAATAAATAAAAAACGTTGAAAAAAAATTTAAAAAAAAAAAAAAAAGAAAATGCATTTAATACACCTACCCTACCAAACATCACAGCTTAGCCACACCTACCTTGAGTGTGTTTAGAATACTTATGTTAGCCTGTGGGTCTGCAAAATCGCCCAACACCAAGCCTATTTCCTAGTAAAGTGTTGAGTATCCCGTGTAATTTAGTGAATGCTGTCCTGAAAGTAGAAAACACAACGGTTACGTGGGGACAGAATGGTCGTCAGTGTTATCAGTTGTTGATCCTGGTGATCGCGTGACTGCCTGGGAGCCTCGGCCACCGTGGCATCTCGAGGGAGTATCATCTGCATATCGCTGGCCCCGGTCAAGGATCCAAATTGAAAATTGGAAGTAAAGTTTCTACTGAATGTACATCCTCTTCGCACCATCTAAAACTGAAAAGTGGTCTTAAGTCGGACCATCTGTATTTGCTCACCTCTCTCCTGTCCTTTCTAGAACTCAGGCATGTCAGAGGAGGAACTGACCAAGGCCATGGAAGGGCTAGGCATGGAAGAAGGGGATGGGGAAGGGAACATCCTCCCCATCATGCAGAGTATCATGCAGAACCTGCTGTCCAAGGACGTGTTGTACCCATCACTGAAGGAGATTACAGAAAAGGTTTGTGAACTTCTGTTTCTGCCTTTCCTCCTCATTTTCCACTGTGTCGACGACGCCTGTGGGCTTCCTTGTCTGCCTCGAGCCTACAGAGCTGGAGTAACTCGAGTGCACAATCTCTCTGCTCTTTTCTCCTTTGTGTATTTGGAACAGGAGAGTGGGGAGGAGCTGTGTCTTTGGGAATAAACGTACCCCACTGAAGATGCTTAAGGTAGAAGGGGAGGCTCTTCAGCTCTGGTTTTCTGTAAACTGGTTCGAGGCTGTTGTCTGATCAACCCTTTCTTGTATCTCTTACCAGTCATTTCTCTGACGATGATTTACTGGCTTTATGCTAGAGACAATTTAAGATAGTGTAAAAGATGGTCCTTGCTGTCAGAGAGCTTACAGTTTCACTAAAGAAACAAAACACAGGAACAGAAGCTTTTCAACGACACGGTGCAACATGCGGTCAAGAGTGAAGTGGACAGCGGAGACCAGGAGGCAGCAGACTGGGGTCCGGGTGCACCGAATCCAACTGTCAAGCGAAGAGTGGCTCTTGACGTTTACAAAGGTTGTAAAATCAGAACAGACAAAGGAAAGAACATGTGACAGAGAGATCACACATGGCCCACAAAGGCTAAAATACTTACTGTCTGGCCCTTCACAGAAGAAGTGTGCCGTCCTCTGGTAACTGTAAATGCTGGCACAGCCAGGTGACGTGGTTGGAGTCAGTGCTACTGACGTCTTTAGTTTTGACTTCCCCTGTGTCCCCTCCCCCTTCGCATTTTATTGCTTTTCAGACTTTATTGCCCTTCCTACCCACTGTCCATTAATTCTTCTGCACCCGTTCTCCCTTTCCTTAGTATCCAGAATGGTTGCAGAGTCACCGGGGGTCTCTTCCTCCAGAGCAGTTTGAAAAATATCAGGAACAACATAGTGTCATGGGCAAGATATGTGAGCAGTTTGAGGCCGAGACCCCCACAGACAGCGAGGCCACTCAGAAGGCTCGTTTTGAGATGGTGCTGGATCTCATGCAGCAGGTGAGGCCTCCTCTTGCCACCTGCCCCCTGGTGCTGCTGGGTGTGTGTTCGGTGGAGCGGGTATCTGGGAAGGAGGCCACACTGCCAAACCCAGGTGGAGGAGGGAGCACGAGAGAGGCCACGTAGCCTGGTCCCCAGGAGAAAGGAGAGAGACAGTGGCTCAGATACTTCTTTCGGACTGCCGTTTCGTGGGATTCTCTCCTTCTCAAGTTCCTCTTACTTTCCAGCTACAGGATTTGGGCCATCCTCCAAAAGAGCTGGCTGGGGAGATGGTGAGTATATCTTCTCTTAGATTTGAACCTGAGCCCAAGTTTCTGGAATTCTGTAGTCTCGAATGATTCCACTTGAGGTGATCGCTGTGGCCACTGGGGACGCACCTTCAAAAGCTGTCGCTTGAGGTAAGAGCAGTAATCTCAGTCCCTCCGTCTCTTCTCCAGCCTCCTGGCCTCAACTTTGACCTGGATGCCCTCAATCTGTCAGGCCCACCAGGTGCCAATGGCGAACAGTGTCTGATCATGTGAAACACAACACGCGTTCGGCCCTGATTCCCAGCCATGGGGAACATCTGGAGTCAGCAGAACCACTGGGAGCCGAGGCAGGAGTGTCGTCTGCAAGAGCAGTCTGCCCACTGCCCTCTGTCATCCCAGCTGAGATTGTGCCATACCAGCTGAGGCTCTTACTCTGTCTTTCTGGTAATAAGGCCTATTGTGCGGGCCGTTTCTGTGAACCCTATCCGTTGTGGTTGCTGCTGCTAGCAAAGGCCCAGCTACCTACCAGGTGAAGGAAAGCATCCCTTTGGGGGCATGCCCTTCTTCCCCCTCCCAACTAATGTTATATATGGCCACACTGATGTTCACTTTTACATCCAGGGTCTTTGTGCCTTGTCTCTACTCCCTCTCTCGGACTGGGGAGCAGAGACAGAGTCCTGGGGCTCCGTATCTCTCTAGTTCTTTTGGGAAGAGCCTTTGGAAATGAATGGGGAGAAATTCAGCCTGGGCTGGGGCTCTCGGTCTGTCACCGTGTCCTCTTGCCTTCAGACAGACCATTGGGAATTCCGTGGAGGGAAAGGAAGTAGGGGCTTTTGCCTCTGATCACAGTAGGGTTGAAAGAGAAGCCCTGGGATTCTCCTCTCGCCAGGTGCTGAGCCTCCAGGTCCCTGGTGTAGTTTGAGAACTCAAGTCACCAGGTTGGGTCTTTGTATGACGCTGTGTGATCTGGGTGAACCCAGCCCTTGACCTTCCTGTGCCCCTGCCTCTCCTCCTCTTCTCTCTTTTTAAATACCTGTTTATCCCAGCCCTTCTCTGCACCCAAGCTGTGACAAGGAAGGGCCATCCACTACTCTGATTGGCCTCCTCCCTGGAAAACGTACATAATTACAGTGTCAGGTCTAGGAAATGAAAGACCGTTCTTCCCCAGATGTGTTCTGGCTTATTTGAGACCTCTGATTTCTCTGAATCCTGTCCCTTGATTAAGCAGGTGACTTGGGAATGCGAGTGGGGTGCAGCTCGGGTCCTTTCTCTCGACTAATAAATATTCTGATTGAGGAGTGTGGCCTGTTTTTCGTTCAGGTCTTTCTGTGATCTTCCTCGGCTTCTGTAAGCTGCAGCGTGAGGAATGTTTGCAGACCAGTTCATACCATTGCAGTGCTGGTTCTACCACCGCCCCCTTCCCCAGCTGAGGCTGCCCCTCGGTTGGCCAAGGACGCTGGATGGCCATCTTGCCTCGTTGCCTCTGGGTGTTCCAATCTGGGAAGCCCTTCAGTTGGTGTTGTATCCTAAGGTTTCACATTTTTATTATCGTTAGCGATATATTATTAACGTTTTAAAAATTATTTCTATTATCATTGTTATTTTGAGTTGATCTTGCCCTTCTCTTTGGGAACCACTGCATCTATGGACCTTGGCTGCCATGTGTTAGTGGATACTCTGGTCAGACCAGCTGGCTCTCCTGTCTCAGCACTCAGAAGATAATGCACAGGGCAGGTGACACTCAGCCTCTGAGTCACTTGGCGCTCCGAACATGCCACTTTCCAGGGGTTAAGCTTTCTTACCCTTAAGACGATTCCACACATTCTGTGTGGATGGGGGATTGAGCCTCAAGCTGTTTGGGAAGGTCTAGGTACTGGACCGCATCAGAATATGAAAGCCCCAGTCTGAATCTGACTCCTCTGTTGTGTGGGAGGTGGGAAAAGCGGAGGCAGACTCGTGATGGTGGTCACAGGGCCTGAATGGCCAAAAGTCTCTACCAGCTCCGTCCAAACACCGGACGAGGATAGAGAGGAGGAGGGAAGGACAAAAAGACCCTGTCCCTGAACTATGTACCTGCTGTACTGGCAGTTCTCTTTTACCGATTTTCAGTCCTGCTGTCCTAGTCAGGGCTTACTCCAGGAATCCAGACGGATGCTCTAGTCCAATTTAGTTTTGTTCCCAAGCCATTTGTTTTCATTTTGATTGAACATGAACAAACTGACCTCCAGCTCCTCTCTGTCCCGGAAGCGCTGTTGGAGTGGTTCTGGGCTCGTGGAAGACAGAGCGGTCCTTCTCAAACTGTCTGCTAAAGAGCCAGGGTTTTTGTTTTGTTTATTTCACCCAGTCCTTCGTACGCTCAGATGCGTTCCCGTTGCCCGTGACAAGTGTGCAGTTCACACAGCACGCCACCCACCACGCAGGCTTGGCCACACCCAAGCTGACCAGGCCCCTTTCAGCAGGCTGAGTCCACTGATCATGCCCCTGGACATCACAGCAATGTCGGAACGCTAAGACATCTCTAGACACTCTGAACTTCTAACTCATCGTGTCGCAGACAGGTAGAAAACTGTTCACAGACCAGTACAAGTCTCTGAAGCACCTTGGGTGGCACTGCTCTGGGGCCCTCCCCAGTCTCCACAGCTCCGTCGGCCACACTGGTATGTTTCTGTACTTGTTCTCTCTCACGTGAGGGTTGCCTCCAGTCCACTCTTTCTTTGGCTAGGGTGTGTCGCTGTAAGGACCTCTATATTATTTTTGGAGCCTTTTCTTCTGCTTAAAAATAACCATTAAGAAGTTTAGGTTTAAGCTGTATGTGGAGTTTTTATGCTGCTCTCAGACTTTAAAGGAGGTACCCCTTTGTTCCAAAATTCTGTATGTTAGAAAATAAATTTGTAGTTGTTCGGATGGTTTCATGAGTTAAGAATCGAATTCATACAGAATTTGCGGTAATGAGGGTATTTTCCCATGACTCTGGAGACCATCCTGGCAAGGGCCCCAGGAGGTGCTTATCATACACTGTCACGATGGCTGGGGAGCTTGGAAAAAACGATGGTCCACAGTAAACGAGGTTGAGATGATAGACCTTACGAGAAACGATCAAAAGGCTTAGAGGAAGTGGGCATGTGAGGATGAATGTCTATTACACCGGAAAACCCACTAGCTGACCATGTTCCTTAGGAAGGTCTGGGGACATTTTTGTTTGCTTTATGAAGGAAAGGCACTAATGAATGGGTCACTGGCATCTTTGGGAAGTTTAGAAGTGGCTGTCTCTGTGGGTGGAGGCTGATGGCAGGGGACGTTTAAGAACTGGTTTCCCTTGTAGCAGTGGGGATGATAGGATCCTCGAATGGCGGAAGCCAAGTGGCAACACTTAACTCTCAGAGTCAGGGTGGGTGGGTGGGTTTCCATAGGGCAGCATGTTCAAAGCGGAGATGGCTAATGGAACGTGGGTGGTCCCAGGGACCAGATAAATGGACAGCCAAGCAAGGTATTGGTTTGTATTTAATTAAGAGATCAAGAATGATTGAGCAGAAGAATGAGATCAGTAACTTGAAAAGTCAAAATTCCTTGCCCATTTTTTAGGCCTGAGACAGTTCTTAGATTCAAACTACCAATTGAAAGATCCATTTACTTAGTCAACCATGTATTGGGGGAAGATTGCCCAGATTTTTTAAGTTGGAAAATAGGGATACTGGGCCTGAGTTGACTTTGATACCCAGGGACCCGAAGCGCCACCACAGCACTGCCCTTCCTACGCCCCGTCCTCATCGCAGTAGGGGAATATGGGGTCAGAACGGAGTGCTTGCCTGAATCTGCCTCACGGTGGGTCCAGAAACCCACTTTATGGTCATTTTTTTTTTTTTTCAGTTTCCAAATGTATAATCAGAAAGGACATTCTTGACAATCGGCAGAAAGCCCAAGTAGAAGCTCCTGAAACTGCACCCCTACCTCTACCAAGATAGAAAATAAAAAATACTGCGTTCTGGGGGAAATGGCAGTAATTAGTTCAACGCTTAAAAGGGTAGGCGGATGCTGGAGTGTGGGTCTCCATCATTTCTTTTAATTCCACCCGTCTGGCTCTTGCAAAAACTGGATTGGCCTGAGGCGGATTGCATGGGGCTACTGCAAACTTCGGTGGGTGGTAGTCCAAGCAGTACTGTGTTGGGTGTGTTTCCTCTACGAGAGGAAGTAACACAGCTTCTGGTATAGGTACGTGGTTTTTAATGTGTACTGTCTGACCCTCGACAGAAAGCTTGCCAACCCCTCATCTAGTGAATACGTTCTCCCAAGGAGTATCAGAAACACTTTGCATTCACAAGTGGTGGGCACTAGTATATATTCACAGTCTTGATCTGGAGCTTTGTTATTTCTCCCCCGTCGTCACCGTGTAGTCCATTCTGCGGGGTACCACGTTTGTGTGCTTTGTGTAGCTTACGCTACGCAGGGATTAAGGACATGCTAATCAGACTTGATGAACAAGCAGTGTCAAGTATTCTGGTTTCCTTGGTGAGACACATGCACTCCGGAGAGTGGAAAATAAATCCTGCAAAGATGCACGGTCCTGCCACGTTGGTTAAGTTTGTAGGAGTCCGGGGAGCTGGAGCATTCTGGGACATTCTCTCTAAAGTAAAGGGTAAGTTATTGCATCTTGTGTATTTTACCCCAAGAAAGAAGCGCGGTGCCTTAAGTAGGCCTCTTCAGTTTTGGTGGCACCGTACTCTGTGCTTAGGGATGCAAGAAAGGCCTCTGCAGCAGGTCCAGGCTATGATATACAAGCAGCCCCGCGGCAGGGGCCGTATGACCTGGAAAATTCTGTGGTACTAGAGGTATCTGTGGTAGGAAGAGATGGTGTGTGGATTCTCGGGCTATCCTCAATAGGAGAGTTCCAGCATAGATCTCTCGGGTTCTGGGGTAAGGTTATGCCATCTGCAGTAAAGAAAGTTTCATCATTTGAAAAGCATCTCCTGGCGTACGATTAGACCCTGATAGAGACTCAGTGCTTGACCACAAAATATCAAGTGACTATGTGAGCAGTTGCCCATATAACCAGCTGGTTATTGTGAGACCTGCCAAGTCATGAGATTGGGTGGATACAATAGCATTTCGTCTTACAATGGGAACAGTACCTTTGGGAAGAAGCCCAAACAGCCTTGGTGGGCACGAATAAGTTAACCTGAACAAGGGTCCTCAGTTCCCCAGATTACGTACATCTGTTACAGTGATAGCTTTGTCCTAGCCCATGCCTGTGGCAACAGGAGAAATCCTGCAACCATTTGGCCAGACGAGAAAAAAATTCAGGTCTGGTTCGTGGAGGAGTTGGTTTGATATGTTTTAGGGCGAGCCAAATATGGACTATCGCTTCTCAGTGGCCCCATCTGGAGTGGTCCTAAAAGTCAGTGATGAGGGCAAATTCTCAATCAGTAGGTCTTTAGGCAGTGTAGGTGATTATCCGCTTTGGAGAGTGAGAAGTGGCCTGAGGCAAGGGTATATGTGAACTCAAGGTCAGTGGGCTGGTTGGTCAGGGGCCCAGAAGGTGCAAGATAGGAAAATGCGAGAGAAGATCTGGTGAAGAGCATTTGGGGGGGTCTGTGAGAGTGGGACTTACTATAGCGTTCACCAGAAAAGTGTTAGCTAATAACCAAACGGACAGGACGATTTGACGAGGAACCTCACCTGGCCCAGTTCTTCCAGTGTGCTCATGAGTAGAATCACCCTGATGGCAGAGATGGAGGCTGTTTATCGGCCTCTTAGCATTGGACGCCTCTCTTGCCAGAGGCTGACCTAGCTATTCTAAATGTCTAACCGGTCAGCCACAAAGAGCAATGCTGATCCCCCAGTTCAGTACCACTGCTCAGGGAGAACAACCAGCCACTTGGTGGCGACGATTCCATTCTGGAAAAGTCAGCAACTTACTCTGATCCCATATCTTGCTTTGCTTATCCTGCCTGGAGTGCCTTAGCTAGTAGGACCATCCAAGGACTCAGACGCGTTTGATCTACTGGTATAGGATCCTACATAATAATGCTTTGGAACAAGGGACCCGTTTAATGACAAAGCAGGTGCAGCAGTGGGCGCATGACAATGGGGTCCACTACTGTTACCAAATACCTTTCCATCCAGAAGCTTTTGACCTGGTAGAGCATTGGGATGGCCTTTGGAAGGTGCATTGGTGGTGCCAGCAAGAACGGGGTGCTGTCCTTTACAATACAGTGTAAACCCACATGACCATAATGGGGTGCTTTATCCTCAGCCCCTAGGTAGAATCCAAGGGCTCTGGAACCAAGGGGTGGAAACAGAAGTGACCCTATTCAACATCACTCCCAGTGATCTACTTGAGGATCAGGGGGTAAGGGGTGCCGGGAGGATGCTTCTATCAGGCACAACATAAGAATGTCAATAAACTTAAAGAGATGACCGTCATCTGGTCGCTTTGAGCTCCTAATGCCTGCAGACCATCAAGCAAAGAAGTTACCATACTGTTTGGGACAATTGACTCTTACGAGAAGATAGAACTGCTGCTAACATGGACACAGTGGGAAGCATTTGATGCGCACGTGATCCTTGGGATATCTCTTGGGCCTCCTATACTCAGTTTTAACCATAAATGAGTAAGTAAAGAATTACAGCCTGATTAAGGGCATGATCTCTTAGGGCTCGAAACCCTCAGGAATGAGGGTCTGGCTTACTCCACTGGGTAAGCCATCTTGACTAACAAGTGCTAGTCAAGGGGGAGATGACTCGACTGGGTGCTAGAGAAAGGAGATCATAGCATTTACAGTTTAGGGACTCCCCTTGTAAGTGTCCCCAGAAGTTAGCCAGAATGCCTGGATAGAATGGACTTATGTACAAAGCATATGGATCTGAGCAATGCTAGAAGCGGACTACATAAACATTGTTGGTACCCTGTCCAGATCCTCTTTACCAGGAAGTGTAAGTTTTGGCTGCTGATAGCTCACAGCTGCATCCTCTTGAGAATTGCCCTCTGTACCGACAGGAACCCCTTCTGGAAACTTCTGGAAGGTTATTCCCTCCTGGGGACAGCATCACGGCCAATGGTATGATGCCGGTTTTGGTGAAGAAGTCAGCTGGGATTCTGCTGGAGATTGCATTATCAGCAATGACATGTAATCATTAGTTGTGTTATCAGTAAATGATAATAGATAATTCCCCCCTTTCCTCGAGGTGGGACAAATGTGCCATGTATATGCCAGGAGTTCCCAGTGGAGGCTAAATGTAGGAGCCCTATCTTTACCTAACTTTTCCCCCTGTCTTACCTTGCTTGCCTCACTCCATTTACAGGTTTTACTTGAGAGCACTTCCTCAACGTACCATTTGCATGGAATCCCTTTTTTGAGCTCAGCTTCTAGGGAATGTAGCCTAAGGCAGGAGAACAGTGGAGCCAACCAAGAGAGGAGAACAGGAGCAGTTTGAGTTTGACCGAGGTAGAGCAAAGGTGAGTTCAATTTGGAAACATTAAAGTACCATTGTCTGGAAGAGAAGGGAATACCCTTAACCTGATACAAAGCATCTATGAAATCCCTACAGCTTACGTTATACTTAATGGTGAAAGACTGGTTGCTTTTCCCCCTACGATCAGGAATAACACAAGGATATCAGCTTTCACTACTTATATAAGGTTCTGGCCAGGAAAGTTAGGCAAGAAAAAGAAATAAAAGGCACGGACATTGGAAAGGAAGAAATAAAACCGTATTTATAGACGGCATGATCTTGTATATAGGAAATTCTCAGAATATAGGGTCAATTTACAAAATACATTGTAGTTCTATACATTTGCAATGAACAATCCAAAAATGAAGTTAAGAAAATAGTCCCATTCACAATAACATCAAAAAGAATACTTGGGGAGGGGTGCCTCGGTGGCTCAGTCAGTTAAGCATCTGACTTCAGCTCAGGTCATGATTTCATGGTTCGTCGGTTCGTGCCCCGCATCGGGGTCGGTGCTGTCAGCTCAGAGCCTGCTTCAGAGCCTCAGTTTCCCCTCTTTCTCTGCCCAACCCTAGTCACTCGCTCACTCCCTTGCTGTCTCAAGAGATATATATATATACATATGTATATATATATATATGTATATATACATATATATATGTTTGGGGAAAAAAGAGGGGCGCCTGGGGGGCTCAGTCGGTTAAGCGTCCAACTTCGGCTCAGGTCACAATCTCGCGGTCCGTGAGTTCGAGCCCTGCGTCGGGCTCTGGGCTGATGGCTCAGAGCCTGGAGCCTGCTTCCGATTCTGTGTCTCCCTCTCTCTCTGCCCCTCCCCCGTTCATGTCTGTCTCTCTCTGTTTCAAAAATAAATAAATGTTAAAAAAATTTTTTTAAAAAAAGAGTACTTAGAAGTAAATTTAACAGAAGTGTAAAACTATACTGTGAAAACTATAAAACGTTGACAGAGGGAGATCTAAATAAATGGAAAAACATCTCATTTCCATAGAGCAGGACACTCAACATCATTAAGAGGGCAGTACTCCCCAAATGATCTCAAGAGTCAGTGCTTTCCCTCCCTATCAGAATCCCAGCTGACTTCTTTGTGGAAATTGACTAGCTAATTCTAGAATTCACATGGAATTGCCGTGGACTCAGAATAAGAAAACAGTCCTGAAAAAGGAATAAAGAAGGAGGACTCACTCTTCCCAATTTCAAAACTCACTATAAAGCAATGGTAAAACAGTCTGGCATTGGCACAAGAATAGACATTGATACCAATGGGATAGAATTAAGAGTCCAGAAATAAACTACATCTTTGGTCAACTGATTTTTCACAAGGGTGCCAAAACCAGCCAGAGGGAAAGAACAGTCTTTTCAACAGGGGTGCTGGAACAACTGGACAGCCACATGCAAAAGAATGAGCTCAATCCTTACCTCACATTATATGCAAAATTAACTCAAAACAGGTCAAAGACCTAAAAGTAATAACTAAAAACAGAGGGGTAAAACTGTCATAACTTTGGACTTAGCTAAGGTTTCTTACATATGCCACCAAAAAGCATGAGCAGCAAAACAAAGATAAATTCACCAAAATTAGAAAGCTTTGTGCATCAAAGGAGACCATCAAAAATGAAAAGACAATCCACAGAATGGGAGAAAGTATTTGTAAGTAATATACCTGATAAGGGACTTGTATCTAGAATATATATTCTTACAATTCAGTAAGAGGAAGACAATTTAAAAACGAGCAAAAGGATCTGAATAGGCAGCTCTCCAAAGAAGACAGAAATGTCCAATAAACACGTGTAAAAATGCTTAACATTGTTAGTCATCAGAGAAGTGCAAACCAAAACCATACAGAGATACCACTCCATATCCACTAGGCTGTCTAAAATTAAAAAGTCAGATAACAAATATTGGCCAGGATGAGGAGGAATTGGAACCGTCATACACTGCTGGTGTGAATGTGAACTGGTACCACTGCTTTGAAAAACAGTCTGTTAGTTTCTCAAATGATTAAGCATATGGTGAACCATGTGACCCAGAAACTCCACTCCTAGGTATATACCCAAGAGAAATGAAGTGAAATATAAACCCATACAGAAACTTGTACATGAATGTTTATAGTAGCATCATTCATAATAGCCAAAAGAAACAACCAAACTGTCGGCAGATGATTGGAAACACAAGATGTGATGTATTCATACAATGGAGCGGTATTTGATCTAAAAAAGAATGGAGTACTGACACATGATACAACATGGATGAACCTTGAAGACATGCTAAGTGAAAGAAACCGATCACACACACAAAGTGTATTATATGATTCCTTTCATATGGAAGTCCAGAATAGGGAAATCTACAGAGACAAAGGAGTTAATGGTTTTTTAGGCTGCAGTGGGATGGGAAGATAGAGGGTGGTAGCTAAAGGGTACCCGGTTTCTTTTCAAGGTGACAAAAATGGTTGAAAACTATCTGTGGTGATGGCGGCACATATCTGTGAATGTACTAAAAACCATTCAATTGCACACTTAAAATGGGTGAACTGTATGGTATGTGAATTTCATTTCAATACAGCTGTTTGGTTTTTTTTTAAAGTGCCACTGGCTATCAGGTATGTGAGTCTAGAGCTTGAAGAAGCCTGGATTGGCAATAAAGACTGGGACATGGATGGTGGTTCACACTGTCAGAATGGATAAGATCACTTTGGAAGAACACTTAGAATGAAGAGTGAGAACAGCTCATGAAATAAATGGTCAGGTGATATAAATAGAACTATGACATACAGTGTCACAGAAATCCGTGAGATTGGATATTTAGAAGGGGTGACGATCATCACAACCTCAAATGCAACAGGAGAGCCCAAAATAAGATTTGGTGGCAATAGCAATGGTGTCCAAAGCAGTAAGCATAGAAACCAGATCACGGAGTGGGAGGTTTTCATCTCGAGAGCTCCACTAAAGTCAGTCTTGTTGAGGTCTTAACCTCCATGTTTCCAAATCCAGTGGTCAGTTTTCAGTCCTCAGACTCTTAAACAGGAATGAGAGTTCATAGTGCCCTTCTTGAAACATTTATAAAATTTGTTTTACAGGATTCCTTGCTCTTTTGGGTTTTAAGTTCTTTTTCTTGGTTGCTCCTTTAAAAAAATTTTTTTTAATGTTTATTTATTTTTGAGAGAGACAGAGACAGAATGCCAGTGGGTTAGGGGCAGAGAGAGAGAGAGAGAGGGAGACACAGAATCGGAAGCAGGCTCCAGGCTCCGCGCCGTCAGCACAGAGCCCAGCGCGGGGCTCGAACTCCTGAGCTGTGAGATCATGACCTGAGCCGAAGTCAGACGCTCAACCGACTGAGCCACCCAGACACCCCCCTTGGTTGCTCCTTTTAAATAAATTTTGCTGGATATCTTTTTTCCCTGACCTTTACTAGTTGGAGTGCCTTGGGATTAGAGGGCTCAACTTATATATAGACTCTGCTTGTCTTCTCTTGCGTGTTAACTAAGTGAGCACTCCCCACTGCATGGTTATAGATGCCATTTATACGTTAATAGCTCCCCACTTTGTACCAGCAATTGTCTTCTCCTAGGAGCCTCAGATTCATATTTCAATTGTTTACTCAGAAGCTCCACTTGGAAATCTAATAGGCACCTCCAGTTCAACATGTCTAAAATAGAACTGGACATTTTTCCAACAAAAACCCTCCTCTTGCTCCCCCCTCCTGCCTGGAGTTCTATCTCAGTAAATGGCCCGACTGTTTATCCTGTTGCTCCAGTCCAAAAGCCCGAGACAGCCCGCCTCTTTATCTTGCACTCCAGACTCACTCTATTAGCAGGGCACCTCTGCCACCTTCCACGTTATTTCCCGAATCCGGTCACTTCCTGCCACTTCCACTGCAACTCTAGTCTTGCAGATCTTTTGCAACAGCTTCCTAACTGGTCTTTCAGCTTCCATTTTGCCTCCCTGCAGACAGTGTTCAAAGAACCAACCAGACCAAATCTCTTCATTTATAAATCAGATCGTGTCACCTTTTTACTCAGAACCCTCCATGGCTTCCTAGCACCTGTAGGAGATACAATCCTAAATCGTCTTCTTGGTCTATAAATCTGGGAGTAATCTCTGACCACGTTTCTCTAACCTGCTCTTTCGCCACACTGGCTGCCCTGCTGTTCTTTGAACACACCAAGCCCACTCAGGCTCCAGGTCTTTTTACCTTGTTGTTTCCTCTGCCTAGAAGGTTCTTCCCCCAGTGGATATGATTCACTCTCTCACTTCAAATCTTTATTCAAATGTCACCTCGGCAGAGGGCCTTCCCCTGAACCGCCTCTGTAAAAGAGCACACCTACTCAGGTAACCCGCTTTTACCCTGCTTTATTTTCCACTAGTCTTCTTAATATTATTATCTTTCTGACCTTCCCCTCCCTTTACAGTCCCAACCCTCTGCACTGATAAATAAGTTCTGTGAATGCAGGAACGTCGGTGTGTTTTCTTCACTGCTTCAGCCCCAGTACCTAGAACAGGAGCTTACGGACGCCATAGGAATTCGGTATATGTTGACGGACTGAATGAAAGAACGGTTGGAATGGTGAGGCATCAGACAGCTGCTTTGTGCTCTGGTCCTCTTCTAGATGTTGGGGTGACAAAGGTGACAAAGACACAGTTCCTGCCATTATAGAGCTTATATTCTATGGTATTTTCCAGTTACAAATGCATAATTATAGCTTAAATGTCACAGGTAAAAATCGTCATGAAAAAACAACGCGGAGTGAGAAGGCAGAGGAGGATGGTGGTGTGGGGTATCATTCTAGTTGGAACAGTCAAGAGCTGCCTCTCTGAAGGAGGAGGATTTCAGTAGAGATCTGAGTGGAGAGAGCAAGTCTAGTAAAGATCTGCTAGAGGAAAATCCCGAGAGGGAACAAATGCAGAAGCCCTTAGGGATGGATCATGCTTTGGCTGCAGCTAAGAGTGGAGAAGGCCAACAACGCTAGAGCAGAGGTAGGCAGTATGGGAGAGGAAATCGGAGAAATAGGCGCCAGGTCATGCATGTAAGGCCTTCTTTGGAAGCCTGTGTGTGTGTGTGTGTGTGTGTGTGTGTGTGTGTGTGTGAGAGAGAGAGAGAGAGAGAGAGAGAGAGAGAGATAGGGAAGCTTTGGGGGCAATAATATGGCCTGACTTACATTTTAGGCCGCCAGTCTGGCTGCCTTCCAACTAGCAAGTCAATCATGGAAGTAGACAAACCAGCTAGGCGTTCATATGTTCATAAGTAACATACAATGAATTCTAATAGGATGGTAGTGGTAGAGGTGAATGGGGTCAGGTTCTTGCACCGTGCCCCGGTCAAAATGCCCTGCGCCCGGCAGCAACCTTTCCAGGGATCTCCCGCAAGCTTCCTTCAGGTGTCAGAGCCAAGCGGTGTCCACCACCAAGCCCATTCTGCGGAACTTGCGACACCCGCCCCCCCCCCCCCCCCCCGCCTCCCCTTCGGAGAAACAGCCTCTTGAATCGCTCAGCTGCATCTGAAGCTTCCGAATCCCTTAATTTAAAAACGGGTAAATGGAAGCTCTCGCGGGGAAGCGGGTCTCAAAGGGATTGAAACCACTTAAGGAAACAAGGTCCTCAAAGGAAATGGGGTTTCCACAGGGAGCCTGGCAAGCACTGCCTGTTCCCAGTGTTCAAAAACAGGGCGGAAATGGAGGCCGCCCAGGAGGTTGCCCTCCAGTCCGCTGGAAGGGAAATTCGGTTCCACCGCAGCCACAAGTCCGGGAGGCCCCCTGCCCCCGCGTCTGCCCGCAGCCGTGCGAGAGGCGCGAGCCCCTCCGAGCACGCCGCGAAAACAGCTTCGCCTCACGGGAGCGCGCACGCGCCCCTTGCTCTGTTTGCCGTTGGCCCTAAGCCCCGCCCCTTATGCGTCCTCCGCGGAGGGCTGGGAGCCGAGAGCTCGCGCGACCACTCTTCCTTCAGTCTTCTCCAGCACCTCGTCGCAAACGGGGCCGGAAAGCGTGGCGGCGCAGGCGCAAGCGCCGAGAGCGGAGGCGGTGGTGGTGGCGGCCGCTGGCCAGTGTAAGATGGCGGCGGCGTTGGTGGCGGCAGTGGACGGGGCGGCTGGGCCTGGAACAGTCGGAGCAGCCGCTGGCAGAAGGATGACCCAAGACGGGAAGCGGGCTGCTGAGCCTCGCCGGCTCCCGTGCTTGTAACTGCCCCAGCCGGACACCCCCCCCTTGACCTACCCGGTCCGTGTCTCGTTCCGGCTTGGCCTGACCCCCTCGCCCCTGGCCCGCTCCCCGTCAGGATAGATTGGATTCCTTTCCCAAGCTCCCGGGGCTCAGGTCTTTTCCTGGCCCCGACCCGGGTCTCCGCCGGGAGGACTGGCTGCCCTTGCCTCAGGTCAGCCCTGGGGTTGCCCCCAAGAGCCTGCCCCACGGTCCACAGGGACGGCTTTGCTGCTCGGGTGACCCGTTTGGGTGCGCGTGTTTACCCCCTTAGGCTGGGGGAAGCGGTCGCCCTGCGTCTCCCCGTCACCTCGGGGCCACCGCGCAGTGTGCCCCCCTCCCCCATCCCGAGTTCTCGGGCCCAGCACCTTGTACGGAAGGCCGAGGTCCAAGTCAGTTGTCGCCGTCTGGTCTCGCTCCCTTTGTAATACAATTCTCGCAGCTTGCTTCCCCTCACCCCCAGATCTTCCAGGGCCCCGCAGAACCGTACCCTTTTGCTCCCTGTTAGTTGGAAAGCATCTGGTGGCTTGAATTTCTGACTCATATGATTGTCGCTGGAGTCTCTGTAAACAAACCGGCACTAACGCTATCACATTCTCTCCGGGATTTCCCCCCTGCCCTGTGGCTTCTTGTTGAGAGGTTTGGTTATGGGTTAGCAGCGACAAGATTCAGGTTTTCCTTTTAAATGACTTTTAACGTTTTAGCGGAGCTGGGAGATGACTTGCCTGGTTCGTGGTATTTCTGTAACTGCCTGGGTTATTTATTCAGTAGTTGGGCTTACTCTGGTTTTAAACAGTGCCGAGGAGGTCTGAAAAGGAACTAAAATGTATTCACAGATATGTCGTGTTATGGTCAGTAGAGATACTTTTGCCATTTAAACTTTAACTTTTCTCAGCCCTTCAGTGAATCAACCGACCTATTTTCTCAGGAGCTCAGCCTGGCCCAACTTCAGTGATAAAGAAGGAAAGGTGAGTAGGAGTTGAAGGCATTTAAATTCCTGAGCCCAAGACAGACCCTACCCTGATGCCCAAGTGCTGACCACTACAGTCATAAAATTCCTACCCCAGTATCCCAAAGAGTTGGGGTGTTGTTCTTGGCTGTGTTCCAGCTCCGGTTAAATTACTTTGACAAGTTTTATGGGCTGTGGGCGTCTTGACTTTCCGTCCTAAACTGTTGCTGTGTATCTTCAAATAACGCACCCCGCCCCCCCCCCCCACCTCGTTAAGCCTAGAAGGGAATGTGTCCCCCTCTTCCTTTATTCATTTGCCTTGTGTGTTGCTTTTCTGTGGATCGTGTTTCTTACGTCGTTAAAAGCTGGGAATTAGTCTGCCTGAGTTCTCTTCAGCCTTTTGTCAAATCGAGTCGCTTCCCTTCTCAGGGCTTTGCATTGTTACTTGTGTTTGGAGGAGAATCTTCGGCTGCTTGTCCCCGAAAGCTGGGAAGTGGTGCTGGGGAGGTCGGCGTCCGAGTTCAGTCCACTTGAGAATTCCAGTTTTGCAGGACATCGTAGTCAAGTTGGGGTTAAAAAAACCCAATCAGCTGCTCTTTAATAGCCGGTCTGAAGAATTTGGGGTCAGCCGAGGAATCATCTTGTGCATTCAGCAGCACAGGCCAGGGTCAGAGAGGGAGTCAGAACATACTCGTAAACGTAGTTTTTGTAAGACTCCTGGGTTTCTGGTAGCGGAGGATAGTGCTGTGGTTGAAGTCCACGGGATGTGACAGAAGAGCTGAGTGGCTCTGGGAGGGAGGCCTGGCTGATTCTTCATACGTTCAGGGTAGGTAGTAGGTAAAGGTTGGGTGGGACACTGCTGAGTTTTGTTCCGTGTGGTGTCCTGATTGGAACATCAGCCGGGCATGTCTGTGTGTCAGTGAGACAGATAAGTACAGCCGTTAGAGCTGGACAGATCAGAACTTAACTACTGTACTAAGATTTATTGGCCATGTGACCTTGGGCAAGCTACTTAAACTTCTCTGACTCTTAATTGCCACATCTCTGAAAGTGGGATAACGCCACTTACCTCCTACAGTCATTGTTGGTCTTGTGGGAGGGAACCTGTGTGAAGCTCTTATATTGTGCCTAGCGCATGATAGACACTGAAAAAATGTCTTCTGTTTTCTTTACACATTGTTGCTATGGCTTTGAATAAGGCATGCGCCAGTTTCTACTTCTTTGCCTTCTGCTTTCCAACGTAGTTTCCTTTTTATTTTTTTATTTTTTGTGAATCGTTTTTAACTGGTCAGCTTAGATGTCTGCTTTGTAGGCACCCATCTACAGTTACCTTCTGAACATGATTGGCGTCAGTGTGGTGGGGGTTCAAGACCAAGAACAGCGGAAATAATTAGACGTCCGTGTGTATGTGTCTCTCTAAATAAATGCGTTCTTAGACTAAACATCAGTGTATCTCCTTAGTTCATCGCCTCCTCCTCTTGGTCTCTGTTCATACACACCTGGTCAGCGTTGACACGAGGATTGGAATTCCTTCCCTTGCTGCTTCAGCGTTCACTGCCTCTGCTCCAGCTACCCCTTATGCCTTTTCCTTTTTTGCCTTGACGAGAATACATTTTTTCAAGCTCTTGGGCTCTGCAGTGACCCCCATCAATAGATCATCAGAGGCCTAGACCATGAAAAGGTCTCCTTGTTCTCGGAAGTGAGTCTGGGCTAGGGAGCTAGGAGTGTGGAGCGTTTTATTTCATCTCCCCAGCTGGCCCGTCTTAACAGCATGATGGCATAGATGCAGGTTTTTAACCTTCTCTTGTTGGCTTTTCTTCTACGTTTTTGGGGGAGGTAAGGGCACATGAAAATTAAAGTGTTGATAACGTCGCAATGAAATCAACCGTATTCATTCAGGCCAGTGACCAAATTAGAGTTGGTCAGCTTTCGTTACCACCACCACCAAAAGTAGACTTGGGTAGAGGGTGTTGAGGTGGACTGAGACTGCATTTTTATTATTATTATTATTTTTTAATGTTTTTATTCATTGATCGACAGAGAGTGAGCGAGCACGAGTTGGGGAGGAGCAGAGAGAGACAGAGATACAGAACCTAGAACAGGCTCCAGGCTCTGAGCCGTCAGCACAGAGCCTGACACGGGGCTCGAACTCACGAGCCCTGAGATCATGATCTGAGCCGAAGTCAGATGCTTGACCGACTGAGCCACCCAGGCGCCCTGGTTTATTACTTACGTTTTTGTGAGATCTGGAGATCTGTGTTGGGAGAGGGGTGGGGTGGGAGGAGAAAAGGAGATATGTTGAAAAAGGTATAACTTTGTTCCTTATTACTCTGTGTGCTGCGTGAGAATCTCTCCTCCCCCAGGGATTTCACCTTCTGTGCTTCAGGTGACATCTGTGTATATAGTGAACCAGGATTCTTAGTTTGTGGGCCACAACGATAAAATTCTTACTTTTCTGAAGTTATTTTATATTTCAGGGCGTCGCATAAGACTTGTCGCATCTTAGTAGGAAGTATTTCCTAGCATGGCTGAGTGGGAGGGTAGGTATGCTGGTGACTGTGACCTTAGTTCCCACCACCAGCCTGACAGGGCACTGTATACAGCAGTCTGTGGAATGTATAGGAACCAGCACCAGTGCTGTGATCCTTAGCGTTCACTGGGATCAACCTAAGACAGGCTTGTCTGCAGAGAGAGTAAAAGAAAGCAGCCTTTTGGTGGCCTGTTTAAAACAATACTGACATTTCAAAAGCAAAAGGACTCTAGAAGACATTCTGCAGAAGTGTGCCCTGTTGTGGGAGACTGAGACCTTCGAGTTTCATGCTCTCGGTCCTGTGTTCTATCAGGTGAGTTGCAGTGACTAATTAACCTTTGTTTTCAGGAGATAGATTTGTTTCTGGATTGTTTCTACTGGAGAAAAGTTATTCTAAACATGTCTAGGAATTTTCCGGATTATAAAAGACAGAATTAAGAGGTTTTTTTTGCATAACATTGGCGTTAAAGTTAGTCGTTAAGACTGAATTAGCTTTTTCTTTTTTAAAAAAACAAATTATCGGTAAGCCAAGATAATCGGCTTACACTCAACCAGTTTGGAACCCCGGGCAACTAACTGGAAGAATTGAACCAGCAGTGGACACGGAGGTAGTGACACGTGTATATCTTCATGTCAAAGCTACCTGCCAATGATTTTAGGTTAGCTTCACAGTAATAATGAAAACTTCATCTTAATGTTTTTGTGCCTGTAGTAGAGGAACTGTGCCACGGTTAGGATTGGTCAGAAATTCTTGTTTACTGATTCAGTTATTTTCTTGGAGAAGAAAGTCCTTGAGAGGTCTTTGAAAGTTAGTGCGTGATGAATTTTGTGACTCGGTCACGCTTCTTTAGAGCAGGCTTCTATCTGTGTCTCTGTTAGGACCTGGTTTCTGGGCCAGAAGCCCACTTTCTCAAGTGCTGCCTTCACCTCTGGAGTGTGCGCGCTAAAGATAAATTAATGAACTGAGTCTGCCCTGAGTTTGCAGATAGGGCCTGGGGAGTGACTAATATGACAAAGACGGCATCTTTTTAATGAAATGTAGTATGTGTAATAGATCGGGTTATTGGCGACATTTTTGGTATCGCGTGTGAGAGGAGAGGTTAGATATTTGCTCTTGTCGTTGATACGGATCCTGTGCAAGGAGGCCTGTCCAAATTCTAACGTGGAGCATCCGTGCTTGCCTCTCCTGTCATTTTGTTGTTGTTGTTCTGGTTTTTCTCAGCCATCTGGAAACCTGTCGTAGGATCTACCTCTAGTGGTAGCCAGGAGGCTGTATTCCCCTGGTGTAGTTTAAGCACTGCCACATTATCGGACGTGTTTTTGACCTTATTTTAGGACCCAGCATTAAGACTCTTCCCTCTCACCTAGTGCAGGTAGGAGGGCACTTCTTGAGGTTTTTAGACTTTCCGTTTTACTGTTTTATTATAAGTTCTATCTTTGGAGCATCGCACTTCCATCTCCTTTCCAGTGATTAAAGAACAGTTTGCAGTGTGAGTGCAAAAACTGGTAACGGGGGCTGGATTCTCATGTAAAGGTAAATCATTTCATCGTGGAAACACAGTGGAGTTTCTTTGGAAATGAGTTTTCCTTAGAATCATTTAAACTGGGGTAAATGGGCTTAAATGTTGTCATAAAAGGTCCCTTAAGTCTGTTGCCGCAGACAGCACTTAAGGTTTAGAGCGCATTCCTAACATACTCTGAAATACTGTTACTAGAATTAAAGCCAATAAACTGTAAACACAGGACATTTGGAATTACCACCAGGGAGAGGAGGCATGCATCCAAAGGAGGAAAGAAGTTTCTTGTTCGTAGTATAGTTGATGCAGGAATTCTTTATTTTCTTCCTCGTCACCTGTGAGGATTGCTTTGAGGTCCTCATCTTGGCCATCCGGTGAGCCTTCAAGAGGGAGAAGAACTCGGAGAGAGGCACCTGGGTATAGTGCTTTACCTGTAGTTCGTAGAGCATGGATGCGCTCGAGAGATATTGACAGATCTCTGAGTCTTTAAAAGGTCAACGAGAACAGGTCAACAGATCTCCTAGACTTAGAACCGTGTCCTCGTTTGTGTACGGTGTTTGGAAGATCGTTGCTGGGTGGTGAAGACGCCCAGGCTTCTCTAGGAAATGTGGTCTGGAGCCAGAAGTGAGAAGCCAGAAAGAAAATACACGTACCTCCCAGGTACAGACAAGCTCTTTGCAAAAATGTCTTCAGTTCTCTAAACCAGCTTCTGCAGGGTAATGGTATCATCCCATTTTATAGGAGGAGAAACAAACGTAAAAGTGAGTGGGAGAGGCAGAGTCAGACCCAGGTCCGACTGACACCAGAAACCCTTCTGTTCTACCAGGTTCTGTCTTGAAACACCGGGCTCTTCAGTGCCGAGTGATGAAGCAAATGAGCTCAAAGGAAGAATTCGGTGTTTCTTATAAGAGTGTATCTAAAGAATAAAAGGTCTGTCCACATGACTGCACAAATAAAAACATTTCTGGGGCGCCTGGGTGGTTCAATGGGTTAAGCGTCCGACTTCGGTTCAGGTCACGATCTCGCGGTTTGTGGGTTCGAGCCCCGCGTCGGGCTCTGTGCCGACAGCTCGGAGCCTGGAGCCCGCTTCCGAGCCTGTGTCTCCCTCTTTCTCTGCCCCTCCTCTGCTCACGCTCTCTCTCTCTCTCTCTCACTCAAAAGTAAACATTAACAAAATTAAAAAAAAAAATACTGAATTGTTTAAACATGGGTTTCAGGTGATGATTGATTGGTAGACTGATGAATTTTTTCAGGAAATAACTTTAATGGACTCAACTGAAGAGATAACTGAGTCCTTTTATGATCCTTGAAGAGGGAGGAAATGACATTCTCCCTTTATATCTGGGGTAATTCCATGGAAAGCTTCTCTGACTCTTCGAGCCTTTTCTCAGTACGCGTCTTTCTGGGCTTCTCTGTAGCATTTGAAATGGGAATTCTCTCTTTCTCCCTCTCTCTCTACATGGACTGTCCCCACCTTCTTGAAACCTTTTTATCTCTTGACTTCCAAGACACCCAGCACTCCTTATTCCTTCCGCTCTCCTGAGCATTTTCCTGCCTCCCTCTTACTTCTTTCTCTAAGGGTAGATGTTAACCCGGGATTGTTTCCTCGGACTCTCTCACCTTTCTCGGGTACATACGTTTTTGTTGTTGAGTGAGGTAAAGTTTATAAGGTAGTTGATTTTGAAGCTTCTCCATGTAAGTCGTTCCCACGTCTGTATCTCTGACCCTGATTTCTCAAATTTCAGACCTACACTTGTTTTCTACTACCTTCCTGACATGTCAACTTGGATTTTAAACATAAAATCGAATTCATCTCTTCTCCCACATGCCAGCCTCTCATTTATGGGGTTGACTTCCCTTGGGCACCCAGACTCAAACTTGTCTTTTTGATTTTGTGAGCTTCATAACTACCATTGAGCCATCAATTTTACCTCTACAGGGTTCTCACATCAGTTCTCTTCTTTTAATGTCTTCTGCTATCAGCCTAAGACAGGTGCTCATTGCTTTTTACCTCAACAACCATGGCAGCCTTTAAACTGGTTTGTCCTTCCTTTTTTGTCCGTTTCTGTCGATCTTATTATCCTTGACAAAATAATCTTCCTGATGCCACACACACACACACACACACACACACACACCCACACACCCACCCTACTGCACTCCTTAACTAATCAGCTGTACCCCACCAGCCAGCCAAACCAGACTTGAACATGTTTTTCATCCTCCATGTATTTATTTTCTCATCCTTGTCCTGGTCTTTCTCACCTTTACGCACTGAAATCCTGTCCTTCCTTTAAAGCCCAGTTTATCTTTTTTGTAACCGTGATTGGTGCTTGGGTCACTTGTATCGTAGTTGTGTACTCATTTTTCCTAATCGATGATTGGCTGCAGAGGGGATCATGACTGCCTTGTCTGTATTTGTAGCTCCTGTATTGCCTTGTACGTTGTTGTGTTAGTAGCTTGTCTGTGTGTAGATGGGCCACTGGGTGGTGCCAGAGCCCTATAATTGGGATAAGCAGGGGCAGCTCGAGCGCCGTGCAGTTAGGTTGCCTTGTGCTGTGAAGTCTGCACAACACTGATGGACATTAACTTCCCCGATCCGGAAGCATGTATGGTCTCTTTCTGCTCCTCCGTCCAGCTTACCAGGGGAGACCGGGCAGTGTGGTCAGCCCCTCCAGGCACTTAATAGAGAGCGGCCCAGAACCTACCCCCCCTGGAAACGTGGTTTATAGTATGAGTTTCAGTCTCCTTGGGGTTATCCTTTGAATTTCAGTGCTTGAGGTTGTCTGATGAATAAACTGCATACCAATGGAGTGTGGCTGGTGGCCGGAAGGTTGGCCAGAAGTGTTTATTGTGAAGTAAAGAAATAGTAAGGTGAGGAGAAAGGATTTAAAATGAGCCATTTCAGCTTGAACTCCACAATTGGGGATGGGGAAAGTAGGACTGGTCGATTCCAGATGGACCGCAGAGCCCAGGGCAAAGAGGTAAATTAGGCCCGTGGATGGAGATTGGCCCTGAACAGCTGTCCTGTGATGGGGGTGTCGGGACGTCTGTCCTCCCAAGAGCAACCCGAGACCGTGTGGCTCTTTGGTAGGTGTTTTACCAATAATTGAAGTATTTCCTACCACTGTTTCTCAGTTTCAGAGGAAATTCTAAAACTTTGCTCCAACTACGGGTGTCGGTGTAGGAGAGCGGGGCCCTTGACTTGCAGAGGGAGGTGCACCACGCCAGGCACCGGGCCGCCTGGAGCGCTCCGGGCTCGTGTGTCGGTGAGCTCGGGTCTCAGTAAAGGGAGCAGTGGCGGTACCGTTCGGAGGAGTAGATGTGCCCGTTGGGCCTGAGGTGAGGTAGAACTGTCAGACCTATTTTCCTAGCAAAGGAGTTAAAATGAAATTTAATTTAAGAGAAATTTGAAAAATAAAAGCAGTAAGTATGCAAAATAACAGTACAACCACTGGAACTATTTTGAACTGCTTTCGGTTCTTGATACGTTTAGCTGTCACCAACTAGGTGTTGGGGTCTTTTAGAAGTTTAGGCTTCATCTTGCCTATCTTCCTTTTTTTTTTTTTTTTTAAGTGTTTATTTGTTTTGAGAGAGAGGCAGGGGTAGGGGGGTGGGGGGGGGGAGAGCATTCCAAGCAGGGGACGTGGGGCTCAAACTCACAAACTGTGAGATCATGACCGGGGTCGGACGCTTACCTGACTGAGCCACCCGGGCACCCCTCACTTGCCTTTAATGGTGCTGCTGGTAAGTCACGGGCAGCTTTGGTCACAGTAAAATTCCTCCCACACTTTCTTTTTCGAACAAGAAGACCTGATGTTTTGCCTTCATTTACTGTGGTGTGTTGACCACTTTAGCTGACTTGTTACTGTCACAGGCTTGAGAATTTAGTATTTTAAAAAAAATTGTTTTTCTAGTGTTTATTTACTTTTGAGACAGCGAGAGACAGAGCATGAACGGGGGAGAGTTAGAGAAAGGGAGACACAGAATCCGAAGCAGGCTCCAGGCTCCAAGCTGTCAGCACAGAGCCTGACACGGGGCTCGAACTCAAGCTGTGAGATCATGACCTGAGCTGAAGTCGGATGCTTGACCGACTGAGCCACCCAGGCGCCCCATGAGAATTTAGTATTTTTAATTTTTAATGATCGGGCTTTGTCCTTTACATTTTGCCCAACTTCTTCCCCCTGCCTCCTTTCTCTCATTCTCTTTTGTTTGGCCAAATTTATTGAGGGATCATTCACATACAGTAAAATCTATGCCTTTTTTCAGTGACCTGTTCTGTGGACTCTGACAAACGCATACTCCCATAACACCACCACCCACGGTCGAGGCGGGCAACAACTCCGTCGTTTCTAGAAGTCTTCTTGTGCCTGGTCGTTGTCCATTCTCCACCCCCATCCAGCAACCACTGATCTGCTGTCTGTCCCCGTAGTTTATCTTTTCTAGAATGTCCCATGAGAGGAATCCTGTTATGTAGCTGCTCGAGTCTTGCTTTTTTGACTTAGCATGACGTATTTGCGACGCGTCCTCGTTGCTGTGTGTGTCAGTAATCCACTCCTTTTTATTGCTCTGTAGTAGTTTGAGAGAGAGAGAGAGAGAGAGAGAAAGCGTGAGTGGAGGAGGAGCAGAGAGAGAATCCCAAGCAGGCTCTGCACCGTCAGCCCAACACAGGGCTCCAGTTCACAAACTGCGAGATCATGGCCTGAGCTGAAGTGGGACGGACGCTTAATCGGCTGAGCCACCCAGGCGCCCCCACAAAGTACTCTCGTACACTGTATTAACTGCCTCTTTGCTTGGTTTTTGGTTAGTATTTTGTCATATATTGGGTTAAAACTTTAAGGCCTTTTCCTTAAGACAGGAGAGATCTAGGTCACTGGCCTTTCTTGGGTAGAAATTAAAATGACACCTGGATCTTTTTCCCCCATCCCCCAGTAGTTTACTCTTTAACCTTCTGTTTGGCAGGGGTTATGGTTATTTTTAGAGTGTAGGCAGTAGGGCTAATCTAATTAAACTCCCCCAGCTACCTGGGACAGTGAGCTCATCAATCGGCTCCTCCAAGCTCAGATTCGTTTGCTCTGGACTGAATTTTACATGGAAATCGATCAAGGTAAAAGCAGTGGATTTGCCGGGAATGTAGTGCAGTAAAAAATGAAGAAAGCAATTTATGTTTGGGTCAAGTAGGGTCCCTAACCTCTGATTATAAAATAACCATCATCTTTGATGGCGGCAGAGACTCTAGAGTGGTTCTTATACCTGAGACCTAGGGCCCTGTCCTAGCATCTTAGCCTGTTTTCAGTTGGACACTTGAGTTCCTGCCCCAGAGTTGAGATGGCGTTAAACTTCTTCATTCCGACAGAAATTTATATCATAAGAATAACAACTCCTTTCCAAAGGGATTGTATTTTATTGTTATCATTTCTTGGCTTTTTAAAAAAGTGGTCCTCCTGAGTGGTCCTCCTGGGTGTGCACCCAGAGGGGTATGGAATGTGGTCCGGTGGTGTATAGAGAAAGATATGTTGGAATTTTTTTTTTCCCTACAAACGTTAAATGTAATATTTAATGTGAATCGGTTAGATAACGTGTATGTACATGCACGCACACATATTCAGGATTCATGGTAAAAATTTTCACCGATAGGGGTTTATAATCCGTTTTGAGACCCCTGCTCCAGAGCGTCCTTCTGCAGAACGTTTAACGTAGAATTCTGCTTATCTCGACCGTCTCTGGAATTAACCACTACTGTTTTACAAAAAGAGAAAAATGAAGCCTCAGGAAGGCTAAGTAGCTCATCCAAAGTCAGAAAGGATGCTAATGGCTTACTCATGCTGCAACCCTGGACTAATTTTCAGTCTACAACTAATTTTGCTAAACTCCATGGCCCCTAAAATGTGACCTTCAGAAGCTATCTGCCTTCCAACTCCGTGATTAAACAGAGTTGGCATAAGCATTCACGGGGTTGTCCCTGTTTCTGAATTTAGCAATACGTTCCGTCAGCTTTCTTCCTCACGAAGAAGATCTCATTTTGCAAGAACCGTAAGCCATTTTCCCCGAAAGACCAGCTCTGCAGCCTGGGGTTGAACCGTGAGGCCCTGTTCTCCCCCTCGCCAAGCTAGGAGCTCTGGCTTCTCCTGGCCCCGGAGGCCGGGAGCGCGGCTGTGTTTTCAGGCACCGACCTGAGTCTGCAGCTCAGGCCGTCTGGGCCTCTGGAGGAGTTGGTGCAGTTCGGGCTCGAGAAGGGTCTCCGGAGCCACTTTCTTCTTCGGAGGTGGATGATGGTGAGGTGGAAAGTAGGGGCCGGTTGAGAGGTTTGCTCCCGGAGGTCAGAAACCTCAGGTCTCTCCCCAGTTGACCATCATCACGTGTGCTTATGACCTGAGGTTTTTAATCTTAGAGTAGCACAGCTTGTTTTCCTTACCCTGCGGGACTTTTGCAGTTTAAATGGAATGAATTTCAGCCCTGGGTGGGGAAGAAGATGCTGCGAGATGCTAAAGAGTAGAAACAGGGACCGCCGCCAGGAGAGGCCGGTGCTGTGTGCAGACCGCTCACAACACGCCGCCTCCGAGCAGCAGCCAGAGGAAACCAGCCGGCCCCGCGGGCCGCTCTTCGCCCGTCGTTTTCCGCGCGGCTTCACAAATCTGTGCTTTGTTGGCATTGTCTCCCAGCACCCTTCCAGGTCCTTCCCCAGACTCGGCCTTGGTCCTGCCTGTGCATTATTTCCACCCCCTGCCCTGGGCTGCGGAGCGAGCCTTGGGCAGCTGTCTCTTGGCAGGGGACACTTGCTGAAGCAACTTGGATTTCTGTAGAGGAGAGTAGGGGGTAAGGATGCGGGCGGGGCTGCTTCTGGGATAATTGTTATGGGAATGAAAGGGCTGTTGAAAGATTAGAAGCCAGTGTGCCTGGGTACGAGGACCGGAGTCATAATCATACTTTGTCTTTTACCAGTGCCTTTTGTCCAGGCACTGAAAGGGCTTCACAAAATTCTAGTCTGAATAATATTATTCTTCGCTCTTTGGAATTTGCTCGAGGTGGGAGTGAGGCTCTGTAAAAATAATGAATGTGTTATGGTGGCATAAAAGGAAAAAAAGCTAGGTACCCCGGTTCCCAGACAGGGCTTTGCCGAAAAGATAAATCTGGTGAAAGTTGGTGGAGTTAGGTGCAATAATGTTTGCTGTTTTATGAAACGGACTGAGATGGAAATGTCACCCTCTTCTTCCCCAGCTTTGTACTCGGTGACTTACTTATAAGAGGAAGAAAGAAACCTTAGGTTCTTTCTTGGGGGCAAGGTGCTCCTTGCTCCTGAATTCTAATTCGGCTTTGCTTCTCGTCGTCCTTAGTTAATGTCTGTGCCTGTAAGTTTGAAGCTAGGCATCTGAGTAAACAAAGCCCAAGCTCTCACCCCAAGAGCTTGGTCTCTTCTGTCTCTGTTGACTTGTGTGTAAGATGATGTTCAGAGTCTGGTCCTCTGCTTCATGTTATGAAGACAGTGTTTCATAAAATTTATGGACACATCTGACTGAATTTACAGCAGAAGATTCCTGCCTAGAGGGCAATGCTGAAGCTAGCTTTTTGTGTTAAGGCTCTCTGCTTGTAGTACCTGTCACTGGATATATGCCTGCTGGTTCAGGTTTTATTTCAGTTCCTTCCTTTCCATCTGAAAAATCATTGCCAGTTACTCAGGTAAAGAGATAGCAGTTGACCTCCCAAAGATACTGTCTCTTTATGGAATTTAGACATGGGGGAATTTAGATATGATTTTCAGCAGCTGACAAGCCCTGTTGAGCACAGACTCAAAAAGTTTTTTTTTTTTTAAAGCTTTAAAAAAAAAGTTCACTTATTTTGAGAGAGAAAGCAGGAGTTGGGGAGGGCCAGAGAGAGAGAAGCAGAGAGAGAATCCCAAGCAGGCTCCGTGCTGCCAGCACAGAGCCCAGTGCGGGACTCAATCTCACAAAACAGGAGATCGTGATCTGAGCTGAAATCAAAGAGTCGGACGCTTAACCGACTGAGCCACCCAGGTGCCCCCCAGAATAGTTTTTTAAAGTAATCTCTACTTTAAACCCCCAACATGGGGTTTGAACTTCACAACCCCTATATCAAGTGAGAGTCACATGCTCCAGTGACTGAGCCAGCCAGGCACCCCTCAAAAAGTCATTTTTATGAAAACGATAAAGGCCGTGCGTTGTTAAATCTCCTGTCCCTTTTCTCTTCTCTCCCAGATTATTTCCTAATTGTTTCCTTTTCTTCCTCTCCTAAATGCAGGCTGGCTACGGTAAACATCGTTCAAGATGTCCAGCAAAGGGAACGGCGCGGATGGCAAAACAGACTTAGCCAATGGTAAGGGGCCACCTGAGGGTCTCCTCCTCCCCCAGGGAAAGTGGAGGCCTGGAGTTTAGTGGAGGGAAGGACATCTTTCCTAAGAGTGGACCTCTCCTGCGCTGTTTTGTGTGTAGGAAACAAGGAGTTGTGGGAAGGTGCGTTTCCCCGGTTGTGATGAGCGGTCTCTTTCTGTGGTGGCTTATAGTTCGATAGAGCTAGTGGACGACGGACAGCCTGAACCGACTGGAGTCAGGGCTTGCTTGCTTGCTTTGTAGGGTCTCGGCAAGTGTGAAATCACTGGGTCGAGGGCAGGTTTGAAGGTAGAATGTCGGGATTTTGACATGGGTTATTCGATCAGTGCTTGAACCCTGAGCCAGCTTCTTAACTGAGAAATGTCCTTCAAATGCATAGAATTGGGCAGCACGAGAGTCTAGCGTTCCTCAACACCTTGCGGGCCAGGACTACAGGCTAAATTCTAGTTGACGTGATTGGTGGAACAGTGAAGCGGAGTAAGGAAAAGTGAGATTTTTAAAAAATGCTGTGTATTGCTCCTTTGTTCCCTTCTTATCATTGCTGTTCATTCATCTTCTTTCTGTAAAAGACAGTGGTTCAGATTTTTTGCTGGGCTTAATTGAAAAGTTCAGGGTTCTAGAGTGGTTTGGAATTTGGCTGTTAGCCAGATCGGGGATTAGCGGGCTATGGCCAGCAGACCAGATCCAGCCTGCCACTGTTTTTGTAAAGTGTGTTGGAACACGGTCACGTCCCAATCATTCACATGGTGCTTACGGGTCCTTTTGTGCCGTAACGGTGGCATCGCGTACTTGCGACAGGGCCCTTTGTAGAAAAAATTTGCCAGCCTCTGGGCTAGATCTTGGTCATCGACTGTTAGGGTCATCTTGCTGAGCTCGCGATTTGCTCCGGCCCTTAAATTAATCTGGTAGAGCCCCCAAGTCATCTTGATCAGTTAATCATAATTTTAACAGTAAATGCTAGGATTTTCGGTGTTTACATCTTCCTTCTGCGTACAAGCGAAAGTGTGGTATTTCGTCCTTTCTCACCACTCCCGGTTTCAAAGCCAATTGTGTGTCAGAAACCACAACTACTAATCTTTCTCAGCATCCACAGCAGTCTCAGCAAATGTAGTTCCTAGGAGAAAATTGCTGCACTTTTCCCCTTTTTCTTCCAGTTCCTGCACCAGTTGTTTTCATGCTGGGATCTTAGTTGGGGTGCTTTTTTGAAAAGAGCTGTTTGTGTGTCTCCCAGCCTTCTGTCACTGCTTGAACCAAAGTGCTTGTATTGTTCATCTGTTTTCTGTGTTGGGTTTTGCCTCAGAGTTCGTCGCGAAGGGGTTCCGTTGCCGCCAAGATTTTTAGAAATTGCCGCTCTGCTCCAGGCGACTAAGCGGTCAGGCACTGCTTTGAACCCTTTAAACGTCATTGTGGGGTCGGATAGCTCGTACCAGAGTCGCCCGTCGCCGGTCTGCTTTTCCTAGCGGCCTTCACTTCTGGTGAGGTAAAATTTGGCATCATCAGGAAAGGAGGCCGTGAACAGTGTTCAGAATCCTCATTCCCTCCTTCCTTTCTTCACACCTCGGCTTTAGTGTGGAAGTTGTGGCCGTATTGGCTCTGGCACGTTGCCAGAGTGCTCGCTGCAATAAGATCTGGCTGTGGTTGGGAGGATGCAGTGTCTCGTTGTCGGGGGCTAGATTGCTCCAAGTGGCCCAGTTCTTTTATGGCCACCAACATGGCAGACCGAAAAACATGCTGAACTTCCCTTCCTGGCGCCCTCTGGTAGCGTTGCTTGTCATCAGTTGTGCGTGTGCTTCCTGGTAAAACTCTACCTCAGGGTACAGTTCCAATAACTAGATGTGGTGCTAACGTTATTAAGTTAATGGAAGTTGTTAGAACACATTTATTAGCAAACAATGAACCAGGAACCCAGGACCACAGTTACCGCATGTCCCTTCTACCTCCTTCTGGATTCTTAGTGGGCTTTAAGACCTCAAGGGAAGAAACTGGGATTTAGGAGGTGGGAGGTGGTGGTACTTCCTTGAAGTAGGAAATCGTTCTTGTCTACACCCACTGTCAGAATGGTTTTAATCTGTTATTTTCTGCCTTCCTCTAAGAAGATGGAGGTGCCAGCTGTTGCTGGGAATGGCTGTTCTTTTTTTTTTTTTTTTTTTCCTATTTGACTTAATTGTTTGCTGTGCTTAATAGACGTGTGTCCAGCAGAACAGAGCTTAAGGTAGTTGTATCGGATGTACTTGGACTCAACCTGGCTGTGCTTTGCTAGAGAGAGGCGGGGGGGGGGGGGAGGGGGGCGGGTTGTTATCAGACTCTTGGGCTGCCCTGTGGTTCTTCACTTGGGTTGAAGCACCTTTGTTTGCGTGTGGCTTTGATCTTAATCTTTCCAGTTTCTTGTCCTGTACGAGACTCCCCCCTCAGAAGGTAGTCTTTATGGTAAGCACTTGAACAAAAGCACGTTGACCAGAGTTGGTTTCTGGATCTTGGGGCGTGATGATTTCTTGGACCGAGGAGGGAGCATCCTTCTGATCACTCTCCCGTTTCCTTGTCTTCCCCCTCGCCCGCCCATTCCTCACTACCATGCAGGAAGCCTGTCTAGCAGTCCAGAGGAGATGTCTGGCGCTGAGGAGGGGAGGGAGACATCCTCAGGCATTGAAGTGGAAGCCTCAGACCTGAGCTTGAGCTTGACTGGGGATGATGGTGGCCCCAACCGTGCCAGCACAGGAAGCCGGGGTACAGATACGGAGAGCTCAGGTGAAGACAAGGACTCTGACAGCATGGAAGACACTGGCCATTACTCCATCAACGACGAAAACCAAGTGCACGACCGCTCAGAGGAAGAAGAGGAAGAAGAGGAGGAGGAGGAGGAAGCGCACCCTCGGCGCCGTGTCCAGCGGAAGCGGGCCAACCGTGACCAGGACTCATCAGATGATGAGCGGGCCCTGGAGGACTGGGTGTCTTCGGAGACATCCGCCCTGCCTCGACCTCGGTGGCAAGCCCTTCCTGCCCTTCGGGAGCGGGAGCTGGGTTCTAGCGCCCGCTTTGTCTATGAGGCTTGCGGAGCAAGAGTCTTTGTGCAGCGTTTCCGCCTGCAGCATGGGCTCGAGGGCCATACTGGTTGTGTCAACACCCTGCACTTTAACCAGCGCGGCACCTGGCTGGCCAGTGGCAGCGATGACCTGAAAGTGGTGGTTTGGGACTGGGTGCGGCGGCAGCCGGTGCTGGACTTTGAGAGCGGCCACAAAAGCAATGTCTTCCAGGTGAGGCAAGGGAGCAGGACGGCCACTGGGAAAGTCAGGCAGGAGTTAGACAAGCCTGAGGTGCTTGGAGCGGGAGCAGACAGTGAGTCTGGGCTGGCCTCGGGGCTCAGTCCTGTCGTGGCTCCCTTGATAGCTTAGAGGAGTTAAATACGCTGAAAGAGCCATGACTGCCTTTCATTCTTCCCAAGCCTGGTGGCGGTCGGAAGCCTCGTTATAGGTCGGGTGCTTGGAAGTCATCAGGAAGGAACTCGGGGGGCCCTGATAGAAGGCATCCATCTAAGAGCAGAGGCTCTTGAGCCAGACGGGCTTCCCATCCTGGCCCTGCCCCCTCGCTAGCTTTGTGATCTTGGGCAAATTCTGTAATCTCCGGCTTCAGTTTGTGTATCTGTAACGTGGAGCTAGTAACAGGATCGTGAGGATTAATACGGAAGCTGAGCAGTCTAGAATCCTGTCTTGTACTTAATAAACGTTTGATGAATATCTGTTAGTATTGTCCTTCTCGTTTACTCATCAGCCCCTCCATCATACTGGAACTAGCATTGATTCCTGGGTGGGAGCTCTTCTGCGGAGAGAAGGCGCTGGTTGCCTTTGTAACAAGTTTCCCTTTGCTTCCTGAATCAAGATAGACTTTCCTCCTCTTTTCCTTACGGTTCTCCCCCTCGTAGGCGTAGCCCTAGTTCACCTGAGCACTAATCCTGTGCCAGTTCAGCCTTCCAGAGTCACCTGCAATGCCGTCTTCTATCAGAAGGTTTTCCTCCCTCTTCTTTAACTCTTGGAAGAAACTGGATTTGAGCCAAGGGTATAAGGCTAGGAGAGCCAAGTTTCCAACCGTTGCCCAACAGAAGGGATGGGGTGGGGCCGTTATCCCGTTTTTCCCTCTCAGATTCACCTCCTCAATTTCTTTTGTGTATCCCTTTTTGTCGTTAACGTTCCAGGCCAAGTTCCTTCCCAACAGCGGTGACTCCACCCTGGCCATGTGTGCCCGTGACGGGCAGGTGCGGGTAGCAGAGCTGTCTGCCACACAGTGTTGCAAGAACACGAAGCGTGTGGCCCAGCACAAGGGAGCGTCCCACAAGGTAAGTAAGCTCTCGCCCCCACGGTTGTGTGGTCCAGCTCCTCAGCCCCGGATCTCAGCCAAGGCCTTCGTAGATCTCTGCCCATTGTGTCCCTTCTGTTGTGGACACCTGCCTCACTTCTCTCAGTCCTAAAATTTGTAGCTGGAAAGGGAGAAAAAGCAGCCACCCTAAACTTCTTGGAAGGCAAGTGTTTGAGAGCTCTCTGGATCTTGCACGTGTGGCATTCAGTTGATGAAGCCGAAGCCGACCCACGGTTGCTTTGGAAATCCTTGAGGTCTCCTGCGGCTTCCAAACTTCTTAAATCTACTTCGATTGTTATCTAGAACATCTTAACAGCGCCAGAGCCCTAGTGGTCGGCTCCTCGCATGTGAGAGCACCAACTTTTTGCCCAGGTCTCAGGGCACAGACAGCACTATTTCTGGAAGCCCTATTTAGAACTGGGAATATAGGACAGACAGTCATGGGGGCAGCCAGTGAGGAGCTGCGAGCTGCCTAGTCTCAGAGTGGTCATACTGTGGGAGGAGAGTGGCCCGCTTTTACAAACCCTAAGCTAATGTGTATCCTTTTCTAGCCCAAATGGCTTGGAAAATATGAAAATTACCTATTTCTTTGATTCTTAAGCCTACCCCAAACCTGCTAGTTAGCTAATTTTTAGAACTACGATGTAGAGAGTGACACTTGGGCACCATTTTTCTGCCCACCCGAGAGTGGAATTGATTTTGAGAATGAACCTTAATGGCTGACGTTTTTCTTTGGTATTGTTACTCAGATCCCTTGAGGACTTAGTTGAAAAAGCAAAACTCCTGTCCTCTTGACTTGTGTGGGATCAACAAGCTCTAACTAATTCACACACAACAAGAGAGAATGGGTTTATTAGTTCTTTTCCTGGGGTTTTATAACAAAACAGCTAGGCAGGTTTCTCACTTAGGTATTTAGTTAGTTAGTTAGTTAGTTAGGTAGTTAGTTATGGGACAGAGGGCACAAATGAGTGAGGGGCAGAGAAAGAGAAAGAGAGAAGTTGGGGCTCACCTGGGGCTGGCTTGTGTTTTACCCAAAGCAGGGCTCATGCTCACCCGAAGCAGGGCTTGAGCTCACCAGATGTGGAACTAGAACTCATGAACTGTGAGATCATGACCTGAGCCCAAGTCATATGCTTAACGACTGAGCCACCCAGGCGCTCTCTTGAGATATTTAAAATGCAGTCCTTCCCGGGGTGCCTGCGTGGCTCAGTCAGTTAAGCATCCGACTTCGGCTCAAGGGTCATGATCTCACAGTTCATGAGTTAGAGCCCCCCATCAGGCTCTCTGCTGTCAGCATGGAGCCCACTTGAATCCCCCGTCTCCCTCTCTCTCTCTGCCCACCCCCCCCCCGACTTGTGCACGCACACACACACTGTCTCTATCAAAAGTAAATATTAAAAAATAAATAGTAAATAAAATGCAGTCCTTCCTAAAGATAAAGGAATAAACTAGATGGCCCTGATTCTAATCTGTAGAAACCTCATCCTTTCTTTTTTTCTCCTTCAGTTGGCCCTGGAACCGGACTCTCCCTGTACGTTCCTGTCTGCAGGTGAAGACGCCGTTGTTTTCACCATTGACCTCAGACAAGACCGGCCAGCTTCGTAAGTGTAGCAGTAGATATTTTTACATCACTGGACCTCTTGGCCTTGAAAGTACCCTGCGTGTCCTAGGTAATACCCACCTCTCCGGTCAGTCCCCAGAGTCCCTCTGTGCCTATGCTAAGAAGCAGATTGAGGTTTAGGGCAATTCCTCACTTCTTTGTTGTTGTTTGTCTGTTTCTCAGCAGTGTAGCACTGTTCATGTGTACTTTTATTTCCAGAACGAGATTCAGTCATCTTACGTGTGAGTTTGAATAACTTGTTGATCTCCTCTCCATTCACTTGGGTGCCACTCAGCTCACCCACAGGAAGCACATCACCCTGCAGGGCAGCTGAGAGATACGGTCCTATGTAGTTTTCAGTTATTTATAGAAACATGTAAACAAATGATAAATCTTGAACAAAAATATTGGTAGCTATAGTAGAGTTCTGTCTTATCACAGCTCATTTAGACATGAATTTGAGACTCGTGATTAATGATTAAACCCTTCTCAGCTATGTGATCTCATAGAAAGAACATAGCATCTTGTTTGGATCTGGACAGACCTGGGTCAAATTGCGACTCAGGCACTACTAGTTACGACCTCTCTGACTTTTCTGAACCTCAGTTTCTTCAGTCTGACTTTGGGCATAATCAGTATATCTTACTCTCTTGTCTCTGAGGGTTATTGATAAAGGTGCTTGAAGCCCCAGCATAGTGTCTGGCACTATGTTTGGAACTGATTATATTATGGCTACTAATTATTTTACTGTGTTAAAATTTTAGTTCTTATAATAAACAAGTACATCTTGTTTAAAAATTTCAAATAATAAAGTATGTGGGCAAAATGTATATGCTTCTTCATGCACATCTCCCCCACCCTCACTTTTCTAGCTATTGGTACCCATTGTTAAAAATTTTGGAATACCTTTCCAATCCTTTTTTATACTTTTATGTACCTTAATATATACACATATGTTTCACCCATGTATATATATACGTACATACACGTAGGATTCTGCAATTTGCTTTTTTCACGTTATAATGTGTTTTTGGAGTTCTCTCTACACCAGACCATAAAGGTCTACTTTACAGCATTGGTGTAATACAGTTTATTTAATTGCTACCTTGTTGATGGATTATCTAGATTTTTTTATTGTCTTGTTAGTCTTAAAAACATAACAAATTTTGGGGTGCTTGGCTGGCTCACTCAGTAGAACATGGGGCTTTTTTTTTTAATGTTTATTTTGAGAGAGTGTGCACGCGCACGCACACACACACACACACACACACACACACACACACACGAGCTGGGGAGGGGCAGAGAGGGAGAGAGAGAGAATCCCAAGCAGTCTCCACACTGTCAGCACAGAGCCCAACTCTGTCAGCACATGAGCCGAATTCACGAATGTGAGATCATGACCTGAGCCAAAACCAAGAGTCAGACATCTAACGGACTAAACCACCCAGGCGCCCCTAGGGAATATAATCTTAAGGCTGATTATTATTAGACTTATTTTTATTTTATTTTTTCTTTCTTTTTATTTATCTTTTTAAGTAAGCTCTATGCCCACCATGGAGCTTGAACTCCCGACCCCAAGATCAAGTCATATGCTCTCCTGACTGAGCCAGCCAGGCACTCCAGACTTTTATTTTTAGAAAGGTCACTATATATAGAAAAGGTTGTCTAGAAAGTGGAAGAATTTAAAAAATGTTTTAGGCTTGTAGAAAGGATGTACTGTACTTCTATAAACCTTCAAGAGAATGAAGATTGGGAGATTATGGGTTTTACTGGAAGGTGAACAGGCCTGGGTGACAACAGATCTACCTTCTAGACTAGCTTGCAGTTGTTTAGTTGTGAGGAAATAAATTAATTTCTTGATCTGCATGTTTGTGGTTTTCATTTTAAAGTTCCAGAGTAGGGGCAGGGGGAGAAACGCAGAGGTGAAGCAAATGGGCTGAGTTTGTTCGGTCTGCTCTGGTAGAGAGCTGTGAGGCAGGTGGGAGAGAGCTTATCCTGTGTGTCAGGTCCTAGGAAAACCACTGTGAGGCCACAAGGAGTTGGGAGCCCAGTACTGGGCAGAACAGATGAGTGTGTTAGCTCCCTGGATTTGGAATGAAATGATGTACACGGTGGCTCTGGTGTGAGCAGTGATAGATGGGGAATGTAGGAGAAACTTCACGTAGGAGCAGGCCCAGATTCTGGATTTGGAGAATCAGGGACTGTGAGTTTTCAAAGTTTTTGCTTTAAGGATTGAAATAGTAGCGGAAAGCTTGACTGAGGTGGGGAGCCGAATGGCTGGAAAATCCAAGCTATTCTTAAGTTTAAGCTGGTGCGTGAACATCCACTTACATCAGAGACGTTTTTGTGTGAAGCTGGCGTAAGGGGAACTTTTATGTATTTATGATAGCTGCGTCTCTGGAAGCTGGTGGTATTGGCCGACCTCTTAGGAAAAGAGTTGGCTTTGGAGCTGTGGATGGGATATTCGTTTAGCCAGTGGCAACCAGTTTGAGATCTTCTTCAAAGGAATTCTTTGGTCTGACTTGTAATTATTTTCCTTTTTTTTAAATTTTTTTGCTGGAACATACTTGCTTACTAAAGAACTGCAAATTTTATAGCGAAACTTAGTAAATTTGTTTCCTGTGTTTTTGTGTGCTGCCTCCTCCTAATGTGAAAAACATTTTTCCCCCTGCTGCCATCGCGATTAATCATTGAAACAATTTTTTTTTAAGTTTTTATTTAAGTAATCTCTACACCCAACATGAGACTCGAACTCACGACCCCAGAATCAAGAGTTGCATGCTCTTTCGACTGAGCCAGCCGGGTACAAGATTAATCATTTTTGTAGCACATCTGCTAGTTCCCCAGAGGGCCCAAGGTACTCTGCATTCATCCACCGGGAGAGAGAATTCTTTGTTTCAGGTGAATAAAGTGAAGCATTAGGAGGATTGAGTTCTGTCAGGATTACAGGACAGTGAAGCCCTATTTCATCATCTGTCCCCCCCCCCCCCTTTTTTTTTTTTTTTTAAAGTTTATTTATTTTGAGTTGGGGAGAGACAGACAGAGAGGCAGAGAGAGACTCCAGCTCGCACCCAGAGAGCCCCATGTGGGGTTCAAACTCCCAAACTGTGAGATCAGGACATGAAGTGAAGTCAAAAGTCGAAAGCTTAACCAGCTGAGCCACCCACGTGTCCCCAGGTTTCTTCCTTTTGCTTCCACATGGTCACCTTTATATTTGTCTGACCCTCTCCTTCTGAAGGTCCAAACTGCCGAGAAAATGGAATGGTCCTGTGAAAAGCAGCATCTGCTCGTTCTCCCGGTCTACAGCCCGATTAGACGGGGCACCCAGGTGGCTTGGTCGGTTAAGCGTCCAGCTCTTGATCTTGGCTCAGGTCATGATCTCTTGCTTCATGAGTTTGAACCCTGTGATGGGCTCTGAGCTGGCAGTGCATAGCCTGCTTGGGATTCCTTCTCCCCCCCGCCCCCGTCCACTTGCGTGCTCTTTCAAAAAAACAAAAACAAATGATTAGAGCTGTCTCTTCTCCACTGCTGGTTTTATTCCTTAAACTCTTTTGGGATGTGTTTCCTACCTTGTGTTTTTGAGGGTTGTGTATGTGTGCGTATTTCCTAATGACGTTCATTTTTAATGATTTCCATCTACTGTTTTAATGAAAGGTTACAGAGATTTTAAAATCAAGTAAAATCTCTCCACTTTGCTTAGCGCATTTCTAGGCTGGAGTGACTTTGACCAGGCAGAGAGGATGCTAAAATCATTTCTTTACCAAGAAACTCGTTGTCATGGTTCTATTTCTTTCAGTTTCCATAGCAACAAGATGAGCAAAACTCTAGAATTAAAAACGAAAGCTAGAACCCAGCCCTTTCCTTCCCAGTCTTTCATTTCCTGTAAATTTACTAACCTCTGTGATGTCACATTTGACTGGCTGGACACTTAGACCTGGGAAGCCGTAGTGCCACCTTTAAGCTGGGACAGAATAGAATGATTTAGTCCGAGTCTTCTGGCTACAACTTCAGAATTTTAGAGAGTTTCCTCAGGACCCCAGTACCCTCCTAAGGACTGCCTTTTGTGGTACAATCAGAGGAGTAATTTAGAGAGGATTAGCCAGCCTTGTAGACAGCTGTCTTCTTAGGAATCTCCTCTCCTAGCTCACTTCGGGTACAGGAAGAATGCTGGTTTCCTCCGGGCTGTCCCTGTGCCAGGAAACTGTGGCTTGTCAGTCTTCAGTGTGCATGTTTAGAGCTGGGTTGTGACGCTTCTGTGGAATCCGGGAGACAGATTTAACCCTAAGGTCCCTTCTGGCCACTGTTTTCATGATCGGTCCTCTTGCTGACTGCTCCCAGATGATTGGGAGGGTGTTTTTATCTAGGACGGGAAGGTGTGGGCAGGGTCGTCATGTTGGGCTCCAGCTAAACTGACACCACCTGGGGAGCAGTACTTTTGTGTACGTGTACCTTACATGTCTTGGGGAACACCGGAAAATGACTTCACTACGCATTTGTTTTTCCATTCCTCAAAGTAGCATTTATTAAATATACGTGGAAGTGATTTTGTCTTGTTCTTGTTCCAGTGTTCAAAACTAACAAAACCACTTTTCCCGTTTCTAAGTTTTTATTTATTTATTTATTTATTTATTTATTTATTTATTTAGAGAGAACATGCACAAACATGTGAGTGGGGGCGGGAGAGGGGGGGTGGGGGGGGGGGAGAGAGAGAGAGACTGAGAGAGAAAGAGAGAGAAAGAAAGAATCCCAAGCAGGCTCGTCGCTGTCAGCTCAGAGCCTATCACCGGACTTGAACTCACGAATCGTGAGATCATAATCTGAGCAGAAATCAAGAGTCAAATGCTTAACCGACTGAGCCTCCTGGTGCCCCAAGACCACTTTTTTCTTTCTTTCTCAATCAGAATCTGGTTTCTTCGTAGCTTTGTCTGCATTACTCTCTGCTCTCTCTTGCCATGACCATCTGGGTATTTTCGAGAATATAACTTTTCTACTTTTCTACTCTTAAAGGAAACTGGTGGTGACAAAAGAGAAGGAGAAGAAAGTGGGGCTCTATACGATCTATGTGAATCCTGCCAATACCCACCAGTTTGCAGTGGGTGGACGAGATCAGTTTGTAAGGTGAGTCTGGCTCCTTTGTGTCTGTGAGGAGTTTGAGACTTGACGCGTTGGCTGCCGCCAGGTGTCTCTCGTGGGAATGTGTGAATGGCCTAGGAGTCCATTGCCGGCCATCTTGAGTTTTTTATCGTCTTCCAAAGAGTTTAAGCTCCTTCTGAGGCATTCTGTTCCCTAATGTAACGGTCCTGATGTGGGGGGGGTGGGGGGTAGCTTACCATATTATAGAGATGATCAAGTTTTAAAGAAGTTTGATAAATTGGCCAAGGTCCCTACAGAGCAGCTGAGACATAAACCCAGGTTTACTAGCAAATGCTCTATTAGTAAATATTTTCCACCATTTTTCATGTCTAAGTTAACATGTACTAAAAATTTTGAATGGTTTCAGATACAGATCTGAGTGGGAGTACTCACTGTGAACTCAGGGTTTTTGACTCCCACCGTCATGAACCAGTTTTCTTTTTTCATAGTGATACCTTCGTCACTGTGAACATTTGCTGTAACGCTTGCTGTTGAGGCCCATCCTGAGGAAAACCGGAGTTCAGAGATTCAGTCCTCATGTGCACCACTTAGCTTCCTTCTAGCCCTTCGTCACAAACTTAGTCACGTCACAAAACCCCTACCCAGTTGGCCTGCGTGAACTGTATTTCTGTGGCTCTACCATCCCCCTTTGCTGAGTAATCATCAGTTTAAAAGGGAGGAGACAGAGGATCACTAGGAAAATAAATGACCTTTTGCTTTCCTGGTGGTGGGTGGAAAGCATTATCTTCCTTTTTCAACGAAAACACATTTTTATAACTGTGTTCTGAAATTAATTTCATTGATAAGTGTCTTGGGGATAGATTCAGTTTTTAGAAATGCATGAGAGATGACCTTCCGTTGTTCAAGAATCCTGCCACAAGAGAATTGGGCAACTTTGTTACTCTCTACTTCCTGTCTCCCTTGCTTTTCAAATTCCTGTCCTTTCTTCACCAATAACAGATACATAGTGGTAGTTTTTGTTTTGTTTTGTTTTTTAAATAAGAAGCAGTTGATCAACAGGGGTTGTACTTGTCAGAACGACCAGGTGGTGCCTCCTGCAAATAGGGCATTTACTGAAATTCCTGATTTGGATTTCCTGCCTAGAGCCCTGAATTGCTTGAAAAGTCCGTGTCTGTAGATCATTCATCCACGGGTCCTTGATGTTTGGAGGAGACTGAAGCAGTTGGCTTTATTGAGAACTGCAGTTGATAATGCCTTAATCCGAAGCTAATACTTGGCCATGGCTAGAGAAAAGCTGGAAATTAGTTTTAGCATGTCAGCACAAGGGGAAATACTTCGATTTTCTGTTTCTTACCAGCTTCAGTATCCTCTGTCCCTTTGTACATCCCAGATTCTGAGGAGATACAGGCTATTTACTTGGCAGAAGCCTGTGTGGGTTTTGAGGCCCCCTGACCCTGTATAAGCAGATGGCCCTTGTAGCATCCCAGCTCTTCTCTGACGTTAGGGTCGTCTCCAGTTTCTCTGGCACCTCTTCGGTTCAGCCAGTTGAATGTTTTGGGATTTCCCCATCAGAGCTCACCTTTTCGGTACAAATTTGAAAATATCGTTACCGTAGAGTTTACATCATACGCCAGTAGCTTTCATTCCTAGCCTAAAGGAATTCCTTCAAGGGAACACAGAGAAATAGCTCACTCGTCCTCAAGGCCTTTGCATCATGAATACGAAATTTTGTTTTAGTATTGTGAGGGAGCGTGGAAAGGGAGCCTAGAGAGACATGCTTTTCGGTCTGTGACCCCAAAAAGGTGGGGGAAGGAGGGGAAAGAAGGGAAAAAGTAGGCAAATGGAGACGGTGGAGGTGCGAGTGCCTCCTACTAAATCTTGTTTGGGTTGGTTAACGAATCGAAAGGAGTGAAGAAGAGGAGGATGTATCAGCTGAATGAATCCTGTGGTGGTTGGTGGACAGGTAAATATATTGGTAAAGGACTCGGAGTGGGTAGATGGTCCCTTTGCCTCCCTGTCCTTCGGCTGATCTTCACAGAACAGAGAACACTAGATTACCGGCGGGTGGCGGGGAAGAGGAGGTGAGGCGGGAAGAGGAGGTGAGGCGGGAAGAGAGAGACTGTAACGTGACGAGTGGGCGGGTACCTGGAGGATCGTGGGGGGAGGTAACGTAAGGGTGCTGGGTGCTGAGGTCATGCCGAAGCCACTCTTTGTCTGATTTAAAACGCGAAGGGCATAGAAAGACTCACTGCCGTGGAGATGTCACTTCTTCCCAGCTGGATCTGCTGATTTGGTGCAGTTCTGATCAACATCCCAGCACGTTATTCTGTGGATAGTGACAAACCCTTTCTAAAGTTGATGCAGAGAGGCGGGAGACCCATAATAGTCAACACGGTGTCGAAGGGGAAGAACGAAGCTGGAGGACTGACGCTGCCCGATTGCAAGACTTACCGTAAAGCCACAGTAATGAAGATGGTGTAGTGCTGGCAGAATAACAGACAGACAGATCAGTGGGCTAGACTAGAGGGCCCAGAAGTAGACCTGTGTGAGTGGAGTCCCCTTACCTCTGACAAAGGATCGTAGGCAGTCCAGGGGAGCCGAAGTAACCTCTTCCACAGATGGTACTGAGACAGCTGGGCATCCGCATGGGAAAAAAAAAAGGGAATCTAGGCACACACTTCACACCCTTCACAAAAACTGACTCGGGTGGATCATAGACCTACCAGTAAAACCCCAAACTATAAAACTCTTAGGTGATCACGTAGGAGAAAACCCAGATGACCTTGCTGGGGTATGGTGATGCCTTTTTACTTCAATTTGGATTTAATAAGTTTTTATCGTCTAAAACGTACAGTTGGTGGAATCTATTCATGCGTCTTCGCCAGCGGCCGGGGCATCTCCGTCCTTGGTGTTCCTGGTGTAAATAGCTTGAGCTCTGTACTTTGAAACCAGTTTGATAAATCCTTCGCTAAGGAGCTCCCGGAGGGCTGCCTTGGCCAGAAAACCTCAAATCCCCGGTGTCTCAGGGCGGACAACAGCCAGAGTCTGAGCTTATAGTTGGGAACGGCCTTCCGGAGTTTGTCATGAGTTGCTTTGTCAAACAAGACCAGGTTATGGAGCTTGTCCCAAACTTGGCCTTTGGACACTTCTTTTTGGCCTTGCCCCCAGATTTGTTCACTGGGTCTTTGTCTTTTTTGGCTCACTTTCTGGCATCTTTCTTCTTCTCGTCGTCCTTGGGTGGCATTGCAAAGCTCAGAGAGCAGCGGGTACCCCTGCGGGCCTTGCTGAGATGTTGGACCAAAAGTGGTGACGCCTTTTCAGACACAACACCAGAGACACAGTTTGTGAAAGAAATAGTTGATAAGGTGGACTTTATTAAAATGAAAAACTTCTGCTCTGTAAAAGACGCTGTCGAAGAGAATTAGAAAACAAGCCACAGATTGGGATTAAATATTTGCAAAAGACCTATCTGAGAAAAGACCGTTGTTTAAAATACATAAAGAACTTTTAAAACTCCACGATAAGAAAACAGCTCAATTAAAAAAAATGGCTCAGAGACCTTAACAGACGCCTCACTGAAGAAGGTATATAGGTGGCAAGTAAATACATAAAAAGGTGTTCCACTTGTGTCACGGGGAAAATACATACTAAGCAGCGAGAGAACGCGGACCACGGCAAATGCTGGCAGGTATGTGGAGCCACGGGAACCCTAACAATTGCTGGGAATGCAAAATGGTAGAGCCGCGTTGGAAGACAGCGTGATCGTTTCTCATAGAAGTCAACGTGCTGTTCCATTTGATCCAGCAGCCATGCTTCTTGGTATTTATCCAGAGGAGCTGGAAACTTCTGTCCACAACGAAACCTGTACACGATGCGCATCGCAGCTTTATTCACCATTACCAAAACTTGGGAACAACCAAGGTGTCCCTCAGTGGGTGAATGCATAAACTGGGACATCCAGATAATGGGATAGGATTCAATGCTAAAAACGAAATGAGCTAACGAGGCACAAAAAGACATGGAGGGACGTGAAATGCATATTACTAAGTAAAAAAAAAAAAAAAAAAAAACCAATCTGAAAGGCTACATCCTATGCGATCCCAGCAACATGATATTCAGGAAAAGGCAGTAAACTACGAGGACAGTAAAAATACTAGTGGTTGTTCTGGGAGAGGCGAGAAGAACAGGCAGAGCACAGAGGATTTGGGGGACAGTGACAGTGCTCTGTATGATCCCATAATGATGGGTAGGTGTCATCATCCATCTGTCCCAACCTGTAGAAAGTACCACGTCAGGAGCGAGCCGTCAGGTGAACTGTGGACTTTGGGTGATCATGATGTGTCAGTGTAGGTTCATCCTTGGTAAGAGCAAACACAAACAACTCTGGTGGGTGTTGTTGATAATGGTGGGGATCATGCTCACGTGTGGACAGAGAGTGTATGAGAAATCTCTGTCAGCCCTCTCAACTTGACTGTAAGCCTAGGACTGCTCTAAAAAATAAAGTCTCTGCCATTTGAAATTTCTTCCTGTCCTATGCTCAGAAAATAAGGGAAAAATTCGTATTCGTCTTTGTATCGGTGCTGTCTGGCTCAGTAATTGACAAGCTACACTGCCTGTTTTTTTCCTAAGTAAGGTTTTATTGGAGCACAGCCCTGGCTGTTCATCTACGTGTTATCCAAGGCTGCTTTTATGCTACAGTGGCAGAGTTCAGTAGTTGTATCAAGGACCAGGTGGCTTGTCAGCTTAAAATATTCACTATCTTGCCATTTAAGAAAAAGTTTACCAACCCCTAGTCTAGCTTCACAGCTAGAATATAGTAGTTTTTTTTTTTTTTAAGTTTATTTAAATAATTTTGAGAGCGAGAGCACATGCACGGGGGTGGGGGGTGGGCAGAGAGAGAGAGAATCCCAAGCAGACTCCATGCTGTCAGCACAGAGCCTGACATGGGCTTGATCCCATGAACTGGGAGATCTGACCTGAGCCAAAAATAAAGAGCCCAATGCTTAACCGGCTGAGCGCCCCCAGGCGCCCCGTAGAATATAGTAGGTTCTTGATAAATACCGAAGAAAGGGGAAGGAATGTAAAGATTTCCTCATAAAGAGGAGGGGCAGAGCGCATTAGATACTGAGGAATACTGAATGGTCCATATACCAAAATATTGCATATTTAAATGTGTTTTACAGGACACCTGGGTGGCTTAGTCGGTTAAGCGTCCGACTTTGGCTCAGGTCATAATCACAGGTCGTGGGTTTGAGCCCCTCATCAGGCTCTGTGCTGACAGCTCTGAGCCTGGAGCCTGCTTCAGATTCTGTGTCTCCCTCTTTCTCTGCCCCTCCCCTGCTCACGCTCTGTCTCTGTCTCTCTCTCTCAAAAATAAATAAACATTAAAAAATAAGTAAATATGTTTTACTAATTTGCTGACTTACAAAGTTTACGATTGCTTAGTGACATTTAAGAATTGTTGGTTTAGTTTAGAGGGAAAAAATTGATTATCAGATGCTCTGTTTGTTGAAGAGTACTAATTAGCAATATAGCAGTCTCCTATTTGTGGGTTTTTTTTTTTTTTTTTTTTTTTGATAGCTAGGGGAGGGGCAGAGAGAGAGGGAGACGCAACTAAGCAGGCTCCGCGATATCAGCACAGAGCCGTACACGGGGCTCAAACCCACGAAATGTGAAATGGTGACCGGAGCCGAAACCAAGAACCAGACGCTTAACCAACTGAGTCACCCAGGCACCTCTCCTATTTGTCTTTTCTTTATCCGGTGTTCATTTGGCAAAGATTTCTGGGTAATTCTCAACGCAGGAAGATATTAAGCAAGAAATTGTGGAGAATAGAAGTATGTATTGATTCATTCATTTCTTCATCCAGTGTTTACTAAGCACCTGCTATGTGCTAGACACACACTTGACTAGACATACAGGGAGCATTCTGGAGAAACAGGTATGTAAGGATTAAAAATATTAAGTAACTACCCAGGATTACTCATCTACTAAGTAGCAGAGTTAGTATTTGAACTCAGATCGTACGCCTCAGATATGGTAGAAACCCTTTCACCATGCTGTTCTTTCTCACAGAGGAAATATTAAAGACAAAATTAGCGTATCAGGTAGAGGGAGCGGTGTGTGTGGAGGTGAGAGAGTGAGGTTGCGACATGGTGTCTTCAGAGAAGCATCGCTTTTTTGTTTTGTTTTTGTGTAATGTGTAGGATCTTTTGAGAAGAGGTGGAGAGTTGTATGTACTAAGGAGTTTGGACTTTATTTAGTAGAAAATACAGAGTCACCGAGTAGATTTTAAGCCGGGAATTTACACAAAATAATTGCATTTTGGAATGATCCTGGTGACGACATGAGCAAGGAGGTCAGAAGGATACAAATAATCTCAGCGAAACCTCTCTCTAGGTTGCGGTTTCCCTATACAGAGGCTGGGGAGCTGAAGACCCGGCCTCTGGGGAACATGGGCATTTTAGAGAGACAGACGAGCTCATGAACACCAGTAAGGGGCCGTTGGCCATCAAGGAAAGACACCGTTTGAGGGCAGGAGTGGTGAACGCTGTCGGGATGCGAGAGAGACGCCTCGAGACCCTGCTGTGGGTGGAGGCCGTCAGGTCCTGGTGACTTGAGCCAGACAAGTGTCAGTAGAGGGCTGAGGGCCGAGGCTGGACTGCAGTGGATTGAGAAGTGAATAGGGAGTGAGGAGGTGAAAACGTTGATGCAGGTTGCTCTGCTTAGTAATTTGACTACGACAGGGAAGGGCAGAAAAGGCAGCGGTGGGGGCCGGTCAGTGGAGGGAGGGTTTTTGGGAAGTGGGCGGACAGGCACGAGGAGCAGGTTGAAGAGTAGACGGACGGAATCAGGTCCTGCAGGGAGGAAGTTAAGAGCAGCTGCGGAGAGGAGGCGCGGAGACTGGAGGGAACACGCTGCCGTGTGTGGTTTCTCCCGGATGTCCAGCGCCTGGCGGGACGCTCGCGCACATCTGCCCCAGATGTTGGGATGGATGGTCAGAGGTTGGGTTGCAGAGATGAGGGAAGGGGACCGTGGTTGGATGGGAATGAAGGCAGGAGAGAGGACGTCTGGAGGAGATCCTGGTGTGGTGGGTGTTCGTAATTGTCGCCGTGGGGAACGAGAGGGAGAACCAGCCAAGTAAGGGGCCAAGACGGGACCGAAGACCCGAGGACTTGCACGAGCCCGGCCTGGTAGCAGCGGACCCTGTTGGGGAGCTTTCGGTGGAAATCAACAGTAAGCGATTACAAGCTGGGAGAGGAGAGAAGCCGCTTCGGGCTGATGGGGTTTAGGATTACCACCTGGAGAAGAGCTAGGTTTGAAAGGGGGTAGGAGAGGCGGGCCTTCAGGGAAGAGCGGGAGCCAGAAGCTTGGTTGGGGACGGTCCTTTATCTGTCCTGACCTCCCACTGGCTGTGGTTCCCGCCACTACGCATTGCAGCTCTTCAAGGGAATGGTTTGTAAGTTGTAACATCTCCGTCGTTTCCGCCCACGGCAGGATTTACGACCAGAGGAAAATCGATGAGAATGAGAACAACGGAGTGCTCAAGAAATTCTGTCCTCACCACCTGGTAAGGTTCACGAGGGGCCGGTGGTTCCAGGCTTCCCCGACTCAACCCCAAGGCTGTCCCCAAACTTGTCGGCCTGGCGGGTGGAGCTTGGACTTTGGAGTCAGACCCCTGGACTTGAATCCTGGCTCCACCACTTACTGGCTTTGCGGTCTCCGGCAGCCGCTTCACCTCCGTTAGCTAGGTTTTCTTAGCGACAAAGTGCGGAGGTAAAGATAACTGCCTTGCCCCGTGACGGTGGGGCCGAGTGAGATAGGGCGGATGTAGGATGGCTGGCATCCTACAGAAGACGGCCAGCCGAAAGCCCTCTCCCCCGAGGCGGCCGCGTTTCACGGGCTGTACTCCTGTCCGTCTGTCTCTTCCGCTCTCTCACTCTCTGGGAGAAGATGTAGGGGAGTTTGAAGGAAAACCTGTTTCCTGAAGGTGGTGTGACAAGTGGGGGGGTGGGGCATCAGTCAGTATCTGCTCCTTATTGCAGGTGAACAGTGAGTCCAAAGCAAACATCACCTGTCTTGTGTTCAGCCACGACGGCACAGGTACGTGCGCAGGGCCCGGCTCCGAGGCTGGCGCGCCCCCTCTGTCCAGGGAGCTGCCGGGCCAGTGAGGCGCGTGCCCTCCGGCGCTCACCGCCGTGCCCTGGCTCCGAGTGGAGCAGCTGGGGAGTAGTCGCTGCTGGTGAGCACACGAGCGGGAGGACACAGCAGACGACCCCCGGAGGCGCCGGGCGCCACCCGCAGATCAGATTTCGCAGCGCCCGTCCCGAAGCCCAGGCTCCTTGCCTGAGCAGGTGCTCACGCCTTCGGCTCCTCCTCGAGTCAGTGGGTGTGACCTTCCTGAGCATCCTGCTACCCCTGGGTTGGCAGCGTGTTCTCAGTCTACCCTGGACACCTGACCTGCCTGCCGTTCCAACCGAGTGAGATGGGTGCCATCCCCGGGTATTAGGAGGGGGCACTACCGGCCAGAAGCTGCACCCCAGCCCCCGACTCCTGGTCCCGGCTGTTTTTCAGCCTTTGCCTTCACTACTGTCTGCTTGTTCTTGGCAGAGCTCCTGGCCAGTTACAACGACGAAGACATTTACCTCTTCAACTCGTCTCACAGCGACGGGGCCCAGTATGTGAAGAGATACAAGGGCCACAGAAATAATGCCACAGGTGAGGCTGTCTTTTAGTTGCTGTCCGGTGGCTTGGAGAACTGCAGTGTTTCAATCAGGTTGTGCAGATAAGAACTACCTGAGGGACTTGGCAGGGGGAGGGTGTCCCTGATTAATTAGCCGGGGGTTTTCACGGGCCTGCTGTGCTCAAGCACGGAGGGCCCGAAGCCCCTCGATCCCTGCAGTGAGGTTACTTCCTCTGGGCGTAAGGGGACGTGGGTGACTATTTTTCCTGGGGCTGCAGGCGACTGCAGGCTTACCAGGCTTGTCGGGGAGGCTGGGAAAGCCGTCCGCTGCCGGTGGTACCGAACTGCCTGAAATAGGGGGGAGCTGCTCACTCTAGGGTGGAGGGGGCGGTGGGCCTCTGGGAGGAGGCAGAGGAGGAGGGTGGTGCTGGGGTCTCCTCCCCAGTCTGTGGCGGGAACGGCCGTCTGGGTTCTGCGTGCGGCTGCCTAGCTTCGCCGTGCCACGGACTCACTGCCGACCTTTCGGAAATGCCGAAGCGTGGCTTCTGTCTTCAGACATCCGATTCAGCTGGCGTGGGGTACAGCGTGATTGGAGTTCTCGAGAAGCTCCCTACTGGACTCTCGTGTACAGAAAAGTTGGGGTGGCCACGGCTCTGTTGCTGCCACCACTCCCAACAAGTATCTGTCATAATTTTGACTTGGAGGGACGTGTCCTTTCCTTCCGAGTGAGTGAGGAGAGCGGGAGAACTTGGGCTTGGAACTTAGTCCACGGGCAGCCAGGGCGAGGGTGCAGCCCCGTGCTCAGCGCGGAGCTTGGGCCCCAGCTCCCCTAGCCACGTCCCAGAGTGGAGCCCTGTTGTTCAGTCTTGGGTACGGGCGCTTCTTACGGGCAGCTGTGGCATATTCCTCCGTCGTCCTTAGCCCCGCTGCCGGCCCAGGAAGCACTGACGGGGTCCTAAGGAAGCACACAAACCAAGGATGGGCCGGGAGTGTGGAACAGGGCTGCCTAGTCGGGGGATTCAGGCCAGGACAGGTAAGGCATTCGTGAGGCCGGGGGTGCCCCGCAGGGTATAGACCACGGTGATTGAGGCTGCCACCGAGGGACCGGAGCCCCTCTGCCCCACGGAGCTCTTCGAGGGACTAGAAGCAGGCTCTGGGAATGGCATGACTCTTGCTCTGTCTGTTGTATACGCACAAGCCCTTGATTTGGTTTGTGAAAATGAAAGGGATTCTGTGGCTCTTTGCTGACTCGGAGTTTGTGAATAACTAAATTCCCTATGAGGTAAATACATACAGGCCCGATGCCAACTTCCGTGTGGTTTCTTCCCTCGTTCATCGTTTCAGTAAAAGGCGTCAATTTCTATGGCCCCAAGAGCGAGTTTGTGGTGAGCGGCAGTGACTGCGGGCACATCTTCCTCTGGGAGAAGTCCTCCTGCCAGATCGTGCAGTTCATGGAGGGGGACAAGGGAGGCGTGGTGAGTACGCTGTGCCGGCCTGGCCGGCTCCCTGCTCTTCTCGCCATTGAGGTAGGTGTTCGCAGGGCCCCCGAGTTCACTGTGGCGGCGCGATGCCCTGTCTTGGAGTCTGGCCAGCCACATCGAAGGCACCAGGGGGTGCTGAGGTTTGCCTGGAATGTTTTCTCCCGTGTTCTGCCTTCTGCCCCTCTGAGGCATGGTTTGTTCGGGAGAGAAAGGGACTGTAGGGAAGAGCCTGTGGCCTGAATGCGGGGTCTCTAGCCATGCACCTTTTCTGAAAGGAGAGCATGGGAGTTCGGGGCACTCCCATCGTGCCCAGTGCCAAAGGGGTCTCCGTGCCACGTGCCTCATCCCTTAAGAGTAGCCGAGTAGGCATCTTGACTGGATCCTGGGTCAGTGGATACAAGGTAGAAGGAGCACTTTTCAGGCAGTTGGGAGAGTCAGAATATGGTCCACACATCCTTTCGTGGGGCGTTCAATGTTAGGTTTCTGTCATGTGACAATAGCGTTTTATTTATATAGGAGAATATCCTTGTACTTAGGAGATACGTATTAAATACGTAAAGGTGAAATGTCATGTTTATATTTAAATGAATATAAACCCATAACATCTACATTTAGATAGGGACAGAGCAAATACGGTGATTTGTTGTGGTGGTGGTTTAAATACTGACTGAGCAGCCTGCTGTACAGCCCATGAGCAGATCACAGTCTGCCTGTCCTTTGAATTCCAGACACCCTTCGTAGGGGTAGGGCAGAAAGGAAGCATGAGGGGTCCTGAATTGGGGAGTGAAGTACGGTCAGCTCTTAAGATCCATCTAGCTCATCGTGTATTTTTTTTCTTTTTTGAGACCCAGACTCTGAAAAGGAATTTAGTGGCTTCCTATTGTAAGATTTTTGGACTGCAGAAGATCTGAAAGAGGCAGTTTGGGAGACTGCCTTGTACTGATTACCCGAGTCTGGTTAGGAGCCTCTCAGGAACGGCTGAGACAGCTTGGTCTCTCTCCCTTTTCATTCCGTCTCAGCTCCGGGCAGTTGCAAAGAGCCCATCTCTTCATGAGGTGTCCAGACAGTGGTGGTAGAATTTAAAATGGTGCTTTGCAGTCAGGCTCCCTTTCCTTGCGTGTTTCTTGCCTTCACGTGAAGCTCTTTCAGGTTTTTTTCTGGTTTTGTCTTAAGTTTTCGGGACCTGGGGCCAGTAGAGATCCCAGGCTTCTCTGGCCTGGACGCATGGGGAGAGGGTGTGGAGCTTGAAGGTGTATGTCACTGTTGCCCGCTTCCTGTCCTGCCCTTCCGTAGGTCCTCCTCTATCATCTGCAGTGAACAAACTAAAACACTGGAGTCTTCATGAGAATTCTGCAGTAGGCACGTAGTCAGAAGGAAGTCAGAAGGAAGTCAGAGGGCCCAGTGAATCCTTTCTAGATCATAAACTGTCTTGCGTTCCATTCCGGAGAGACGCAGGGCCGAATGCCCTCTCCCAAACCACTCTGCAGGCCGGTTTGCTTTCAGCTCTGCCAATATCAGGGTCTGATGGGTAATCCAGGTTCTCAGGTGGAGAGGGCAGCCGCTTGGGATAGGCGGGCCCCACGCCTGGATCTGGTGGTCACGAGAGTGAGAGACCAGAACGAGAGATCTAGAGGCTGCACCCCGAAGAGCGTTTCCCAGCTTGTTCTTGTCCCCATGTGAGCTTGATGATCTGTGTGTTCCCACCTGGCCGCCTCCGTGTTTTTGGCCCTAACTTCCCTGCAGCTGCTCGCCGGGCACCAGCCTCCAAAGAAGATGCATAGCAGCTCATCGTAAAGTAGAATATTACAGCCAGAAGGGATCTTAGAAGTTATCATCCGCCTTGCCCAGGTCTCTCGACTCTGGTTTTGCGTCAGTCTCTAGTCCTTTCTTTGTTCCCATTTAAGGACAAGGGGGTGGGGTTGATGTTAAAGGACAGTCCTTGGTCCCCCAGAGCACTTCACTGCTCTGTCCCATCCGCGTATCTCCCAGCCCAGGCCTCTTGAGGCTGGAGCTCGTCGCTCCGCTCAGGTTGTTACTGACCGGGTAGTGCTGGCGTTCAGACAGGCCCGGCCCAGAAGCTCTCTGTCGGCTCCCCCTGCAGGCTCCAACCCACATACTATATGGTATTGACTGCTGTCTCTCTTGCCTTTGGCTTTGTCCTTAGTCCCAAGTTCCAAGGAATTTTTTTTGATTTTGCTGACTTGCTCCAGGAGAGGTAGTCAGGGTGGAGGGCTCCTCAGGAGGCGGCGGAATGATCTCTGGTTTGTACGTGTAAGTTGTCACGTATCTTTGGATAATAATCTCCGGCAGTGGAGCTCCTGTCTGGGGTCTCCTCATGCCGCAGATGCTGAGAACTGTCCGCACTACCTGAAAAGAGCCCCAGTAGAAACTTCGCAGCGAGCTGATACGGGGCTTGAGAGAAAGAGAAGAGGGGAAACGGGGTTTCTGCTTTACTCTCAGGCTCGGGCTTCACTTCAGTCTTCTCTGAGCATTTATTTACTTGTAAAATGGAAGAACAAAGACGATTGGAAGCCCGGGTCAGTATTATTTTCCATGCTGGCCCCAGTTTCCCCTCAGCTGCGCTCTCTGCGTGTGCAGGCCAGGCAGAGGAGGTTGGTCCAGAGAGAAGGAAAAGATAAAAGAGGCTTTTTGCCAGGGGTTGTTTTTTTGGCCTACGGGGGCAGCTGCAAGGCGGGATGGGATGGGGTGGGGGGGGTGCGGGTGAGGACTGGCTAGGGCCACACCCTCTTCCTTCCGGGTGCCTTTCCTATCTATTCTTCGGCTGACTAAGCCCCAAAATGCTTTAGCAGCTAGATCTGGGACCAGCTCTTCCAGTGGCCCTGGGAGCTGCCTGCCCTGCCCTGCCCTGCCCTGCCCTGCCCTGCCCTGTTTGGAAGGCTGATGTTTCCAAGTTAGACAGCAGGGGGCATGGGTGCCCCCAGACAGAAGGAAGCTGCTGAAGCCAGAAGGCCTGCCTGTCTGCCTGCCACAGTCCCTTTCTCCTGCGCAGTCACTGTACCCAGAGGTGGTTTAGATTGATGCCGTGGCTGCCCCAGGAAGCTGTGTTCCTACACTGTGCCACCCTATGGCTGAGCCTGTTGGGCTTTCTGGGTGCACAGCAGGATGCCGTCGCCCTGGGGCGTGCAGGGTTCTCCAGCATCCGCGTGCCTCCACTGCCTCACCCCTCCCCAGCCTGTGCCTCCCTCCAGTCCAAGTAAACCGTGCCAAGTGAATGTGATTGTTCTCTCTTTTCTGGGGGCTCAGCGGCAGCTGCTGCTTTCTTCATTTTTAAAAATTTATTTGCCATTTGGTGAAAGGCACTGAGATGTTTTTTTTCCAGCCTTGGGCAAGTTGGGACTGTGGAATCCGGAGTAGATGAGGTCATCTGGACCTCATTGCCTTTTTGTGAAGCCAGCAGTGAGCTTGGCCAGTCACCCGCCTGCCCCTGGGGCTGTGTCTAGGGCAAGGCCACCCCTACCTATACCTGGGAGATGAGAGATGGGCCTGTTCTATCTACCCAGTCTGTGTCCAGCGTTTCTTCCACCCCCAGGGCCCTTGGCCTGCGTTCGTGGTGGTTGGGCCTGCCTTCCCAGCACTGTCTCAGCTCTGATTGAGGAATATGTTTGGCTCAAGGTGAGTAGTGGTTTTTAAGTCCTATTCCCATATACCCCTGAGCCTGTGGTTTCCTTTCCTCTTGACCAGGTAAACTGTCTTGAGCCCCACCCTCACCTGCCCGTGCTGGCAACCAGCGGCCTAGACCATGATGTCAAGATCTGGGCACCCACCGCTGAAACTTCCACTGAGCTGACAGGGCTGAAGGATGTAAGTAGCTGACTGCGGAGGTCCATGTTGCACTTTGAGTCTAACACCCTCCCCCACGCGGCTGTGATTGGCCCTCGGGGAGCATCCCCTGCGCAGGGGTCCAGGGGCAGCTGTGGAGTGCGCCGAGTTCACGGCGGAGTGGGGAAGGGGGGGTCTTTCGGAAGAATCGTTCTATTTTAGAGCTTCCTGACCTTCTCAGTGGATAAACCTGGGGCACCCTTTCCTAATCTGGTCTGGCTCCCCTTCGGCTTAACGGCTCCTGGAGGACGTTTTCAGGGGGATGGGGCGCCGTCCCTTCTGATCAGGGCCGGGGTCCCTAGTCATTACTCGCCACACTCACCCCCAGCACCCTCTCCGGTTCAGGTGATTAAGAAGAACAAGCGGGAGCGGGATGAAGACAGCTTGCACCACACTGACCTGTTTGATAGCCACATGCTCTGGTTCCTCATGCATCACCTGAGACAGAGACGCCACCACCGGGTAAGCTGGCGTTGGGGGGTGGGCGCCCGGGGGCGGTGACCCCCGCAAGGGTCACATGTCCTAGTGCACACTTCCTCGCCATTTTAAAAAGCGATCGGGTGGTTGTGGTTGGGTTGCTTATCCATTGTCCTGCACCCCCACCAGAGCCCTGGCGTAGCCTTGGAAGAGCCACCAGGCAGACGGGTGGGGTCTGCTCTCTGCTCTCCATCGCCACGAGTGAGAGCGCGGTGTTTGCAGAGGCGTGAGGGTGGGGAAGGAGTTGGGAAAAATGATAAGTGTCAGAGTGACTTTCTGTTTTTCCTTCTGCCCGAAGAGGCCTAGGGCAGGGGTTAGCAAACTCTGGCAGTTGGCATGCTGCCTGTTTTGGCAAAAGTTTTACTGGAATACAGCCATACCCGCCCATTCACGTTGTCTGTGGCTGCTTTCGTGCTACCACAGCAGAGCCGAAGACTTGCAATAGACATGTGCAATAGACGTGATCGGTAATAGTTATTATCTGGCCTTTTTAAGGAAAAGTCCGCCGACCCCTGGCCTAGAGCACCTGAGTTACAGTTAAGACCTAACAGGCTTGTCCTCTTTGTGGGGAAACTACTAACAAGCCTTTCCTACTCTACAGCGCTGGCGAGAGCCTGGGGTTGGGGCCACAGATGCAGACTCGGATGAGTCCCCCAGCTCCTCAGACACATCGGACGAGGAGGAGGGACCCGACCGGGTGCAGTGCATGCCTTCCTGAGGCCTCGGACCCGGGAGGGGCGGGCCGGAGCTGCCAACCCCGATCCTGCCTGGACAGCCCTTTCCTGTCTCAGGCCCTTACCTTCAGCAGAAACGCACTTTGGACTTTTTGCTTTAGATAAAAGAAAGACCTCCTGGGAGACAGACAGATCGGAGGGGGCGCGAACCTGCGGAGTAGCTAGGAGTAGGAGCCAGGCCCTGGCATGGGCTCCGCGGAGAGGTGCAGAGGGCTCAGCAGAAACAGCCTCTCCCCAAAGCCTTGTTTTTTTTGGGAGGGGGGAGCCTATTTTGTTAACTGGTTTGGGGTAGGGAATGGGGTTTCCTTTTCTTTAATCTCCCTTGTTTCTTGGGTGGGGGGCGGGGATAACTGGCTGTTCAGTACCAATGGGCCGGGGTGGGGGCGGTGGATGTGCCGTTCTCTCTTTGGTTTAGGTTGTTGACCTTTTTCTTTATGTTTTAAAAGTCTGTGACAGTTGCATTCCCCTGCCCCCCCCCTCCCGCCCCCGGACGACCCCATCCCAGGATCCTGTTATTCTGGGGAGTCCTCGGAGCCCCTAACCGCCCCACACTCTTCACTGTCCTTCCCACCCGTTCATCCTCTGTCCTTCCCACGGTGTTTCACACTCGATGACGTGTCCCTCATGCCCTTCTCTTCATCCCGTCACCCCTAACTAGGTCTGGTGAGGGGGGCTGGGGTGGCGGGAGGAGGGGCAGAAGTGGAGGAAGGATAGGAAGGATGTTACCTCTTCTGTTACTTAAAAAAAAAAAGTTGTTTGGTGGCAGCAATCTCCTTGCCCTGTCACTGTTAGAGGCCTAATTTTATATCTATAAATATATTAAAAAGCAAGTCAAACTTGGATGTAGCACGTTAAAATTCTTGTCAGTTTGAATACCTGTATGTCCTCCGTGACTGCAGGGAAGGGACTGAAGGTGGAGGGTGGGAGTCCTGCCCTCGCAGTCGCACAGGGCCCAGCCCGCCCTCTGTTTGCGGCCACCAGAGATGGGGGCCGACCCCTTGGGTTTTTGGAGGCTCCAGAACGGAAAGATCCTCGATTCTGCCCTTCCCTGCTTCCTGCCGCGGTTGCGGGGTTGGGAAAACAGGGAGTTCCTTTCAGTTCTTTGCCCCAGATCTCCTACCTCTCCTTGGGTCTTGTGGGTGCTCCCAGGATGCTCTCCCAACCAGAGGCTGGCCCGTCTTTAAAACTTGACTGAACTGTGGCTTCAGGAAGGTTCTGCCACTGCAGACTGTCTCTCCTCATACTGTACGTGACAGAGGACACGCTCGCTCTTACCTGTAGCTGCTTGATTCTCTAAGCCACCCACCCTGCCCCAGCAGCCCCCTTCCTCGTGGGAGGGGAGTATAGCAGAGAAAGGCCTCCTGGGGTGGCCTCTCTAGCTGGTCCACCTCTTGGCATCTTGCGACTGAGGGACAAATCGTTAATCTAAGGATGAAGATAGCTGGGGCTTGGACACCTGTCTCGTCACTGGTCGCTGAATGAAAGTCCTAAGTTGAATCTTTGCCCTTATTGCTTGTGCTGCTATCCGCCCCCCCCCCCCGCCCCGGCCCCCCCGGCCCCCAACCAGGAATTCTGCATCCTGAGGCGGCCCGATTCTCCTAGAACAGGCCAGGAAGGAAGGGCAGAGTGAAGGGATGGAAGGCACTCCTTCCTCCTGCCCCTTTTCTTAGCAACGCTCAGACCAGATGTCAGCTGCTGCGTTTCCTCCCCAAGGCGGGGACGCGCGCACTCCTGTTGCCGGCGGGGTCGTGGAGTGGCCTGAAAACCATGCACTCTGGAATTGGTTGTGTATTTTCTCTCAGTAAAGCTTTTTTTTTTTTTCTTCTTCTCCTTTCTGACTGCCGCTGTGTGTGCGACATGTGGCCCATTCATTCGTGATGGACCGGGTTGGTCTCTTGCACTATAGGCTCCTGGCCCTGTCTCCCTTACGGTTTGAGGTCTGGTCTGGGACAGCCGTGTTTCCAGGCCTGGGCTCCAGTGGAGCAGGCCCCATAGCTCAGGGCCACTCGGGAGACGGGTGGGGGGAGGCGGGGGGAAGGATACCATTAGGGGTGTTTTCCAGGCTGCGGTGAGGGATTTGGGGTATCTCTCCCCCTCCCCTCCCAGTCATTCAAAGACTCCAAAGTCCTGGTAATTCACAGAAATTCTAGAATCGGGTACAGTACAATCACCTTTATTCCAGGGTTAGAATGAGGCCGTGCACACTGCAGACAGGGGAGCACAGGATAGGGACGATCTCACAGCAGTACAGGGATGGGAGGGCAGGTTAGTCTTTTTAGATTATTTTTGCCTTACAGAGATACTACTAGACTCTGTTGAAAATGACCCTGTCTCCCTTCTCCCATCTCCCCCTCTCTCCTCTTCAGAGAACGCTCCTAATTCCTTCCTCCCTCTCTCTCTCTCTCTCTCTCTTACACACACACACTCTCACATCACATATCCTGACCGGAAGGACAATTCGTGCTCAGTTCCCCCCTCCCAATTCTGCAAGTATCTCTCTGTCCTTGAGGGAGAAGCCAGACAGGGCTGGGGAAACTTGGGAAGGTCCTTTAAGGCAAAACTGTGTGGAGTACTCAAGGTGTATGTGTTAAGGCAGGTGTCCACAGCGGTGGCCAGAGGGGACGGCTGGGCTGGGCACAGAGGCGGCTCTCTCCGGCCAGTCTGGCTTCTTCCCTCCTCCGACAGCCAGCCCTCCGCTCACACTTAAGTTTTGCTCCCATGTCTTCAAAGCTCTGAACTTAAAACTTTCTCTAATAGTCTCTTGAGATTGCATGTGAATTTAAAGTTGAAGAAAGTTTCTTCGTTTTGACTACACAGCCACTGGACTGGCGCTCCCTTCACTGCGCCCCCCCCCCTCCCCCCGCCCTGGCCTAGACACTAAGTTAATGCCAGACACAAGAAAGGGCAGACATGGCAGTGCGGGTTTAATATACATATATGTAGATATATATGTACACACAGTTAGCACGGTCAGGGCAGGGAGGGCATCTTGGCACAGGAAGGAGGCTGGGGTCACTGCACTCTAGTGATTTGGCTAGGAGGCATTCACGAGCCCAACACGCCAGGAGAGTGGGGAAGATGGGCGACGGGCTAACAAGTCCCCTCCTGGACTGAACTGGCGGTGGTGGGGGGGGGGGGGGGAGGGCGGGTGGTCAGTGCAAAGGAAGACACTGTAATTAGCTTCTTCCCTTCGTTCCAGCTGGGGGCGTTCTAGACCCGAGATAGGGAGGGTCGCCTGTAGTCACCACGCTGGGACCCTGTGGGTGGGACGGGGTTGGGGTTAAGACCTAAGGAGCTCATTCCTCAGTCTCCCTAGGTTTGGAGTCAGTGTGTGCAACAGTCTGAGTAGGAATAAAGGAGTGGAAAAGAGGGCCGCCCCACCCCACATCTGGTTTAGGGGGGCCTGCTCCCAGCATGGGCTCTGGGGGAGGCGGGAGGGTCTAATGCTGGGTGCTCCATGGGGTTTGAACTTCGGGGCCAGGAAGGGATCCAGTGGTCCTCTCTCCTTAGATCCCTGGCTCATACCCATCCTAGGCCCATGGGAGGGGAGCAAAATGGGACCTGCCGGGGCCCAGGCCCTCCAACCTGAGGAACCACTAGAAAAGACTCGTTGGCCAATCCAGCGTGGGAGTACAAACTCGGAACTCTGGCTGTTCTTTGCCCCGTCCGGGTGGGGGTTGGGTAACCACTTTCCCTCCCGCTGCTCGTCATTAGGTCCACCCACCTCTCCCCAGGCCCTCACCCCAGCTCAGCTCCTCAGTGTAGGAAAATACAGGTCCTTTCTGCTCCCACACTTCGGCCGTGTGGGGGGAAGAGTGGAGGAAAGGGCAGTAGGAGGAATGTGCCCATTTCTATTTGCATAGAAACAGCCCCCACCTCCCCCTAAAGTGGGGAAACGAAGCCCCCCCCCAGCCCGACCCCCATCCTCTCACAAGGAGGAGGAACTTGATGAGCTAGACATACAGACGGACAGCCAGAGCGTGCGCACACGCACACACACGCGCACAGTAAGGGGGTTAGGACCAGGTTAGTAAGTGGGTAGACTGGGGGGGTTGCCCTCGCCCCTCCCCTGGAGGCTGGGGGAAGGGAGTGGTCCAGTGAAGGTCCGACCTTCCTCCTCTCCTCCCCCTCGCTCAGGCTTTCTTCGGTGGCGGAGCCAGTTTGATGATCTCTTCCTCCGAGGGCTGCCGGATGATGTCTGGGGGCAAAAAGGGAGGTGTCCAGGGACGGGAGGCGTGGACGACAGCAGGCAGGCCCGCCGCATCCGCCTCCGCCTCCGTTGTCCCCAGAGTCAAGTGCTCCAAGGATCACCCCTGGGCGGGAGGAGAGGTGCACGGTGAAGGCGTGGCCTCCTACCTTTGTACTTCTTGGCACTGGGGATGCGGGTCAGCTTGGTGTCCAGCTCATCCTCCTCGGAGATCTTCAGAACACGGGTTCTGTAGTCCACCACCATGGTGAGCAGGTCAGGGCGGCGAGAGATCTCGAAGATGTGCTCGATGTAGGAGAGGTTGTCTGAAGGAAGACGGAGACCGGGTCAGCCAGGCTGGAGAGGCCTCCCCTGCCCCACCAGGCCAGGCTTCTGGGACCCACACTGGCTATCAGAGGGCACGCCCCTGGAAGGGGCGGGGCTGCCGAGCAGGACAAGCAAGCTAAGGCACCAACAGTAAATACGGAGGACTTCCCAGGAAGAGCAGGTGGTTGGTCAGTGAAGTTTAAAACTAGGGATTTAGGGGCGCCTGGGTGGCGCAGTCGGTTAAGCGTCCGACTTCAGCCAGGTCACGATCTCGCGGTCCGTGAGTTCGAGCCCCGCGTCGGGCTCTGGGCTGATGGCTCAGAGCCTGGAGCCTGCTTCCGATTCTGTGTCTCCCTCTCTCTCTGCCCCTCCCCCGTTCATGCTCTGTCTCTCTCTGTCCCAAAAATAAATAAAAAAAGTTGAAAAAAAAATTTTTTTTTAAAACATTAGGGATTTAGAACGAGGGACTCGGGCTGAATACCAGGTGCCACGTTGCGGGGAGGGGAGAACAGAAGAGTTAAATGGCCTTCCTGACCCCCCACACCCACGCTGACTCCCTAGCACTCCTCCTCGTCAGCATCAGAAAGAATTTCCCGACAGCACCCATGGGGGTGCAGGCCCCAGACCAGCCAGGAGAGATGCTGGGCCTCGTGAGCCCGGGCACGGCCGTGGCCAGAAGGATGCTCTCCGTGGCGGGGCTGCTTCTAGACTGCAGACGCCCTCCGTCCTTCCTCCCTGGCTCCTCCCCTGTGACCCTCTGCAGCCGCCTCCCGACCGCTCGCCATGCTACAGGCAGACGAGTACCTCTCGCGGCCCACGGGGCCCACGGGTCACTTACCGCCCGCCGAATACCCCGTCCCTCAAGGCGCCCCACGGCGCAGCCTTAACTTACCTTTCCAGCCACCGCTAAATGTCCCCTAGGCCCCACCAGCCAAGCCAAACAGGCCCCCTTTGCTCTTCCAGGCACACCAGACACTCCGGCCTCTGGGACTGTGGTCCTTTGCCAAGCACGCCCCCGCTCTGGACCCTGCCTTCGAAATACACTGGCCTTGCAGGGCTAGCTTAACGCACCGACTCCCCGCCCAAGCCACTCCCAGAGCAGTGGTCTCTAAAAGTGAATCCAAAAACGTCGGAACTTGTGGTTTTACTTCCAATCCCATCGCCTTCGACTTGTGTTTTAATGGGTTGTCACACATCTGACAATAGCACAGGGGCGTGTGAGCGCCCCCGTTAGTGACTGACGGCACCGTAAGGCACGCAGGGACCACCACCCCCGGGTCTCTACTCGCAGCCTCTCCCCCATCCTGCCGGAGAGGAGAGTGCTTGGCGCGTGCGGCCCTGACCTTGCTTCTCGCTGCCGCCGCCAGGACTGAGCCCGAGAGGCCGCGGCCCCCGCCCACCTTTGTCCAGCTTGTTGTGGCTCTCCAGGAAGCTGAACCAGGCACTGCCAGTAGTGATCTCCTCGCTCTTCTCGCTGGGGATGTCCTCCTTGCAGGCTGATTTGAGCTGTTCCAGGTCTTCGAGGGTGATGTTGTTGGTCAGGTCCTGGAGGAGGGTCCCGTACTCGGCCATGACTGGGGGCGGGATGAACAAAGGGAGAGGCGGCTGAGCTGGAGGTGCCAGTCCGGTTTCCTCACCGGCACCCGCCTCCACCAGCTCCCTCCACCCTGGCGGAGGCTGGGGGGGGTGGGGGGGGCCCGGCTGGAGGGAGAAAATGAAGACCCAAGGGCGGCGGGAGCAGTCGGGAAGAGACGAGAAGCTAGGGGCCAAGCTTCAGCCTAGAGTGACAAGTCACACCTCCTTCTCCCCCATCTTTTTTCATTTCTGCCCCCCCCCAGCAGTAACCCTGGCAACAGCTCCCCTGACTGAGGAGGCGGTTACCATAGCAACCTGCTCCAGACTTTCTCACCCACTGCCTCCCAGGCCCCCCCCCAGAATCGCCCCACCCACCTGCAACCCCTCCCCCTGTCAAAAAAAAAAAAAAAACCCAACAAAACAAAAACCCCACAACACTCCAAAACGACCTTCAGGGAGAGGCAGGCTGGCCGGCCGTGGCAGTGAGAAGCTCTGGGAGGGGCAGGAGGGGGGCTGCTTGGTTAGAGCTCGTGTGTTCTAGCTCCCATTCTTCCCCAGAAGCAAAGGGGTCCCTCACTTCAACTCCCCACCGCCCCTCTAATGACTCATTTTGGATGGATGCCTAGGTGCTTGGTCTAACGGTCCCCTGGCCCCTCCGTGCCCCCCTGTATTCAGTCCTTAGGGCTCGGGCAGGCGGGGAGGGGGAAGCAACGGGCCACCCCCACCTTTGTGGAGCCCGTTTCTCCCTTGATGGCCGCCGGGCCTCCGCACAGCCCTCTCTCCTAGCCTTTGTGCTACGCCCGCAGCCCCCGCGCCCCAGAATACCAAGCGGCTGGCTCTGGCCCCCTGCCCGGTTCCCAGGCTGGCTGGGTGGCAGGGGAAGGGGTTTCGAGGCAGCTCTGGGAGAGTCTGGCAGCAAAGGGGCTGTCACCGCTGCCTGCACCCACGTCCGGCTGGTACCACCTTCGGGGTGGGCTCCTGGAGGGGGGCTTGGGCGAGGCTGCGGCTCCCCCAGGCCTTCACCCCACCCCTCTTTCAGGAAGATCTTGAAGTGGGAAGGTAGAGAACGTTCAAGGCCCTCCTTCCCACTAGGTAGGAAGCGTGACTAAGACAGGAAGAAGGAAGGTCAGACCTTAGAATGAACTTTTGGAAGTGATAAGATGTGAAACTCCGGTGCTGAGTTTAAAAGGGGCTCCCCCCCCCCCCACAATGAGTATATATTTCTTTTATAATCAGAAAAGTAAAGCATTTTAAAAAGTAAGTTCTATCCTAAACTCTGGCTGAACCAAGGATTGGGACAAGGAGATAGACGACCTTGTACTTGACGGGGACTGCCCACAAATCACCCCAACGCTGGCCTGGGAACGTAGCAGACAGCGAGGGGCTGGCCTCACCCCATTTTCCTTATGTCTGGTCTAGGTGCAGGGAAAGTGAGGCAGACAGGCATGGCATAGTAAAAGGCGTGGACCCAGAAGTCCGCATTCCCAACCCCCTACTCGGACCGGAACCAACAAGCCTCCCTTGGTGGCAGGCACCGTGACACACACACACAATGAGCCAGCAGGACCCCCACAAGAAACAGGCACTCACGGGCACGCTCACTTGCACAGCCAGGTGCAAGCAGACAGCAGGGCCCGGCGGCCGCCCCACCAGGCCGGGCCAGGAACAATGCTCTCTGACTGTCAGCACCAGGAGCCGTCTCTGCCTTGAAATCTAGGTCACAGCAGCAGGCTCTGGAGCCCAGCCCCCCCCCCCCAACCCCCTCCATAATCCCGGGCCAGGAGAGGGGGGTGACGGGCAGGGGGTCCAGGCATGAGGACATCCATGGGGGGGGTGGGGTGGAGAGAGCTCAAAAGGAAGGGGCAGCACGGGAAGGAGGCAGGGTGCCCCCAAGAAGACCCTGCCCCCCCATGGAGGAGACCCTGACACCAAGCCCTCGGCTGGGAAATGGGACAGCGGTTAGGGGTCTCCTGTCCATTTTCACGCAGAAGAGGCTGTAACTAGATCCTGTGGAAGGAGAATGTGTGTGTGTGTGTGTCTCCTGGAAGGAAGTTGGGTTTAGGGCTCTGAATCTAAAACACAGACTTCCAGGGGAGGTGGGCGGGGAGGGATTAATGTGTGAGTGAGCCACCCACGAAGGAGGGGGGCGGTGGGTAGGAGCTTTCTTAGAGCTCGAGGCAGACGCGAGGCCCCCAAGAGGCGCGGGGGTGGGGGGAACGTTGAGGGGCGCGGGCACCGGGAGGTGGCGGCGGCGGGGTGTGGGGGTGCGTGCGTGTTCTGGGAATGGATGTGTACGTGCTGGGGCTGGATGGGTGGCGGTGAGCGTACGAGGTGTGTGTGTGTGTGTGTGTGTGTGTGTGTGTGTGTGTGTGTGCGTGCGCGTGTGTGAACGCCGCACGCGTGTGTCAGCTCTATAATCACAGGCCCGAAAGCAGAGAGAAGGGAAGGGTGAGGAGGGCCCCCAGAATGGAGGAAGAGCCGGGGCTGGGAGAGGGAAGGAGGCTGCGAAGGAGGGATCCTAGGGGAGGGTGCGGGGACTCCGCGGTTACCAGGGTGACCTCAGTTCTGCCCCCCCCCCCCCAGCGGTGGGGACAATGACACCACTGGATGGGAGGGGTGTGGGAGCAGCAAGGAGAGACAGAAGCTGTGCAGTAGGGAGTGGGAAAGGCGGCCTGGGGGCTCCCTCCCTGGAGAGATCCGTCCAGCCAGGCCTGGGTGGGGCAGCAGGGGCAAGGCCAGCCCCTTGGGGAATTCTTGGGGTGCAAGGAAGTGGAATCTCCTTAGGTGGCTCTCAAGTCTCACGGACAAGCACCGTCCTCGGGGCAGTGTGGCCCCGGTGGGGCTTGGCAGAAGCCGGGCTCCTTCGCCCGGTCACTTTTGTCACCGAGACTCAGGATTCCTCAGGGCCTACAGAGGCGTCTCCTCCCCTCCCAGCCCTGCAAAGTCTTCCAGGTCCCCGGAGCAGCACAGAGGTTGTCTGGGGAACACCAGGCAGCCTGGGCGGAGGCCATTCTTGGGACAGGATACCAAGGCAGGAACCGGGGCCGGAGCTGAGGCTGCCAGGAAGTCAGTCCCCTTCCCTCCCAGATCATTCTGTGCTCTGCTCACTGCTTCCTCACACCTACCTACCTTCCTTCCTTCCTTCCTTCCTTCCTTCCTTCCTTCCTCCCTCCCTCCCTCCCTCTCCTTCCAAGCTGGCCCCAGGTGGAGCCCTGACAGAAGTGGAAGTGATGGAGGAAGCTGGGGGCAGAGGGGCAGGTGGGGAGGATCTTACATGCTGGCCTCCGGGGATAGGAGCCCAGAGCAAGACAGGTGGGGGCCCTGGGGCACCACCTGCGGAAGGAGCGGGCCGGGGCACCCTGAGAAGCCTAGCAAAGCGGGGTAACCCCTGTGCGTTGGGACACTACTTCATGCCCATCCCCTCTCCCGTTTGGTCCCAAACTCCCAGTAAACTTCAAAAGAAAGCCTTCCCCCCCCGCCCCCCCATCTGTGGCAGCTGCCGGAGTGGGGGGTGGAGGAGGTCTCCCACACCAGCAGGAGGGGGTCTTACTGCCTCGATTCTGGATCCGGGCATGGGGTGCCAGGCGACGGGAAGCAGAGGGGTGAGTAGGGAGGGCAGGGCGCCCGTTCTACCTGGGCCCCAAGTTCAGGCAGTCCTAGTCCTAATGATTCCCTTAATAACGCACTCAGTTGACTTCTTCCCTTAGCTTCCATTCAGCTTTGGGGGGGGGTGTCTTTCTTCCTGTACCAAAGGAAGAAGGGGGCTCTAAGACTCGGCTGGCCAGCCTGGGAATGAGGGGAGACGGGATACCCGGGCCTCAGGCTGAGAAGGCAGGTGGGTTAGCCCTGGGCACAGAGGCCCTCAGTCTTAGAGAAGGCAGACGCCCCGTGATGGGGGCATCAGGAGACCTCTGGCATCGGGTCGGGCAGGGCAGAGAGGGCTGCCTGCTGGTGAGGTGGCCCGAGTGCTGGCCACTCAGCTGGTGGTGTCTCTCCCACTCCTGTTTCGGTTTCCTTCCCACCTCTCCCCCTCACCCGTCTCCTTCCTGCAGTCTCTCGCTCCCTTCCTCCTGTCCTATCAGTGGGCTTTCAGCCGGTCCCACTGGGTGGTGGCCCCGAGGACCGAGGACCGCTGGGGTCTGTGACTCAGTGTCCCCCTCTGAACACTCAGGGCTAGAGTTTCCCTGCTGCCCAGAGAGCGGCAGCTTGGGGAAGGGGGGGGGGGAGGGGCTTGAACTGGTTGGCTGCATCCAGGTGGCGCGTGAGGGTCCGTAGGGAAGGGGACGGCCCGGCAGGGCGTGACTCCGTGGCCCTCTTCACGCATGACAACATGCACACAGGACGGGCACAGGTGTCGGGGGAGGTGAGGAAGTAGGCAACCGGGGCGGTGGGCAGCCTAGGGCATCTCTGGCAATCTCCCCAACGGAGTGTTTAGCCACAAAGGGAAGAGCAATTAAAGCTAATCGCTCTGACAGCCTGGGGGCCAGACTCGTCGAGAAACAAAACCCACACATTCAGCACGTTTCTCGAACTCCCCGGGGCCTCGCCCCATCCTGCTTTCGCCGGGTCCTGGCTCTCGGAGCCCGTGCCGCCCAGCCCCCAGCCCTCTTCCCACTGTTCTGGCCACCTCGGCCTCGCTTCCTCCCCTCCCGTCCCCGACTGTGTCCCTGTCCCTCGCACACATTCTCCTCATTCTCTCTCTCTCTGACTTGGGCTCCATCCTTGGCTGACTCATACTCATTCTTTTTCTCCCTCTCCTCTTCTCCCACCCCCTCCTCCATCCCTGGGCCACTCGGGGCGCAGAAACCAGCCGCTCCCGGCACCTAAGTGGACCTGGGGGGGGGGGGCAGAGGCCGCAGCAGCCCCTTACCTTCCCGGCTCCCCCAGCGTCGGGGCGCCAGGCGGGCTCACTCACTCCGGATCCCGTCTCCCTGTCCCTCTGTCTTAAAGAGGGACAACCTGAGGCCTAGGGCTCGGAGACTGTGCCCGGACAATCAGGGTGGCCTGGGGACAGGGGCCCCCACTCAGCTGTCCCGCAGACAGATGTTCTCCCAGGGGACGTGCACATGGAGGCCGTGGGGGGAGGGGGTGGATGTGTAGTGCAGGGACGTTTGTGATTTGCTGTGTGCGAAGCGATGTGTGGAAGAGTCACATGGGTGTGTGTCACCGTGTGTGCTGGCGTGTCTCTCGTAGGTGTGCGTGTCCCTGTCGCTTCCGACACGGACTGGAGGAAATTAGGGCTTTCGCCTTTGCTGCTCCTCCCCGCCCCCGGCTCCCGCCCCCCTGCCCCGGACACGCGCCCGCCGGTCCCCCGGTGGCCCCCCGCGGGCCGCGGCGGGGGTCCTGGCCGAGCCGGCCCGCGCGGGAAGCGGGCTCCCGGCCGAGCGTCCCCGGGCCGGGCCCCGCACCCCGCACCCCGGCCGCCCCCCGCGGCCCCGGGTCGCCGCCCCTGCGCGCCCGCCCGGCCCCGAGCCCGACCCCGGCCCCGACCCCGGCCCCGGCCCCGGCCCGCCTCTCACCGCCGCGGGCTGAGCGCTCAGGGCGCGGCTCTCCGGCGTCCCGGTTCCTGGGCAGCGTCCGGAGCCTCCTCCTCGGCTCCCGCCGCTCCTGCCGCCGCCGCCGCCGCCGCCGCTTCCGCCCGCCGAGCCCGAGTCCGAGCCCCGCGCGCCCCGCCCGGCCGGCCGGTGACGTCACGGCGGGGGCGGGGCGGGGGCGGGGCTTGAGGGAGGGCCGGCGGGTGGGCTGCCGAGGGCCGCTGCCCGCGCCCCCGGGGACTGCGGGACCCGGCCCTCGGGTTTCGTTCTTTCCCAGCGGGACACCCTCGTCGCCCGGTTCCCTTTCGGTGGCCGCGGCGGCTGGGACCCTGGGGAGCACAGAGTGCGTTAGGGTTTAGGCGTCCGGCGGGCCTCGGGCCTCTGATCCTCTTAGCTGGCTGACCTGTGTTTGGAAAAACCTCTCTCCTCCTCCCTTCTGGGTCAGGGGACCCGCTAGCGCTAGCGAGGGATCGGAGGCTGGCTCGGGCTTCTCCACATTGGGGGCGGGGGCGTGGGTAGGGATGCAGGCGGGAAGCAACACGGGGCCTCGTCCCCTTGACCTGGAGCCCCGGATCTTCTCTCCTCGGGGGTGATGCCCCGTTGTGTGCCTCTCACCTTTCCCGAATATACCGCCCTCCTGCCTTCCCCCCACCATGATGTAATTTTATTTTCTAGGGAGGAAAAGAGCAGCAGTGAGCTCAGCATGCAAATATAGACATCTTGCAACGCCGCACTTAGCTCTGTCTCCTAGCTCTGCCTCTCTGCCCAGGCCCAGCACCCGGCGGCGGCGGCTCTCAACTTCCTCTCCACCCCTAGGGACTTTCCTCCCCCAGATTCTCAGCCAGACTGAAAGAGGGAAGGAAGAAGTGGGGAAGCATCTGTCTGCACCCCCATCTCCAGCCTGAGGTCTCTTGCCTCAACTCTGGCAGGGTCTGGCCCTGGGAAGAGGTCCGGGCCCCACCAGTTCCCCCGGCGACCTCTGGGAACGATCGCCCCGGCTTCCCTCGGTTCTGGCCTGGCAGAGCCGGGTTGGCCTCTGGGACCCCTGCTTTCTTGGTCTACACTGCCCCAGAAAGAGGCTCAGGCTCCTGGCGTCTTGGGTTTTCCATAGGCCTTCTCTCTGCTCTTCAGTGGCCCTCTCCTGGCACCACACTTCCAGAGTAAGACCACCCCGTAATCTGCCTTTGAGGATATCTCATTTGTTCTGCATTATAGGACCGAACATCATTTCACTGACCTGTCGTTAAGACTCAGAGAGACTCAATGGTGTGTCTGTAGTCAGTGACAGGCTCAGATCTTCCCGAGGCAGCAGGCACGGGGGACTGGGGCTCCGTGCTGGCTCCCGTCCTTTCTTGGGTGGTTTATGCCTCTGAGACTCAGTGTCCTCACCGGTGAGATGGGGACGCTGATGCCCGTCTGCCAGGGCTCTTCTGAGATTCAGAAATCGTCTCTGAGCACTGGCACAGAGGGGGGCTTGAAACCTAGAAGCTTCTAGTTAGTGTGGGACCTCCCAGTGACCTGTACTAGATCGTAAGCTCCCTGTTAGAATCGCATCCGCCCAGGGCCCACAGCACGGATTAGACTGAGCATTAAATGGTTACCAGTTGGGTAAAAACACCGTCTCTGCTCCACACTCCTGTGCCTTCCGTAGGAGCATGTCCCGGGTTTGTCTGTAGAGGTGACGCTTCGGTAACCTCGTGTCTCCTTCTTCCATACTGAGTGGCCCCCTAGTCTCTCAGCAGCACCTTTCCACCTGACCCATGACAACTGTCCCATCTGTGAGTTCTGGGCGCGGTCAGTAGCTTGGTTCCGTGACTCGACGCCTGGCTCCCTTGCCCATACGCCAGCCTGGACTGTGCCGGACAGAGTGCGGACCCCTCCAGGCAGGACCCCGGCAGCCCAGATCCAGGGCCGGGGGAGGATCCTGAGTGTACGAAACTCAATGTCTCCTCTCTATTTGGGACCACGACTCGGGGCCACGCTTCCCCAATTCCACCTTGACTCTCCTGGTGGCCTCTGAGTGTGAGAGTCCCCTCCCCTCCCCCTGCGCATCCCCCTGGGCACTGCCACAGGATTGAACTCAAACTCTGCCACCCGCCATGCCCACCCATCCTCGCGGCCACCCCTGGAACATCCGTCTCTGCTTGTGTCTCTGGTCTCTCCTGTGCCCCCCCACCCCCCCGCATGATACACACGAAAAGCACCTGCCCGTGCTTTTCAGGTTTCCCACTGACTGCAAGGTGCCTTCCCGAACTCCTTGGCCCCGTCGGACCCCACTCTTGATCGAAGGCCTAGAAAAATGCTCACTTTATGAAGCCATCAGAGACCCCTGTGACCTCTCTCTTCTGAGCCATCCTGCTCCTTTGTTCCTTCTTCCAACAGACGTTCGTTAAGCGCCACGTTTTGTGCGCCAGGCCCTGTGGGCACAGGGGCAAGGGGCCCCCAGTCCAGCGGGGGAAGACAGGCGTGTATATGACGATCTAGGGTAGGACACGCTGAAGACTGGAGTAGGAGCGTAGAGAGCGCGCGGCGTGACCCCAGAGGAGGGAACCGCAGGAGGGGCCGCCTCTGGGAAGGCCTCACCGAGGAGGTGCTATTTGGGCTCAGTCCTGACATTCAAATAAGAGCTGCGGGGGGGGGGGGGGGGGGTGCTATCAAGCAGCCCGTAATCACTTAATTACTCATTGCTTTGTGTTTGTCTTCAATTGTTTAGTTGCTCGGCTCGACTTCCCAGGGAGGCTAATCAGCTCGGGAACAGGGACGGGCCCGGCCCTCTGTCTTCTCCCTGAGCCTGTGAGCAGTGAGCAATGCTGGACAAACACCATGTGCTGGGGGGCGGGGTGGGGGTGGAAGCTTGTTGACTAGTAGCGGATAAATAATCCACTCTCCTCTGGGACGACTGCCTGGAGGGAGCCCCCGCTCCTTCTATCGGCGCCCTCACAAGGCACCCACACCTAACACTCCCTCCCCCCCCCCCCCCCCCCGCCACCCCGTCCTCCGGCTGCCCCTCTCCTGCCACGGGGTGAGGCCTCCTCAGCAGACACTGGTTCTTGCTGCCCCAGATCCTTTATTGAGGCCTCTCATTTGACCCAAATACATTAACAAGAGATGGCTGAGAGACAGCCCCAAACACAGGGCCCGCCCTTCCTCCTGGCCAGGGACAGGCCGGTCAGAAGGACGCAGGATTTGAGAGTGCGGGGAAGAGCGTGCGCGGGTGGAGGGAACCGAGGAGGAAGGAGTCCCAGGAAAGATTGTACGGACTGATGGACGAAACGAATAGCGGGCCCAGGGCCACCGTGGGATAGGACACGAGTCAGCTGAGGCGCCTGGGCTGGCACGCGGGTGAAGAGTGGGATCCGTCCTCGTCCGGTGAGGGTCAGGGGCTCAGCTCTCAGCCGGCGGACCCCGGCGCGCCCCAGGGCAGAGAGTGACCCGGTGTCCCTGGAGGGGCCCAGGGAGGGACAGGGGAGGCAGAAGAGATCACGAGGAGGAGAGCGGGCGGGCTGGGACGCGGCGGCCACAATAACTAGTCGTCGTCATCGTCCTCCTCCTCGTCGTCGTCCTCTGTGTTGATCTCGCCCTCCAGCACGTCCTCTAGCCAGTCCTCCAGCTCCTCAGCCGAAGGCAGGTCCTCCTCGTCGTCCATCTCCAGCCACACGCTGTCCGCCTGGGTGAGGCACACACAGGGGACCCGAGCTAAGCCCCACTCAGGTCTTCAGACCCGTCACAGGGCTCCCCGAGTCCTTGCCTACATCCTCGTCCCTTCCCTGCACCTGTCACGGCCGGGAGCGGGGCGGGGGGGCGCTGTTCAGGTGGAGGTCTGGGCTGGGATAGCGATGGAGAAAGTGGCTTGGCGAGGAGACCTTCTCCCTCAGCCTCTCCAACACACCCACCGTGCCCTTGACGAGGGACCACTGGTGGCTCCTCGTGGCCGGAGAACAGAGCCAGCAGCCCTTCAGATCAAGGCTTTCCTAACCTGCTTTCCCAGCACCGTCCGCAGAAACCTCTCGACTCTCACGCCATAAGAAACAAAACAGCGACGACAACAAATGACCTGCCCTTTCCAGAACCTGGTATTCGTTTCCCTACTTTTGACTTTTGGCACTAACTTTCCCATCGGTCTGGGGGTGGCTTCTCACAACTTCCACGTGGGGGACTCCTATAGGTCGTCCAGGCTCCGCTTTAAATGCCACTCCTTTGAAACCCTTCTCTCGGATTCTCTGCAGCAGAAGCAGCTTTGATTTCTGTGCCTCCCTGGCATTTTATGGGGCCCTTTACGATAGAGTTTACGAGATCCGGCCGCGTGGTTAACAGAACACCTGCCTCCCCCGTCGGACTGACAATTGTATTAACGAAAAGACTGTGGCTCCACTCAGTTCGCCTCCGCGAGCACGTCTGAGGCACCTGCCACGAGGGAGCGAGAAGCTTTCTGCCCTCAAAGGGCTCGGAGTCGGCTGGGAGGGGCAGGCGTAACACACAAAGAGCCACAGAGAAGTCACGTTCTCAATGCCAAGTGGGCGCTGGGAGTGGCGAGGAGGGGTGGGACTCCAAATGGGGGCTCTGGACAGACTTCGTGGAGAAGACGGGCTGTGACCCGGGCCTTGAGGATGAGAAGCCAGTTCCAGCAGGGGTGTGTTCAGGGCCCGAGTCGCCCCCCCTCCCCGCAGCCATGAGCCCGGCCGCGTCTCATTCCTCTGGGCGGGGTTCAGTGCCCAGTCAGCAGAGCAGGGGACGGGAGCTGGGCCGGGAAGCAGAGTCAGGGGCCAGCGGGGCACGAGGGAAGGAGACTCACGTCAGTAACGTTGACGACTCCTATCTGTGGGGCCGACAGGTCGATGTCAAACGTCTTCTCCCAGTATGGCACCAGCTGTGAAGAGAGCATGTGTGGTTAGTTAACATGAGTCCAGGAACACACGAGTCCCGGAGGGCGAGCGCGAGGCTCAGTCCAGGGGTAGGGGAAGGTCCCCGCGAACCCATGTGGATGGGGGACAGGCCCAGCCGTAAGGCCCAAAGGGAAGGAGCGGAGGTAAGCAGTGACAGGGAAAAATCCCAGAGGGAAAGAAAGTATCAGGAGGGTCGGCTGGAGACATTGGCCTTTCCTTTCCGAGGAAAACTGTGTGGCAAACCCCTGTTTCCTGAGCCTTGATCTGTTACTGCGTGACCTTGTGACCTTGGGCAAGTCACTCCTCGATGACCCTCAGCTTCTACACGTCTAAACTGAGGTCATTATCCCTGGTCATTGCCAACTTCCCTCACGTTTCCATTCGTTCACGCTTTCAACAATGAGTATTGGGGGGGGGGGGTGCCTGGGTGGCTCTGTTGGTTAAGCATCAGGCTTCGGCTCAGGTCATGATCTCAGTTTGTGGGTTCGAGCCCCGCATCGGGCTCCGTGCCGACAGCTCGGAGCCTGGAGCCCGCTTCGGATTCTGCGTCTCCCTCTCTCTCTGCCTGTCCCCTGCTCACGCTCCATCTCTCTCTCTCTCTCTGTCTCTCAAGAATAAATAAAAAATGTCAAAAAAAATTAAAAAAATAAGTAAACATTAACGAGCGCTAGGTGTTGGGGATCCCGCTGGGCACAAAGCTGTCCCCCGACAATGGGATCCCTGTGCTTTGACTCTGTGATTGTGTAGACCCACCTGCAGAATAGGGTGTCCATCTTGCCCCCCCCCCCAAAAAACTCTGGGCGTTTGTAGGAGAAGTCAGCCCTGGGCACACGAGCTACCCGCCTAGCCTCTGCTCTGGGAATCGGGTGCCATGTTCTGTGAGATTCACTTCCCATCCTGCTTCCCCTTCTCAGGGTGCCTTTCCTGCCCGCGGCGCCCTTGAACCTGTACTGGACATAACCTCCCGAGGTCCTCGAGCCAGGAGTTGGGGCCGGGACCCTGAAGGAAGCTGGTCTCAGAAAGTGCCACCGTGAGGCGGGGGGTGGGGGTTAGGAGAGCCGTGCCCCTCACCAGTGGGAAGTCGTCGGGGTCGATCCAGATGATGCTGAGGTCGGGGTTGTCAGTGTTATCTTGAGCCACGGACTTGAGCGTCTCCAAGAACTCGTAGCCATCTTGTAGGGAACACAGGGAAGAAGTGTCAGGTGGGGCAGGGGAGAAGGGGACACGGAGGCGGCGGGCATCCTGACGGCCCCCCACTGCCCGCCATTGCCCGCGGATCCCCAGGAATGCCTCCCGTGGAAGCCTGTTCACTCACAAACACCCGCGTCCCCCTCTCACCGGTGCCCCCCCATCCAATCCTGCATTCCTCCCTCACCAGGATCGGCTTCCTCTGCGAAGGCCACAATGTGAATTCCGTCCATGTCGTCTTCCTGTTAGGGGGAGGGGGGCTTAGCTGTGCTCCCCGAAGTTAGAGAGCCAGACACACCCTACCTCTTCCTTGAACCCGAGTTGGATGGGAATCCAGCTTCTGGATTCCAGGACAGGCACGTCCTTGGGGTGGTGGCCCTGTCCCAAGGGACACGGCTCGCTTCAGCGCCAGGGCCCCCACACCTCTGTTGCAAACCCGCTAGCCCCAGATCTCGGGGCTCCTCCCCCTGTTTTCTTTAACAGCTTTTGTGTGTCTCCCAGTTTGTGGCGTGTCCTTCGGAACGAAACCCTCCGCACTCTGCCGCTGCATCGATTTCCTACAAGCGAGGGCACAGCAGGTGGGAATATTCCCAGGGCTTGAGTCCTCAGTCACCCCTGCTCCCCTAGGGGCCCGGCCCCATCCAGGGGACACTCACCCAGGTTTCATACATGCTCTCGGGCTTCAGCTTCCTCAGGGTGGATCTGGAAGAGACCGTCACCACTCAGTGGGCGACAAGGATGCCCTCCCAGGGGGCCCTCGCAGCGGAGGCTGCCTCTGGGTCAAGCCTCGGGCACAGCCGGCTTGTAGCCCAGAACAGAGCCATCTGGCAAAGTCTAAGCTCTGGGCACCGGGCCCAGATCATTGCCTGGTTAAAGCAGGTGGGAGAACCCAGAGTGGGCCAGCGGACTGGGAGAGAAATCTTTGGAAGAAAGGTAAGACCTGGGCGTCTGGGCATCCACTCGTTCACTCATTACAGCTGAGAGTCTCTGAAGTTCTAGGCCCCGGGCCAGGTGCCGTGCCGATGGAGCTGGACGAAGCTGACCGGCCCTGCCCCGGTGAAGGGGACCAGAGTCTAGCGGGGGGAGGGAGAGTTGGTGGCGTTTATACCGATGAGTGGGTATTTCCAGTTGTGGAGTGCAGGCAGGGCCTCTCGGCCTCAGCACCACTGACATGTGGGGCCGGACAATTCTGTCGCGGGGGGCTGTCCTGGGGGCACTGGAGGAGGTCAGGCAGCGCCCCCGCTTCTACCCAGCAGCGCTCTCCTCAACCGGAAATGTCTCCCACGCGGCCAGTTGTCCCCTGGAGGGCGAAGTCCTCCCCCACCTCACCCCTGTCAAGAACCACTGGTGCAGGGCGATGACGAGGAAGGACAGAGCCAGATCTGGGTTAGGATCCCATTCTGACACCCACTACCAGTACCCGTGGGGTCTGTTGACCCTGCTCCCCACCTCCTGTGTTCCTCCACGAAGCTGACAATCTCCTCCTCGCTGTTGGGCTTGTCTGGGATGGTCACGGGCTCTTCCATGAAGGCCTCGTAGAAATCAATCTCATTCAGCTTCAGGGTCAGCTTCTTTGCCACCTTTGGGGGAGGGGGTGGGGGGAGTGGAGCAGGGGGATGTGGGTCACGGGGCAAGGCAGCGTCACGGGGAGCAGCCCTTAGAAAGGAGGTCAGACAGCCTGGGCCCTTGTCACTGCTACTGTGACAATGGACAAGTGTCTTGACCGCTCTGGGCTTTGGCTGAACGCTAGAGGGGTGGGTTAGGGAATCTCAAATCTTTGGGGCGCGCGCGAGAGGCCTGAGGTGGGGGTGGGGTGAGGAGTGTCCTGTGTAGGGAGGGACCGTAGGTTCTGGGAGAGAGGTCTGGAGGGCAGCTGTGGGGAGCGAGGGGGACCCCATACGGCCGCGGGGAGGAGAACCTTGCTGTCGAAGGTGGCGAAGAAGGGGATGTAGGGGTGAAACTCCTCCGCGGCGTCCTCGTAGGCCTTGTAATCTGAGGGAGTAACTCGGAGTCAGTCTCTGGGGAGGCCAGGGTCGGCCGGGGAGCCACGTCCCCTCTGTTTCTCCCCAAGGCTCCTTTGGCCAGAGGGGTTCGTTCTGAGACGCCACCCCTCAGTCCTCTGAGAGCAGCTGCACTTTAGCGGGGAAGGTGGGGCGCTGGGGGTGCCCATCTGGGAGCCCCCAGTGCAGGTGGGTCGGAGAGAGGAGGGCGTAGAGATGGGGAGACAGTGGGCTGAGTGGGGGTTAGGGGGACAGATAAAACGGGGGTCCAAGGAGGGACACCTGGGAGTTACCCACGCTCTGAATCTTTGCTCTTGAAGTAGCCAATGAGCTTGATCTCGTCCTCAATGTTCTCAAATGCCTGCAGCTCTCGTTCACCCTCGATCAGTTCCACGGGGTCCTCTAGGACCTGGAGGAGCGGGGCCAGCGGCGAGAGTGTGAGTTCTCTCCTCGCTGGAAGGAGGAGGAGAGGGAGGAGGGAGGCAGGGCTGAGAGGGAGGCAGGGGCTGTCCATCACCTGCAAGCGTGTGTGTGTGTGTGTGTGTGTGTGTGCGCATGTGTGTGCGTGCATGCACATGTGCACGGCTGGACTCGGTCGGCGAAGGGTGTCAAGACTTAAAGCCACGCCGTTAGGGGCAGGGGACCCTCACATCGAGTAGAAACTCCACCAGGGTGTCAGCAGAGAACTCGCCATCGTACTCGATGACTTCGTCTCCCTTGAACACGTAGATGCTGTCTTCTTCCGTGAGTCCTGGTGAGCCAGAGCCAGAGGTGAGCCCGGCCGCCGGGCTGCCCACCGGTCCAGGGCCCGCGCCAGCGTCCCTGGACCCCACGTCCTCCTCTCCACTCTCCCTTCCCCCGCCCCTCTCCCCTCCCTTCAGACCCCACAGCCCTGGGATCTGTGCCGTTGGCTCTAGTCCAGGCGGCTCTCCAGGGGGTGTGTGTGGGGGGCAGGGGCTCTCCGGGAGAAAGTGGGATCAGCGGGGGGTGGGGGGTGTTAAGGGGACATAGGGAGATGTGGGGTCTAACAAGGTGTCCCCCCTTCCCTGGTTTCCTTCACCTCCTGGGAGGACTCGGGCCGCTCGCTGCCAGTCCAGTCCTCTAACCCACTGCTATTACCGACTAGATGACTTCATCACTGATCGTCCTCCCCAGCCACACCCGGAGCCCAGTTCTGGCCTGTGCTGCTCCCTGGTGGCCGGTGTATAACCCCCGGGGCCCCAGCTCTGGACGGAGGGGTGTGACTGAGCCTCTCCAGCCTCCCCGGTGGTGTTCCCTGGCGTCCCCTTTCCCCCAGCACCTAGCCCTGATTCTTAGGTGAGTTTAAAGGCCACCCGCCCCCCTTTCTGGGATTTGAGCCTGGGTCTCTCTAAGGAGTAAAGGAGATGCCAGAACCCCAGCCATAATCGTCCCAATTTCGGTCTCCCCGCCCCCACCTCCGACTCCATTCCCAGTGGGCACCGTGGGGCCCTTGGCCTAGACGAGGGCTGCCCTCCGAGTCGCCGGCCTGGGCCCCGTCCCACACTCCAGGCCTCCCCTGTCCCACACGCTGCCTCCCCCCTGCCGGTCCCTTACCTAGTTTCTTGGCTACTGCCGCGTCCTTCTCAGAGTCCACCAGCCCGAAGCCAACGCCCTTGTCTTCCAGGACTTGGGCCGCTAACTGGAGTGAACGAAGGGTTAAAGTCGGCTCCAGGATTCTGTTCCCATCTCGGGGGGCTTCCCCGGCGGGGTCGTTTGGGGAATAGAAGACTTGCCCTGGGTGCGGCGCGAGGATCTGGGGCCTCTCCCCGCGCCCTGCAAGCCTACCCCTTTGGTCTGCGGTGCAGTGTTGGCCCCTGACCCCTACGTGGCCCTCGTCGGTGTGCTTCTGATCCTGCCCTTGAAGGTGTGATCCTTCCCGGTTCCTGAGGGGGTTCCTGAGGGAGGCCCTGCCTGCAGAGTGACTGAGGCCCTGCCCCCCCATCCTGATTGAAGGCCACGCTCGGTGTGGGGTGACATTAGAAGTCCCTGAGTAACCCCCACTGGGGAGAGCTTTGGAGGGCAGGAGGGTGTGGGGGGAGTCTGGTCACGTCCCTGAGGAGTGGGGAAAGCCAGAGGGTCACGGTGGCCACCTCTTGTTACCTTCAGAGGCAGAGACTCCAGCAGGCCCTAGAGGGGACCCAGGCAGGGCACTCCTCTCCCTCTTTACCCCAGCCCCTCACCCCCACAGGACCCTGCCCCCTCGGCCTCCCGGCTGGACCCTGGAGCCCGATGCACTCTGCTGAGGGCGCCCCACCTAACAGACCCTGGTGCCGGATCCTCAGGAGGATGGGGAAGGGAGGCTGCTGGCAGGTGGATGGCCAGAGATGTTGAACGCTCAGGATAAAAATACTCAGCGCATTAATCAGATGGCAGGTTCTAGCAGCCACAGGGACACACACACACACACACACACACACACACACACACGGGAGCCTGCGGTCCTTCCTCCGGGTGGGCCGAGGCCCATCCATACTGCCAAGGGCTGCAGAAGCTTGGGTGAGAAGACATCCTTATCCCAGGATGGAGAGTGTGTGTGACCACACGTCCCAGTTGTCCCCAGACACAAACTTTTGCTCTCGTTCTGAAGTCCACTTGGGGGTGGGAGGAAGCTTCCCGCAAAGAGAAGCGGGGGGAAAGGCATTCTGCAAGAATTTTCCAACCAGGGCATGCAGCCTGGCCCAGTCTGGGCAGGGAGAGGGAGCGAGGGAGAGGGAGCGAGGCCACGGTGGTCTCCGTGAAACCTCCAGCCGGGAAGTGGATGCAAACGAATGTCATGTCTACGAATGTCGATGAATGTGCAAACGAATGTGAATGTCGATGGCATTTAAAATTCATACCGGGCGGGTCTCCTTGGGGTGCAGCAACTAGACCAGGGCCACAGCGCCCCACAGTGCGGCTCTTCCCCTGTCCTCTGAAGAGCGTCCCTTTCCTTTTTGGAGCCCCCCTTCCAAGGACACCCGGGCCCTGGCCAAACCCAGCGCTTCGCGGCGTGGAGGCGAGGTCTCCCCGCAGCCTCTCTGGCCCACGACGGCCTGACTGGGGTGGGACTTTGGGTTCCAAGTCTCCCTTCTCTTGTGGCGAGGGCCACACGCCCTTGTGTCCACTGCTGTCCCTCGCGCCCCCCCCCAGGCCCCCTCAGAGGCTGCTTGCACTCCCCGGCTGGGGCTCGCGGTGGGGGGGGGGGGCGGGCGTGCCCCGTGGGCCTGCGGAGCCCCCCCACTCACCTCCAGGATCAGCTCTTCCATTTCGAACTGTCTCTGGGAGGCCTTGTCGTCCTCAGGGGGCTCGTGGTAGAGCAGCGCCAGCACCTCGTACTTCTTGAAAATGTTCTTGTAGTTCTTCGCGTTGACGTTGACCACGCGGTCCACACCGTCGTACTCGGGGAAGTCCAGCCCGTCCTCCCCCCGCACCCCCGGCCGGGGTGTCCCCAGCAGCAGCAGCAGCAGCAGCAATGCCAGCCGCGGGCCGGGCACGGCCGCGGCCCCCATCCTGTCTGCAGTGCCCATGGACGTCGCGGGGTCTGGGTCGGGTCGGCTCTCCCGGTCCAGAGGAGGGTGGCCGGGGCAGGGAGGGGCCCTGGGTCCTGAATCCCCACTTAGGGGCTCACGGTGGGGGCGGGGTGGGGAAGGGCCCAGAGCAGTGGACAGGGGACACTGCTGGGTCCCGGACAGGCTGCCGACAGAGCCAAGAGCGAAAGGGTCAGGAGGAGGGATAGGAGCAGGGGGCGGGGAGGGAACCGGAGCCGGCCCCGAAGTTGGCACCCGTCGGCCCCCACCTGGTGCCATCTAAATATGTCTCTGGGCCTGGCAGGAGAGAGGATAACCTTCTGAGGCCAGGGCAGCTCCGCGAGGGCCGAGACCCTCCCACCTCCTACACCTCACCCCCCCCCCCCCCGGCCTCCCAGAGCCCCTCCCCCGCCCCTTCCCCGCCGTCCAGGACTCCTCAGCACGGTCCCCACGCGGGCCTAGAAGCTCATCGCCATATTAAGAAAGGAAAAGGCCTGAGCTAAAAATAAGACCAGATGAGTCGGAGGTAAATGATGCTGGGCTGGGGGAGGGGAGGTGTGGGGTAATTAGGGAGAGCCCGGGGAGGGCCAGGGTACTCGGACTGAGGGGAATGGGGGTGGAGAGGAGGGATTCTGGGTCGGAGATCGAATTCACGAATACAGAGCACGAGGGGCACAAACGCTGGATTGCCTCCCCGTCGTGGTCGGAAAACCCGGGAAGCTCCTCCGGACGAGGTCTGTTTGCTCGATCCCGCGGGCGGAGGGGGCCGTGAAAAGCAAGCGGGCTGCAGAAAGAGCCCCCTTTGCACTTCCCTTCAGAGAGCCAGGACCAGGGATGAGGTCATTCTCTGAATAAAAGATGGAGCCTCGTCCAGGACTGGCCACCTGGCTCGGCCCCAGCCAGTTTCCTGTGCTTCACTCAACACTCCTCAGTCGGGACGCAGGGAAGGACGGGGCGGGCGGGGGGCAAGGAGCCCTGGCTCCCGTCCACCCTGCAGACGTGCGAGGCGGGGGTTTCTCTCCTCGAGGAGGCCCAGGAGAGGAGGGGAACCGCCCGGCCGCCTCCTGCCTCCTGCCTCCTGCCTCCTGCTCGTGCTCTGCACTCCCATCAAAGGGGACCCGGTTCTCCAGGGCACGCGGGGAGGGAGGCTTCCCCAGGCTGGACCACGATGCATTCTCGCAAAGGGGATCAGGTGTAAACGCCAGGGGACAGGTTAAAACCCGAAGAGGTGGGACCTCGACCCGAACCCCAGCCGAGGAGGTTGATTCATTCTGTGCACCTGAGAGTTGGTGGGAGGAGGGACTCTAACTTCCTGCGCCCCAGCCTGGGGGACGAGCACCAGAGAGGAGCTCCGCTCTAGGCTCCTGGGAAGGAAGGACCCTCTTCTCGGCCCTCCAGGGCTTTTACCATGCACAGGTAAACTGAGGCACGAGGGAAGCCAGGGAAGAGGCTGGATCAAAGTCAGAAGTCCTCCCTTCCCACCCTGAGGGATCTCCGACTTTGGAGAGACAGGGTTTAGTTTGCACCCAGGCAGGGGCGTGACATTATCTTAGGAGGAATAACTTTGCCCCCTCCTGTGGGGTGGACCTTGCACAGCTAAGCAAGGAAGGCCACAGAAAATCTCAAGAATGTGGCAGGAGTGGGTCCAAGAGAGACAGCTGTCACTGGAGCAGGAGAGGCCGGAGCTAACCTGAGCAGGGCTGGTGGGAGCTGGAGAGGCCTCAGAACGTTTCTCCTGGTCTCACAGGAGAGCCGCGGACGTGCCCACAGCCCCGCAGCCAGAGGGCAGGAGGGAGGGCCGGGACTTCTTCCCTCCGCCGCATGTTGGTGGGGGGTGAGACCCTGGAACACCGGCCCTGTCCCCCAGGACGCTGACCTCCTGCTCCCCCAAGGATGTGAGACGGGGCGAAAAGGTGACCTTGGCCCCGCAGCCCCCCCACCTTCTCCCACTTCGTTCCCACTCCCTGCCCTTGGCCCTCCAGGCCTAGCCAGTCCTTCCCAACAGCTGTACCCTCCCCTCCTGCCCCCTGCCTGCTCTCCCTGCTGCTGTGTTCCCTACTTTCTGCTCTGTCCCTTCTCTCTGAGCCCCTGCCTTCAGGCCCTTGGACTTGTAAGCCTCAGCCGCTGATATCAAATGACCCTGAGTTGGGGCCTCTGTATTTTTAACCCACCAGACACCCGAGGCTCCTGCTACTGAAACCCGAGGAGCTGGCCCCTCTGTGCTCCCCGTGCTCTCCGTGCTCCCTCACTCCCACACCCTGGCCCCTCTGTCCTCCAGGTCTGGTTCAGCCCTGTCAGCAGCAGAGAAGGACCCCAGGCGGATATAGCCCTGTCCCTAGGGGACCTGGTGCTGGAGGGGGGAGGTTGACAGGTGGGAGAGACCTCAGGAGGGGAGGAGTGGCTGGTGACCCCCTACGATGGCTTCCTCTTTGCCAGCCCACGGCCTCTCGTTCCCTAGAACCGTCCGCGGACCTTCCTCCCTCGCCATCCTTTTGTTCTGTTTTGTCTTTTGTTTTTTGTTTTGTCGGTGTATATTTTCGGCCCGGCCCACGCTGGGGGACTAGTCTGTGGGTGGTTAAGGGCACAGGTTTTGGAATCCGACAGACCTTGGTTTCCTCATCTAAGAAACAGGGTGGCTGCTAAGAATCTGTTTGTTGTGTGAACTCGCGGATGGGGCGTGCGAGCCCCTCGTCCCACTGCCAGGCACGTGTGCTCTCACTTAACACATACGCTTTGTTTTTGGTGACAGTCTACGACTTCCCCCAGCTTTCCTTAGCATTTTCCCCAGCCCTGCGGGCTTTGGGGACACGGCCCCTGAAGACGTGTGCCAATGAGCTGACCTGCAGCGTGAAGCCCAGGGAGCAAGAGCCAGCAAGTGGGTGAAGGGGGAGGGGCCGCCTCCGAGGGAGACACTCCCAGGCTCGTCTTCCTCCTCCACCTGCGACCAGCCCGGAGCCTGGCGGAGACCAGGATTTGGGGAATGTCTGTCACCCTGTGCAGAGCCTGGGGTGCGAGGGGCAGGGGCGCTTCACCCACAGTCAAGGCTCCAGGGATCCAGAATGGGGTGGGGTCAAGATGGCCCGACAGCGGGGCGCGGAGGGCAGACCGGCGGCCCCGTCGCCAGAGGAAGGCATTCACCACTCGCCGTGTGACACTTCTCAGGTCCTGTCTGGACCTCAGGCTCTTCATTGACTTCATAAGGTCTTTTGTAGCACTAAAGCTCCATGAGGAGTCCAACCGCCAGCCGGGACGTGACGCCTGCGGCCCCCTCTCTAGGCGGTGGCTCCGCTGTTTCTCCCTCGCCTGCACCCGTGTCTCTGATCCTGCTTGACTTGTCCTGGCCTTGTTTTCCTCCACATCTTCAGACTCGAAGTTGGGGGCTAGCCCTCGAGGGGCAGGGATGCTTGAGTCCGACCCCCGCCCCGCCTCCACTTGGTCCCCGAAAGACTGCCCTGCGGGGCTCCCGTGGAGATCTAGGGGGACGGTGGCACGATAACCCCCTGTCTCCAGAAACCAGACAGACGCATCCAGCCGGGTGAGGGCCATTGCAAACATTTACTCTCTAGACTGGCAACTGATTCAACAGGACAGTGCCTTCCGCTGGGCTTCCCGTCCACCCGCCTGGTCTCCTAGCCCCAGTGCCCTCAGCGCAGCCCCAGGCTCGCCTGTCCCTAGCGTCTCTCCTCCACTCGCCCCCCTCTCCCATGTGCCAAGCTCGTCACCCCAAACCCCCACCCGGCCCTGGGACAGCCGTCATGTGAAGCTCTTCCTGTGCCGAGTTCAGTAATAGGTCTCTCTCTCCAGCCAGCCTGTGGAAGAGAGGACACAGGAGTGAACGGGGGACGGGGGGAGGGGAGGTCTGGGGGGGCGGGGCGTGAGGCACGAGGGGGCCGAGGACAAGGTGGGAGGCACCGCGGACAGGAAGGAGCAGAGCGGGAAGGCCAGGACCACGGGGCCTGTCTGGCAGCAAAAACCCGGGGGCAGTGGGGTGGGGGGGGGCAAGGGGCCCGCGGCAACAGGGCAGGAGGGGAGAGCCAGTGGGGAGGCCGGTGACTGCTGAGAGCAGGGCGCAGGGAGCCTCACCGCCAGGATGACGACGGATGATGAGCCTTCGGATTTCATCGTAGATAAAGATAAGAGCGCTGTAGGGAGTGGCGCAGAGCCACCAGGCTGTTCTGTAGGGAGTAAGGGTTGGTCAGTGGGGCAGCGAGGGAGGGGCCAGAGGAAGCAGGTGCAGAGGACAGCGCACAGAACCGTGTGACCCGTTGTGGTGTGCAGGGTTGAGCCCTACCTTTCAGGAGGCCCGAGCCTGGTGGGGGAGGGAGGAGACAGAAACACAAGCAGCCACTGATAACAGAACGCGACAAACGCCGAGTTAGCGGCACACGCGGTGTTCCTGGCTTCTGTGGAGTCGCTCAGGGCGACCCCTGTTGCCCTGCAGGTAGTCGGGGCCTTGCGCCCACACAGGGGAGGTTGTCTGAGTAGGACGCGTCTACCTGAGTCTAGACGTGTGGGGGCATTTCACCAAGGGATGGATATACGTGTCCATATGGCAAACACGTGGAAAGTTCTTCTGCCGGTTGACCCTCTTCTGTAACTAGAGGCCGGGGAGAGAGACTCTGGGGAGGAGTCAAATCAGAACCACGTCTGTTCCCTTGGGTGACAGACAGGCAGGTGGCCTCGACCAGTGCCGTCTGATGGAAATACATTGCGAGCCACCCGTGAGAGCTCGCGTTTTCCAGTAGCCACATGAAAATAAGTAAAAAGAAACGGGGGCAAGGAATTCTAACAGTGCGTTTTATTTCACCCAGTGTATCCAAAGTATCATCCTTTCCACGTGGAACCAACGTGAACGTTATTAAGGGGATGGTTTACACTCTTCCTTTTGTCCTAAGCCTTCGAGGTCCAGGGGGCACTTCACAATGACAGCGCATCGCCTGTCGGACCCTCGATTTTCAAAGGGCCGCGGAAAACGTAGCCCAACCCAAACAGGAAAGGTGTACTGAGTAGAATAATCTCTGACAGCACTTTAGCTTTTAACTCTACGTCAGCTGGCTACAATGGCGGATTCCGTTTATCGGTCTCTCACTAGCCACGTCTCAGGAGCCTGAGAAGGAGGGACGGAAGCAGGGCGGCTGCCATATTGGCCAGCCATATTGGCCTTGGCCGCGGGCTCACTGCACATGCGCACACGCGGTCCCAGACACACAGCCACCCAGTCACTCAACAGCAACTGCCGTGTGTCCGCTCTGTGTCCGCGCGGGTCCTGGGGGAATAAAAGCGATGCCAGGATGGCCTTTGATCTCCAGGAGCTCAGGTGATCAGGGGAAAGAAGGTAGAAAGACACCCAACATGAATACAGAGTTAGGGGATGTGTTGTATGGCCGGGGAGGGTACAAGATGTTTGGGATCACGGTTAATGCTCAACCGCATCTACCAGGACTTGTGTGTTGACATTAATGGCAACAATAATAGAACCACTGCCAACAAAGCTCCCGCCACGACCCAAGGAGCCATGCTTGGTGCATAATATTCTTTCTTTGTGTCATTCTCACAATACTCTGCCAGGTGTGTATGACCAAGACTCTGCAGGGAAAGCTGAGCCTCAGACTGGTTATATACCGTCCAGCACAACACACAGTGGAGTCGGAATTCGAAACGGGGCTCGTCAGTATCCAAGGGCAATGCCAACGTCTCTTATTATGCATTCATTGAGCACCTACAGCCCGCAAAGCGTTGTGTGAAACGCTGCAAGGGACGGAAAGGTGAGCAAAGTGTGTGAAGTCGTGGCACATGAGCTGGACGAACATGCCCGAGACCATCGCACAGGCGGGCAGGGCGGTGAGAGTGGGGTGGTATGGCACGTTTGCTTTTTTTTCCCTGTAAAAGTCGCGATAGAACGTCTTCGTAACAAGCGCACGCCGACGTAAAAAAACAAAATACACCAAGACACAGACGCACGGGCCTGTTTGGAACAAAACGAGGTACCAGCCAGTAAGAACTTCAGTACGCCCGCTCACCTGTGCACGTATGCGCTTTGAATGTGTTTGACTGAGTAGGACAGGATTAGCCACGCCTAGATTGGGCGATTTTTATGCCTACTTCCCCTCTGAGCAATTTGGATCCTGGAACAGCTATACCACACATCACCATAAAAAAAGGTGCCCCTCTGTTGAGTGCCAGTAAGTCTGCTCAATTTGCATGTCTCGACGAGGGTCACTTGACACGGTCCCAGTCCCTCCCTAAATAAGACGTGCTTCTTGGAGCACAGACGATTCTCCTCACGTCACCCAGGGCGGCCCCCAGCCAGCCAGGCAGCCCCCAGCTTGGGGCTTCCCTTTCCAACACACCACTTCCTGTCCCAGGCTCTCCCTGTGCCGGGGATCCCCACCCCCCTGGCTTGCGTCCCTTCCCTTACTCACTTGAGTGGGTACATCCGCAGGGCCATGTCCATGCCTGGAGTGTAGGAGAGAAAAACAGCCAGGAATGTCTCCTCCACGAGCCCAAATATTAGGATGTTGTTTCTGGGAAGAAAGGTCGAAGGGTGTGCCGGAGAAAGGGAGGGAGAGGTAGGGGAAGCCAGCGCCCTGCGTGCAGGTGTGAGGCGGTGGGGGCCCGGGGGGCGCTCACTTCATGCCCTGCTGGAAGACCGAGTTACGGCGGGTCTTGCAGATGATGAGGTCGGCCCACTGCACGACCACGATGCTGACAAAGAAGGCCGTGTGGCACGTGAACTCCACCACCTTCCGCTGCTCGTAGGTCTGGGGGCAGGCAGGGTGGGGAGGGGCACTGTCAGAAGGGGTCCGGGTGCACCTCAGGGCCCCTCCTGCCGTCCTGGACCCCGAGGCTGGGTCAGACCTTCAGCCCCTTCAGCTTTACGCCCTCTTGTCCCAGCCCTCTTGTTCGCGCTGGGTTGTGAGCTAGTTCACAGGCTGTCCTGACCCACTGAGAACAACTCAAGGGCAAGCACCTGTCCCATTGACCTTCGAGCACCCTCCCGAGCTTAGTTCCGTGAGCGGCACGTGGTGCGGCTCGGGAATCCCCGCATTAGAACGAGAAGGGTCGTGTGAGGGGAGGCGGACCCCGAGAGCGGCGTCAGAAAGGAAGGTGGGGCCAGGGGGCATCTGACCACAGAGACGGGAATGCCCGAACGGGTGGCACCGGGGAGGAGGCGACCACACACCTCCAGTGGTCCTCTCTCGCACTCACACTTCTCGCGTAAGGAACGTAAATCTAGTGGGGAAGATAAACAGGCTGGCCGTGTCAGCCTCATAGTGGTTTATAAGAGAGGTCACTCGGGACCGTGAGAACACAGAAGAGGCACATCCAAATTAGGCTAGAGGAGAAGCCCATGTTGAAAGGCGAAAACGGCATGTTTACAGCGAACTTGTAGAAGGAATCAAGAATTTGAAAATACGTAGGACTGAACGACGGTGGGATGCCACGTGCCGAACCTCAGGGGGTGTGGCCCAAGTGGTACCCGGGGGAAGAGATCGAGCCCTGAATGACCAGAAAACATCGGATGGAAACGACTGGAAGTTGATGAGCCAAGCGCTGCGCAGGTAACGCATCCAGCGGGCACGTTTGTGACGCCGGGTCGCATGGCCACGTCTTGCGGGTGGTCATCGACCAACACCCCGGGGCTCTGGGGCCGCTGGCAGATCTTGGCTCTGACTCACTGCCTAACACCGCTCCTGTCCTGGTTTCTGGGGATCCAAATATCTGTGTGGATGATCCTTCCACTGCCATGGTCTCAATGTCCACCCCCTCCCCCCCATCATCTCCTTCTCCAGTGGTGTTTGCCTCCGCTCCCCAGCTGGGCCCTTTGCTCCCTCAGGCAGACTCCAGATCCTGTCCTTCCCAACAGCTTGTTTCTCTGCGATTTCAATTTCAGGCATCTCTTCTGCTCTGACCACCACTCTGTGAGGCTGCATCTTGGCCGCAGGGAGAAAATATCAAGATATGAAACTAACAAAGGCTGGAGTTGAGGATTGAGGGGATGCTGACCATGATTTGGGGCCTCATTGGCCCCCGGAGCGATGTTGGTTGCTGGGAACACTGACATCTGATGGCCTCGTGGGGCTGAGCTAGGGGAAGCCAAGTGCGTTCGGTGGGCATCCTTCCAACGACCGGGATTCTAGCACACTATCGGGAAACCTACAGTTAGCGGTGGCTTAGAGGCATCATGGTGAAGAAGGAAGGTGCTGGACGGGAGTCAGCGTGGAGCTCCCGCCCAGCTCTTCTAGGGATGTGCTGTGGGACTTGGTGCAAGTCGGGGAATCCTTCCAGACTCTGCTTCCTCACTTACACAGGGATGAGAATAGACTATGTGTCCTCCCTCAACTTTGTGTCTTCTGTGGTCCTACGATGCTAGCAATAATTGGGGTCACATCTCCTACTGTCTTAGAAATTGGGACAGGAGTTGTTCACAGGTAGGAAAAAAGCACACTCACTAAAATTCTCAAACACCTCGTGTTGGGGTTCGTCCTGGGTTTTAGGGAAGCCTACTACAGAGAGGCATCCTCTGGGTTTAAAAGCTTAGAAAGGTGAGAAAGGGGGAGACAAAGCAAATAGGTTTTCAGACTTGAAATCATATTATTTGAACTCCCGCAGAGGGAGGGAGAGAACAGAGAGAGAAGAGCCAGCCCTCATTTCTGGGCCAATGATGGCTGGAACCTGGAAGAACAGAAATCAGCCTCGAAAAGTTGATCTGAGGAGGAAGAACTCCAGGACTAAGGAAGCCAAAAGATGCAGGAAGGTAAGGACAGGTGACAGACAGCAGGAACAAATAGAAATCAAGCCATTACGCCAAGTCGTCACTTGAAGGACCTTTGCCGACGTGATTGGAGATTGGGGTCATGTGGGACTGGAGATGAGGCGTCACCTCCGTCTGTCTGGTGCCTCCCTTCTCCACTCTCACTGGCCCACTCTCACTGGTCACTCTCTAGGGCCGACCCCCTGACGCACCCATTGCTGTCCGTAACTGTCCTCCAGGTCATTGAGGAATCTGTTTTCCCAGCTGAGACGGATGCCCAGCAGATCAAAAGGTCTGAAACCATTCTCGGCCAGGATCACGAAGTAGGTGAAGAAGCCAGCCAGAGCCTGGATCATCCCTGTGAATGGCAGAGTCACAGGACAGGGGAAGCTGCTTCAGAGAAGCACCTCACAAGGCAGACCATGGAAGGGGTGGTGGCCGGGAGTGGCTCCTAGCTGGGTTGGTGTGTGTCTGAGCTTCTGACACCGGAGATGCTGGCTTTCAGTGACCCGGTCCCATCATCTCTCTCGGACTTGTGTCCAAGCCCTGACGTTTGCCTTTGGGCTCTAACCCAGAGCCATCTTTGAGTTGTATAATCTTGAAACTGAAAGGACCTTGGGGGGGATTTATTCCCCCTTTCCACCGAGAGAGCGCTGGACTCCTCTTTCTCCATTTCCTCTCTCGTGCGGGCCCTCATCAGGTCCTGTGCTCTCTTCGAGCCTCCCCTGCCTGCCCCTTGCCTGTCCCTGAGTCAACACCTCTGTCCCCCAAGCCTGGCCACGGCGATAGAGGATGTCAGGGTTAGCATACCGGCTGCGGGGCTGCGCACGGAGTCCCTGTGGACGTTGATTCTCACCACAATGATAAACTATTATTTACCTCTTCGTCAGGGGGAAAACAGATTCTAACCTCATCCAGGGTCACATGGGCACTAAGTGGCGAAATCGGGACTCAGACCTAGCAGCTCCTGGGTCTAGCGGCTTCTACGTGTTTCCTCTTCTAGATGTCCCCTGTCCCCAGTCTCTTCCCTGTCCATCCCTCGCCTGCTCCACTGGCAAGTCCAGAGCAAAGACTTCTGACGGCTCTCAAGTGTCCTTCGAGGCTGGCTCCGGGATTCACGCGACCTGTGCCTACAGCCTGATTGTCTACCGCTCCTTTCTCGGGAGTACGCGCTCCCCCAAGCTGCCGATTCACTCTTCAACTGGCAGACATGTGCTTTTCCCCTCCCCTGACCCCCTCAGCTGACTGTAACGTCAGCTGACGCCTGCCGTCTTCTAACAGCGGGTGCGGGTCTTGTTTCCTCCACAGGGTCCCCCTGACTGTCCTCCTGACTCGTGAGCCCCCTGCTCTGTTCTCCTGTCGCGTGTCCCATGCGTGTTCGTTGTTTGGCACTTGCAAAGGTGCTATCGTTTGATGTACGTGTGTTCCTTCTCGGCTAGACTCTGAAGTCAAGGGCAGATCAGAGCTCAGTGGCTCTGTGTGTTCCCAGGGCCCAGCACGGTCTGTTGTCATGAAAGTATCTCCCTGACTTCCACATGGAGCCGACTCCAACGGCCCGGCAGGTGCAACCGCTCCCCACACCCCCAGCCCCCCATTCCTCTGGCCGCACCAATCTGTCCGTAGGCCATGCCAATGAGACGGTGGTTCACCAGGTTATCAGTCTTTGGATTCCGCGGGGCCCTCTTCATGATGTCACTTTCAGCTGACTCGTAAGCCAAGGAGATGGCCGGGACCTGGAGGGTGGGAGAGACAAAGGACGCGAAGTTCAGGAGGAAACTCACAAGTCACTTGAGCGAGCTCTGTCCCTCACCCTGAACACGGACTTTTCCTGCCCCCAGACCCTCTCCCGGGAGCTCCTCGAGCCGGGTTCCAGGCTGGGCCTCACCATGTCTGTGCCCAGGTCGATGCAGAGGATGGTGACGGTGCCCAGAGGCAGGGGGATGTTGGCGATGATGAAGAGCAGGAAGGGGGTGATCTCGGGGATGTTGCTGGTCAGGGTGTACGCAATGGATTTCTTCAGGTTGTCAAAGATGAGGCGGCCTGTGGGGGGTGGTGAGGGCGTCAGGGAGACGGGAGGGCCCCCTCCCCGCCCAGGCGCTCGAAGCACGGTGGCCCGTGTTCCCCAGAGAGGGGGAATGCGCGTTTGAGGGGAGCCGAGGCGGCACGCGGGTGCCTGGGGTCCCGCGTCGGCTCTGCGTTGGGGTCCAGAGGCCTGGGAAGCCAGCGCCGGCTTAGCGTCCCCGACGCCACCCCGGCCCGCGTGGCCCCTCACCCTCCTCCACGCCCGTGACGATGGAGGCGAAGTTGTCGTCCAGCAGGATCATGTCGGCGGCCTGCTTCGACACGTCGGAGCCCGAGATGCCCATGGCGATGCCGATGTCAGCCTTCTTCAGCGCGGGGGAGTCGTTCACGCCGTCCCCCGTCACCGCCACGATGGCCCCCTGGGCGAAGCACAGAGGGGCTGAACTCACCACTGTGACACGTCGGGACCCGTCCCAAAGCTCACTCTGCTCCCGTCATCGCTTGTTTCTAAAGGTCCTCGCGCCCGGCCCTTCCCTCTCCGGCTCCTCCTGAGACGTTAAAACTCTCGGGGGGCCTCGACTGGCGGCCGTCTCAGGGCTCAAGACAGGGTGCTCTCGGGAGTCTCCTCCCGGCCCGGGGAGGTTTGGGGCTGGGCTGGGCGGGGCCCCCCGAGGCGCCCCCGTCGTCCTCACCTGCCTCTGACAGCCCTCCACGATGATGAGTTTCTGTTGCGGGGACGTCCGCGCGAACACGATCTCCGTGTGGTTCCTGAGGATCTCGTCCAGCTGCTCCGACGTCATGTCCTTCAGGTCCGAGCCGTGCACCACGATGGCCTTGGCTTCCCTGAGGGAACGGGTTCCAAACGCCGGTTCAGAGGGCTCAGAGCTCGCGTGTCCCCGGCCACCCGCTGTCCCCAGGTGGACACACCGCACCCTTGCCTGCTTCCCGCCTGCCCCTCCCTTTGCTCTGCATCCTTCTGCAAACTCACCGATGTGGTCGTGTGGCCATTTCCCTATCACGTTTTACTTTGCCGTCAGTAAACCCCGTACGTCCTATCTACCTACCGCACGAGGCTTCAAGAACCTTAGTGAGTGGGGATCCGGGTGGGGCAGACCGAGGATGGAGGGAACAAACGGGAGATCTGAGTTCTTTAGGGGTCCCACCTGGGGTCGATGCTGCTGCAGACGGGGACCTTGAGCTGGGCGGCCACGTCGTCTATTGTTCTAGTGCCTTCAGAGATGATGCCCACCCCTTTGGCTATGGCCTTGGCTGTAATGGGATGATCCCCTGTTACCATAATCACCTGGGTTGGGAAGGGAGGAAAAAGGAGAAGAATCATCTTCAGGGAGTCCTGGATCCTTTGCCTTTCTCCCCACAACCCAATGGATCACCGCCTTTATTCCACAGGGGAGTTAGCAGCTCATCCCCGAGACCTTGCGCTGCCGTGGCTTCGCCCCTGGGACTGGGTCAGGACCACCAGACCATAAAACATAGAACCGTTTGGGCTCTAGGTTTCCCAGGAATAAACTGGGAATTTGGGCACATTACTATATTCAGAATTTCATTGAATTTGCTCCAGAAGCTGGTCGGCTTCTTCAAGCTCAGAAGACAAACACCTACACAGAGAACAAATGGTAACAAAGGAACGTCTGGAATCATCCGTCTGCCCTAGCAAAATACCATCTAGGCCCAGGTGTGTGCTGATCCTCGCTTTTCCTCTCGCTCCCTCTTCCTTCGCCTCCCCTGGGGTCCAGCCCTTGGCGGGTGCCTGGTACCAGCCCCGGCCCTGTCCCCTTGCTCCCCAGAGCTCTGGCGCCTGTGCTCCGAGCTGCCTGGCATTCTGTTCCTTCCGTATGTCAGCACTTAGCCTCCTCCCCATGGGGAGCGCCCACCTCCCCGCGCGCCACCGTGAGCTCTGCAAGGGAGGGCCGTGTCCGTGACCCCTTGTGAAGTTTGGCCCTGGCGCAAAGCCTGGCACACAGCCCTCGTTCCACAAACAGCCATCAGAGAAGGGAGAAAGAATGACCGCGTCCGGGGAACCACGGCTCCTGGCTCCCGGGTGCCCTCCAGGCGCATGATTTTCCAGGCGCCGATGGAAGGAGAAGGCAACTCCGTGGCTGTGACAGAACCATGCAGCCTCGACGAGTGGCAAATGTAATGGGGTACTTGAAGTTTTTTTTTTTTTTTTTTTTTTTTAATTTTTTTTTTTTTCAACGTTTTTTATTTATTTTGGGACAGAGAGAGACAGAGCATGAACGGGGGAGGGTCAGAGAGAGAGGGAGACACAGAATCGGAAACAGGCTCCAGGCTCTGAGCCATCAGCCCAGAGCCTGACGCGGGGCTCGAGCTCACGGACCACGAGATCGTGACCTGGCTGAAGTCGGACGCTTAACCGACTGCGCCACCCAGGTGCCCCACTTGAAGTTTTTTAAATCACATCAGTTCCAAAGGCCTGAGCCCAGGGCTCTGCCTGGGGAAGTATGGGCCCTGCCGTCATTTCCTTGTAAGAACTTCGCTGCCCTGGGACCGCCATCCGATCCCTGTCAGCCGCCGCGTAACATCGATCCGCTCTGCATCAGCGCCGTTTTGGAATCGACCCTGAAAGGGTCCACCCTTCGGGGCAACCCCCTGTACGTCTCACATTTTGTCCTCCTCGGAGGATGGCGTGACATGTATGTCTTTCACTTCCCTACAGGGAAAGGGGATGACTCAAAATTTCTCACCAAGTCGGCCAAAGTCCTGGCAGCTTAGGGGCCAGAAGAAGTGATAACAAGAACTGCCCATCTGTGCCCGGAACACGGGCTGGCCCGGAAGGCAGCAAGGCCTCAGCCTCCGACTGCTGCGGGCTCGCCTGCTTCGGGCTCTGACGACACCCAGGCTCGGTCAGCCCCTTGTCCCCCCGTTCGGTCCTCCCTGCCTGCAGGTGCATTTGTGACCCTCTTCTTGCTAAAGGGACCCACAGATCCCCAGATGCATTTCACACCTGCAGCGTGAATCCCCACTCCGACGGCCGCCTCAAAGCTCAGGAAACTCCAGTGGGCCCTTCTCCACGTGCCTCCCATCGCATGGTGCGGGAGCTCAGAGAGCCAGAGGGAGGGAGCTCGGGTCGGTGTGGCCGTCCTCCGCAGATGTGCTGCAGTGAGGCTGTCACTACAGAGAACTGTCCCACGCAAGCAGTGTGCAGTCACTAGGGAATTCACTCAAAATAGTTCCTACATCCAGCCCTTGGTTCTCAGAAACCAATCCTTGAACTTGGCATGGCCCAGCTGCCTTCTGACAAACTGCCCACAGTCAAAGGTCTAAGATAAAGCCAGCTCTGCAGAGAGCATCTCGTTCTCCCTAAAGACCTCCAGTGCTACCCCCCGCCCCACTCCTCTGTCTAACTGCTCTCCCCCCACGTCTGGGATCCGGAATATCAGGTAGGAGCGGGAAAGGTGCCAATCTCTAATCTCCCAGGTTGGAGTCTTAGAATTTGGTGTGGAAGTGGGGTACAGAACGTCTCAGGACTAGAGAAACTCTGCAGCCCCGCCCTGAAGCCCGAGCACCCCCTGGCCGGGGAACAGTCCCCACCTCTGGGGGTGCCCGGCGACTGTGTCTCACTCTCCGACCGATTCACTTTGGTGTCCAGCTTTTGTACCCCCGGACGTGTACCTGTTAGCGCGGCTGTTCGCCCTGCGTCAGGTCGAGGGCCCAGCTCTCATGACCTCATTCTCGCCGTCGCCTGCTCCAGCCCCCAGCCCATCCCGGCAGCACATTGACCTGACCCCTTCTAGCACTTTGCTACCTTTACTGTGGCCTGCGGACCGGCATCATCTGGGAGCCCGTCACCAGTGCAGAATCTCAGGGTGACTTAGACCTGCTGAATCAACACCTGCGTTCCAGAAAAAGCCCCAGATGAGTCACATGCACAGCCGTGTCCTAGGACGCCGGTCCTCAAACTGACCTGCCTACGGAAATCTCTATGAATGTTTTAAAAAATGCAGATGCCTGGGCCCCACCCTGAGAGTTTCCAATGTAACGGGTCTGGGGTATGGCCTAGGCATCAGATTTTTTTTTTTTTGAAGTTTATTTATTTATTTATTCAAGTAGCCTCTATACCCAATGTGGGGCTTGAACTCACAACCCCAAGATCAACGGTCACATGTTCCACCGACTGAGCCCGCCAGGCGCCCCCAGCCATCAGATTTTTAAAGCTCCCCTGATGATTCTCACGGTCAACGCAAGACAGCGTTCTCACGACAGAAGAAACTTCCCGTTTACTACTAGGTCGTCTCTTACGACTAAACATCATGAGCTCAAGGACACCGAAATCAATTCAGGTAAACCAAGATGGCGGAGAACCCGTTCCATGCAGAGCTTTCTACCCTTGTGCCGTGTTGTGACGGGTCGGCGACTCCTGGGACCGTCCGAGGTTTACCTTAATCCCCGCACTGCGACACTTGCCCACGGCGTCGGGCACTGCGGCCCGGGGAGGGTCAATCATGGACATGAGCCCCACAAAGCAAAGGTCCTCCATGGGGAAATTGATCTCATCCGTGTCAAACTTGAATCCCTTGGAGAAAGTGGTGGGCAGGTTCAAGAAACAGAAGCCTGGAGAGACAGAGGGAACGGAAGTCCTTCAGCTGCCGCCGTCTCCGTCCCGCTCGCCCCAGCGCCCTCAGCTCTGCGCCCCCCGAGCCACGACCAGGTGGTGCCACTCCTTCCAGGCTTCTTCCCCAGCCCCTCACCGAGCACGCGCTCCCCCAGGCCTCCCAGCTCCAGATAGGCGTCCTGGAACTTGCTCTTCATCTTCTCGTCTATGGGGTACTCGTCTCCGTTCAGAAGGTACGTGGAGCAAAACTCCAGGATCCTCTCAGGGGCCCCCTTCATCATCAGCACGTGGGGCTGGGAGCTCTCCTCCTGCAGGTGGATGGACATCTGGGGAGGAGAAAAGAGTCCCGTTTCACACCCTCCCCCTTCCCACTTCCTCGGTCCCCAAACCCCAGCGCAGCCGCTCCCTCCCGGGCAGCTCCGACTCGGGGCCGAGCCCACCCTGCGTCCTTGACGGGAATCCAGCCTGTAACAAATCTGTTATCTTCTCCGCCACTGGAGGCTGAAAGCTGGGCCAGGACTCTCACTGTCTCTGCTTCCTCTCTGCCTGGAAAGCAGAAGGTTGAGCCGGGCAGAGGCAGCGGAGTGGACAGGAGAGAAAACGTAGGGTCCGCGGGCCTGGGTCGCAGGGCCGGCAGGAATGCTTTAGGGCCTCGGGTCAGTCCATTTAACCTTCCTAAACCTTAGTCCCTCTGATGAAAAGCAAAAGATTCTGTGTTGCCGACTTCATCGGGTTTTTAGGAGAGACCCCACAGTCACAAATGAGCGTGGAACTTTTGACTCCCCTAAAACTTAGCTGCTAATACGGCCTGCTGTTGACCCAGAACCTTACCAATAGCATAAACGGTCGATTGACGCATATTCTACATGTTACATGTACGATATACCGTATTCCCACTGAAAAGTGAGCGTGAGAAAAGCCAGCGCTGTTACGACAATCACAAGAGAAAACGCACGGACAGTACCGTGCTGTGTTTGTCGAAAACCGGTGGTGTTGAAGTGGACCCCCGCGGTTCACACCTGCTGTTTGAGGGTCAGATTGTTTGTTTTTCTCTTTTTAAGTTTATTTATTTATCTTGGGAGAGAGAGAGAAAGCACAAGCTGGGGAGGGGCAGGGAGAAGGAGAGACAGAATCCCGAGCAGGATCTGCACCATCGAGGCTGAGCCTGATGCGGGGCTCGAGCTCACAAACTGTGGGATCACGACCTGCCCGAACTGACGTCAGGAGTCAGATGCTTAACCGGCTGCGCCACCCAGGCGCCCCCGAGGGTCCGATCATTTGTACAAAGTACTTTGAAAATCACGAAGCATCATCCAGAGGTAGGTCGGTCATTGTCATGCCCTTGCCCCTCTCCCAGTAGCGTGAGAAGTCCCAGGGGCTAATGGAAATTTGGGGTCGGGGTCAGTGTGGTGTGCTGGGGACAGGGAAGGGCATATTCAAGAGTGACTGAGGAGACCACACTCAGGGAGGAGAGAGAAATTAGATGCGTTTCGGTTTTGCGTCTTCTCTTGATCTCTGATCTGGGAGCAGGAACTATGGTGAGGTTCCTCTTACGAGCCAGGAAGTCCCTATTAGTAGCCTGTCTGGTCACAAAAGCAGCACCTGGAAATAAGCAGGTGCAGAGGAGGCCGGATTGCACCGTCCAGAGGAGAAGCGGTGGGAAGCCTGTGTGTAAAATGCCGTTAAAACCAACCCATTAGAGGGGCGCCTGGGTGGCTCAGTGGGTTGAGCGACCGCCTCTGGCTCGGGTCATGATCTCCTGGTTCGTGGGTTCGAGCCCCCCCGTCGGGCTTGCTGTCAGCGCCCCGCCCCCCGGCCTTCCTCTGCTTGTGCTCTCTTTCTCTCTCTCAAAAATAAACATTAAAAAAAAATAAATAAAAATACAACCAACTTATTCAAAGACCCATCCCATTAGAAACTTTCCAATATTTCTTACCACTTTCAGTTGTAGTCAAAGCATGCCTAAGCAGTTAAGAGGAAAAAACCTTAACTTGTCTAAACAGAAAGCTGTAAGCAGTTTAAAAAGCTTGGTTTTCTGAAGGCTTAATACGCATTTGTTCGCTATTTAGGGGGATTATCGGAGGTGACGGCATGACCTACTTATGAGTTAGCCCGTTGGTCATGGGAAAATCGCATCTTGATAGAAAATGGCAGATCAGAAGGTGGAAGAAGTCTGGAAATATCAGAACCGAGACGCTCCTTTCCTTTTAGTCGGAGAGCGAGGAAGAGACCACGCCCCGCAAGCGATGAGCGGGCCGAGGACGGCCGCGCTCAGAGCTGGAGTTAGGCCACCACCAGTTAGGGCGTTCGCTCGGCCGGCTGGGAGCACCTGGCATGGGAACCACCGAGGAAGGTTGTGCCGTTGGCACATGATAGCTCAGGAAAGGCGCTAACCTGGTCGTTTTGGGGCAAGTCGCTATTTTGTGGGACGTCCCAACGAATGTCGTGGGTATATTTGGCTTTTATTTTGACCCGTGCAGCGGAAGGGGCATCCACCTCTTGGCCGTCCCAGGCTTTCATCCGGCCCTGCCAGGCACACAACCCCCGTCTGGGTTGTGAGGCCACTAAACGTCAGATAAAAGTAGAAATAAGTTCGCAGTTTGGGCTCAGGAGACCTATCTTGTTACGCTGGCTGAAAGCCAGCGGAGACACAAAACTCTGCATCTCTTTCTTGACCGCTTACGTGCTCGATGTTCAACGTGAGAAGATGGGGAATTGGGTTTTGAAAAACTCCAAACCCCATATAGCTTTTGTTATTATTATTATTATTTTTTCAGTTGCAATTTTTTTTCCGCTTTGTGAGGAAAACTTTCAGGCTCTGCGCTCCCAGTAACTTCCAAATACCACCCTTCCTGAGTCTGCCTGGCGTCCTTGCGCACAGGCCTGGGACGAAATAGGGCACCACCGGGGAGCGCCTTGCAAACCCAGCCTTATCCCGCGGTGGTAAGCCTGGCGGGAGCCACAGAGATGCCTCCGACAGCTGCACGAGGCTGGACCCCGATTGTCGCCCGGCGGCTTTCGCTACCTATGGGACACTTCCGACTTGCTCTTTTCGCAAGCGACTGGGAGACTCCTGCTCTGCGTGGGACCCAGCGCCTTTCCTCTACCTGTCTGTCACTTTCTCTTGCAGTGAGCGTCTCCTTTTTTAAAATTTTTATTTATTTTTATGTTTGTATTTTTTGAGAGAGAGAGAGAGAGAGCAAGGTGGGGAGGGGCAGAGAGAGAGGGAGAGAGAGAATCCCAAGCAGGCTCTGTGCAGTCGACGCAGAGCCCGACGGGGGGCTCGAACTCACGAACCCCGAGATCACGGCCTGGGCCGAAACCAAGAGTCAGACGCTCAACCGACTGAGCCACGCAGGCGGCCCCAGCCTTCCTCTTAATGAGGATGCTGGTTATCTATCCACCGTCTTCATTCTACTGTTCAGAGATTAGGTTGAAGGCGAAGGCATTCTCCAAACGACGAGCCCACCCCCACCGCCATTCCGCCTTCGCGGGTTCTGTACCTGGTACTTGTTGGTGGAATTAAAGGGAATCTCGGCCACCTTGGGGTTTTTCTCTCTCATCTCCTTCACAGAGCTGTACGAATGCTCGATGAACTTGAGGAGGGCCGACTCAGAAGCATCGCCTGTTGTGGCTCGCTGCCGAGACGGGGTGTGTTCGCTAAGCCCGGGGGGTACGGCACAGGGACGGGGCGGGGCGTGATGGGGAGGACCTGGGGGGGAGCACTGAAGAGAGGTGTCTGGGGAGGGCGCGGGGCACGCCCCAGACACCGAGGCATCCCCTCCCCCCGCAGGCCCCGTACGTTGATGATGGGAAGGGTCTCCTGGTTAGCCTTAAATTCAGCTCGGTTGCAGAGGCCGGCGATTCGGGCCAGGACGAACCAGGTAGCTGAGCCTTTGGCAAATGTTTTCCCTGGGGAGGAAGGGGGGGGGGGTGAAGGAGAGGCTCATGAGTAGGGGGCAGGGGGCAGGGCAGTGCAAAGCAGGGACATAGCCCCATCCTGCTCTGTGCCCCACTGCTTGGCACCTCCGCACCTTTCCTCCGCGCCTCCCTTCTCTGCACTCGGGGCCCAGCCGTCTTCCCCGAGTCAGATTCCGCGGCCCACTCGCCACCCCCAGCCCCGCACCCTCGGCCCACCGGTGCCACCAGTCACCAGTCTGCTCTTCGCTGGTGTCCGCCTCGTAGATGGTCTCATCGAACCACATGTGGGCGACGGTCATGCGGTTCTGGGTGAGGGTCCCCGTCTTGTCCGAGCAGATGGTGGAGGTGGAGCCCAGCGTCTCCACCGCCTCCAGGTTCTTCACCAGGCAGTTCTTGCGCGCCATGCGCTTAGCGGTCAGGGTCAGACACACCTAAGGCCGCGAAGAGGGCAGACGATCAACGGAGACAAGACGTCGGCCACTCACACCACGGTGTGCTTGGGAAATCTGGTAGCTGGTATTGCTATCGTCACTCTTTGTAATTAATTTCCTTTCGTTCCCACCTAGTCCTTGGGAATCCCATCTGGGGCCGTGGTAAAGGAAATCAGGGAAGGGATTTTGTTCGCGCGTTACGGCAGCGCTTTGGAAAAAGAGAGTCTTCCTCTACCAGGGTAACGTAGAGCATGGCCTGATCCCTGGAATATTCTGCTCCCCCAGGATCCTTTCGTCTTTTCTATTCAGCAGGGCCTGCTCCAAATCGAGTTCAGGCCCCCCCTGTCTCTCTCAAGTCCGGTCTCCCTGGGGACCACGTCGGTAGCTAACGGTTCACTGGGGTATAAGATGCTGTGTGTGCGGGGGGGTTGGACCAATAGTTATAAAAAAAGAACACGGAGCGAATCATGAAACTGGGAAGGAATATTGCAGACTTGAGAAGTCATTCAAATCCGATTTTTGTGGACATTAATTATACGGACCACAAATTCAATGAAAGTCAGGTATGCGGCAAAGTTGTTTGAAAAACGAATACGTTCTTAGGCCGTGGCTACAACAGTACAGAATCCTAATCGTGGGGTTATGATCTATTCACATCTCATCACTGGTCCTGAGGTTTTGTGCTAACCAACCACACCCTGGGTATTATTCTCATTTCTACTTTAAGAAGGATATCGGTAAACTAGGGCAAACCCCAAACGGGTGACCAGCAAGCCGGGGGCCTGAAGGCCACGTGACGTGAAGGACGGCTAAGGGAAAAGGGATTATTTCTTATCTCCCACCGGAGATTTTGAGGAGGACACGATGGGTACCATCAGTCGAAAGCATAGCGTGTAGAAGGGAGAGAGAATTGACTTGTTTTGTGTGTCTTCAGATGGGAAAACTGGGACCAAACGGGAAAACCTGTTTCTGCTCAACACAGTGAAATCCAGCTACAGCAACCTAGTGATGAAATGAGCAGAGAGTGGATGGGGCGGGCTTCCCAGGACCAGGAATCATCCTCAGCATCTCCCACGGATTGTACACCAGATATTCAGCATCGGCTGAAAGGCTGGATTTCTATGGGCTTTGAAGTCCTTTCCGGTAAGATTCTACATTCCAAGTCAATCTTCCTCTAGAAAACCCGATGATTCCACTGAGGCCTGGAGAGGTTCAGTGATTTGGCCAAGTTCACCCGCCGGTACACCCAGGACTGGAACTCACTGCCGACGACTGAGAATCTAAGGCTCTCTGCACCACAACTCACGGAGAAAACAGAGAAGGCACCAGAAAATGCGGGTGGGGGAAGTCAGTGCCTTTGGGGAGCAAAGCGGGTGGTAACGGTACACACATCAGGGGTAGCCTGTCCTCGAGAGGTTCAACAGCAAGAGAGATTTCTTGTGTTTTCTAGTGGTTTCCACCCCTGGGGTGGTTTGTCTGTGCAGACCGCCACCCTCCACCTTGGCTACTCACAGTGACGGTGGCCAGCAGCCCCTCGGGCACATTGGCCACAATGATGCCGATGAGAAAAATGACAGCCTCCAGCCAGCCGTAGCCCAAGCTGAGCGAGAGCCCGAAGAAAGAGACGCCAAGGAAGACGGCCACCGCCGTGATCAGATGGATGAAGTGTTCGATCTCCACAGCGATGGGGGTCTTGCCCGTCTCCAGGCCTGACGTCAGAGAGGCGATGCGGCCCATCACTGTGGAGTCTCCCGTTGCTATCACAACACCCTGGGCTGTTCCTGCAGAGGAACAGGGAAGTCTGAGGTGGGAAAGTGGCTGCCCCTGGTTCCTGCAAGGACACAGCTGTCAGGAGCAAGGTGGACACTCAAGAGCCTCCTGGAGGCCGTCGTGTTGTATTCTCCTCACATTTAGTTGACACAAGCAAAGGGTCTCCTCGCCCGAAAAATCTCTGATTTCACAGTCCTCCCATTTCATTGCCTTATTGCCTTCCCCGTGAAGAGGGTCTTTGTTGGGGCAACTGGGTGGCTCAGTCGGTTGAGCGTCCGACTTCGGCTCAGGTCATGATCTCACGGCTCGTGGGTTCGAGCCCCGCGTCAGGCTCTGGGCTGACGGCTCGGAGCCTGGAACCTGCTTCGGATTCTGTGTCCCCCTCTCTCTCTCTGCCCCTAACCCACTTGCATTCTGTCTCTGTGTCTCTCAAAAATAAACAAACATTAAAAATAAAAGGTCTTTGTTACACTGATTCTGAGTATCTTCTATTGCCTGTCTGTTTCTTATTTTTCCCTCAGCAGCTGCAAAGTGTCTAGATCCCCAGGAATGGTGGCCGCCCTTCTGTTAGAGCCCTACCTTCCATCATCGGCCTCTCCCCTGAACTAGTGGGTCCTCCGTCGGTGGCATTTTGCCCCCAGGAGCCGGTGGGCAAGGTCTGGAGGCACCTTGGCTGTCACATCTGGGGTGGGAGAGGTCGCTGCGCGAGGGCGTGGATGCTGCCACATCCTGCAATTGACGGGAGAGCCCCTCTGTCCCCCTACAACGAAGAATTATCCTGCCCCAGTGGCCCCAGTGTGGAGTTCGAGAAACAGCTCCGCTGAGCCCCTCCCTGCTCTGCTGGCTGGAGCCAGCCTGACCCCTGCTGGGGAGGAGCCGTCATAACAGCCGGGCTTCTGGGCTTTCGCTCCGCGGACGCTGCCCTGGCCTCAGAAGGGGGACCTGGACGTCACGCTTGGCTCCACACCCGTGGGATGCGGGCCCCTCACCTACGTGGCTCGAAATGAGGGGCCCGTTCTTGGCTCAAAACGGTTTTTTCCTGCTTTACCAGAATGGCTGGAATCCCTGCCACTACAGTCACCGAATCACCCAGAAAGAGCTGCGTATTCTAGAAACGGCACCTGTTTTCTAACCAGCAGGGCTCCGGCCGGAAGTTCAGTTCTGCAGCGTGGTCGCTGCCCGGCCCGAGAGTTAGCTCCTTACCCTCTCTGAGACCCAGGTGTGCTCAGCCTGAAAGTGGGCCGAGAGCGTCTACAAAGCGGCGAGGATGAGAGGTGACGAAACAGCTTGGAACAGAATCGGGCACATAGGACGCACCCAGATACTCGCTTCTGTCTTTTCTTCATCTGGACGAATTTGGCCTTAAGAAGGACCGACAGAAACTCATAGGCGTGACTCAGGAGGGGTGGCTCGACTCTGACGGCTCCCACAAACACCGTGGCTCAGAGCGGCTGGTCCATTTCCAAGGTCCCCTTCAGCTGAGTGGGCCTGAGAGCAGGGTCCCACCCCGAGGGCGGCGGGCGGGGCCGGGGTGCCGGGGAAGACTGGCTCCGTCCAGGGCTCTCTGCACACGGGCGGGAGTAGGTGGTATTCACCGAGCCTTGTCAAAGCAGACACTCAGATGACTGAGGGGGACCGAGAGGGCTTTGTGTTTGAGGGCAGGGGTAGAGCTTGGCGCTACCTACATCCATTTTGTGCCAGGGTTTGGTCCGATTCGCCTTTTGCACGCCTTCCCTCGTGGGTTTGTCCATCCGCAGAGGCGGGATTTAGTACCGAATCTCACGTGTCTGGAGACAGGATGGGTTGATGCGAAGCTGGGGAAGGTTGAGCCCACGGGCAAGCCTCCTGTATCCCAGGCCAGACTGGCCCCTCCGGACCCTGCACGTCGCCAGGGAGACAGCTCGGGCCCCGTGGAGATGCGTGAGAACCCAGAGTCAGACGTCCGTACCTGCAGCCCTGTCAGGGCCGTGGCCATGAACGTCGGGAGGTGAGGATCTGGGATCAAGGTTGAAGGTGGGCTACTAGTTTGCAAACCGCGTGGACATCCCTCGGCTGCACAGTCAGGAGCTGCTGGGGCCTAGCTCCGCCCTCTCGGCCACATCTTGGGTCCCCGTGGTCTCCTCCGTCCCGGCCGGAACTTTGTTTCCTGGGTAGGATGCCACCGCCCCCTTGCTCCCTCATCTGAGGCATACGCTTTGCTGATGAAAAAACCCACTTTGGGAAGACAAACCCGAGCAAAAGCTTTTCCTGAATTTTAATAATTGAAATCCAGTGTTTTCGGAGGAAGCTGGCTCGCCTGGCTCTTTCTGTCCGATCCAAATTTAAAAATGGTTCAATGTCGATTTTATTTTCTGGGGGGATTCTTGGTTATTTCGTTTTATAATTACTCTCATCTGTTATAGGATTTTCTCTTTTTCAATTTAAATTAAATTCAATTAAAAAATTTGTTTTAAGTTTATTTAAGAGAGACAGAGGCGGCGTGAGTAGGGTAGGGGCAGAGAGAGAGAGGGAGACAGAGAATCCCAAGCAGGCTCCCCACTGTCAGCGCAGAGTCCGATGCGGGCTTCGAACTCACGAAACTGTGAGATCACGACCTGAGCCGAAATCGAAATCAAGAGTCGGATGCGTAACTTGCTGAGCCACCCAGGCGCCCCTTATTTTATTTTATTATTTTATTTATTTCATTTTGCTTTATCGTATCTTAGTTGGCTCCATGCCCCTTGTGGGACTTGAACTCACAACCCGAAGATTAAGAGCTGCATGTTCCACTGACTGAGCCAGCCAGATGCCCCCAAAGCATTTTTGCATTAAATAATTTCATTAACAGAGAGATCAGTAGGCGGCTTTGTCCCAGAGAAGGGTCTATGGAAAGAGCATGGGCTTTGGGAGACAGACCTGCAGGAGAATCCTTGATTTTCCTCTTTCCTATCGACCTGTGCTCTTGGAGACGGCGTTTAACTTCTCTGAGCTTCTCATGTGTAAAAAAGCGATACTATCCGTCGTGCAGTGTTGTCAGCGTCAGAGACATCTGTAGCGCTTGGCGCGTCCAAGGCGTTCAATTAAAAAATAGCTACTTCTTGGATACCCAAACATTTGTTGTTAAGCACGAATAATGGCTTTCAAGTGTGTTCCAGAGGGTGTTGCAGGCCTCCCTGAGGGGGAAGGTCGACATAATGATATTGAGTCCGTCATTACCACCCTTGGCCAGAACTGCCTGCGCAAGCGTGTCTTAGATTCTAGGAGCAGAGCCAACGTGTTGAGTGGCACCGTTGGTGACTCGGATCTCCGATGCTGATACCTTTCTGGAATAGTGAGAAGTTAGCGCTCAACTCACGAGAAGACTGACCTGGCGGGGCTCAACAGTTTTCTGTCCTTCTGTGCTATTTTCAGCTGAGAGAGCACAGTCTATTCAGCAGCCACAATAGAACTAGCTGACGACTGCAGGGCACTTCCAACGTGTTAGGCTTCGCGCTAAACATTTTCTGTGCGTTGAATCCACATAAACATCCACGGGATAGCGACTCTTCGTATCATCGTGGTGCAAAACGGGGAGACGATGGCTTTGACCTTTCCCCAAGGTCGTGCAGCTCATGAGCGACGGAGAGCCTCACCCGTTTACTGGCTCTTACCTACCCTACTGCCTTTAGAAGATAGAGGGTTCTTGGAATCTTTATTTCAATCTCTGCTTTTGAATCTAGGCCACTGATGACGCCGTGCTCACCTTCCACGCAGTTGGTGGAGAAGAAGCAGATGTTACGAGTCTCCAGAGGGTTCTCGTGGCTGAAGTCGGGGGAGCGGGACTGGGGCTCTGACTCTCCAGTCAAGGAGGAGTTGTCCACCTGGGATGGGAGGGAGGATGGGTCGTAAAGTGAGCATGGGAAGAAAGATTCCTTTGGCAAGATGACACATCTTTATCCGCCACCGACGCCATCACTGTTGGCTTGCAGAGAGAAACAAATTTACACACCAGCACCTATTGTCTCCGACCCCAAATTTGCACCTGTAACTTCTCGAGGTTCGGAATGATAAGATCGTGCTTTCTTTAACCGAATCCAGGCCAGTACCTAAGGTCACCCTAAGACCATGCTGGGCTCCCTCCCTTGGCTTCCCTCACCCCCTCACCTTACATCCTTGTGCAGAGATGAGCCGGAGGTCCGCAGGGATTCGGTCTCCGCCCTTCACCTCCACCAGGTCTCCCACCACCACGTTCTCTACGTTGGTCTGTATCTTCTCTCCATCTCGAATCACCAAAGCTTGCTGTGGGAAGGTAGTGTTGGGTCATTTCCAGAACCTTCCGCTTCCCGCATCCTGCGTCTGGCCTATAGCCTCTTGTTCCTGGGCTCCTTCCTTCTGACTCCCTTTCTTGCACAGTCACTCACCATATCACACCTGAAGGTCTCTTTGGCAGATTCCAAATTCTTACCATCCTTGTCCTTTGCGATGTGACTTTGATGACCCTGTCTCTAAGAGATGGGGTCTGTCTCTCCATCCCTACACTTAGGCTTGGCTATACCACTGGCTTCGGCTCCTGAGACATTAGACACATAATGCAAAGCAGAGGCTTAAAAAAGTGCTTGCACGTGGGCGCTTGCCCTTTTGTCACCGGGAACCCCCGTGCCACCATATTGAACAAGCCCGAGCTCGCCTCCTGGAGGAAGAGAGGTCAACGGAGAAAGGCCCCGGCTGTCACAGCCATCTCAGTCATCCCCAGACATGGGGATGAGGTCATCTGAGACCGTCCAGCACTGCTCAGCTCAGCCCAGATCAGAACAGCCCCGCCACAGAAGTGTGGGACACGCTACGTTTGTTGTTTTGAGCCACTTAAGTTTGGGGTGACCAGTTAGGCAGCAAAAGCGAACGGATGGTCTCCAAACTCCTGCTTCATTTTACCAAAACATTGTTCCCCGAAGTCTTACCCGCGGGAGGAATTAATTCACTTTGACACCAAAGGGGAAAAATCTCCTGAGCTAGGACACCAGAACATGATGGTGCTGTCAGGAAATTCGCGCCTGTTCCTTTCCGAGTCTCCATCTCTGTGCCTAGGAACCTCTTTCTGCTGTCATGTCATTTCCAGATGCTGACAAACCATTTTTTTTTAATTTGAAAATTACCTAAACTTTCAGGAAAGTGGAAAGCATAAAAATGGTACTAAGAATACCGGCACAACTTTTACCCAGATTCGCCTGTTAACGTTTTACCCCACTCGCTCTGTCGTTTGGTCACCGTGTCTACCGAGGTGTGGACGCGAGCACTTCTTTTCCGAAACCGTCTGAGGGTACGTTACGTCCGTCGCGGTCTTCTATCCTGCACCTTTCAGTGTGCACGGCTCAAGAATGAGTAGGTTGAAGAACCACGATACAGCTAGCGGTGTCGCTAACTTTCGCTTTGACACCAGACTTCAGTCTACTGTTCGTAGACCCAGTGCGTCAGTCCCCTATTTGTTGGGACCCAGTACGTCAGCCGCATTATTTGCCCCTTCGCCACGGGACTGGGTCTCGTCCAGGTATTGCATTCAGTTGTCCTGTCTCTTTAGCCCCCTGGAACCTGGAACGTTCCCACAGCTGGCCTTTGGCCTTTGTCCTTCAGGTCATTGAGGAATCCAGCCTCTCTAACGTCCTTCGCACCTCCCTCACGCGTCGCAGGATGTAATGTTCCGGGGACTTAAAGATTGCCCGTTTGGGCACATTCTACGCCTCCCTCACCTGATCCTCCCACACCAATCCTACCTGAGGCACCATGTTCTTGAAAGACTCCATGATCTTGGAGCTCTTGGCCTCCTGGTAGTAGGAGAAGCAGCCGGTGACGATGACCACGAAGGACAGTACGATGCCCAGGTACAGCTGGGGGCGGGGATACACAGGGCTCATCAGTAGCCCTTTTTTCTCCTCTTCAAATCAGAAAATCAGCTCGCCAGGGTAATGGCCAGGGAGGGGCTGAGGAAGAATCTGAGGCAGGGTGTCTCAGTCGGAGCCCTGAGCTACCGTGAAGGCCCGCAGGATGCAGCAGAACCCCAGGATGCTTGGGCTATGCTTGGGCTGGGGGGGGCAGGTAAGGGAGGGAGACCAGGAGGAAGGAGGTGAAGAGATCAAAATTCTGGCAAAGAGAACGGGGCCGCAGAGTGCTTTGATGATGAGGCAGGAGGATAATCAAAGGAGAGCAAGTTTCGGGGTGAAACCATGCCTCTCAGGCAGCTGCATCAGTAGCTTTCTAGATAAAAGCCTAAGGACCAAGGGCTCCCTCAGAAAGTCCTGGGAGTACCGGGGGTTTGGGCCAGAGGCCTTCGAGAGGGCAAGGGTGCGGAGCAGGAGAGTATCAGGGCTAAGCAGAGACCGGGCTGGCCGGTGGCAGTGGAACAGACTCACATTATCTCTGGAAAGATCCTCCTTGAAATTCATCTGGATGCCATAGGCCACGAAGCAGAGAATGGCACCCATCCACAGTAAGATTGAGAAGCCACCGAAGAGTTGTTTACAGAACTTGACCCATTCTGAAACGGTGGGGGGCGGCGTAAGCACGTTGGGTCCATCTCGGTTCAAGATTTCCTGTGCCTTTTTGGGGCTAAGGCCCTGTGTGGAGAGGAAAGAGGGAAGAATGGAGGGCCGCGAACAGAGAAGCAGGCTCAGGCAAGGCTCAGATGTGCCATTTATAGCCCCAGGACGCCTTTAGAGGGTCTAGAGACCGGGGAAGCTCCCTGAAGGCCACCCTGGAATTTCTTCCTAGGTAAGGTGGGATTTTAAAATTTGCATGATAGAAGGGATAACCTTTAGCGTGTTTAAAGCATCCCAGGGTTTTAAACTTTATTTATTTTGAGAGAGACCGAGATGGCGGGAAGGGGAGGGGCAGAGAAAAGGGGAAAGAGAGCATCCCCAGCAGGCTCCGTGCTGTCAGCGCAGAGCCTGACGCGGGGCTCGAACTCAGGAAACCGGAGATCATGACCTGAGCCGAAAACGAGAGTCTGATGCTTCAACGCCTGAGCCGCCCAGGCGTTCCCATCAGCACGTTTACATTGGGAGGATTTTTAGCTGATGGGTCGGTTCACAAAAAATTTGAATTTGTATCTTGGGCCGGCACTGGGGCAGGACTCCCGCAGGAGTCAGAAGGGTCCCTCCCCTACGGTACCCCGTCTCCAGGGGGAGGTAACTATCAACTGTTCGTGACATAACGAGCAAGGCTAACGCAATGACCAGCTACGCCACCTTATGTCGATAACCTCGGGACATTCATTCATGCTTTGGCTCTTTAACTTAGAAATGGGGGGAAAGAGAGCAAACGCAGGAAAGAATAGATTCTCGCTGGAGGCTGGGCGTGAGTTCCTGTGCCTTTTCCTCTAAATGAAAACAATAGTAGAACCCGCCAGAGGATTAAAAAACAAACGCTCCTTCATCCCCACCGGCCACTCCCCAACTTCCCCGGAAAAACATACAACTTGAATGAAAACAGGACAAGTCTCCTGCACACCTCCCGGGTTACCAGATGAGACCCACCCTTTCCGTGAAGACGTTCTAGAACGAAGAAGGGCTTCTATTTTGAGGGCTTTTAGGTTTTCATTTGTGGTCCTTGTATGAGTGGTGACAGCAGCAGGGGCAGTGATGGTAACCACGTATACGGTTTTCCTGTTAAACTATTAGTCCTCAAAGGGTGGTCTGGGGGCCAGGAGGGTCCCGAGACCCTTTCCGGGGGGGTCGAACGCTGTTCACGATAATGCTAAATCGTGGTTCACCTTTTTCGCTCCTGTTCTCGAGTGTATGGTAGAATTTCCCAGAGGCTACATGACATGTGTCACAACAGATTTAATGCTGAAAACACATGGGAATCCCGCCGTCTCCGGTTAGAAAGCCAGACATTAAAGAGGTTCGCAAAAATGTAAAACGCTGCTTGTATGGGAAACCAGTTTATCGTAAAACGATTGTACTAATATAGAGTGGATTTACCCTTGTTTTTAAACGAATTGGGAAGTGTCTCTTAATTTTCCCAGTTTTAACTTTGAATATGATAACCATCAACAGATATAACTCACGCGAGCAAAAGCTCTTTGGGGCCTTGACAGTTTGTAGGAGCGTGGAGGGGCCCCGGGACACAGGCTGGAGAAGCGCTGCCCTACCCCATTCTCCCTCCTCTCATCTGCCCTTGAACTCCTTGGGGCCTCGCCATACTCTGCTCGCCCTGCCCTGGAACTCAGCCGGCGGAGGGGAGGGGTAAGAACATTGACCTGGAAGTTAGGGCCCGACTCCCAGCTCCACTGACGTCCTGGGAGGGGGGGGGGGGGGAGGGGAGGCCTCCCTCAGCGGCTTCCTTCGCTCACCTTCGTCAGGTCCACGGAGTACTTGGTGCTCAGCTCTTCCAGGGTTAATTTGTGATCATCCTGAAGGGACAGTGGAGTCACTGGGGACAGGTGGTGACCTGGGTCATTTCCAGGGGAGGGGGAGAGGCACTTGAGGAAGATGGGTGGTCCTGGCCTGCTGGGAAGTGGTCTTAGGGCAGGAAGTTGATAGGCTGAGGGCTGAGGGCTGGGGGCTAGAGGCTGGGGCCTGGGGGCTGGGGGCTGGGGGCTGGGACCTGGGGGCTGAGGGCTGAGGACTAAGGGCTGAGGACTGAAGGCTGGGGCTTGGGGGCTTAGATCTGAGGGCTGGGGCTTGGGGGTTGAGGGCTGGGGCTTGGGGTATGGGAGCTGGGGGGCTGTGGGGCTGGGGCTTGGGGGCTGAGGGCTGAGAGCTGTGGGGCTGGGGGCTGAGATCTGGGGGGCTGGGGACTGAGATCTGGGGGCTGAGGGCTGAGATCTGGGGGCTGGGGGCTGAGGGCTGGGGGGCTGGGGGCTGAGATCTGAGGGCTGAGATCTGGGGGCTAAGTGCTGAGGACTATGGGGCTGGGGCTTGGGGGCTGAAGGCTGAGATCTGAGGGCTGGGGGGTGAGGGCTGGGGGGCTGGGAGCTGAGATCTGGGGGCTGAGATCTGGGGGCTGAGGGCTGGGAGCTGAGATCCCCCTGGGACCTGGGGGCTGAGGGCTGAGGACTATGGGGCTGGGGCTTGGGGGCTGAGGGCTGGGAGCTGAGATCCCCCTGGGACCTGGGGGCCGAGGGCTGAGGACTATGGGGCTGGGGCTTGGGGGCTGAGGGCTGGGGGCTGAGGGCTGAGATCTGAGGCCTGGGGGCTGAGGGCTGGGGGCCTGGGGGCTGAGATATGGGGGCTGAGATCTGGGCGCTGAGATCTGGGGGCTGAGGGCAGGGGGCTGAGATCTGGTACCGGGGGGCTGAGGGCTGAGGACTATGGGGCTGGGGACTGAGGGCGGGGGCTGCGGGAGGGCTGGGGCTGAGATCGCCCTGGGACCTGGGGGCTGAGGGCTGAGGACTATGGGGCTGGGGCTTGGGGGCTGAGGGCTGGGAGCTGAGATCCCCCTGGGACCTGGGGGCCGAGGGCTGAGGACTATGGGGCTGGGGCTTGGGGGCTGAGGGCTGGGGGCTGAGGGCTGAGATCTGAGGCCTGGGGGCTGAGGGCTGGGGGCCTGGGGGCTGAGATATGGGGGCTGAGGGCAGGGGGCTGAGATCTGGTACCGGGGGGCTGAGGGCTGAGGACTATGGGGCTGGGGACTGAGGGCGGGGGCTGCGGGAGGGCTGGGGCTGAGATCCCCCTGGGACCTGGGGGCTGAGGGCTGAGGACTATGGGGCTGGGGGTTGAGGGCTGAGATCTGAGGGCTGGGGGCTGAGGGCTGGGGGCCTGGGGACTGAGATATGGGGGCTGAGATCTGGGGGCTGAGGGCGGGGGCTGCGGGAGGGCTGGGGGCTGTCACCATGACCACTTCCTTCTTCAGCTCCTCCATGTCTGCCTTCATTGTTTTCCTCTTCATTTTTCTTCTCTTCCCCGATTTAGGCCTCCTTTTATGTCTTGGCCTTAGGATCTGCTCGTGAGGGATCACGGTCCCCCTTTTTCTCTGGCGCCCCATAGTCCTCCCTGGATACGGTTGACCCAGCTCAACTGGTGGGAAGGGAGGCAAAAGGAGGAGAAGAAATTGAGGGGCGCGGAGAGAAGAGGGGCACAGAGGGGTCAGGAGGCAAGGACGGGAAGGGCCAGGGGAGTGAGGAGAGAGGACGAGGTGGAAACCCGCCAGAAGAGAGCAGAGGCCAGAGGCGGGGGCACCGGGGAGGGAGCGGCTGAGCAGGTGACAGGCCAGGCGGGTCAGCAGGGCCGGGGACAAGGGTGAGGGCAGCCCCGTGCCTCAGTGAGGAGGTGCAGGTGCTGAGGGCGCCGAGCAGGTGGGTCAGGGTGAGGAGGGGCCCCCCCCCCCACCGCCCAGGCCCTGTGGGCGCCACGGCAACGCCCGGCTCTGTGGTCACAAAGGCCTCACCGCAGTTCCGTCCCAGATCCCAGAAGTCCTGTCTCCGGGCTCGAGGGTGACGGGAGCAGGTTCCGAGTTTCCGCCACAGTGAGAGTTTCAGTGTGAGGGCAAGACTGGGCCCGGGGCCCCCGCTGGGTCCCTCGGGCTTCCGGGGCTCCCAGGGGCCCTCGGCAGCTGACAGAAAAACAAAGCAGGCACTGTGTGTGAGCATGCGCTTCCTGAGACCCCCTTCTCCACCACCCTTGACCTTGAGCTTTTAGTTTTAGGAAGTCATAGCAGAAGAGGTCAGATCTTGGGCCTTTGAATCTGTCCTGGGGTGGAACTCTGGCTCCTCTGCTTACCAGCTGTGTGGCTTTGGGTAAGTTACCTAACCCCTCTGTGCCTCTCTTTCCTCGTCCATAAGGGGGATATCATCTAACTAAGGCGGCAAAAGTAAGGATTCAAGTGAGGTGCTCTGTGTAGAGCACTCTGTCTGACATGTAGTATGTGCTCAAGAAATAGCTTGAGTGAACTACTGTTCGTTTTATTTGCGGCTTAATTAAAAATGCACAAATAGGGGCGCCTGGGTGGCTCCGTCGGTGGAGACTCCCAACTTTGGCCCAGGTCACGATCTCCCGGCTTGTGGGTTCGAGCCCCGCGTCGGGCTCTGTGCTGACAGCTCGGAGCCTGGAGCCTGCTTTAGATCCTGTGTCTCCCTCTCTCTCTGCCCTCTCCCTACTCGTACTCTGTCTCTCTCAAAAATAAACATTCAAAAAGTAAAAAAAAAAAAAAAAAAAAAAAAAAAGGTGCCAAATAAAAACTACAGGTCCGCCCCTTGTCCTGCCTCCAAACTTAGATCCCCCACTGGTGGTGTTACTGCTGTTGACAGTGTGTGCAATCCTTCCAGGCTTTTTTTCTGTTTATACAAATAGAATCTCGAAGGAAATGTATTCTTAATTTTTATAGAGTCCTTCAAGTCCCCTGTGGTTGCCAATCTGTTGTGCAGTTGAACTCGGTCTTTAATGGTGGTGGTGCATTCCATGTTCCGTATTGACCGCGGTCTATCCGATCGCTCCCGCTACTCGTGCGTGTATAGGATAATTTCCTTTTCTTTCTCATCACTGGAAACATGGCTGCAGTGGTATCCTTATATATAGTTACCTTTAGGCCCCCAAGTTTCAATTTCTGTAGCATCGAAGTTTGTTGCTGAGTCATAGGATTGGATCCTCTCATCTAAAATCTTAGCAGAATCTGCCAGATTCCTCTTGAAAAGGGCTCTTCCTCTCTCTATGTCCCAGCAATGACGGGCAGGTGTGGGATTATACTGGGTGACTTTGATCCTCTTCTGTCACCATTATAATTGGTGAAATTTGGTATCTTGTAGTTTAATTTGCATTGCGTTATTATGAGCATTTTTTCATGAGGTAATTGGCTTTCCGGATTTCATGTTTCTTTGTTTTTTTTTTTTTTTTTAATAATCCTACTCTTTTTTTTCATTTGTTTTTTTTAGGTTTATTTTTGACAGAGACAGAGTGTGAGCATGAGCTGGGGAGGGGCAGAGAGAGAGGGAGACACAGGATCCGAAGCAGGCTCCAGGCTCCAAGCTGTCAGCACAGAGCCTGACGTGGGGCTCGAACTCATGAACCGTGAGATCACGACCTGGGCCGAAGTCAGACGCCCAACCCACTGAGCCACCCAGGCGCCCCTGGATTTCATGTTTCTTTTTGTGAATTGTTCTTGACATCCCCCGCTTTCCCACTGTCTCCTTTTTCTTATGGATTTGCAGGAGCCCTTTGGAATACCCGTTACAAACAGTCTTGCCCGGTCTTCGTGTGTAATGTAGCTCGTAAGACCCTTGACAGCAAGGATCGAATTGAAGTTAAAATTGCCAAGTGCACCTGTGCGCCATCCATGTGGGCACCGCCCTCAGCCCAGCCTTGCACGTGGGAGGGTGCCCCCCAAAGCAACTCGATTGACATGTAATCAATCGAAATTATTTTTGGAAACCCCATTCTGTTCCACAGATCTTGGCTCAAAAGTCTACCTCTTTAGAGAGGCCTTCTGGTTGTCAGACCCAAAATAGCTGGCCACCACACGTGCAGCCCACAGTCCGTCCCTGTGGTCTGCACCGCCCTTTCCACCCTCTGAAATCATCCTGCCCACTTATGCGTTGACTTGTTAATTGTCTGTTTCTCCCTGACCGTGACCGTGACCGTGACCGGGGGGACCTTTCCTGCCTGCTTCCTGGCTGTATACCCAGTTCCCAGAATAGCGCAGAGAGGCTGGTCCACAAACAGTTCCCAAAATATGTCGAACGAATGATGAACTTTCAGGTTTGAGCTCGATGTGACAAGGTTTTGATAGTGGTCACTTTGGTCTGCTAGGGTCACCGCGGCTGTCAGCTTCTTGGCTTCATAATTACTTATAAAAAACTCTGACGTTCTTGCCTGACCACGTTTGCAGCCGAATGTCACCACCAACATGCCGTGTTTTGTAAAAATACGGACAGGATTTTGATATTGGATTGAGTCTTTGTAGCAACTTCTGTTTCTCTTTCCTGCATTCTGGCTCCCAGACAGCAGCGATGCTTAGCAAGCCCTGTGTTCATGCCTTTGTTACTCTTATTGGGCTTTTAAAGTTTCTTTAATAAGTGCCATATGTCACACATGTGGAACCTTTTTTTTTAACATTTATTTATTTTTGAGAGACAGGGAGAGACTGAGCGCGATCAGGGGAGGGGCAGAGAGAGAGACACACACACACAGAATCCGAAAAAGGGTCCGGGCTCTGAGCTGTCAGCACAGAGCCCGACGCGGGGCTCGAACCCACGGACCGCGAGATCATGACCTGAGCCCAAGGTGAAGACTTTTAACCAAATGAGCCACCCAGGCGCCCCACACACATGGGATCTCGAGTGTAATTGGTTTTGATTCTTTTGCGTACGGAAGCTGTTTGTACTATAGTTTCTATCTCACTAATTTTAGGGATACACGGGAGTTTTTAAAAAAATTGGTATCTCGTACCCTGTAAGTTTGAACTCATTGCTTCTAGGATTTTTGTGATTTTTTTTGCTCCTGTTGTTTTGTGTTGAAATAAGTTTTTATTTCTTCTGGTTGGTGTCTATATTTAGACCACTTAAATATAAACTCCTAATTCAGGATTTCAAATGTTGCTATTGCTTTTGTTATAGTTGCTACGATTATAGTTTTCCAGACTTTTACTACATCACTTCCTGTCTTCTCGGAGCATGATTAGTCATCCTATATGCTTTTCCTTCCAACACTTTAATCCAGAATAGATGCTGAATCTTACTGATAACTTTCTCAACATTTTTTTTAAATGTTTATTTATTTTTGAGAGAGACAGAGACAGAATGCGAGTGGGTTAGGGGAGGAGAGAGAGGGAGACAGAGAATCGGAAGCGGGGTCCGGGCTCTAAGCATAGAGCCCGACGCGGGGCTCGAACTCACGAACCGCGAGATTATGACCCGAGCCCAAGTTGGACGCTTAACCGACTGAGCCACCCAGGCGCCCCCTCAACATTTTTTGAGCTGATGATCTAATCATTTTGTCTAGGGCATGTTAGTTCTTGGTTTGACATATAATGTGGTGCAGTTGCATTCTGTGATTTGCTGGGAGTCATCAAAGATATGTTTTATTAAATTCTGTCAAAACTGTGTTTGTCTCACAAAATAGGCTGGACAATGCCCATTCCCCCCCCCCCCCCCCCATATTCTAGTACAGTGGAAGTAATCTAAAGATGCTCTTTGAAGGAATTTGGAAAACAATTCTCCACTGAATTCACACTGGAGTTGAGGATGTTTTTGAAAGACTCATTTTGTGTCAGATGTCTTCCTTTGATATCGATCTACTCAGTTTTTCCTATCTTTTTGCTGCCTTCTTAGCATGATGAATATTTAGCTTGTCGTCTGTCTCTGCTGGGTGAGTCATCACATTTCCTATTCTGTGGATAAAAAGGAAATGCCGCGGAAAGCATTTCTGCCTGGATCGGAGGTTGGCTTTAACCTCCAGCCCCAACTACCTCCAGGGCTAAGATTCTCTCACCTTGGACAAAATCCTCTAGTGGATTGTTCAGTCTCGGTATCTTTCTTCTTAACCCCCTCCAGCATCTTTAAGACCGAGTCCTCTCCCTTTGCCTGGCTCTCTCTAGTCACCTGTGTCTGCCCAGCCCCTACCGCACCAACGTTCGTGTCTCGCGAATCCCTGACTCCCTCCGAAGCCTCCACGGTTCCCTAAACCACCGGGCTGGCCAGGCGCCCTCTGGGCTAGAGAGAGTGTGGTGTGGCGGCTCAGAGGGCCGGCCCTGGGGGCCACGCTGGTGGAGAGTCAGATCCTGATTCGGATACGCACCATCCTGGAGACTCTGAAGACGTAATCTGACCTTTCCAACCCTTCTAATTTTCTCCTCTGTAAATTAAAGATCACAGCAGCGTGCATCTCCCTGGATCCTGAGGGTTCTTTCAGTCACCCGGCCAATCTGTTTTCATTGCCCAATATGTTTCAGGCATGGTTTTAGGTGCTAAAGAAAAAGGTGGTGGACAGAAGAGAAAATATCCCCGAGTGCATGCCGGAGTCGGTCGAGCAAACCAAATCTTACGTATGTTTGAATTGTGGGCATACATTTCTATATATCGTCTCCCTAAACTTGAGGTAGCAAGCATGTATGAATAAAGCAAAGAGAATGGGGAAAGGGGTCCCGGGAGCGTAATTTTATTGGGGTGCTCCGTGCGGGCCTTTCCGAGGAGGGAATGTTTGGGGAGCCGTCTGAACGAGGCGAGGAAGCCAGGCATGTGAATGACGGGAAGCGTGTTCCCGGCAGCGGGACTATCAAGAGGGAAGGCCCGGAGGGAGGGTTACACGAGACCGTGGAAACAAAGGTCTGACACGGTCAGGGCACGGAGTGAGCTGCGGGGTAATACTCCCGCTAAGGTCACCGTCACTGTCACCACGCCCGCGGAGCTGAAGGTGGCAGGCACGGACTTCCGACTCCCGTTCCCGCATCCTGGCATGGGCTGTCAGTGCTGGTGTCTTCTCCTGTCCCATTCCCGGGGACCCCGGGGAGGAATGCCCAGCACCCAACGGCCGCTGCACCTGCAGCACACAGACGTCCCTCCCCACTGCCCGTCACGCCCCGCCCACGAAGGCTTCCAGAGCCGGCTACTTAGGTCAGTTTCGAGGACTGCAGCCACTTTTCCCTCCGTCCCCTAAACAGCACCCGGACCGGGGCTCTGCCTACAGTATCGACTGTTCACTGGTTTTGACCATCCCCCTCCCCCACCCCTCAGACTGACGGCGGCCTGATTTTGGTCTGGAACAGAGAAAGCAGAAGTGGCCTTGAGGATCTGGGCCCCCATAGACTCATAGGTCCTTCCCTGTTCTGGACAAACTTTTGTGGCCCTCGGGGTATGTTCGGCCACGAGGACGGAGGCCTCTACTGGCTTTTCTTCCAGGTCATTTCGCAGCCTGGCTTCTTCCCCTCTGGCCCTCTCCGCTGACATCGCCTGCCCCCAGACCGTTTCCTTCCTCTCCCCATCTCCTTCCCGCTCTTTACGGCTTCCGGCTTCCTCCACAGGAGGAAAGGCACACCTTTCAATGCCACAGCGTGGGGGGAAGGCAAGTACTCAGTCTAGAAACCTGAGCCGTGGAAGGGATTCCTCTTCCGTAAAGAAATGCAACTTTATTATTTTCAAGTACACATGGAGTATGTCAAACTAATGTCTTACAAAAAGGTCACCAAGTAAAGGTCTTGCAAATGTTTCTTTAACAAACACATGAGAACTGATGATAATTAGCCCAGGCACACGCTGCTTCTACATAGATATTCCTAAAGTGCTTCAAAAGTATTGTTTTAGGTAGACTAAACAGGCCACCCCCAGCGATGTGGTTTATGCCCTTACTTTGCTAGACAAGTGCCCTTTTTGTTGATTGTGCAAAGATAAGCTTTGTGCACAGTCAACACATCTCGGTTGAATCAGGCCCAAATTCATCTGGCTTCCAGTCAGGTTTCCGAGCCCCAAGCCGTGACTCACTTGTTCTAAGGTGCTTCTGAACAAGTGACATTCCAGTGTAGCGGGGCGAGCGCCCCCGGGGAGGCTGTCTCTGGGCCGCCTTCCTTTCTGCCTCAGGCCTTCCGTTCCCCTTAGGTGTCTCTTGCTCGGTTCATCTGGGTGTCTGTCTACAGGAACTTCCCAGTGCCTTCTAGGCCAGGCTTAGAGAAGCGGCAGACGCGCATGCAGGGCAAGACTGTTAGTCTTGGAGTTGGGGGGGGGTGGTAAGGGAAGGAAAAGGACCTCCTGTAGGAACCTGAAACTAACTCCCCATCTTGGAAAGTGGGCGAAATGATCACTAGCGGGAAAGCAGTTTGCCCGGGAGGAACAGCCCTCCTAACATTTGCTCTCTCGTGGTCCAGAGCTTCTGCCCGTGCTCACGACCTAAGCTCATTCTGCATGTCCCCGGAAGACAGGACGGTTCTGGAAGTTCTCCACCCTGGTTCCCGCTGATGGCCAGGGAATTCCTGGAATGAAGCCGGTTCATCAGGATGGGCACAAAGGGGAAGGGGGTGGCTGGGGCAGGGAATGAACTGGCGGCTGTCCCTCTGGGAACAGCATGGAGGGAGGGCATCACCAGGTGCATGGGACGGAGAGAGCTGGAGCATCTGGGACACCCGGGCCCCAGGGCCCAGACGACACAAGCCGGGGGTCGGTGGGGACTGCCTGGTGCACGGGTGTGGGATCCCAGGGAGCTTCCGGATCGAGCTGGCCTGCCTTTGCTGCCACTCTGGCGACATGTGAGCTGGCAGGAAGCTTTAAAAGGGCAGGACGCAGGGCTGGAGATGCCACACATCAGCTGTCCTGTCCTTGGCACTCTCTTCCCCGGCTCCCTTTACCGTATCTGTCTGTCCGCCCGCCTCCCAACCCCCTGCCCAGCTCTCCCCTAGAGGTTCCTAACCAGCCTTGCCTGGGGGGATGGGTGGCTTCGGCAGCCAGCTTCCCTTTCCGGCCCCACACCTGGCACTCACCAGGAGGAACTGCGTCTCATCCCCAGCGGGGGCAGGGGGCAGCGTCGGGCAGGAAGCAAAGGACGGGTGGAAGGGACAGTGGGGTAAGGCCGGGGAGATGAAGGGACATTGGTGATCTGAGACGGTCCCCTCCTCCTGGTTCAGACGGGTCCCTGCCTTTGGGTGTTGAACTGTTGTAATGGCAGGTGGGTGTGCAGGGACAGAACAGGGAGGGCTGGGGTAGCCGTTAATTCCTCGGAAAAAGTGGACCACAGAGCAGAGCGCGTGGATAGGGATCTGGGAAGGACCCTGACGTGTGGGGTCTAACCCGGTTGTTTGTAGTTAGGTCTGCAAGGCAATCACCCCGAGCTTAGTTACCCATTCCCCCCAACTTAGCCTGCTGAGTGGCCTCATTCTCCCTCCCGGGCCCTCCCCCGACACCCCCCAGTCCTTTTGCACCACCACCCCCAGCCCCCTCCAGGCGCCCTTGACCCTGGTCCTTCTTCAGACGGCTCAGTAGTACGTCTCCTTCTCCACCCAGCCTGTGGGAGAGATGGGGGGGGGGGGGCGCGGCGTGAGTTCACGGGGGTGGGGGGCAGAGATCTGTCTCCACGGGCTCGGGGGCTCACGGCCACGTGCAGCACAGGCCTGGTGCAGGGGCCCAGGGAAGTCTTGGGGAGGGTGGAAAGGGAGGGGAAGAAATCAGGGAGCTGGGGCCCTGGGGTTAGGGAGGCTTGTATTTAGCACAGTTCAGGGTGGGCACAGAGTGGGTTGGGGGTGAAGATTCAGGGGCCATGGGGGTAACAAATGAGTTTCGAAAGGGGCAAGCGCCCATTGTGGCCGTGCAGAGATGTGGCCGTGGGGCTGGCCGCTCATGGTTTTTCAGAAGTCGGAAATTTGGATTTTACGTGAAAGCTTCCAAATTTCAGTCATTGGACCAATTAAAAAACACACCCACCCAGCAAAGGGCAGACCAGACCAAACGATATCCGTGGGTCATATTTGGCTTGTGGGCCATCCATTTTCAATTTCCAGTAAGTGGTCAAAAATGCTTGTTGGGAAAACAAAACAAAACAAAACAAAAACCTTGGTCGATGCCCAGGAATCAGGAGGCCGGGTTCTAGAGCCAGGTCCTTGCTTTATGACCCCAGACAAATAAATTCACCTCGGCACCTCTCCATTTTGGTAAAGTGTGGAAGCGGGACGAGGTGACCTGGAGGGGTCCTCCCAACTCTTTGTTCTCTGGTCGCGGTGGAAGGAGTAGCCTGAGGGCCACCTGTGTGTCAGGTGGGCCCAGGCCTGGCAGTAATGGGGTTCAGCAGGCTCAGGGCTCCTAGGACCAGGGGCCCCCGGATCTGGGGGACATGAGGAAAAGGAGCAAGCATCCGCAGTAGGAATGCTTTGGGCGTGGAGCCCGGGGCGGGGTGGCCAGCAGTGGGGTGCAGCGGCGGGGCGCAGGGGTGAGGGTCGGGGGGCTTACCGCCGGGATACCGCCGCAGGATGAGCTTTCGGACCTCATCGTAGATGAATATGAGGAGGCTGTAGGGGAAGGCACAGAACCACCAAGTGACCCTGCAGGAAAAAAAGAAACGGGAGAGTGTCAGGGGCATCCCAGGGCGGTCGCAGAAAGTGGGGTTTGGGGACCAGAACCTCGTGGGGCCCTTCTGACGACACACTCACTTGAGTGGGTACATGCGGAGGGCCACACCCATGCCCGGGCAGTAGGACAGGAAGGCCGCCAGCGCTGTCTCCTCCAGGAGCCCAAAAATCAGAATCTTGTTCCTGGAAAGACAAAGAAAGGAGGCGGTGTTGGAAGGCGGGGTGACGTGGGGGGAGATCCAGGGAGACCCTTGGTGGTGGAAGGGGCAGAGGCATGCCCGGGACCCATCACAGACGTCGCCCTACACCCTCCGTCTTCAAACACCCCCTTCTCAGGCTGCACAAAACCAAAGGAGATGCTCTTTACGTTTTCTGCCTTCGGATTTCACCTCCGACTGTTGCCCAGAACACACATATTCATCCATTAAATGAACGTTTCCAGTGTGTGGGTTGATGCGCTCTATGCTGGAGATGCTGTGGTCAACACAAGCTTCCTTCTGCCCTCCCGCAGTGTATGGTCTTGTCACGGGTCCCGGCCTGCGGTCTGCGTCAGTGCGTCTGCCTAGCAAGGGCCTTTGGAAGCCCTTTGCCTCAGGGTTTGTGTACGTCTTTCACACTCTCAGGGCCTCCCCGGCCCCGGTAGTTGCTGCTCGTCGAGATCCCATAAAGAGGAGAACGTTTGTAAAGCACTTAGCAGAGAGGAAGGCGTCCACTCACTGGAAAGGAAATGCTAGAAAGGTGCCCACGGTCTTGGAACCGAAAAGCAGGATAGAGCGAGGTTCTGAGAACAGTTTCTGGAGTCAGACAGCAGAGTCTAGTCTCAGCTCTCCCACTTACTAGCTTTCGGCTGTAAGCGAGGTTCTGGAACCTCTCTGAGCCTCATGTTCCTTCCCTGAGACATGGAGATACGACCCGTATATCGTAGGCTTGCTGGGGACGGGATAGCTCTGGAACGTTCGCAGGGTGCGGTTGCATTACTGGTCAGCCTGTTAAAACCTCACGCACCACATGTCTTTTTGGCCGGGGCTGGTACTTCCCAAGCTTTCCACTCACTAAAGGATCCTTCCCATTCTTTCTTGACCACGTTCTAATGGATTGTTGTCTCTCAGGCTACATTTGTTAATAAGTAATGAATACCATTTCCCCATTTAACATTGGAAATACACACGCTTTCCAAACAGAGCCTCTTGTGAGCGTGGGATCACGGATGGCCCTTCACACCCATGATTCTGCCTAAAAGTGAAACTTCAGGAAGCCTAACAGCCCTCTCATAGGTGGGTGATCTCCGTAAGGCTTTGGAATCTTGCAGCCAGCATCACTGAGGACCCCAGGACCCCGGACCCCAGGTGGGGCAGCCGCCGGCCAGTGGCTGTTGGTATCATCAGTCCCCCTTCTCTTTTCCATTTGTCTCTCGGAGGGCTGGAGGCAGCTGGGCGGTGTGTTCCCACCTTCCTGTGTCACCTGTGTGCAGCACAGCATGTGATCCCCACAGCGGGACCCCATGTCTTCGATTTTCTGCTCCTGGTCTCCCTTTACCGCACCATCCAGCTGGTGGACTCTCCTTCCGCCATGTGACCTTGACTTAGCCAATGGACTTTCCACCTTCCTCTCCCCGGGATCTCAAGCCTATTAACTTCACCAGGGTTTTGGCATCTCGCTCTCCCCCCCCCCCCCCCCCCCCGCTAAGAAATTAGCTCAAAACTCACTTGGGGAATCGCGTCCGCTCTTTGCAGAAGAGAATGGTGGTGATGCCTCCAGAGCGAACCACCGTCCGTGCCACAGTCACAGAGTAATTACTGAGTACCGAGCAGGTGCCAGAGGGACAGGCGAGCCACCCAGGGCAGTAGCCAAGAGCTTGGGCATTCGAAGCAGACCCAGGTGAACGCTTACCGCCTGGGTGACCTCAGGCACGTCATGGAACCTTTTTGGGTTCTCTGGTCCATAAATTGGAAATAGCACCTATCTCATTGAGCTATTGTGAGGTTAGACAATGTGTTTGAGTCACAGCACGATGACGGGCACGTGATAACTCACACTCTAAGAAGGCAGCGAACCTGACTCCGAGCAGCTCCCAGCCCCCCATGAGGATAACGCAATTCCACAGGGCGGGTGCCATAAACTGGGGCTTCCTGGGCGTGGGGGGGGGGAGCACAGGGCACCCGTGTTTAGGGCTGGGTGTCACTAGAGTGTGAGACGAAGGAGGGAAAGAGGGAGGAGGCACACGGGAGGAGGGAGGAAGAGAGCAGACTCTGCCGGGGGAGGGGTGGGGTGTGGGGGGCCCGGGGGCGCTCACTTCATGCCCTGCTGGAAGACCGAGTTACGGCGGGTCTTGCAGATGATGAGGTCGGCCCACTGCACGACCACGATGCTGGCAAAGAAGGCCGTGTGGCACGTGAACTCCACCACCTTCCGCTGCTCGTAGGTCTGGGAGGGGGGCGGGCAGATGGGGTGGCGTGAGAGGCGAGGGCAGGTGCCCAGGGCAGCGTGCTGTGGCACTCGCTCAGCCCCGGGCACCAGGCGTCCTTCGCCCCCAGCCCCCGTGGGCCACGAGGACCACTCCTGCCGGCACTGAGCCCGTCCTCCCCGGCCCAGGTGTCCCCGCTCGCGGCCCCACTCACCCACTCCTGTCCGTAGCTGTCCTCTAGGTCGTTCATGGACCGGTCGTCCCAGTCCAGGCGGATTCCCAGCAGCCGTGATGGCAGGAAACCGTTCTCCGCCAGGATGACGAAGTAGGTGAAGAAGCCACCCAGTGCCTGGATCATCCCTGTGGGGAGTGGGCAAAGACAGGCCCTGGGTCAGAGGACGAAGCAGAGTGAGGCCAGAGATGGATGTCCCCGACCCCTGGGTGGGGGGGCTGGTCCCCGGCCTGGGATTTCGCGGGGGGCTCCTCCCCCGACAGCTGGGCAGAGACTTGTCTCGGGGTCCCCCCGGGGCCCCAGGGCCCCTCCGCACCGATCTGTCCATAGGCCATGCTGATGAGCCTCTCATTCACCAGCTTGTCCGTCTGAGGGTTCCTGGGCTGCCGCTTCATGATGTCACTCTCAGCCGCCTCGTAGGCCAGGGAGATGGCCGGGACCTGTGTGAGGGGCGCGCGGGGGGAGGAGGGCAGCGGGAGGGAGGCGGCAGGTGCACAGGACCGTCAGTGAGGAAGAACCTCTGATGCAGTTCAGCAAACGTTATTAAGACGCTGTTACGGTCCAGGTCTCGGACTTCTGTTCCCTCGACCGTCGCAGCCTGGCCACGTGCCCTGGCTGCCCTCCTCCACCCCCCTGTGCCCGCGATCGCCTCGCCCGTACCCCGCTCCGACCCCCGGCCTCACCATGTCTGTGCCCAGGTCGATGCAGAGGATGGTGACGGTGCCCAGAGGCAGGGGGATGTTGGCGATGATGAAGAGCAGGAAGGGGGTGATCTCGGGGATGTTGCTGGTCAGGGTGTACGCAATGGATTTCTTCAGGTTGTCAAAGATGAGGCGGCCTGTGGGGGGTGGTGAGGGCGTCAGGGAGACGGGAGGGCCCCCTCCCCGCCCAGGCGCTCGAAGCACGGTGGCCCGTGTTCCCCAGAGAGGGGGAATGCGCGTTTGAGGGGAGCCGAGGCGGCACGCGGGTGCCTGGGGTCCCGCGTCGGCTCTGCGTTGGGGTCCAGAGGCCTGGGAAGCCAGCGCCGGCTTAGCGTCCCCGACGCCACCCCGGCCCGCGTGGCCCCTCACCCTCCTCCACGCCCGTGACGATGGAGGCGAAGTTGTCGTCCAGCAGGATCATGTCGGCGGCCTGCTTCGACACGTCGGAGCCCGAGATGCCCATGGCGATGCCGATGTCAGCCTTCTTCAGCGCGGGGGAGTCGTTCACGCCGTCCCCCGTCACCGCCACGATGGCCCCCTGGGCGAAGCACAGAGGGGCTGAACTCACCACTGTGACACGTCGGGACCCGTCCCAAAGCTCACTCTGCTCCCGTCATCGCTTGTTTCTAAAGGTCCTCGCGCCCGGCCCTTCCCTCTCCGGCTCCTCCTGAGACGTTAAAACTCTCGGGGGGCCTCGACTGGCGGCCGTCTCAGGGGTCAAGACAGGGTGCTCTCGGGAGTCTCCTCCCGGCCCGGGGAGGTTTGGGGCTGGGCTGGGCGGGGCCCCCCGAGGCGCCCCCGTCGTCCTCACCTGCCTCTGACAGCCCTCCACGATGATGAGTTTCTGTTGCGGGGACGTCCGCGCGAACACGATCTCCGTGTGGTTCCTGAGGATCTCGTCCAGCTGCTCCGACGTCATGTCCTTCAGGTCCGAGCCGTGCACGACGCACGCCTTGGCTTCTCTGGACGGCGGGGGCGGAGGTGGCTGAGCCCCCTGCGTCCCCGCGCCCCTGCCAGCCTCCTGCCTCCACCCGCACCCCCATCACTGGGCCGCAGGGCCCCCGCCGAGTCGGGCTCCCAGGGCCGTGAGCCTCCTCCCCCTGTCTCCATGGGTGGCCTCCCTGTCCCATCTCTCCCTTTGAGGAAGAGAGGCGGCATCCTCACCGAGCACAGTCGTTGCTAGGCAACGTGCTAGTTCTCTTACATGCCTCTCGCCCCCATGGCCACCCTGCAGTGTAGACAGCACCCTCAATCTGTAGTTGAGGGAACGGAGGCTCAGGACGGTAGAGTGACACCTCCGGGGTTACACAGTCAGTCAGTGGCACAGCCTGGACACATTCAGGACCGAGCAGCCGTCACTGAGGTGTCCCAGGCAAGGCCTGCAAAGTCCCAGAGGAGCTATCCAAATGCCCCCGGGGACACTCGAGCGCTCTGTGGGACAGGCTGGGTTGATGGGGGACGGGCTCCTGGGAACGCCTCACCTGGGGTTGACCTGGCTGACAGGAATGTTGAGCCGGGCTGCGATGTCCTCCACAGTCTCATTGCCCTCTGATATAATGCCCACACCTTTGGCAATGGCCTTGGCTGTGATCGGGTGGTCCCCAGTCACCATGATCACCTGGTAGGACGGAGAAAAGAGAAAAGAACAGCAGTGTTCGGACCCCCTCCCAACCCATTCCTTTCCCAAAGTCAGAAAAGGCCGGACCACCAGACGGTGGGATTCACAGATCCCAGCCCAAATGGTGCAACTGTGTGTGTGTGTGTGTGTGTGTGTGTGTGTGTGTGTGTGTGTGCACGTGTTGGGTGGGTGACAAGTTGTGCTTAAGGGATCAAAGATACTTCACCAGGGTGGAGGAAAGCCTCCACGAAGAGTAACAAATTAACGAGGGTCTCTTGGAAGAGGAGCCTCAGAGACCGTTTAGGAGTTAGGATTTCACGGGATACGAGGCTGTCCTGGTTGGAAGGACCCCCTCATCTACCGGTGAGGGACAAAGGCTTATAAGGGGCTGTGACTCAAGGCCCCTGGGAGCCGGGAGTAGGAGACGGTTTTCTTAGTGCCCACTCCGTGGCTGCAGGCCATCCAGCAGGGCAGAGGAGGGATGCAGGGGGCACAGCCCCCCTTCCCGGCCCTTGTCTGCCTGTACATCTGCCTCTGACACCCCTTCTCCACGGGGAGGAAGGGGATTCTTGCAGAATGGACGGCACTGCTCGGGAGGGTGGCTGGCATCCGAGAGGCCGGTGACGAGGCTCTCGGTCACGAGCGTGAGCGGATCGGAGCCGGATGAACAAGCATTTGCACGTGCGGGTCTGTGGGCAAATGTCACAGACCCCGGGGAGGAAGCCCCTTCAAGGCCCCCTGCCTTCTCTTGCACCCCCGCTAGCCCCTGCACCTGCCCCCTGAAGGCCACGTGGGCCTCCCAGTTGAAGGCAACAGCATCCTTGCGGTCCTTATGCCGCGTGACTCCTCTGAGCATTTGGCACTGGCCACCACCCCCTCCTTGAGACCTGCTTGTCTGCATGGACCCCATTATTCCCGGTTGCCCTCCCCGCTTCTTCCGGCTCTTTCCCGCCTCCTCAGGGTGGCCGCCAAGTGCAGCGGAAGAGGCGGCTGTGGAGGCAGATGGACACCGCCTGAGCTTGGACACCGGCCCTCCCCAGTGTCACGCCTCGGACCCGTCTTTTCACCGCGTCTCGGCCCAAGGAGGGGACGAGCCCCACCCTCCAAAGTTGTCGTGAAGGGTAAATGGCGCCAGGTGGGCACTCAGCACACGTGAGCTGGGACGCCCCCCTCTCCCTTCCTTCACTCGCTCCTCTCTCTCTCTCTCTACTTGCCTCAAGACTGGTGGCCCCGGTTCCATCCTTGTCCCCTTCCCTGACCCCGGTTCTCTTCCCGGCCGGAACGATGCAACGGACTAGCCGGCCTTCAGCTGCACCTGTTGTGCTGGTGAGCCTTGCTCTCCGGGCCCGACCCTCTGTCCTGGGCTCTAACCCGAGGCCAGCTTCCCCGGGGATGTCTCTTCCCGGGCGTCTCATGGACGCTTCCAACTGAAGGCCAAAAGGGAGCTCATCATGCACTCCCACCAGCACGCCAAGCCTGCCCTCTGTCCCCGTCTCGATACGGTCCTGTCTGTGCATTCTGTCCCTTTGTCCCTGCATCTTCCTCACTGACCATGTCCAGCTCGGTCACTATGTTCTCAAAGCATTTCTCTCATGTGACTCCTCGCCTCCAGCCCGTTGCCACCGCCCTGGTTCAGGGCCTCACCCCTTGCCTGAACTATGGCAGCGGCCTCTCTCCCTGCCTCCTTGCCTCCCGTCCTCCTCCAGATCCAGACCCTCTGCACGGGTAGCCTCCTGAAAGCTGGATCAGCCGGGACGCCTGTGCTCTCTGGGGACTGCAGGATGAAGCCCAAGTCGGGCATTTAGGCAAAGTCCTTCCAAATGGCCTCGGTCCAGCCTTCCAGTCTCCTGTGCCGCTCGCCTCCCCCCACACCTGCACCCCACGTGCAGGCTGACGCCATCAGGGCACGCACTGCCTCTGACCTTGACAGCCTTCCTCTCCCCGCCTCACAAGACACTCCAGCCTTCGAGGCCCAGATCAAATATCGTGCGCTCTGTAAAAACATTGTCCAGTTCTCTGAAGCAGAATTAACTGCTCCCTGCTCGGAGTTCCCTGGGGGATCCGTCCCCCGGCCTCCGTGACGGCACCGATCGTGGCCAGAGGCAGCCTCACCAGCAGGAGCATGGCTTTCCAGACCGTGTACCATGCTTCACATACCTGATCCGGCCCTTACTGGCAGATTTATTTCGGGAAAGCGACTTACCCCCTCTCAGTCTCAGCTTGTTTTATTTTTAAACGGGGATAACGACGCCTCCCTCAGAGACAGAGCGGTTACGGGGTTGAGAAACCCTTTACGGACACACATACACACACGCGCGCGCTTCAGTGTGGTAGTTAGGAAAGGGAGGGCTGCCTTGGGTCAAACCCGGCTCTACCACTTATGAGCACGTTCCTTCGTGCCTCAGCTCCCCTCTTCTGTTCGAAAGGAAAAAACCGGTGCTTACGCATCAGGTTCTTGCGGAGATTAAATGAGATCATACGGGTTAAGGGCTGAGAATAGTGCCTGATTCACACGACCGGCGGTTTGCGTTATGCGAGTACCTGGCCCGTGGTAGGTGCTCACGACCCCAGCTCTCAGAGTGTTCTGTGACTAACCGTAGGGGCATTTATTTCCCCAGGGAGCCCGTGAGCGCCGGAGGCCAGGCACCACATCTCCTTCGTCTTAGAACGCCTGCGCCTGGCGGAGCGCCTGGCCCTCAGTGGACCGACCGCTTGAACTGATTGGGAATTAGCCGAGACGCCGGAAAAGGAAGAGCCAGCCGCGGCACCATGACTGGCGATGAGACGGGTTAAGGGGCTGGCGAGGAGGGTGTCTCGGAGACAGGAAAGCGGAAAGGGTTTCCGTCTGTTTGTTGAACTCGGGCACCTTGAACAGTGCCTGGTCCGCAGGGGGTAAACGATAAGTATTTGCAGAATGAAGAACGAACGAGGCACAGAGGAAGGAGTGGCCCCTGGGGAGCACTTGCAGTCGGACACGAGGGTCCAGGAGGGGTGTGTTTGGGGGATGAGGACGAGAGCCAGTCGCTGGGGGCGTGGGGAGGGAGTGGGCGCCCACAAGAGCCTGCTAATCCCACCCCAAATGCTAGAGAGCGTGGACATTAGTCGGGAAGTTGGACAGCCAGGTGTCCGAAGCACGAGTGCCAGATGGGCTCAAAATCAGAGTAGAATGAGAGAGGGAGGCGATGTGCATGGTTACCTTGACCAAGAGGGACCAGAGCGAGAGCTCCAGGCAGATGGACAGCTTCCCCTCTGGGTCCGTGGGAAGGCGGCCACCCGTGGCCTGGGTGTCCGCGAGGCAGCAGCCCCTGCAGGCCCTTGACCTTCGGCGTTGGAGGACGGGGGGGGGGGGGGGGGAGGAAGGGAGGGCGTACCTTGATGCCCGCACTGCGACACTTGCCCACGGCGTCCGGCACGGCAGCCCGGGGAGGGTCGATCATGGACATGAGCCCCACGAAGCAGAGCTTCTCCGTGGGAAAGTTCAGCTCGTCTGTGTCAAATTTGAACCCGCGAGGGAACTTCCCAGACGGCAGATTCAGCTGACAAAACCCTGAGGCGGGCAGGAGGGAAGAGTGAGTGCGACCAGGGGCCCGCCTGGCTGTCCCCAGAGCCCCCGCCCCGGGGAAACCACTGAGGCCCGGACACCCTTCTGGGCCCCGCTCCCGGCTTTGGCCTCTCACCCAGCACGCGCTCCCCCAGCCCGCCCAGCTCCATGTAGGCGTTCTGAAAGGCGTCTTGCATTTCCTTGTCCAAAGGGATCTCCTTGCCCTGCACCAAGATGGTGGAACACCGGTCCAGGATGCGCTCCGGGGCTCCCTTCATCACCAGCACGTGGCTCTGGGGGCTGTCTTCCCGCTCGTGGATAGACAGCTGGAGGGAGGACAGGTGGTTACAGAGGGGGCCATGCTTAGCGGCAGAGGCCGCTAAGGACACCTCCCCTAATAAGATAACCCCTGATCCATCAACCATCGTCAACAGAGGGAGGGCCTCTGCGTGTGAAGGGGAGTTGGGGCCTCACCGTCCCAGCCCTGTAAACTGAGCGTCCTCTTCCCCTAGGACATTGATTCACCTAACAAATGTTTGCCCAGACCAGCTAAGACAGGCACTGCGCTGGCGTGGGGGGCGGCACCTGCCGCCAGGCTGGCCTCAGTGTGCTTAGGCGGGGAGTTCTTGGCATTGAACAGGTGCCTGCGGCCTGAGGGGTACCCTAAGGCAATTTCAGGGGTGCCGCTGGGCGGGTTGGGAGGCTGGGGCCGGAGCTGGGAGGGCGACGGGCTGTAGTGAGGAATGGAAGTTTGGAAGTCAGAGGGGGTCATTGCAACCAGACATGGGTCACCGCGGCTTTCCTGGGGGACGAGGCCGGGGCGAAGGACGCGGCCGAGGCTCCCACCCTTCCTAGGTCTTGCGCGCCCCCCTCATTTCGGCCCCCTCCCCGCCCCCGTGCTGGTGCCCGACCGGACCTGGTACTTGTTGGTGGAATTGAAGGGGATCTCCGCCACCTTGGGGTTTCTATCCCTCATCTTCCTCACGGAGCCACAGGACAGCTCGATGCACTTGAGCAGAGCTGACTCGGAGGCGTCGCCGGCTGTGTCCCGCTGCCGGAGGAGAATTCGGGGTCACCTGGGCCGAGGGAGGAGGGCACCCAAGCCCCCCCCCACACCCCGAGGCTGTCGGAGGGTGTGAGAGGGGGAGCTGGGCGTCAGCAAGGTGGGCAGGTGCGGAGGCGCCCCACCTTCGACACGGAGATGTTCTCCTGCCCGGCCTTGAAGACAGCGCGGTTGCAGAGACCGGCAATCCGAGACAGGGCCGTCCACGTGGGGGATCGCTTGTCAAAAGTGGCCCCTGGGAGGCAGGGAGGGAGAAGCGGGCGCGCGGCTCAGGTCCCTCGTCTGCCCCTTCCCCGCCTCGCGGCCACGCGGGCGCCCTGGACGTCCTCCGGCCCCTCGCCCCCTCGGAGCGCCCAATCACCGGACTGATCTTCGGTGGTGTCGGCCTCATGGATCTGGTTGTCGAACCACATGTGGGCGACGGTCATGCGGTTCTGGGTGAGGGTCCCCGTCTTGTCCGAGCAGATGGTGGAGGTGGAGCCCAGCGTCTCCACCGCCTCCAGGTTCTTCACCAGGCAGTTCTTGCGCGCCATGCGCTTGGCGGTCAGGGTCAGACACACCTGGGAGAGGGAGGGGAGGAAGCGGGGCTGAGCCTGGAGCCCGGCGTGTGGTGACCTCGCCCCGGACCAGGGGTCCCGCTCCGCCAACACCAGGTGGGATCTACACGCGGGTGGCGGATGGATTCGATCTCGGACGTGCCGGGCTGAGACCAAGGGGTGCGTTCGGGGAAGCGAGGCTGCGCGGCCGGAGTCCAGAGCGGGCCAGCGCAGAGCTGGGCGAAGGGGTGTGACAGCCGCTGGCACAGAATAGGGTGTGGCGCCTGGGGTGGGGGTGGAGAGCAGAGCTCGAGGCCTGAGAATCAGGGTCGGGGGAGCAGGAGGAGACCGCGCAGGGGGCAGAGGAGAACCGGAATAGTGACGCGTCGCGGTGCTCAGTGGAGGGGAGAATTCCAGGGGGTGGACAGCGGTACCCGTTTCCGCGGCAGAGTCAAGGAAGGGAGCTGAGGAAAGGGCACCGGGCTTGCCAGTTAGTCACCGGTGACCTTTGGGGGAGGCTTTATGGCACGGTTGGCCGGGGTGAGCCGCAGCCCGCAGCGGCTAGCACGTCGGGGGTGAGCAGGGTGGCTGCCTCGCGCCCCCGGGAGAGAGACGGCGAGCCGAGGCGCAGTCCTTCCCGAGATTTTTCAGGCTCCAACTATGAGCCATCCATTAAACGGGAATCTGATAAGTGACTTTGGGGGCTGGAAGCGAAAACATCGCTGAGAAACGGTAAGCCCCTTGAGGAAAAGGGTGGCGAGACCCTCCCCGGGTGGCGCTCAGCCTGACCCACTCACGGTGACAGTGGCCAGCAGACCCTCAGGCACGTTGGCCACGATGATGCCGATGAGGAAGATGACCGCCTCCAGCCAGCTGTAGCCCAGGATGAGGGAGAGCACGAAGAAGGAGACCCCCAGGAACACGGCCACCCCCGTGATCAGCTGGATGAAGTGTTCGATCTCCATGGCGATGGGTGTCCGTCCGACCTCCAGGCCTGAGGCCAGCGTGGCTATGCGGCCCATCACTGTCCGGTCGCCTGTGGCAATCACGATGCCCCTGGCCGTGCCTGCAACATAGAGGGGAGCCCGGAACTGGAAAAGGAAGGCCGCTGCAGAGGAAACGAGCCTCAGACTCCGGTCCCGTGGGCCGCCCCCGGGAGGCCGTACCCCCCCCGTGGGTGGCCGTCTTCCCCCTTCGCAGACTACCCATCCCAGCCCCCGCCAACCGCAACTCATTTCCTCTTGTCCTTGGGCCCCGAGGGGAGACCTTGCGGGTAAACCCAGAATTCAAATGGAGGAAGAATGAAATGAATGAAATAAAAACAGCGTCGGTATTTCGGTAAAATCAGTCTCCGGCTTGTTATGATCCGGAAGTATACGACGGGCACGGAGGAAAGCACCTGTTACGGGTTTTCCGTGTGGCCTTAAGATTTTCTCTCTCAACGTTGGGCCTGGGACCGCACAGAAGGAGCCAGGCGGTCACCGACCCTTAGGCAGACACGGGTAGACCCTTGGGTCTGCCTCTCCAGAGGAAGAGAGAGAGAGGGAGAGCGAGAGGGAGGGCGAGCGCTATGAGGAAAGAGCACGCAGGTAGGAGCCGGCCAAGCGTGGGTTTGCACTCCCGTTTGACTTCCCGCCCAGGGATGGGTTGCCTTCATAACGAAAAGGGACGGTGCTGTGCTGCACCTGACGGGGGCCTGGCACGTAGCAGGCCTTCAACAAACGTCAGCTCCCTTCATTCCTCGTCCTTTCTCCACAGCCCATTTCAGAGTAAGCAACGCGAGTATTTTACTAGGCATTTTTACCAATTGTGGCAAATGTGGAGCACGTTTCAGAATCTCAGGACATTAAAAATGTAAGATATTTAACGTGTGGCGATTTGCATTATAGTTCCAATTTGCTAAAGGAGGGGAGCGGCTCAGAGAGACATAATACCCTGGGGAGAAGTGAGTCGGGAAGGAAGGGAGTGGGGGGGGTGGTACACGGCCACCTCCGGCCTGTCCCAGGCCCCAGGTCTGGCCAGGCCTCTGTCCCCACCAGCTCTTGCCGTTGGGCTGTCTCCGAGGGGGCACGGCCACAGAGGGAGGGGTTTCCGGTAGGCTTGGGCTCCTGCCTTTACGTGGTGGCACCTTGGGAAGCTCCCGTTGGCCCTGGTTCATGTCCAGAACCCGGAACAGAGATGGGGCGCACGGGGCAAACTGAGGGGGGTGCCTGGTGTTCACCTGGCTCGATCCTCCCCAGCCTGCATGCTGGTCAGAGCAAGGGTGAGACAGGGAAGCAACTAGTCCCCGAATCAGGAGAAATGGAACCAGTCAGTCCAACCGAAGACTTCTCGGAGTCGAGGCTGGTTTGGGGCGTGGTGCGTGCTGTGAATCGTGTGCGTTTGTGTCTGTGCGTGTCCTGTGTGGAACGGTGTGTGTGGAAGGGACCGGTCTGGAACGGACTGCTTCTGCTCTTCAGGGCTCCCTGACCCCTCGGTCTCCTCCCTCTGCCTTAGGCAGGACTTTCGAGAATTAGGTAAGGCCGCAGCCCCCAGCCCTGCCTGGGGGTTCGGGATTCGGACCCTTCCTTCCGTGGGTGCTGGGCGGGGGCGCTCCCACGGGGCCGGCTTCTCACCTTCCACACAGTTGGTAGAGAAGAAACAGATATTACGAGTCTCCAGGGGGTTCTCGTGGGTGAACTCGGGGGAGCGGGTCTGGGGCTCCGACTCGCCTGTTAGAGATGAGTTATCCACCTGCGGAGGAAGCAGGCGTGTGCGCACGAGACGGGCTGACACACGTGTGCACACACAGCTATCTCCGGACTCCAACCACGCTCAACCTCCGTGACACGATGGGCACATTACCCTGGCCCTCATCACGTGTTTACTCAGCTACTGTCCGTGCCCCGGTTCGGGATCCTGGCTCTCGCTTCTTACGTGACCTTGGGCTGGTTACCTAACCAACAAAACCTCCTCCATTTACCCATCTGTAAAATGGGGCGTGTAACCAGAGTCTCTGTGTTACACAACTGTAGGGGGCACCTCCTCGAACATCACAGGCTAAGAAAGTGGAACCGCCTAGGGTCGTGCATGGTCGCCCTTGCGGCCACACGCCACGAGAACACTCGCCTGGCAGAGTTAAAGGGGCAGCTGTGGGGGAGGGGCACCTGGGGGGGGTTCTGCCAGTTGAGCGTCCGACTCCCGATTTCAGCTCAGGTCACGATCTCACCGTTCGTGAGTTCGAGACCCGCATCGGGCCCTGTGCTGACTGGGCAGAGGCTGCTTGGGATTCTCTCTCTCTCTCTCTCTCTCTCTCTCTCTCTCTCCCTCTCTGTCTGCCCCTCCCCTGCTCATGCTCTCTCTCTCAAAATAAATAAATAAAACTTAAAAAAAAACAGTAGCATAAGTGGATGTAAATAAAGCATCTGACACATAATAATGCCCACGACATGATTGCATAAAGTGGATGTCAAAGAAACGCCTGACACACAGCCACGAGGAGACGATCCACAAACACTCCGCGGGAGGCAGGGTTCGGCCGGGTGGCGCGGGGGGCAGGTGGACACTGGGCCTGGGTCTCCCAAACCTGCAGCTTCTAACTGGGCGCCCCCACCCCAGCTCTGTAGGGCCTGCGCCTCCGGGCCGCCACCTGGCGGCTTCCTCACCTTGCAGCCGTGAGAAGAGATGATCCGGAGGTCTGCGGGCACGCGGTCTCCGCCCTTCACCTCCACCAGGTCTCCCACCACCACCTCCTCGGCGTTGATCTGCACCTTCTCTCCTTCCCGCACCACCAGGGCTTGCTGCGGAGGGGGGACCCAGGCATCTCACGACGCGCCCGGCCCGCCAGCACCTTCCTCTGCGTGCTGGCCTCCCCCCTCTCCTCCACCCCTCGAGGAGAAGGCACCTGCGCCCTTAGCAGCGAAACTAGGTCCTGGCGTGGAGAGCGGGAGGGTGTTTCCGCCCACAGCGCCGTCTCAGAGCGCAAGTTGCTGAGGGGGAGGAGCTGGACGCTTCCAGAAAGCCCGTGGCCCCCCTTGGAGCCCCGTCCGGCTGTCTACCTGAGGCACCATGTTCTTGAAGGAATCCATGATCTTGGAGCTCTTGGCCTCCTGGTAGTAGGAGAAGCAGCCGGTGACGATGACCACGGCTGCCAGCACCACACCCAGGTAGAGCTGGAAGGAGAGAGGTTTGAGGGACTTGCTCTTCTCCCAGCCCGGGAAGGCCAGCTGCCCCTCAGGTGGGCATTCGGGGCCGCCTTGGTCCGTGACCGGGTGTGGGAATGGCAGAAGACCTTCTCCCCAACCTCCCCCTCCAGGCTCCTTCCTAAGAAACGGAAGGGGCGGGGAGGGTCGTAGGGAGTTCCCAGGACCAGGCCTCTCCACCTGACGCCCAGGGATGCAGACAAGCCCACGGAGGTGGGAAGGACAGGGATGGGCTGTCTCATTCACGGATGTGTGTGCGTGTGTGTGCTTACAGATATACAAAGAAGCCTCACCCCCTTTCAGCCTGAAGGGCAGAGGGGCCCGCGGGGCTGTGATGTGAGGGCCTTGTTCCCTGCCCCCGCTTCTACTGGGCTTCGGGCCTGAAGGACAGAGCCACGGGTGGTGGGCCCAGGGGTCGGGCGTGCAGGCTCACGTTGTCATTGGATGGTTCATCCTCCATGGCGGCCTGGATGCCGTAGGCCAGGAAGCAGAGAATGGCCCCGATCCACAGCAGGATGGAGAAGCCCCCAAAGAGCTGGCGACAGAACTTGACCCACTCAGGGGTGGTCGGGGGCGGGGTGAGGGCGTTGGGCCCATCCCGAGCCAGAATGTCCTGGGCCCGCTGGTTGGTGAGGCCCTGAGGGAGGCACGGACAGGCGTGTGAGCACCTCCTCGCCGCTTCCCTGCACCTGCTCCCGGGCAGGGGAACAACGTCCGGGTGGAGAGAAAAATCCCACCCGGTCGGAAGGGGTGGGGGACCATCAGGAGAGGTCACACCGGGGAGGTGGCATTTGCAGTGAGAGCTGGAGGCCTCGAAGCCCGAGGAAGATTCAGACTGTGGCCCCCACTCTGGGCGTCCTCGGGTTGAGATACTCGCTGGTGAGGGCCGTGGTAGCTCCTCCGGAGGGAGCCTGGGTAAGGCTGCCCGGAGAGGCCTCTGAACGGGCTCTTCCCACCATCTGTCTTCTTCAGATTCCCCTTTGCAGCCAGGAGAAACGGCCGGTGTGCTGACCCTCGGCGTCACACGGCTCTGAGCCATCTGTCGCTTCCCCCAGAGGCTCGCCCGGCCCTGCTCCGCGAGCGCCAGGCTGGTTCAGACGTCTCTCTCTGCACCCGGTGTCGCCCACACACGGTTCTAGAACCGCGCTCCACACGGGGCGTGGGAATTCTGCGTCACCTTCTTTCCTGCCGCCAGACTTTGAGCGGCTTGGGGACAGGGGCCACGTGGTTGTCTTTCTATCCGTGCACTCATCGCTCTCCTAAGTGTGAGCTGAATGCCTACTACGTGCCGGGCTCTGTCGCCAGCTCTGGGGATCCAGAGCTGGACGTGACCCGTGAAGTCCCTGTCCCGTGGAGCTTATGACCTGGTGAAGTGATACACGATAAATAGTCGTCACTGCCAGATCCTTAAGAAAAATAAAGAGGGGCGTCTGGGTGGCTTGGTTGATTGGGCATCTGACTTCGGCTCTGGTCACGATCTCACGGTCCGTGGGTTCGAGCCCCATGTGGGGCTTGGTGCTGACAGGTGGAGCCTGCTTGGAATTCTCTCTCTCCCTCTCTCTCTCTCTCCCTGCCCCTCCCCCGATCGTGTCCTCTCTGTCTCTCTCTCCCTGCCCCTCCCCCGATCGTGTCCTCTCTGTCTCTCTCTCCCTCTCTCTCTCTCTCTCCCTGCCCCTCCCCCGATCGTGTTCTCTCTGTCTCTCTCTCTCCCTCTCTCTCTCTCTCTGTCTGCCCCTCCCCCGATCGTGTCCTCTCTGTCTCTCTCTCCCTCTCTCTCTCTCTCTCCCTGCCCCTCCCCCGATCGTGTTCTCTCTGTCTCTCTCTCTCCCTCTCTCTCTCTCTCTGTCTGCCCCTCCCCCGATCGTGTTCTCTCTGTCTCTCTCTCCCTCTCTCTCTCTCTGTCTGCCCCTCCCCTGATCGTGTTCTCTCTGTCTCTGTCTCCCTCTCTCTCTCTCCCTGCCCCTCCCCCGATCGTGTTCTCTCTGTCTCTCTCTCCCTCTCTCTCTCTCTCCCTGCCCCTCCCCCGATCGTGTCCTCTCTGTCTCTCTCTCCCTCTCTCTCTCTCCCTGCCCCTCCCCCGATCGTGTTCTCTCTGTCTCTCTCCCTCTCTCTCTCTCTCTCTGTCTGCCCCTCCCCCGATCGTGTTCTCTCTGTCTCTCTCTCCCTCTCTCTCTCTCTGTCTGCCCCTCCCCCGATCGTGTTCTCTCTGTCTCTCTCTCCCTCTCTCTCTCTCTGTCTGCCCCTCCCCCGATCGTGTTCTCTCTGTCTCTGTCTCCCTCTCTCTCTCTCCCTGCCCCTCCCCCGATCGTGTTCTCTCTGTCTCTCTCTCCCTCTCTCTCTCTCTCTCCCTGCCCCTCCCCCGATCGTGTTCTCTCTGTCTCTCTCTCTCCCTCTCTCTCTCTCTCTCTCCCTGCCCCTCCCCCGATCGTGTCCTCTCTGTCTCTCTCTCCCTCTCTCTCTCTCCCTGCCCCTCCCCCGATCGTGTCCTCTCTGTCTCTCTCTCCCTCTCTCTCTCTCCCTGCCCCTCCCCCGATCGTGTTCTCTCTGTCTCTCTCCCTCTCTCTCTCTCTCTCTCTCTGTCTGCCCCTCCCCCGATCGTGTTCTCTCTGTCTCTCTCTCCCTCTCTCTCTCTCTGTCTGCCCCTCCCCCGATCGTGTTCTCTCTGTCTCTCTCTCCCTCTCTCTCTCTCCCTGCCCCTCCCCCGATCGTGTTCTCTCTGTCTCTCTCTCCCTCTCTCTCTCTCTCTCCCTGCCCCTCCCCCGATCGTGTTCTCTCTGTCTCTCTCCCTCTCTCTCTCTCTCTCTCTCTGTCTGCCCCTCCCCCGATCGTGTTCTCTCTGTCTCTCTCTCCCTCTCTCTCTCTCCCTGCCCCTCCCCCGATCGTGTTCTCTCTGTCTCTCTCTCCCTCTCTCTCTCTCTCTCCCTGCCCCTCCCCCGATCGTGTTCTCTCTGTCTCTCTCTCTCTCTCTCTCTCTCTCTCTGTCTCTTTCTCTCAAAAATAAAAAAGAAGAAGAAAGGCAAAGGCGAAGAATTTTCAAAAGGGAAGTCAGGGAGGGCCTCCGGGAGGAGGTACGCACCCACTACAGTTTTGACTGACGCTTTGCTTTTCAAAATGGTGGGCTTGGTAATCTGACTGCGCCGCTTGCTATTTTCTGTGACGGTGGGAAGCTCGTCCCCCTCCACGAGAGCCCTTGCCGTCACGCACGGGTCTACAGCACCCAACCCCTAGGTCTTGTGAGGATCACAGAAGTGGACGTTAGGCGTCGCGTGCACCGTGGGGCGCCCAGGTTACCGTGAGGGCAGTGAGGGGTTAGCATTTCACGGAGGTCACTTCCCCTGAGACACGTGTCATCGGAGCTGCCTGGGGCGGACGACGAGCCCCGCCTGGAGGGTGCCCCCGGGGGCCTGGCTTCCGGGTTCCCAGGAGAAGGGCAGGGAATCCGGGTTCTAGCTCTGGCTCGGGCCCCGGTGGTCTCTGGACTCCGGGCCTCAGTTTCCTCGTGGGTGCAGAGGACAGGATTCCAGCTCTGAGGCCCCTCCTACCCACGGGCTGCCTGGCGCCCTCACTCCCGGCCCCGCCGCTCACCTTGGAGAGGTCCACTTGGTATTTGCGGCCCAGCTCATCCAAGGACAGCTTGTGGTCGTCCTGAGGAGGGAAGTCGAGTTACTCGGGGGCAGGAGGCTGAGCATCGTGTCTAGAACGCCTATGAGCGCGGAGGGGCCCGGGGCTGAAGCGGGGGGGGGGGGGGGGCACGGGAGGGGCGGCAAAGCCTTCTGCAGGTGCGCTGGGACCCCTTTTCCACAGCCCTCGGGGGGCCGCGGCCCTCACCATGGCCACCTCCTTCTTCAACTCATCCAGCTCCTTCTCTTTCTGCTTCTTCTTGCCGCCTCCATTCTCCGCCGTGGTGGCCGCGGGCGAGTACTCACGGCCGGCCTGGGGGGGGCGGGGGGAGAACCCAGAGAGTCAAGGAGGCCAGAGGCGAGAGCCTCTATTCCCACCGGGCTGGGGGCAGGGGGCCCGAAGGCAGGGATGATCCCGGGGGAGGAAAGGGTGGAGGGCGGAGGGGACCCCGGGCGCTCCGTTTGCAAACCAGGGGCGGGCTCGCGGGCTCTATGTGGGGATTTCAGAACTCAGGACCTCGCTCTCAGCTGCCTACTATTGGGCTTTGGCTAAGGTTCTGTTTGTTGAGCGAACCCCGCAGCCGGATACTAAACAAAACAGAAACTTTAAAAAGCTACCATCTAAAGCTATTTAGAATTCTGGAAGGCAGTGGCCAGGGCTGGGGTCGGGGCAGGGAAGGGTCTGCAGGAGATGGGGAGCATAGGGTCAGGGGGTGGGGCTGGAAATGGTACGAGCAGGGCTGATGCGCCCGCTGAGAGGAGCCAACGGTTGGAGGGTCAGCGTGAGCCCGGGGAACGGGGACACGAAGTGTGCCGGGGACCCTCTCCATCCGGCTGGGCGGCGGCCTGCCCGCTGCTGAGCAAGAGTGCACGCAACGTGAGGCCCCAAGGCACAACCGGGTATGAAGGAACTGGGCCCCGTTGTCCAAAATACAGGAAATCGTCTCTGAGATTACATCTAAAACTAAACGTGTGTAACCCTCGGGTCCCGGCATTCTTGGGGTCCCCCCCCCACCCCGCCCTCGTGAAATCACACGAACGTTTTTAACTGGAGCCTCGTGAGCCTGTGTCCCCCTTCCTCTGCATGGTCTGTGGTGTTCTCACCACCGCCAGGCTTCCGGGGTCTCACAGGGGCTTCTGGGGAAGAGCTGGGCGATTCTCCTTCGGGGGCGGGGTGGGGGGGCTGGCTGGGATGATGGGGGAGGGGCTGGGGGGGCCATGACACTGCCTTCTCACTCCCTCCCCTCCCCTGCCCCCACATCTCTCAGGGCCACGTGTCCTTGTCCTAGAGGGAGGCTTGACTTCTGTCCCCCGCCTCCTTCTCCACTGGCCCCCGAGGCCGTGCGAGGCTTTCAGGAGTGAGCTTGTCTACGCTACGGTGTAATTCATTTTTTCGTAAAGACTGGACCCCTGGATGGCATCTAGAGCCAGCATACTTGTCCTGTTTTGCAGGATAGTGTGCATTTTTAAAAGGCAGCCTTTTCTTTTAAAAGGCAGTTTTAGACTCACAGCGAAATTGAGCAGAATGTACACAGAGTTCTCCCATCCCCCCCGCCCCCACACGTGCCATTGTCCTCACTGTCAACATCCCCCCCCCCCCCCGCCAGAGTGGCGCATTTGTTGCAATCGTGAACTGCGCTGGCACGTCATTATCACCCGGGGTCCACCGTGTACATCAGGGCTCCCCTGCGGTGTCCGCTCCACGGGTCCTGGACAAATGTGTAAAGGCTTGTATCTATTACGGCCTCACACAGAGCAGTTTCACTGCTGGGATCATGCATTTCCACCACCCCCCCCCCCCCCATCAAAGAGTCAGGAGCCATCTGGGGAATGTGACAGCTGCCCTCATCACAGGCGTTCATGAATCCAACACCTGGAGGCGTAGCAGAGGGCCCGGTGAAATCAGGAGCAGGGCGGCGAGCTCAGGGCGAGGTGGACGCCCTTGTCCACCTTGCATTCGTTTGTTTCCGTGAATCAAGCACACTTTGGGCTTCCTGAAGGCTGATCGTCTTGGGGAGACTGAAGCAGCCCACAGGAGAGGGGAAGGGCTCGCGGAAGGTTCTCCGTCTCCCGGCCCGGAAGACCAAAGAGGGCTCATTTAACTGAATGGACTGAGGTCCTTTGGGTTCACCAGGTCCGCTTGGCGGAACAGAACTGGGGAATGGACGAAAGGCAGCAAAGGGAGCAGAGACAAGAGATGAGGCCAGACCATCTTCAAGGTGACCCTCCAGAGCTTCAGGGGTAGGAACAGGGCCTGGGCAGAGTGGCGGTGGGGGTGGGGCTGGGGCAGAAGAGCAGACCCCAGAGAATTTCTGTACATTCAGACATGAAATGGCATCTGTGAGGTTAAAGTGCCCATGCACCTGAGGGCGTGTCGCATGGTGGTCGGGCTGGGCTCTTCCACGCAGCACCCCTTTCCCCTCGGTTCCCACCCACGGCAGGCACAGAGCTTGGGACACTCTGCCCCTTCCCCCACCCGCCCTGGCAAGGATCTCCAGCCCTGCAGCCAGGAGCCTGCAGAGATTTGGGGCCAGCGGGCTGCCCAGGCAAGAAAGAAAGAGAGGAAGCGAGGACCCCCCCTCTCCGCTGCCCCCCCCCCCAATGACAAGTCCCCCTCTCTGGGTCTTGAATGCTGAAGGAGAACAGAGAGTTCTTTCTGAGAGAGCCAGAGGCTGGGACAGAGTGGGGGCAGCTGGAAATCAGCCACGCTCCCCCCACCGCAGCCTCGTGGTGGCAGCGGGAGCGGGCTGGGCTCCCTCCCTCCGTCCCTTCCCCCAGCTCCCACGCTGCCCTTCACGGCCACAGGGCGCAGGGCGAGGGTTAGGCCTCGCTCTGTAGTGGCGCTACGGTGGGGGGGGGGGGGAAGAGACGGGAGGCACAAGGAATCGTAGCAGGGGTGCGGTAAGGGGGGGCTTTCCCTTCCCACGGGGTCTCCTGGCAGGTTGAACTCTGAGCTCCAGCCCTAAGACTCCCGATTTCGCCCAATCTCTCCCTCCGAGCAGAGCCAGATCTGCTCCCCAACTTGTGCACAATTGCTGGGGTGTAGGGCGGGGGGCGGGGGGCTCCAGGGATGCTGGGGGGAGAGGCACAGACCCTCGGCAGCTGAAGAAGTCAAGGTCAAATTGCTTCCCAAGCAGGACCTCGTGTTCTAAGGTAGAGCTGGGGAGAGGGCCACCTCCCCTGGTTCTCTCCACGTGGGGTGGGGGGATGAGGGAGCATGGTGGGTAGCTTCCCCTCTCCCCAGTGCAGCTGAGGGTCCTCAGATCGGGTAGCTTCCCCTGGGCGTGACTTCCTGCTCGGTGACCCCCACAGCTCACAGGCAGCTCCTCGCAGACCCTCCCTCATCCACACAACGTGACATCGACGCTCACACATGCTTGCGGGCCTGTTTGCAAGTTGGCCTGTTGAGATGGAAACCCAGGTGCTCGCCCATGAGTATCTGCATCCGCTCTGGCCTGTGGAGAACACGTGTGCCACAGGCACACGTACACACACCCGCGCACACACACACACACACACACGCGCGCACACGCTGGTTCTATTTATAGCTCCTACCCCGGCTCGGGAACCCTGGCGTCCAAGCCCGGAGTTTTCCCAGCTGCTAAGCTCAGTGCAATAACATGTCCTTCCCTGACCCCTCCCTGGGCCCAGAAGCTCCCCCACTTCTCCCCACAGGCACCCCCTTTCCTCAGCACCCTCCTCTGTTTCTCCCCAGACCCCTTCTCTCCAGCCAGGATTCCACAAAAGGAAAGCAGCCAGGCACAGTGTGTAAAGGGATTGGGTGACTTCTCTCCATATGGAAATTGCATTTCCAAGAATTCAGGGCCCCGTCCCTGCCCCCCCCCACCCCACTCCACGGTTGTTAATCTTCCCCCTTGGCATTCCCAGGGCTGCAGAATGTCATGGGCAGGGGTGGGCTGAGGGGGTACAGGCAGCTCTGGGAAAGTGCTCAAAGCCCAGGGCAGCGGGAGGGGTGCTGGGCCGGGGCTGGGGCCCGCATCGCTGTTCTGCCCCACGGCCCTCCCAGCTGCTGGCAATTCAGGGACCCTGGAGCTGGTGTCGGGGCCGCTTGGTGACTCGGGAGCCAGCCCTCCTGGCCTCTCCAACCTCAGACTGGACCCCCATCCTCTCAGCCCGGGACTCCCAGAGGCATGGATATTTTCGGGGGGTAGCAGAGGCAGGCAGCATTAACGGTGCCAAGTTCGGTTGGGCCGGGAGGCCAGGAGGGTCTGGCTAGAAGGTGGGGAGGCTCAGAGATAGAGATGGAGGTAGGGTGGAGGGCTGCGGGGCTAATCTGGGGGGCGCAGTGAAGAGGAGTTCACTTGGGCACCCGAATGCCGTGGACCCGTGGACCCGTGGACCCGTGGACACATTGGCAGCCTGAGAGACTGTCAGTCCGAGTTCACGCTGCCCCAGAGCTGGGCTTCTCTCTGCTCCTCCCCTCACACCCCTCCTCACCCCATCCTTCTTTCCCTCTAGCCTCCCTTACCCTCCACAGAGCCCTCCTTCTCCCTACAGAGTGACCCCTCTCTTTGGGAATACTTACCCCACGGCCCATCTTGGGGCAGAGTGGCTGGGGGGACTAGACAGGAGAGGTCACCAAGAGGATTCCAAGCTCACACCCCTGGTCTGGGACGGCCAGAGACCCCGGCAAACAGACAGAGCAGGCAGTCAGCCACAGGGTAGCTTTAAATAGGTCCCTCTCCCCCTCTCCCCCTCCTTCCCCTCCTCGGGAAAGAAACGTTTGTTGAAACAGGATCCCTGAGGACTCCTCCCCTCCCGCCCCTTAAGCAACAGGCGGGTGGACCAGGGACGGTCCATCTGTCCTGCTGTGTGCCCCCCTCGGCTCCCCCCATCCCCCCCTGGCCTGTGGCAGCCTCCACTGAGAGAGGCGAGAGGCAAGGCTGGGGCTGGAAGTGTGCCCCTTGGGGACAGGCCGGGGAGGGGGGTGGGGAACAGTCCCTGCAGCATCCCAGGATGCCAGAGACCACGTGGTTCCACCCTTTCTCTTGTTTTCCTGAGGGGGAAACTGAGGCCCAAAGACACAGACAATTCGAGTGCATAAAACAGAACCAGAACCCGGGGCTCTGGAGTCTGCACCCAACCTCCCAGAGAAAGAAACAGAGAGACTGTTCCCTCTACTGGAGAGGTTGCAGGGGCACGGACATCGGAAAAAGTAGTCAGCCATGGAACCCAGGGCACCCGGGGGGACCCTCGAGGGGAAAGACAATCCCCAAGCCCTCCAGGTGAAACCTGTCCAGAGTTTAAGAATCATGACTCCAGGGGCCAGGGAAGCGACTGGGGAAAGGACAGGGACGCAGAGGGGACAGGCCTGGAGCTAGCCGCGCAGACGTCTATGCTAATAGCTCTGGGTCGTGTTGACCCCTTGCTACCGAAGGGACGCACGACTCCCTCACTCTCAGTTGAGAGGCCTTAGGCTGGATCTATGCCTGGGGTTGGCAGGTGGGTCAAAAGAGAGGAAAAGACTGAGCTTCTCAGAGGCATCTGGAGGTCACCACAATAACACGTGCCAGACTCGAGAACCAGGAAGGAGGTGGCTGTTTCCTTCTTCCAGGGACGGAGGGAGGACAGGTGGGCAGCACACAGGACAGGCCTCCACAGGGAAGCAGGGGGGGAAGCTGGGAGAAGTCCCTGGGGGTGGGGAGGGGGCCTGGCCTGGCCGGAAGGGGTGTCTGTAACTTATACCAGAAGGAAACAGGGGTAGAGAGGAGCTGGGACCAGACCAGCTGGTCTGGGGGTGTTGCCTCACATTTTAATGGAAGAGCCAAAGCTTGGGGGGCAAAGAGAGCGAGGGGCAGATAGAGAAGAAACGATCCTGGCCCTGCCATCCGGGAGCAGAGGATGGGATTCTCCTGGAGTGTCCCCATTTCTCTGGGCACAGACGGGGAGTGGAGGGAAGCCAGCAGGGGGAGGGAGAGCAGGTCTGGGAGCCCTGAGCCCAGACAAGCCGGGAGGGAAGGAGGGAGAGGATGGGGCCTCGGCTCCAGAGGCCTGATGTGCCCGCTCGCTGGGCTGGGTCCTCTCTGGCCCCAGAGGGAACTCCCTCCGGAGGGATTACGGACCTCTGTGCCAGCAAATCCACTCTCAGGGCTCAGTGCTCATGCCTGAATTCCCCAAATAACTGGCCCCCTCCGGGCCCGCACTTGGGATTTTCCATTTCAGGGATCCGGAAGGTCACATCCCGCTTCCGCTGTCCTTCTCCTCTTGGGTTACAGCTGGAAGGATGGGTAGGATGGGGACAGACACCTTCTGTCCTCAGGCCCCTCGGCGGACCTTGAAGTTGAGCCTGGGGGAGAACAGGCATTGGAGGGAACAGGAAGCGAAAAGCAGATCCCAGTTCAAGGGGAGAGAGGGAGGCAGCTGCAGACACAGCAAGAGGGCGGGTGGTTGGACATGAGGAGGGACGGCCCTGGGCAGAAGTCCCTGGAAGGGTGGCCCACAGGTGGCGGGGGTCGCTGGGCAGCGGGGCAGCTGAAGGGCCGTCTTGGCCTGGGCTGCGGGGAGACGAGGGGACCCCCCCCCTGGGGCTCACGGGGCTCCTGTTCCTCAGTTGCTGGTTCCGAATTCCTTCTCTCTGCCCCGCGCTCCCAGGACGCAAGGTGAGGTGGGAGAGAAAACCGGCCCGAGCCTGCAGACACGTAGGCCTCAGTCTCACTCCCCCACACTCACCCCTGCTGGCACCTCCCAGGGCTGCCCAGTCCTTCCAAGGGCCTGGCTCCGGTCCCTGCGGCCAGGCCCATACCGGAAAGGACCGTGCCCTCCCTCTGCGCATACAGCTGGGGCCATATACCCAGCACCGGGGCTGGCGTGCGGCCCCCAGGGCGGTGCTGCTCACACATTTGGGGCTCAGACAGAAGAAAGGCTGGACAGGACACCCCGGCTCCATTTCCTGCTCAGACGTCCCTGCCCACCCTCCCTCGGCCCTGGGAGCCTACTTCCTTCTCCTCCAGTGCGGGCCTCAGACTCCGGGACACCAGTGCGGTGCGGACGCCTGGTCCCTTGAGCTGCGGTGCCTGTGAAGGGAGCCAGCGGTCAGTTTGGGAGTAAGACGGACAGAGCAGAGATCAGGAAGGACTGGAAAGTAGGCGGCAGTGGGGGGCGGGGGGGCGGGGGGGCGCGGGCCTGGCTGAGGAGTGGGTTTGGGAGGAGGGCAGAGGTCCGTGGGGATGGGTGGTCCTGAACCAGTTGTTCGGTCAGCGTGGGGAGCGGGGGTGCATGTGTGTGCGTGACTGAGGGGCACGACCCTGTGGGGCCCCGCGTGTGGGAAAGGGGCCACGCGAACGTAGCACATGGAAATTCCAAAGGAAGAACCCCAGAGGACAGGAGAGGCCGGCCCTGGTTCGCCTGTGTGGTCAGTCCAGCCCGAGCGCCTGCGCCCCGGCATGTGCTGACCTCCGGGGTGTGTGAGCGGGAGTGCGTGGTGTACGTGAGAGTCCCTGGGAGAATGTGTGCGTGCACGAGGGGCTGGGGAGGCCACTCAGCTGCAGATGGGCCGTCAAGGTCTCCCAGAAACAGTTTTGTTTCCTAAGTGACTAGCCTCCTGGGGCCTCCAGCCCAGACTTGAAGGTTGTTTCAAGATCATGAAAGAGGGTGGGGGAGGGAGGGGGGAGGGAGGGACACTGGGGAGGCTCTATCACCCCCACCGCCCCTCCTCCGCCCCTCACCCCACTTCTCTGCCCCAGTCCCGATGCGGGCCCAGCTCAGCTGTCCTCCCCCAGCGTCCAGCCCTCTCCGGGGACCTCCCCTGCTCTCCCTCCTCCGTGCCCTGCAAGTCTCCTCCTTCTTCAGGGCCCCGTGCTCTTGTCCCCCACACCGGGCTTGTCCCCCACTCCCCCCCCCCCCCAGGGCCTTCTTGGGAATGGATGGAATCTTCTCCTTCCAGGGGGAGGCTGGCCTGGGCTGACAGCAGGGACGGGGGACCTGGAAAGGCCCGGAGCGGTCATGGCAAGTGTCCCAGAAAGGTGCCTCTCACCCTCCTTCCTCCCCAGCCCTCTCCCCACCACCCCCGACTTGTAGTGGCCTTGTGGCGGGAAGGTTGGTTGGGCTCAGAGCCACAGAGCACCTGTCTGAGTCCTGCTGCTGCCTCAGTTTCCCTGCTGGACCACAAGGCCGGTGTCGGATCTTCCCTCCGTCTCTCCCTTGATGTCCCCTCCTCTCTTTTCTTCTGGTCTTTCTTCCCAATCTACTCAAAATAGATTCTGCAGTCCTCTTTCTCTGTGTCTCCTTGCTTCTGTTGTCTTTCATCTTTCCCCCAGACGATCTTTATGATCCTTTGTATTGTTAAAATCCTATTCTACAGAACTCAGAAAACGGAGAAAGGAACACCCAGAAGGTTCCTCTGTCCCTCTGCCTCTGTCCCTGTCCCACCTCCTTCTGCCCTCTGCACTGACGTCTGGGTTTGGACAGCTCTGGGTGTCCGTGCCGGCCCTCCAGAGGCGACCCCACTCTGGCCTTGCTCCTTTATCTGAATAATGAGGAGAGCTGGAAAATCTGAGGTGCCCTCTCCGGCTCTGACGGTCGCCAAATTCCGGGTCCCCTCCTCCTGGGCTCATGGCTCAGCTCAGGTGAACGGGAGAAATTATTTGCAGTGATATCTGTGTGATGACCCTCCACCTGGAGACCCCGGTTCAGAGGGGGAACCGAGGGGGGCAGGTACCCCTATTTTGTGACCCGCAGAAATGAGGGTGATCCCTTTGACTACCGGCACACAGGCAGGGAAGGGCTCAGGGTTGGGCGTGGGCTACCTGGTTTCTTACAAAGAGCCCCCGTGTGAGGTGGGACTGGGGAGAAGGAGGGAAGGGGAGAAGGAGGGAAGGGCTGGTGGGGACAGGGAGCGGTTGCAGCAACCTGACATTTCTTGGCTGGCATTTGATCAGCAAATACCAGATTAGTCTGTTTCCAGAGATTCTTTGTGCTGGAAAAATATGTTAGGGGTGATGGGGCGCATGGAGTTAATGGGCCTTGCTGAGTTTGGGGGTCAGGGGTCACAGCTGGGCCCTCTAGGGTTCCTGTTTGCCTTTGATTCCATCCGGACAGGGAGGGAGAGGCCCTCCAGCCCCCTGAGGCAGGTTTGCTTTGGCCCGAGATCTGACCCGGCCACTGGCCCAGAGCACCCCGCCTCCCTGCTCCCCCTATCAAGAGGCAGCCTGGCTCGGCCCCCAGCCCCCTCCTTCCTACCTCCTTCTTCCTTTACCAGGGCCCCCTCCGCTTGGCCCAGGATACAACTCTGTTGGTCTGCCTGCCCCCAGTGGTGTTCCGGAGGCCTGGCCAGGACCGGATGCCCTGCAAACATCTGGCACACGGGGCCACCGCCTTGTTCCCACATAAGGCGCCCGCCCTCCTGGGGGCTTCCGGGAGTCCGGCCTCCTCTGTGCCTTGGTTTCTCTTGCAAGCCCAGGACACGATCACTCTTGCGCTCCTGCCTGGGTGCTCTCAGCACCCGCTGCCTCTTGGGGGATGTGAGTGGCCCCCAGGACCCCGCCGGTGGCACCTGCTGGCTTTCCGGGCACCGAATCATTCAGACATTCAAGCAACGTTTGCTGAGTGCCGACTGCCTGGTGCCGGGCAAGGTGCTGTGCGGAGACTATGCCCGGATACTGTGCCAGCCGAGGCGGACAAGCCTCCCGCCCCCACGGCCCTTCTGCCCAAGTCTCATGCCACCGAGTCACCTTAGTTGGCTCTGCCCAAGGCCAGCCTCTAGCCCTCGGGGACTCCTGTTCGTTTGCTCCAGCTCGGGGTGAACTGGGGTGAGGGCAGAGGCTCGCCACGCAGGACCGGTCCCGCCATTAACTGCTGTGACCTTGGCCTGCCAATACAGTGAGGGGCTGACTGGGTAGGGCTTCTCACCCCGACCCTTGTGTTACTGTCTCCCGCCTGGCCCTCTCCCCCGGCGGTCATATTTAAACGGGTCTGAGGGAGGGCCCAGGCATCAGTGTCCTCTAAAAGCTCCCCAGATGATTGCGTGTGCGGCAGGATTGAAAGCCACGGAAGCCGGCCTGTCCCTGGGCTCTCTAGCTCGTCAGAGTGACAGCTACTGAGGCACCATATTACTGCTCTGGCGGTTTCCATGCGTTACTTAATTGGGTCCTCGTAACGAATCTGTTTTCTGGAGGGGGAAACAGAAGCGCAAGGACCCTGTAGAGCTTACTCAACTAGGAGAGCTGGGGCTCAAACTCAGGGAGGCTCGTTCCAGAACCTGCACGGGGACCTTCTGGGCTGTCAGGGCGCCGAGAAGGATCCCCGGGATGGCTCGCGCAGAAGCCGCTGGTTTATAGGGCGGTGGGAACTCAGAAAAGGGGGAGGGTGCTTCTCAGCCGGCAGAATCAGGAGGCCTTCCGGAGGAGGTGGCCTTCTAGTTGGGCCTTGACTGATAGGGAGGATCTGGCTCGGAGAACCAGACAGAGCACGGGCCGTAGAGGGAACCATGTGGGCGAAGGCGCCGAGGCCTGGAGCACCCGGGGAGGCAAAGAAGAAACACGAGAGCCCACACCGGAGATGGGTGGGGGCGCCATTTCCCGGGGGGAGTTCTAAATCCCAGTGTTTCTTAAAAGGCTCTCACGGTAGTAATCACCTGGGGTGCTTTTTAAAAATACAGAAGAACAGGCACATCTCTTGGAAATTCTGACACAGGAGGGCAGTAGGGAGTGGGAATCTGTATTTTTACCACCCAGCAGGTTTGAGACATATCGCTACCAGCAATATGGAGCCGTTTCCAAATTTTGAGCAGGGGCGTAGTGGTCTGGGAAGGCTCACTTGACTGCGGGGTATGTGTGTGTGCGTGGGCGGGGGTGTTACCCTGAAAGGGAGAGACAAGGAGGAGGTTCTGGCAATAATTTAGCCAAGAGGTGGTGAGGGTGTGCGACAAGACAGTGGCAATGATGAGGGGAGAGCGCAGATGAGAAAGATCTTGGGGAGGTAGAATTTCGGGATCTGGCGACTGATGGCACGTCACCGTGAGGGAGGAAGGTTGCAGATGGGGGAGGGACGCTGGCACAAAGCTAACTCAAATCAGGGTCCAGAAGGAAGGCACTGGTTTGGGAGAGAAGTCACACATTCGCTCTGGGACATCTAGCTCAGGGGCTGACATCCTCAGCACCAACACCCAGGGCCCGAGTGCCCACCCGCAGGGGCCTTCACCCCATCACCCGGTCCTGCCAGCTGGCTGGACCCGCACTCTTTTTGCTGCCGCCCCCACCCCCCCAAACACCAGCTCCCTCGCGGGAGGATGGTCTGTCCCCTGCAGAGGCCGCGGGGCAGCGTGGTCCAGAATGCCTGGAGAGGGAATCCTAAAGCTTTCGCTCACTGGACAAACTTTCCGCCTCTCTGAGCTTAGGTTTCCTTCACAGCCCTAAGTACAGGGTGGTGTTGAGACTCCAAATGCTCAGTGCCTGGTAGCTTGTTATTTTCTGGCCTTGCTTTTCCGTGTCCTGGCCTCGGGACTGCCGTGCCCTCTTCTGCTGAATCCCATCTCCAGCACCCTTCCCTCCCCAGAGGACAGAACCCGGCCCTTCCCGGTTGCCCACGAAGCCCGCCTGGGTTGTTTCCTGAGGGATGGCAGGTTCGGGCTCTGAGACAGGAGGAGAAGCCTTCGGTCAACCTGTGGATGCAAGTGACCCGGGGAAGGCAAACTCCAGAGGCAGGGGCGGTGCCCTCCTTGGAGGCGATCTGGCCACCCCGGAGGAAGCCCGGGCTTCCCTCTCTCTCACTCACCTACTTGTCCCACATACTGCCCCCCCCCCACCCCGCCTCCCCGCCCTGCTGGCTCAATTACTTGGTAAATGTCTGGGGCTTCGACTCCTTGTGAGCCACTGTGCTGGGCTCTCCCCCACGGGCAAAGCCAAGTAGAGCCACAGCAGAGGCCTTGAGAAGCTCGTGGCCAAGATGGAGAGGTAGACAGAAACAGGCCCGGAACGGCAAGGCCGGGTGGGAACCGGCATCGCAGAGCAGAGGTGCTGGGAGCAAGGGGAGGGGGGCCCATCAGCAAGGGGACTGTGGGCGCCCCGCTGGCCCATCTGCTTCTTTGTTTTTGTAGTCTTTATTTCTGGGTTTGTTTTCTCTCCGCTTTCCCAACGGAGGGCCTCTGGAAAAAGTCCACCCTTGTTTCGGTTGGACCGGGAAGAGGGCAATTGTCCTCTCTTCAGCCGGGTCCCTGGAGAGTCCAGGTGTGCCTGGCGGAGGAGGGAGGGGCTGGGGGCGGGGGGGAGGGGGAAGAACACGGGCACCTGGGCAGCGGATGGGGACAACCGGGGGGCTCGGTGGCTGTGTGTTCCCACACACGCTTCCCAGATCTCTCTTCATGTTCCCTATCCTCTGGCTAGAGGAAGAGTTGAGACCCCTTCCACCTCGGAGAACCCTTGAATCCTGGTTCCGTTCTCTTTCCCCACCGAGGGCACTTTAAAGGGCTGGGGCCCAGAGTCAGAAGAGAGCCTCTAATACCACTCAAGTTCTAGAAGGTTCTGTGTGTGTGAAACCCACCTGCTTCCTGTATTCCCAGGGCCGCCTCGGCCACCGCCACACACACACACACACACACACACACACATCCCTCTTGCTGATTTCCCCTTTTCCTGAGCCACATGCATTTATTCAGCAAACATTTCTTGAACACCACTATGCGCTAAGAGCTGGGGATTGCACTGGTGGAAAAGCTATTTCAAATGTTTATTTATTTACTTTTTGAAAGAGAGAGAGAGAGAGAGAGAGCACGCACAAGCGGGGGGAGGGGCAGAGAGAGAGGGAGACACAGAATCCGAAGCAGGCTCCAGGCTCTGAGCTGTCGGCACAGAGCCCGACGCGGGGCTCAAACTCACAAACCATTAGATCATGACCTGAGTTGAAGTCGGTCGCTTAACCGACGCAGCCTCCCAGGCGCCCCGAAAAGCTATTTCAAAAGGTTGTAGAGGTGTGCCTATACAATACGTATGCACTGATGCTTGTGTGTGATATGAATAAGTGTGCAGGTTAGGGAAGCAGGAGGAAGAAGAATGTTCCAGAGTCAAAAAGCTTACATTTGAATCTCAGTGCTGCCATGTAGCTAGGTGACCTTGGGTCACTTACATAACTTCTCGGGGCCTCCTCTCCCATCTGCAAAACAGGCCACGAGAGCACTCGCCCTGCGGGGTGCTGGGAGGACTGACCGGAGGACTGAGTGTGCAGGGTGCTTAGCGGGGAGCCCCGCACAAAGCAGGTGCACAGGAAGTACTAGCAAACAACTGCTGCCTCCTCCCCATCTCGCTCAGAGCTGGGTGTGCACAAACTCATCAATGACCTGTTCTCCAAATCTGTCCCTTGCTCAACCTCAATGACTCAGAGGCAGCCACCTGGCGCTCACCACCTCCTGTCCCCTGAGGCTCATCTACAAGACGCAGCCCACAAATCTCTGTCTAGCAAACCGCTGCCTTCTTCTGCCCTTGATCCGCTCCCCACTCCCCCACCCCCGGGCTGCTGGGCTGGGGAACCAGCGACACATTGCGGGGGCTGCCTCAGCTCTGGGCTACCCTCCACCGGGATGTCTGCGCCATCAGCTGGCTGGGCGAGGGGGAGAGGGAGCCTCTGGGGAGGGGGAGGAGCCCAGGCAACCAGCACTCCCGGACTGGGGAGCCAGGGAGGGCGGGCGAGGGGATTCCAGCTCAAAGGGATCCATCCTTGGCATTCGGGAGTGGGTGGCAGCTGGCGTTAATCCTGGGTATAGAAATGGCAGGGCCTCCCTGGGAGTCAGGGCCAGGTCATGCTGAGGCCAGCAGTGGCACTGGGGCCCCTCTGTTCTTGAACAGCTGTCTACACCTTTGGCATAGGGTTTGAGAGCCGGGGAAGGAGTGTGGGCTCAGCCAGGACAAGAGGAAGGTTCAGAGAACACACACACACACACACACACACACACACACACACACACAGGCTAGTGCAGGAGTCCCTCATGAGGGTGGGGTGCCTGGCTGGGGAGGAAGGAGGGAGAGGGTCCAGTAGGCATGTGTGTGGGTGTGGGAGATGACTCCGGTTTTGCGGGCGTGCACCTGGGTCCCGGCGTGGAAGCCTCTCGTTTCGGTGCGAGCTGGGGCGAAGGGGCGTTTTGGTTCTAGCTCTGTCTTGTCTCTTTGCCTGAGCCTCTCCAGCAAGTCGGCAGAGAGAAGTTTCCCTTTTTGGAGGGTGGGAAAATATGGCTCATCAGGCGGTACGGTCACGGCCTTATAAACACACATAGATCATAGGACATTCCTCTGTGTGACCCTTAGCTCCACGGAGCTGGGATTTGTACACATGAGAGAGAGAGAGAGAGAGATAGAGTGTGTGTGAGCTAAGGACTACGTGTGTGTGCGAGCGTGTGTGTGTGTGTGTGTGTGTGTGTGTGTGTGTGTATGTGGCGTTCCCTGTGTCTGACGTCTGCCGGGTATGCGTCTCTGTGTCTTTGATGCATTTGTCACATCTTCAAGGCGCTGCCTGTGTCCACGGCTGGGTCTGTGCTTGTGAGTGCTGGGTCCACGTTTGCCTTCAAGAAGTCACGTCACGGGGGGTCAGAAGCCCAGGCTGTTCCACACCTCAAACAATCCTAGGCTCAAACCTGCGTTTGGACAGTAACCAATCCATTTACCTTGGACGTGTTCTTGTACTTCCGTCCGCCTCAGTTTCCTCCCAGGGATAATAATAGCACTAACCTCCCAAGGTTCCGGCCAGGACTAAGTGAGATTAAATCATGCGCCTGGCACGGGTCAAGACACGTTAACCGTCCAGTCTTTGAGCGTGCCTCTCAGAAAACCACGTCTTCGTAGTTGTGCCCATAATGTGTGACACCTCCGTCGGGTTAGAAGTCGTCTTTAAAAAGGAATTTTTTAACGTTTATGTATTTTTGAGAGGCAGAGCATGAACAGGAAAGGGGCAGAGCGAGAGGAAGACGCAGAATCCGAAGCAGGCTCCTCCAGGCTCCGAGCTGTCAGCACACAGCCCAACACCAGGGGCTCCAAGGCACGAGCTATGAGATCGTGACCCGGGCCAGAGTCCGACCTTTAATGGACTGAGCCACCCAGGCGCCCCCGGATTAGAAGTCGTTTTAAGGCAGATCACGGATCTCAACTATTTTCTGACGACACTCAGTGCAACCCCTTGTTCGTGGGGTTCGTGGGCAGCAGGTGGTGCCACAGGGTGGAGGGCCCCCTCCACGCCCACCGGTGCACCCCTCCCCCATGTCTCTCTGCAATCCCAGGCCCCCTCCCTCCTGTCTCAGCCGGCCTTCCTCCTTTCTCCGCTCACAGCTCCACAAGCATCAGCCAAGGCGTCAGTCAGGTGGGCCTGTGTGGCTTTTTAGGGGCCACCCGGGGAGGGTACAGGGGCACTCTCCCTCCTACAGGGTGTGTCCCTCCCCCGCAGCGCGGGCGCCTGTGTTGTGTGCATGTGTCTGTGCGTCGCTCTGTCGCGGCGTGTGAGTGACGTCTGCCTCGGTACGAAGCTGCGTTTCTGTGTTTTGGCGGGTGCGGGCGTCTGTCTGCTGCGCGACGCGCCCCGGTGCTGGGCCTGCTCTCCTCCCCCTCAGCGCTGCCGGTTACATAAGCGGGACTCGGGCCTGGGCCCTGGGCGCCCCCTGCTGGCGGCCTCCGGAACTCCCGGTCCAGGGAGGGGCTCGCGGAAGAAACGGGTTCTGGCTTCAGCCCCACCGGGAACAGCAGTCCTGCCCTCAGCATCTACCTGCGCCGGCTCCCTCCCAGCCCCAAGCCATAGGATGTTCTCAGCAACCCGAGTGTCCCCTCTCATAACGCTCACATTGGGGGTGGGTTGTTCCTTGCTTATGGCCTGTCTCCCAGGCACAGCCCTATGTTCCCTGAAGGCAGGCAACGGGGTCTGCCTCGCTTGTCGCAGCATCTCCGGTGCCCAGCACCAGGCCTGGCCTAGTCAGTGTTTGTTGACTAAGTTTATAGGCTGCAGAAGCTTGAGAAGGGAGACAGTGGGATGTGGGAAGATTTGGGGCTCTGGGGACAGACAGGCCTGAGCTCATCAGACACTGGCCACTTAAAAGCTGTGCGGCCTTGGCGAAAACGCTTAACCTCTCTGAACCTCCAGTTTCTCATCTGTTAAATGACACCATCTGGCAAAATATGCTGTAAAGACTAGAAACGATACCCGGGAGGGCCTACTGTGTAGGCATCCCATAAACGGCATTGGGACGATCGGATGGGCAACGTCTCCCAGCTCTCAAGCATCAGGAAGGCAGAGTAAGTGCACTCTGCTCCCCCCCCAAAAGGGAGAGCGGTTTTCCTTTAAAGCTTCCCTATGCCTTTCCGTTTTCACATAGCTCAGTCCCACCCAGGGATGGATTTAGGTGAGATGGATCTGGAGAAATCAGGCTGTGAATATCTCAGAGTGGGAGGAAACAGGCACCCTGGGCCAGTCCTGGAAGTCTTGGGAGGGAGGGCTGTCCCTTGGTGAGATCCGCATTCTGCTAAAGAGTTTCTCTGATCTCTGAATGTGGCTTCAACTGAGCACCTCCTCTGAGCCAGGCACTGACTGTATCCAGGGAAGATCTGGTCTGACCTCTGTCACTTCCCCTCTTGGGGCCTCAGTTTCCTCCTCTGTAAAAGGACTGGGAGGGCGTGGGGACTGGGAGGGGCATGGGCTGTGGGGTCACTTCCCGGGGACGGCTCCTTTGACAGCCTAAGCTTTGCAGACCTGGCTGTCCCTTCTCCTACCTGGCCCCATCCTTCCTGCACCTGCCCATGCCCCACCTGCTCCGTGGCTGGGAAGAGACCCTCTTCCCATCCTCCCGCCTCCTGGGCAGGCCCCACCGTTCTCAGTGCCAGCGGAGTCCAGCTCTCCTCGCTGGAGACAGACTCCTTCATGCAATCGCCTCGCTGCTCCTATAAACGCTAAGCAAAACCTCTCTCAGGAAGCGGTTTAAATAATCATTCAAAAACGAAAACTAAACCCCATAAACACCCTATCTCCTATTCCGTGTCATCTGTGCCAAGAATCTCGTGTACATTATGTCAATTAATGGTCACAAAAGCGCCTTGGGGTGGATGTCGTCTCAGTCCAGTGTGCCACCAGGGAAACAGGGTGAAGGAAGTTAACCAACTGGACGGGATCCCCAACCAGGAAGTGATGGCGCCCAGACGGCGCACCCTCCTAACCCACTCCCTCTGGTTCTGCCCCGAGGGGGTGGCAAACAGGTCTCCCGCGACCTTGTGCGGCCTCGCTGCGCCCTTCAGCCCCGGCCCTCCGCATTCCGGAACTCCTGGGTCCCGCCCATCCTCACTTGAGCGGGGTTTGCAGCGAGGCCTAACGGCCCACGGCAAGTGATTGGATCCTAAGTGCGTGGTCAGTCACCTGACTGACCCCAAGGCCCCCTCACCCAACTCTCAGGGAGAGGCCGGAAGGTGCGGGGCGGTGGGACCATGCGGGGTAGGGATTTGGCTGAGCCCAAGTGCCGCCCCCTGGTGCCGGCCGGGGGTCGGGGCGGAGCCCGGACCCAGGTAGGCGGGTCGGGCCCGGGTCCCGGCGTCGGGGCGGGGCTGAAGTCGGGGCTGGGGCGGAGCCCGGACCGAGAAGGGCGGAGCGGGGCCGGGGTCAGAAGTCAGGTTAGTTCTGGGACCGGGGTCTGGGAGGCTCTGAGCGGGTCCGGGGTCCGGGGTCTGAGGGGGCCCAGGGTCCGGGTACGGAGCGGAGACGGGACGGGTCCAGGGTCCGGGGTCTGGGAGAGTTCGGGATGAGGGGTTGGGGTGGGGCTGGGACCGAGATCGGGGCGGGGCGGGGCTAGGGGCGGGGTGGAGCCCGGGCTCCGGGGCGGGGCCAGGGGCAGGCGGGGTCGGGGCGGGGCTTGGGGCGGGGCGGGGCGGGAATGGTCTCCGCGGAAGGAGGGAAAGCGGTAGGAAGAGGAAGGCGGAGGGAGGGGACTTGGAAGCGCCCGCGCCGCTCGGCTCCGTTGCGTGCACCCGCGCCTCGCTGCTCCGCTTCGTGCCCCCTACCCGGGCATGCGCCCCCCGAGCCCCCGTCCACTCAGAGCCCGCGCCGACCCCCGGAGCCTCCCCAAAGCCGGCCGCGCAGGATGGGCGCCCTCGGTCTCTCGCCGCGGCTCCCGCTGCTGCTGCTCCTGCTGCTGCTAATGCTGGGTAAGCCGGCCCCCGCCCCGGCCCCCAACCCTGCCGGCAGGTGCCTGCCACCTGGCGCTCGGCCCGGCCCACCTCCCCAGCGTTTCGGGGCCCCTCGCACCCGTTTCTCCGTCAGGGGCGCCTCGAGCCTCCCCGAGCTCGGCGCCCAGCTGCCCGCCGAGCCAGACCCCCAGCTCTAGGCCCCGGGCTGGGGCCCAGTGAGGACCCACCGAGGTGCCACCCCCAGGCCGCGGGGTCGGCCCCACCTCTCAGTCGGCGTACTCAGGTCCTGGGGTCTCTGCGCCCAAATGCTACGTCTCCCTCAGCCTCACACTGAGCTTCAGGCCCAGCTCTGAGTGCCCTCCCTGCGTGGGCAGTGCTCGCCCGTCTTCGTAATTGCCCGGAGTTGGCTGGAGGCCCAGGGGCCGGTTCTGCCCATAATCTTTGAAGTTCAGTCTCCCCTGATGGTTCCCCTCCGCCCCACTTCATCATCTGATGTTTGGGGCACTTCCGCCTCTTACGCCGCCTCCGCGCGGGGCTGGGTCTCTCTTTGCCCACTTTCTCTCTCCTCAGGTCGCACTTGACTCTGTAGCCCCGCCACCGCTGGTCACACCCCCTTAGTCCCCCCACCTTCCCCGCCTCAGGGGAAAGCAGGCTCCGTGGACTGATGCTGGGATCTCCAAGCACCCTGCATCCGTGGGGGTGGGTGATCATGGCGAGGTGTTCTGGCCACCGCTGGGTGGATGCATCAGGGCCCTGACAGTGCTGTTGTTTTTGGCCTGAACTGGAGGGTTCCCTTAGGAGCTTGTCTGGGGAGGAGCGTGGCTTCCAGACAGGGAGGCTGCCTGTACAGATGTTGGGGAGACTCAAGCCCTTGAAGCAAGAAAGAGCACCGCGTGGGGGTGGCCTTGCCACCCGGATTCAAAGCTGCCATAGTCAAGGCGCAGGCTGACGACGTAGCCCCAGCAGCCTGTTTCCAGACCAGAGCCCCACCGCTGTGCCAAGCAGAGCCTCGCCCCTGGCTGCATAGGTCCCTGGGCCCTGGGGAAACAGAATGAGGCCTCTCCTTGGAGCCCTGGGTGGGAGGCAGGAGGGAGTTGCTGTGGGGCCCCGTTGCCTAGCAGTTGGCCCGTTGTCCCCAGTGGGCAGCGTGGAGTGGAAGGGCCCAGAGGAGGTGGGGAGGGGTGGGGCACAGACTTGGAAGAGACCACAGAGATCTGCCTGCCCACTGCGTGCGGGTATTTCCATTCATTCCGAAGATGAGGAAAGTGAAGTGACTTGCCCCAGAGAACACATCTAGTGAGCGCTAGGGCTTGGATTCGAACCCAGATCCGATGGACCCCAAAGCAGGTGTCTGCCCCTCCTCCCCGCTCTGGCTGGGAAGGGAGCTGCCTGACAGCTGGTTTCCTAAGGCGGCTGGCTGACTTTCCCATGGGGATCTCCAAGCATCAGCAGCTGTGGAGCCAGGAAGGTGGGAGGGGGCCCTTCTGAGCAGAGTCTGCCCGGAGGCCCAAAGGTGTCAGCTCAGCTGTCTCCACCGTCACCTAGATTATGAAATGCCCTAGGGTAGGGCCCTCCTGAGTCACAGGCTCACTCATTGTCAGAATGGAAGCTCTTAGCTCTCCTCCAGTGTGGAAACCAGCTTGGGAGAACAAGGGATGTGTCCATGCAGCTGGGCACGGGACACGGGGCACGGGGCTGGGGCCGGGACCCAACCTGCTGAACCCAAGCGACCGCAAGTGCCTCCCTCCTCCCTGGACTCAGCCACAGGAAAGGGCTAAGAGCCCAGCTTCTGGAGGAGCCAGAGAGCAGAGCTTGACCACAAACTTGGTGTTTTTCTCCAGCCTCTGCAGAAAGGCCCTGGGTATGCCCCTGGGAGTGATGGGAATTCTGGTTAGTGAGGTCAGTCTCCCCGGGCCTCTGCTAGGATTTCCCCCTTTTCTTCTCTGGCTTTGTCGCTCTGCAGGGACCTGTGGAAGCCATCTAAGGATAGTAGGGTCTTGGTCAAGACATTATACTTCTGCCTGAACATTTCTCATGTGTGAAATGGAGGCAGGGGGCTGGCCCAGCCCTCCTTACTGGAGTTCTGTGATCTTATCCAGTGGGGCTACGGAAGGATGGATGCAAGGAGAGAAGGAAGAAGCAGAGCCCTCCAAGGGTCTCAGGAGTATCTGCTGGGGGCAGCGTAGGGCCTGGAGGTGGGGGCAGCATGGGGAAGAAGAGAATTTTGGCCTGTCTGAGGAGAGAAAGACAGGAAGGGGCGGCCAGAGTTTGCCCCTCCCAACGCAGAGGGAACCTTATGTAAATGAATGCACACCGTATGCAAATGAAGGCTTTTGTTAGGGAGTTGGGAGGGGGGCTTTGTGCATCCACTGGGTCAGCCTAGAAGATTGGGGGTGGGGCTGGGGGAGCGATCTTCTGCCCCCAGAGGCCAGGGCAGAGGCTGGTTCTTGCCCCATAAGCCTCAGCTGCCTCGGCAGCCCTGTGGGATGGGAGAAGCAGTGAGCTCATGGCACAGCTGGACGGGGCGGGGAGGGCATTGTGTGGTGAGAACTGACTGGGTCTGTGCCCTGTCCTGCTTGGGCCACTGGCTCCATTGTCTGGAGTCCCCTGGTCCAGGTGACCCAGCTGAGCCAACCCGCCCTTCTAAGCAAGATTTTGCCAGCTCCCCTCCAACAAAGGAGAGGGACGTGGGGACTGAGTCCCTTAGATGGAAGGCTCCGCTGACCGGGCCCAGAACACACGAGAGCGAGGAAATGGGGGAGGGAATCTAGGTACAGCTGGAATCAAGGAGCGGAAGCAGATAGACTTCTTTCTGCCCGTAGGGGCCTTACTTCTGACCCGCCGGAAATGGGGTGTTTCTGGGTCCTGAGGCAAACCCGGGTCTGTGACCAACTCGAGATCCAGGTGTCTTACCTCCCGGCATCCTTTCCCTGGGTCCCAGTTGGGTCCCAGCTGGGTCCCAGCCTTCCCCAGGTTTCCGGTCCTTCATTGGGCAGGGGTCAAGAGCGGGGCTGGTAGTGGGCGATGCGGTGGGGACCCAGGCATCTCCGGCATCTCCCGTCCTTCCCTACAGGAGCCGAGTGCTTCGCCCGGGAGGTGCTGGTCCCACAGGGGCCCCTGTACCGCGTGGCTGGCACGGCCGTCTCCATCCCCTGCAACGTCAGTGGCTACGAGGGCCCTGCCCAGCAGGACTTCGAGTGGTTCCTCTACAGGCCTGAGGCCCCAGAGGCCGCACTGGGCATCGTCAGCACCAGGGATGCCCGTTTCTCCTACGCTGTCTTCGGGCCCCGCGTGGCGGCCGGTGAGGTGCAGGTGCAGCGTCTCCAGGGGGACGCCGTGGTGCTCAGGATCGCCCGCCTACAGGCCCAGGATGCTGGCATTTACGAGTGCTACACCCCGTCCACGGACACCCGCTACCTGGGCAGCTACAGCGGCAAGGTGGAGCTGAGAGGTAGCGGCCCTGGGTGGGGGGGGGGCGAGGCCCACCCACGCAGAAGGCGCAGCGTCGGGGCCAGGAGGGACCTATCTAACCACCCCTCAGGTTTTGCAGCTGGGGAAACTGAGGCCCAAAGGGGTTACGGGACTCGCGCAACATCGCCCACAGGCCGGTGGCCGGTCTGGGCCTCTAACCGAGGTCTCTTCGTTCCAGCTGCTGGCTCTTCCTGTTCTATGGAGCTACCTCCGGGGAAAGGGGGAGCCAGTCCCCTCCATTCCCGGGTGGGGGGAGCCTGCTGGGGTGAATAGAGGCCATTCCTGGAGATTCCAGGGTCCAGATCTGGGGGCGGAGGGGGAGGAAGTGGAGGTAGGGTAGGAGGAGTGAGGCCACGTGACATTCTTGCTCTCTTACATTTCTTTGTGTTCTGGGAAGGAGGACAGAGCCACTTTTCTGTAGTTCAAACAGGGGTCGGCTCCACACATACGGGTGAGTAGGCGACGGGCTGGGCTGTGAACTTTGACAAGTATTTATTGAGCGCCTGTGGGGTGCCCAGCACCGTCCCTGGCACCACTGGGTTCGAGAAGAGATCACCCGGCCCGGTAGGAGCTCACCACGGTCTATTTCAGGAAGCAGGTGGTACACGGGGAACGGCAACGAGGGCCACCGGCTCCCGGCCCCTCCCCCACTCCAGCCGTTCTCTCCAGTTCTTCCAGATGCGCTGCAGGTGTCTGCCACCCCCCCGGGGCCCCGAGGCCGCCAGGCCCCCACTTCACCGCCTCGCCTGACGGTGCACGAGGGGCAGGAGCTGGCGCTGGGCTGCCTGGCGCGGACGAGCACGCAGAAGCACACGCACCTGGCCGTGTCCTTCGGGAGAGCGGTGCCCGAGGCGCCCGTAGGGCGAGCGACGCTGCAGGAAGTCGTGGGGCTCCGGCCCGACCTGGCCGTGGAGGCTGGGGCTCCCTATGCCGAGCGGCTGGCTGCAGGGGAGCTGCGGCTGGGCAAGGAGGGGGCCGAGCGCTACCGCATGGTGGTGGGGGGCGCCCAGGCCGAGGACGCGGGCACCTACCACTGCACGGCTGCCGAGTGGATTCAGGATCCCGACGGCAGCTGGGCCCAGATCGCGGAGAAGAGAGCTGTCCTGGCCCACGTGGACGTGCAGACGCTGTGTGAGTGCCACGGGCCCACGGTGGGAGCTGGGGGCTGTGGTGTCGCAGTGGGCCCCGTGGCCGAGGGCGGGCACCGGACGGTCCCTGCCCGACTCCAGGGAGCCCGTGTTCCCCAGTGAGCCGTCCCGTTTGCATCACTTCCCTCCCGTGGTGGGTTTTCTCTGCTCCGAAGTTGGGTGTGGAGATGGGAGGGCCATGGCCAAGGGCCGAGAGTCAGGCCCTGGGTGGGCGCCACGGTGCTACCCTGTGACAGTGCCGCTGTCCAGGAGACAACTACAGGTGGGGAGTCAGGAGCTCTGTGCCCCCTGCTGCCTCCGTGACGCCCCTTCCCCGTCCTGTGTTGCAGCCAGCCAGCTGGCAGTGGCCGTGGGGCCCGGGGAACGGCGGATCGGCCCCGGAGAGCCCTTGGAACTGCTGTGCAACGTGTCCGGGGCGCTGCCCCCGCCAGGCCGCCACGCTGCGTACTCCGTGGGCTGGGAGATGGCCCCTGCCGGGGCCCCTGGGCCCGGCCGCCTGGTGGCCCAGCTGGACACAGAGGGTGTGGGCAGCCTGGGCCCCGGCTATGAAGGCCGGCACATCGCCATGGAGAAGGTGGCGTCCAGAACCTACCGGCTCCGGCTGGAGGCTGCCAGGCCAGGTGACGCGGGCACCTACCGCTGCCTGGCCAAGGCTTACGTCCGAGGGTCTGGGGCTCGGCTTCGAGAAGCGGCCAGTGCCCGCTCCCGGCCGCTCCCGGTGCACGTGCGGGAGGAAGGTGAGGGGGTGGCTGGGGCCTGGCCAGGGTCCGGGGCTGGTGGGACCTCTTCCTTCTGCTTCTGTGCATCCCCCCCTGCTCTGCCCCGGCTGCTGCCATGCCTCGGTCTCCCTGCTTCTCTTCTTCAGGACTGGGGTGTCGCTCGGACAGCAGTCCCGACCCCACACCCCTCTGACCCCACGTCCTCGTCCTCGTCCTGCAGGCGTGGTACTGGAGGCCGTGGCCTGGCTGGCGGGAGGCACCGTGTACCGTGGGGAGACGGCGTCCTTGCTCTGCAACATCTCTGTGCGCGGCGGCCCCCCGGGGCTGCGCCTGGCTGCCAGCTGGTGGGTGGAGCGACCCGAGGAAGGGGAGCTGAGCCCTGCACCTGCCCGGCTGGTGGGCGGCGTGGGCCAGGACGGCGTGGCAGAGCTGGGCGTCCGGCCTGGAGGAGGCCCGGTCAGCGTGGAGCTGGTGGGGCCCCGCAGCCACCGGCTGAGGCTGCACGGCCTGGGGCCCGAGGACGAAGGCGTGTACCACTGCGCCCCCAGCGCCTGGGTGCGGCATGCCGACTACAGCTGGTACCAGGCCGGCAGCGCTCGCTCGGGGCCCGTCACGGTGTACCCCTACACGCACGGTGAGTGACCCCTGCCCGGTCCCCGCTTCGGCCGGGGCCCTTGTTCTGCCCCTCCCATGTGCCCCTCATGCTCCCGTCCCCCCTTCTCCTGCGTGAAAACCCGCTTTCGTCCCATTCTGGCCCCAGCATCCCCGCTGAACCTGGTCTGGGAGGAGAGGGCAGGGGGCGCCGTCTGGGAATGGAGGAAGGAGGAAGGGGGCCCGCGACCCGGCAGTGAGGGCACTGGGACGCGGGCGTGGCAGGGTAGTGGCACCCCGGGCTGAACGGAGCCGTCCGCTCTCTCCCAGCCCTGGACACCCTGTTTGTGCCCCTGCTGGTGGGCGCTGGGGTCGCCTTAGTCACAGGCGCCACTGTCCTTGGTACCATCACCTGCTGCTTCATGAAGAGGCTTCGAAAACGGTGACCCGTTGCTCCCCAGGTGAGGGCAAAGAACCCCCGACCTTGCTGTCTCCCTCCCCCCCGCCCCCTGGCCCCGGCCTCCCCGCCACCGCGTGCTGGGGTGAGTGCCCCTCCCCGGCCCCGCCTGGGGGAGAAGCGGGCACCGGGGCTCCGTCCTTAGCGCACCCCGCGCTCTCTCTCCCCAGTTCTCGCAGGTGTGGACTGTCTTCCAGCCCAGCTCCAAGAGCACTTCTGGCTGCCTGGCTCCCCTCTCCCTCTGTCCCCGCTTCCTTTAATTTATTTGACCTCCCCACCCAGAGTGGGGGCCGTGGCCCCCAGCCCCCACTCCTCCCTTCCCGGCTCCCCGCTCTGGCCTTCTGTCGTTGATCTTATGCCCATCCCACGGGGAGACCATCCCCTGTCCTAGAATTAGTTTTTCTAAAATGTGAATAAACTTGTTTTATAGAACCCAGGGCTGGCGTGCCTTCCTGCCCTGGGGCCGAGGGGTGTGGCCAGGCGGTCTGTTGGGGGGCTGATCGCCTATTCTGGACGACTCAGGCCTTCCTTCCCACCATAAACACCATCTGGCCTCTGTGGGCCGAGCCACCCACCCCAGGAGGGGACACCTGGGTCCCATCTGCTGCCTGAGCTGTCAGTGCCCTGCCAATCCCTGTCGGGGCTCCTCCTCGGGGAGGGGAGCACAGAGAGGGGGTGAGTGCACCGAGCCGGGCCCCCTCTCCCAGCCTCCTCCCATGTTGCAGGGTAGGGGCTTCTGATGAGCCCTTTTTTGAACTCCCCACACCCCTCTGCCTTCTCATTCTTGGTCCTCAGGGTCTCGGACCTGACTCCTCCCATTTTCCCTCCGGATCTTCCTTATTCTGGATCTTCCTTATTCTGTCTCGCAGCCCAACAGATGCCCCAGAGCACAGCCCCCTGGGGGGTGGGGAGGACGGCAGCCAGGCGAGCGCCTGTGTCCACAGAGCCCCCCCATAATGTCCCCCACAGCCTGCCTGTACCCCCCAGGCCTTGGCCCATCTCCCTTCCAGTGCCCCAAGGGCCCCTCAAACTTGTCTTTGCTTCAAGAGTCTCCGATCTGAAAATTCTTAGCTGCCCTGCACCTTCGGGGGCACCCAGTTTACCTCTTTTAATGCAGCTGTTTAAACAGTTATCGAGTTTTCTCGACATTACTAGTTTTCTAAGTGTTATTTTTACAGGAGGGGAAACTGAGGCCCAGAGAAGGGGTATAACTTGCCCAGAGTCCCAGAGCTAATTAGCGACCGTGTCGGGAGTACAGTCCAGGTCCCCTGACTCCCTGCGCCGTGCACGGTGGTGCCCTGAGCGGTCACCGGGTGGCCTGGATACAAAGGGCCCGCCCCTCCGGTCCAGACCCTCCCCCATTTCCCCGAATTAAACCCAGCGACCCTGTCCCACACCCCAACCTTTGTTCTTGAGGGGACAGCCGAGGCCAGGGCTCAGGGACCTCATCCTTGACCCGTGGTGACCCAGGTGGCCCTGTGACGTGAGGCAGACGTTTCTCTGAGCGGACCCACACCGGCAGCTCCCTCCGACCCCCTTCCCGGCTTTCCGGAGGCACAGGGGCCCACGGGATCCTGCTTCCCAGCCTGGAATGGAACAGACTGGGGTGCTTTCCTCTGAGGGGTTCAGTCTTTTATTAAAGGACAGGAGCAGGGTGTGGCCAGGACCAAGGGGTGGAGGTCACCGCCGGACCGGTGTCGTGGGAGCGCACGCTTGCCTGGACAAACACTCCTCTCCCAGGAGGCCAGCCTCAGGTCCCCTCCACCTCCACCCTGTCCCAAGCTGCCCCTGCTCTCCCCTCGCCGTCCTGCTGGGCTGCCCCCGGCGACTCGGATGACGCCAGGCAGGGGGTGGAGGTGGGATGGGAATAGCGTTTCCGGGGGCGGCTGGCCCAGCTGGGTGGACAACAGGCCACAGACACATCCGCTGTCTGACCTTCTCGCTTCTCCCTCCAACGGTCACCCACGTTCATCCTGCCTCTTAAGTCAGTCCTACAGGGGATTCAGTCTTGGGCCACTGATGCCCTTTCCCCCCAGCACCCCCACCCCCACCCCCCACCCCCCCCACCACCCCCCCCGCCGCCCCCGGGACTCCTGACGGCTTCGTCTTCCCCGAACGCCATCTCCAGCTCATCACTGCGGCGTTTCCACTGAGAGGTGAGTTCCCGGGCCCAGGGTTAAACTTGCCAGCCTGCATTTCAGGGTCCCTTTTCCCAGTCATGATAGCCCGCCCTTTGTATTCGGTCTCCTCCTGCTGCGATCTTCAGTTTTTCCTCAGCTACTCCTCAGCTTAGCTACTCCTCCTCAGCTCAGCTACTCCTCAGCTTCTCCTCAGCTTAGCTACTCCTCCTCAGCTCAGCTACTCCTCAGCTTCCCCTCAGCTCAGCTACTCCTCAGCTCAGCTACTCCTCCTCAGCTCAGCTACTCCTCAGCTTCCCCTCAGCTCAGCTACTCCTCTGCTTCCCTCAGCTCCTCAGCTCAGCTACTTACTCTTCAGCTATTCCTCAGCTTTCCTCAGCTTCTGCTCAGCTACTCCTCTGCTTCCCTCAGCTCCTCAGCTCAGCTACTCTTCAGCTACTCCTCAGCTTCCCCTCAGCTTCTCCTCAGCTTAGCTACTCCTCCTCATCTCAGCTACTCTTCAGCTTCCTCTCAGCTCAGCTTCCCCTCAGCTCAGCTACTCCTCAGCTTAGATACTCCTCCTCATCTCAGCTACTCCTCCTCATCTCAGCTACTCTTCAGCTTCTTCTCAGCTCAGCTTCCCCTCAGCTCAGATACTCCTCCTCAGCTTCCCCTCAGGTTCTGCTCAGCTTCTTCTCAGCTCAGCTTCTCCTCAGCTTAGCTACTCCTCCTCAGCTCAGCTACTCCTCAGCTTCCCTTCAGCTTCTCCTCAGCTTAGCTACTCCTCCTCAGCTCAGCTACTCCTCAGCTTCCCCTCAGCTTCGCCTCAGCTCAGCTACTCCTCCTCATCTCAGCTACTCTTCAGCTTCCTCTCAGCTCAGCTTCCCCTCAGCTCAGCTACTCCTCAGCTTAGATACTCCTCCTCAGCTCAGCTACTCCTCAGCTTCCCCTCAGGTTCCGCTCAGCTTCACCTCAGCTCAGCTACTCCTCCTCATCTCAGCTACTCTTCAGCTTCCTCTCAGCTCAGCTTCCCTTCAGCTCAGCTACTCCTCCGCTTCCCTCAGCTTCTCAGCTCAGCTGCTCCTTAGCTACTCCTCAGCTCAGCTTCCCCTTAGCTCAGCTACTCCTCAGCTTCTCCTCAGCATTCCTTAGCTACCCTCAGCTACTCAGCTTCCTCAGCTCAGCTACTCCTCCTCATCTCAGCTACTCCTCAGCTTCCCTCAGCTCTTCAGCTCAGCTACTCCTCAGCTTCCCCTCAGCTTCTCCTCAGCTTCTGCTCAGCTATTCCTTAGCTTCCCCTCAGCTGCTCTTCAGCTTCTCTTCACCTATTCCTTAGGTACTCTCAGCTTTTGCTCAGCTACTCCTCAGCTCAGCTACTCCTCAGCTTCCCCTCAGCTTCTCCTCAGCTTCTCAGCTTCTCCTCAGCTTCTGCTCAGCTTCTCTTCACCAATTCCTTAGCTACTCTCAGCTTTTGCTCAGCTACTCCTCAGCTTCCCCTCGGCAACGCCTCAGCTACTCAGCTACCCCTAAGCTACTCCTCAGCTTCCCTTCAGCTTCTCCTCAGCTATTCCTTAGCTACCCTCAGCTACTCCTCAGCTGCTCCTTAGCTTCCCCTTCAGCTTCCCCTCAGCTACTCCTCAGTTTCTTCTCGGCTCCCCCTCAGCTTCTCCACAATTCCCCTTCAGCTCCTCCTCAGCTCAAATACCCTACCTCCTGACGTGACTTCCAAGTCTACGTAGAGCAGTGGTTCTCAAAGTGTGGCCCCCATACCAGCAGCATCGGCATGACCTGGGAACTTGCTAGAAATGCAAGTTTTTGGTCTCTACCCCACACCTGTCGAGGCCGAAACTCCGGGAGCGGGGCCCAGCCGTCTGCGTTTCCACAAGGTCTGCAGGCGACTCTGACGGACACGCCAGTTTGGCAAGTGCTGGCTTACTCGTTCTCTGTCGTTCTCTGGGCCTTACTCAGCCCCCAGCTTTCCCATCACCGAACCCTCCCGCCCTCTGCTCCGAGAGATGGTCGGGTTCCATTTGAGCCACACCTGGTGCGGTTGCCTCAGGGACACCGTGTCCCGAGGACGGGAACCAGGTCTCCGAACGCCCGCCCCGCCTGTGCTGGGTCAGTGCCCTGTACCCAACGTGCACCCGGTGAACCCCGCCAGTGGCGCCCGGCTCGCCGTGCCCCGGGACAAACTCCGCTTTCCCACGGGCCCCTGTACCCTAGCTCGAGCGAACTCACTTTCCAGACCTCTCCTGGCCCTTCTTCTTCCCCGGAGCGTCCCTCTTCCTCTCCTGCCGCTGCAGTGCTATTTATGAGATCTCGTCCCGCTGTCAGAAAATAGCCGTCCCTGCTCCTCCTTCCCCGGGCCCGGTCTCCCTGCACGTGGGGGCAAGGTCACTCACACCCGGCCGAGCCACCCCCGCAGCCTTCCGCCCTCCTGCTCCGGTCACAGTGGTGGGGGCGGGGCGGGCACCCTCGGCCCGGCCCACCTCCGTCCGCCCGGCGTTCTCTCCTCGGGGTCAGCTCGGGCCACCGTGTCCAGCGAGACAGGTGGGCCGCAGCACGGGGAGGCTGGCCGGGGAGGTGAGTGGGGACTAAAACCCAGCCCGCACTCCGCTCCCCAAGCCGTGCCCTCTGGTTCGGGACGGCACCGGTTCCGGAGGGAAAGGGCGCCTTTCCAGAATTCGCACAGAGATGCCCTAGGGCCGAGCAGCGGCCCCGGGCCCGCCACCTGCGTCTGTCCGTCCGTCTACCTCCCCGCCAGCGTCCGTCCGTCTGCTCCCGTCTCCCCATCCAGCCCCGCATAGATCCATCCTTCTGCCCATCCGTCCACCCGTGAACAGACGTGAGGGCCGAACACAGACAGGCTGGCACGTTACCCGTCCCCACCGTCCGTCCTCCCGAAACCAGGCCCCGCGCCGTCCGCTGGATTCTGGGCTTGCCCTTCTGAGGGGGCTCTCCGGCCTCAGCGCGTCCCCGGGGGGGGGGGGGGCCTTGCCTGCCTCCTCCTCCGCCCGCGCCATCCAGCTCCCAGGTACCGGTGTCTGGCCCTGCCACAGGGGTCTGGAGGAAAACTGGTCACACCTTGGACTCGCTCTCCGGGGGCGGCAGGCAGCCGTTCTGCTCCTTGTCCGCGCCAGCCCCTCCGCCCGCGCCCTCCCCGGCCCCCTCCTCCTCCACCTTCTCATCCAGCCGGCTGGGGACGGACCAGTAAAGATGGGCGTCTAGGCGGGCGGCGGCCTCGGCCAGCTCCCGGGCGCTGCACGACGGTGTGGGCACCTCGAAGGTCTGGTGGAAGCTGGCATAGTCCACCTCGTAGAAGCCGTCCTCCAGCGTGAGCACCGACGTGAACCGGTGGCCCCACAGCACCTCGTCCACCAGGTAGGAGCTCCGAGCTTGGCACGTCATTCCTGCGGGGGGGGGGGGGGGGGGGACGCGCGTCGTGGCCGGGGTGGGGGAGGGGCGGGGATCCCAGCCCCAGGCTTCCCTCTCCTGCCTCTCATTCCACGACCCTATTCCACGCTCTTCTCTCTGTCCCTCCCCACCCCTCTCTGGCCCAGCCCATCTTCTCCCCCTTCTCCACCCCTGTACCCGCCCAGCTCCCCCTCTTCTGCATCCACCCTCGCTCTCTGGACCCCCCAGCCCACGCTCTCCCCTCCTCCCTGCGGGACGTGCCCCATCAGAGAAGCTTAACCTTGAAACTGACCTTGGGGGCCATCTATCCAACTTCCCTCTGCACACAGGCCGTCCCACTGGAGCCCGACGACGGGCATCGAGCTTCTACTTCCCACTACCCGGGATGGGGCGCTCACCGCCTCGCAAGCGTTGACGCCCCCAACAGGTTGTTTCTAATAAGAGCTAAACTCTGCCGCTGGCCATTTCACACCCCTTCAAGTATCTGAAAACAGGAGCCTCGGGGCCCATCACGTCTTTTCTTCAGGCTGCACGTCCCTGGCTCCCTCCATCCTTCCTCATGCGACCTGGCTCCCCCCCATTTTGCCGTCTTGATTGCAAACCTGAATGGCCGAGGGGACCCCTTTCGGCCCTTTGAGCGTGATACGTGTCCGGCTGTGGCCCGCGCCACGCATGGAGAGGGCTCACCACCTCTCTCCCGGCCATGAGGCTTTCGCTAATAGGGCCCAAGTCTACGTTACATAAGCGTTTTTGGAAGCTGGATCACACTGCTGCAACATTAAGCCTGTGGCCAACTGAAACCCCCGGTTCTTTTTTCGCCCCAGCTCTTCAATGCGGTGCTTACATAAGTGATTTTTTTAAAGCCTAAATGTAGAATTTTATATTTATTCCTTTTAAATGTCATCTCGTTGGGCTTTGGCTCATTTTACTTGGCTTTTCAAAAGCGTTTTGAATCCTGACTCTCTCACCCAAAATATTACCGTCCTCTCCAGCTCTGTCTCTCTAGAAACGTCGGACGAGCTCCCCTCCCGATCTCCTCCAGGCCACCCTCCCCAGTCCTGCTCGCCCTGGGGCTGTGTCCCGTCTTCCCTGGTGGGTAGGCACACCCACCAGGGCAGGCGACCCTCCCCTAGGGTCTCTCCCCCAGCTCCTGTCCACCTCAGGACAAGGGGGAACGGGAGATGGAGCGTTAGCTAGCCAGGGACCGGCTCTCCACATTGCAAGCACTGCCCTGAGACACCTTGGGGACACTGGCATTCTGACTCCTCTGGCCAAGGCTGGAATAGGAAGTGTCCAGTGGGGGAGGGGAAGAAGAGGCAGAAGGGACCCTGGGGGGAGAGCGGCTGTGAGGGAGGGAGGGCGCAGCAGGGACCTCTCTCCTTAGGGCTGTTGCTCAGGGCCCGGCAGGCGAGTGACAAGTGGCTGGACAGCAAGGAAAGGGACCGGGGTGAGGAGGGGAAGGGGCAAGGGCTAGGGCAAGCATGGTGGGGGGGGGGGGTGGGCGGTGAGGAAGCCATGGGGGAGGAGGCGGAGGGTGGTGCACGGGGGCAAGGAACGGGACCGGGGTGAGGAGGGGAAGGGGCAAGGGCTAGGGCAAGCATGGGGGGGGGGGGGAGGGGGCGGTGAGGAAGCCATGGGGCGCACGGGGGCGGAGGGTGGTGCAATAGAGGCTTGGCAGGAAGGGCCAGGAAAGGGGTTTGAGGGCACCAGCCTGGGAAGCCAGCAGAGGCCGCCGCGCAGGCCATACCCCGCAGCCTTCTGCGGCTTTCGTATCCTCCTCCGGCTTCCAGATCCGAGGCCTAGAAGGACCTCATCTGTGCCCCTGCGCTGGCCTCTTCCTACCTGCTCCCAAACCCTTCACTATGTAGGCCTAAGTCGAAGGTCCGGACATCACCCAGGCAGGGGGTGTTGACAGCTCCTTCTGGAAAGGGGCTAGCAATGCTAAGATCATCTAGTTCCTTGGTCCATGGAAGTTGAGAGTCCTCGGCTGGCTGGGGAAGCTGAGGCGGAAGTGAGCCCAGCTGTCAGCCTGTTCCTAAGCTCCAGCCCAGGAATAGCTCAAGCCATGGAAGGCCCTGGCCACCAAGTTCAGGGGCCCGGACGCTCTCAGCGATGGAAAAAGCCCTGAAGGTACCCCTTCTTCCACCTTCCAACTCTGGACCACCAAACCCGGGAGCCGGGCTACCCCTGCCCTATCCGCTTATTACACCCGCGACTATGGACACTCGTCTGAACTTCCCGCCGGGCAATGTCCCGTCTGAAAAATGGGCACGGTAAAGAGAACGGGCCCTCCCGGGGTCAGGAGCGTCGCCGGGACCAGAGGACCTCGGGGCCGCGCGGGCCACACAGCCTCGCGGCCCCCCGGCAGGGGGGGGGGGTCGGCCCTCCGTCCGGCCCACCCGCGCATTATCCCCGGTCCCTCCCCGGCCCCCCCCCCGCCCCCCGCCCCCGCGCACCGGTGGCCTCCACCATGCCCTCGAGGATGACGACGATCTCGAAGTCGTCCCTCTCCAGGGCGCGGCGCGACGCCTCCCAGAAGGGGCTGGCGGCGTCGATCTCGTGGCTGATGACGAGCGGCGACACAAGGAAGAGGCGGTCGTCGCCCGTGTCGAAGCCCACGCTCAGGTCGGTCTGGTGCAGCGGGATGAACTCGCCCTCCAGCGTCTGGCGCGAGCGGATGAGCTTGGCGCGGATGGAGGCCTCGACGATGTGCGACGAGCGCAGGTCGCCCACGCGGAACATGAGGCACAGGCGCCCGTCGCGCAGCGACACCACGGCGTGCGACGAGAAGACGAGCGTGGCGGCGCGCTTGTTGGGCTGCGAGATCTTGACGAACATGCAGCCCACCATGAAGGCGTTCACCATGGAGCCCAGGATGGCCTGCAGCAGCAGCAGCGCGATGCCCTCGGGGCACTGGTCGGTGATGACGCGGTGCCCGTAGCCGATGGTGGTCTCCGTCTCGATGGAGAACAGGAAGGCGGCCACGAAGCCGTTGAGGTTGTTGACGCACGGCGTCCACGCCGCGTCGCCCAGGTGCTCCAGGTCGCCGCGGCCGTAGGCCACCAACCACCAGATGGCGCCGAAGAAGAGCCAGGTGAGCGCGTAGGCGAGCACGAAGAAGAGCAGGCTGAGGCGCCACTGCAGGTCGGCCAGCGTGGTGAACAGGTCGGTCAGGTAGCGGCCCGGCTCGCGCACGTTGCCCTGCTGCACGTTGCACCTGCCGTCCTTCTCCACGTAGCGCTGGCGGCCGCGGCGGCGCGGCGGCTCGGGGCCCGGGGAGCGGGGGGCGCCGGCCCGCGCCATGGCGGCGGCCGCAGGGGGCCTGCGGGACGGGAGCGCCGAGCCTCAGCCCCCGCCGGCCGGCTCTAGGGGGCGCGGCCCCGGCCCCGCCCCCAGCCCCAGCCCCAGCCCCGCCCCCAGCCCGGGGCGGCCCGCGGCCCCCGCCCCGCCCCCAGACCCGCCCCCAGCCCGGGGCGGCCCCCGCCCCGCCCCCAGACCCACCCTCAGGCACAGCCCCAGCCCCGCCCCCAGCCCCCGCCCCGCCCCCAGCCCGGGGCGCCCCGCGGCCCCCGCCCCGCCCCGCCCCCAGACCCACCCTCAGACACAGCCCCAGCCCCGCCCCCAGCCCCGCCCCCAACCCGGGGCGCCCCGCGGCCCCCACCCTGGGGCGCGGTGGGGGCTGCCTCACACCCTAAGCCGGCCCACTGCCCTTCCCCCCCCACCGGGCAAGGACCCCGGCCCCGAGGACCGTCCCCCCTCCCCCCCCCCATCCCCCCCCGCTCCGCGCGCGCCCCAGACTGCGCGGGCCCCGTGCCCTCCACCCCCACCGTCCCGTCCCAAGTTCACCGCCCCCCCTCCCAACCCCGCACGCAGCCCTCCTCCTTGGCCCCCGCGCCCCTCGCTCGCTCCGCCCCCTCCCACATCTGTCGTCTTCCCCCCACCCCCACCCCCCCGCTGCTGCCCGAGAAGACGTGGAAGGGGCGGAAGGTCAGGGCAGCATCTCCAGGGGGCAGGGGCTGAACGTTCCCACGTTAGGACGTTCCCACTGGCAGTCCTCCCGGAGGACTGCGCCCGCTCATCGCTGATGGGTGTCAGCCCCACGTCCCCCGGGTTCGTTCCACCGTGGGGACGGCCTGAAAAGGGGCAGCAGGGCTGCAGGGTATGAGGTCAACACGGACCGCCGGGGTAGAGGAAGCACAAAGTTCACGAGGAGTTAGGCTTGTATACCCCTCTAGTCCCCGTCCCCCCTCGAGCCCTGTTCAGTCGCATCCAGTGCAGCACTAAGCACCCACATTTACCTCCCCGCTCCCTCCCGTTCTTTGGCGGCAGCCTCCCACTGGCTACCCTAAGCACAGCCCCCCCACCATATGGCCCAGAGCTCACATTCCAAGGGAAGCCCACCTGATTTCGCTTCAGATTCTTCCCCCCAGGAGCAATCTGGGCTGCGGTGTGCTGAGAGAGAGGTCCAGAGCCCCTCCCCCGGCCCCAGACCCCTGCAAGGAAAGCTTTAGAAGAAGGACGTGGTCCTGTTCAACCTTCCCTTCTTCCTGGGACTCGTTCTCTCCGCCCACTCCAGGGAAACCTGGGTTGGCTGGGATGGGGGAGGGGCGGCTGGACAGGAGGAAGGCGACAAGGATCACAGATGGCCTGGATGTTTGACCAAGGCCCCCCGGGGAGAGACTGCTCGGATATACAACTCCAATCCCGGCGCTCCAGAATTTAAGTTCTGGAATGAGGTGTTCGGCTGGAGTGTGTGTGTGTGTGTGTGTGTGTGTGTGTGTGTGTGTGTGTGTTTGGGGTAGAGGGCAGGAGGAAAAATAAAAAAAGATGCCTTGGAACTTAGGGACACCTCCCCCACATTGATTTTCCAAGAGGAGTCAGGGGACACAGGGTCCAGTGCAGATCAGGGTCTTTCCCTCCCCCCACAATGGGCTTCCCTTTCCCTCCTTGCAGCCAGGGACGCCCGCTAGAAGTTCTCTCTAAGCACTGACTGGCTCAGAGACCCCAAGTCATGCAAAAAAGTACCTGGTTCCCACTTTTCCTAGCGTCAGCCCCAGGGAGGCTTCCAGATGTTCTCTCGGGGTCTTAGGTCATCTGAGCCCCCATCTGCCTGCTTAGGCAGATCTCTCTGCACAGGGGTGGGCAGGAACCCCAGGGCCTGATCACCCCCAGAATTCTCTTGCTTTCCACCGCCCCAGGGATCTAGGCGAGCCTTACTTTGTGTCCCCTCGCCTGTCTTCCTGAGCGGAGGCTGCATATTTCTCAGTGGGGAAGTAAAGGTGTGAAATAGACTTGATTTCTGCACCTTCCCTCCAGAGACTCCTGTTCCTCCAGCTTACTCCTTATTTCTTGTGCATGCTGTGACCCCTTTCCGGAAGACCCCAGTGCCACATTTTCCTGGATCTCCCTTTCTCCCCCTGCGGCGTGCTGGCCAGCAGGGGGGGTTTATTTTTTGGAAGGGGCTCTGGTGCAAGCTCCCTCAGGAACGAGCTGTTCCCAAGCCCCCGCTTGCCTTGGATTTAGGGGCCCAAACCCCAGTCCCCCGCAACTCAACTCACAGCGCGTGGAGAGGAGAGTAGCCGGCAGCAGAGACCCCTGGGGGGTAGCGTCCATACCCCTGACACCACCCCTTCCCCGGCCCCCCTGGAGGGTGGGAGCCACAGGACACCGCTGTTCCTCCTAAACGTAGCGGCAGCTCCGACTAGGGCTGGCCGTCCGTGTCATCCTCACTTCCCAGGCTCCCCTGCTCCTCTCCTGTTTCCACAGCAACCAGTCTGGCGACAGCTCTAGAGCATCCCCCTCCCCTCCCCAGTCCTGGGTACCACTAGAGGCTGAGCCACACGCCATAGCTATTTTTAGCCCGAGTCCCTCCTCCTGGACAACTCAGAGCTCGCCTCCTCACCCCCTCAGGAAAAAAAAAAAGAGAAGAGGAAAAAGCTGGCACGCTCCCCGAGAAGCTTTTTGCTCTGCGAAAATACGGGCCCTGGCGTGTTTGGGAATAAGGCGTTTGATCTCCTGGGGATTCGAGCCCCCCACCCCCCCCCCCCCCCCCCCCCCGGGAGCTGGCATCTCATCACCTCCAGCAGAGGTCTCTGGGTGCAGGCATGACCCTCAGGCAGGCACCATCATGTCGCCCCCTTTCGGAGAGGCCATCCTGATCCAGGAGGAGATCGCTAGAGAGAAAAGAGGTCCACCCAAGGAAGGGAGGCGGGGTCAGGGGCTCTAATCTTTGTCACTGGTTTATGGCGTGACCCAAGGAGTTGCTTCCTTCCTCGAACCACCAGCGATCCACTTTTCACAGGGTACGGACGCGGACAAACCTCCCCTTTGAACCTGCTTCACGGGGTGTGCGGATCACACGAGGCAACCCAGATAGAAGGGCTTTAAAGTGTATTTTGCTACTAGCGAAAAGTCTGGAAACAACGCAAACGTCCAACGGAGAGAAAAGCCTAGGTGAGGGCTTAAAACTCTCCGTGCGACAAACTTCCGCAGAGCCCGGGTGCTGGGCACAGTGCTAGGTGGGGGTGGTTACAGAAATGACACTTAGTCGCTGCCCACGGGGAGCACGTGGTCCAGTGGGGGAGAAAGACAGGCAGACACAGAATGCGAATATCACTACTGATAGTTCCTTGAGCGCCAGCTATGAGCTGGCCGCACACCTCCTCTAAAGACCCCGGGAGACACCCTCCGAGAGGGGTATGGTGTTCTCCGTTTAGGGACGAGACACTAAAGCAGAAAGGGGAAGAGAGTTGCCAAGCGTCACAGAGGCAGAGAGAGCAGCCACAGTCCTCCACGTGTGTCCCCGCCTCACTGCGGGGCCGCGAAGATGTAGAAACGGACACTGGAGGCTTAGAAGTTGCTGGAATGATCTGGGGAGGTGGAAAAGGTGGTGACTGAGTAGTATAATCTCGGGAGGCAGTGTCCCGGGTTCAAGTCCCGGCTCTGTCCACTGCTAGCTGGGTGACTTCGAGCAAGTCACTTGACCTCTCTGATCGCTTTCTTCACCTGAGAAATGAGAATTATCCATCTCCAAGAGATTATCCTCCTTTTGGGGGTTGTCATGAGGCAGCGCCTGGAACCTTGTAAATGCTCCGCAGATGCTGGCCACGACTCTCTTCTCCTTGTTACCCTCATCCGGGGCATCTCCTGGTACCCCCACCCTGCGCCGCCTTCCTCTGTTTTCGTGCCACCCAGTGAGGCCTGCAGGGGGCGCTGCGGGTACACCGCCCTCCTCTCCCCAGCCCTCCTGCCCACGTTTCTTGTTCCAAGTGGAAATACCGAGTTTTCAGCCCGAGATTGGCATCAGGAGGGCTGTTAAAGCCCCAGTCAACATCCCCGTCTCCTGGGCCCGGCCCTGTCACCTGAGCCTTGGGACTGCTAGCCTGCCCTTCTCTGTCCTGCCAAGCAGCTGCTCACGTTGGTTCTGCTGTGCCAGGAGCTCAGAGGGAGGAAACCGGACCCCTGGGCAAGAGAGCATTTGCATAGAACTGGCCCCATTTCCTGAGGGTGGGGGGGCGGGGGCGTCACAGGGCTGGCAGGCCCATCGGGAGGGTGTCAGCCAGCCCCCTGCCTCAGTCCCGCTGACCACCACCCAGCTCCTGAGGTGCCTCCCCCCTCTCCCCTGTGCAGGGCCTGGACTTCACCTGGTCTCTAACTTCAATCCCTTGTTTCTCATTGAGCTGGAGCAGAGGGAGGGAATCGAGTTTTCTTAGGTTCCAGGGTGCAAGATCCCAGCTTTCTGGTATCCCGACAGGGAAAGCAACTTTACGAGGAGTTGGTAAAACATGTCAGTACAGTGGTGATGGTGGGAGACTGGGTTTGGAACTTGAGAATGTGGAGGGCGGGAGGGGCACGGCCGGGGCCACGTAGGTGGTCCCTAAAGAACCTCGTTTCAAGGTAGAAAAAGGAGCCTGCTCTGGGCAGGTGCATTCCTTATGGCATGTGGCTTGGAGAGTTAAGTGGTACTTTGGGGCAAAAATAAAAATAAAAAGAGGAATCCTTCTAGTAGATACAGCTCTGAGTTAGGGTGCAAGGATTGGCAAGCCGAATGCCGTTCAGTTCTCAGCTTGCCCCCTCAGTGAGTGCCTTTGTGCAGTCCACAGCCTGTACAGCTGTAGGTGGGAGCCCTGGGACCAACCAGTCTGGGAAGGTTTCCTTGAACGAGATCATGAGACTTCTTGGGTAAAATCTTGGAGGTGGGAGAGGAAGTATGATGGGAAAACAGGAGATGGTTGAGGATATGAATTTAGTGGAGCAGGGAGGCCAATCTGGCAGAAACGATAACAATTGTCATAAATTCAAGGGAGCTGGGGCCCGAGAAAACTCAGAGCAGAGGGAGAATACGATTGAAGCAATGGATGGGGGTGGAGGTCAGAGCGAATGGGGGGAGGGGAGCAGAGCACAGCACCAGGACAGGGGGGACCCCACTGGGCACCCCAGGCTGAGGCACATCCTGGCCTTCTGGCTCTTTCCAGCACAGCTAGGGGATCAGAGCCTTCTCATCAACAGGTCTATCTTGCTTGATAGGATTGGTGCAGATTGCTCGGGATTTAAAAGTCCTGGCATTTAGAGGTGGTCCAGGATTAGTCCTCACCTTCCAGGTCTGGGATGGGTCCTCAGGCAGGATTAAGACCAGGCATCCCAGCTCCTGGTCCCTGGTTGTTTCTTTATTCCCTGTAGTCTCCCCACTACCACAGTGTATTGGGTGTTGATGGGATTTTAATCCGTGGGACCCAACTGGAAAGGTACGAGAGGAGCCACCTAGGTAAAGGAATTCTGGGAAGACTCCGTTAGCAATGTGAGCAAGCACCCCTCAACTTCCGTCCTATAAATGTGGGTTTATGTACACTGCATTTCACGGAGGGAGGGGGTATGTATATCTAAACAATAATCCTTTAGTGACTGGGGCGATGTAGCCTCGTCCCTCCGTCTCGCGGTTCTCTGTGGTCTGGATCATCCAGCTACGAGGTGCCCACTACTGATGGAAATTCGTTGAGCTCAAATGTTGCTCGGAGCCCCATAGTGTGCAATGCAATCAATGATCTCCACTCTTTCCAGAGCAAGGTCAAAGAGGAGACGAGGCCGAAGTCAGAAGGAATGAATCTGAAAGGAGCAATCGAGAAGACAGTTGGCTACACTGAGAGAAGAGGGGAGGTCTTCAGAGAAAGATGGTTCCCCTACCCACCACGGAGGGGTGGTCCAGAATTAGTCCTCACTTCACGGGGAACGGATGGGTCCCAGGAGAAGGTGGTGGTCATGGATGTCACAACCGTGGCAAATTTTTCATACTAACCTGCATGCCTGTTGACAAGATTACGTTTAACCTACGCAAATTCACTCTAGTGAGAGGAGCTTTGGAGCCAAACACGTGTGGATTCAGGTTCTGAAACTAACACCTTCTAACTATGTAACCACAGGCAAGGCAAGCCACTTCACCTCTCCGAGCCTCGGTTTCCCCATCTCAAGTGATATACGTATCTTCTATGAAACAGGCTCCAGGCTCTGAGCTGTTAGCACAGAGCCCGACGCGGGGCTTGAACTCACGGACCGCGAGATCATGACTTGAGCCGAAGTCGGCGGCTCAACCGACGGAGCCACCCAGGCGCCCCCCCCCCTTTTTTTTTAATGTAAGCCTTACACCCAGCATGGGGCTTGAACTCACAACTTGGAGATCAAGAGTTGCATGGTCTACCGACTGAGCCAGCCAGGCGCCCTTAGGACCTCTTTTCCGTAAAAAGATTTGAGAAAGTGAGAACTGTTGTTTGACAATATGTACAAAGGAATGTATGCGATGGGTACATGTGTATATATGTTGTAACACATGACTTCAGAACAAAAACTCCATTTAAGTCACTCTTTTAAAATTCGAAAACCACAGTTCCATTTGAGCTATCTGTACTTTTCCACAGTCTTGCACCCTTGCTGTTCTAGAACTTCTGAGCTCTTTCTAGTTGCCCGGTCCTGCCCCACTCCGTGATTTTTAGCAAATGGCTCTTCCGCTTTCCAGGGAAGGTGCAGGCCATTTGGAAAGAACTCCTCCAGAGACCTCTCCTTCACCACGAGGTATCTCTTCTGCTCCTGTCCTTGGCTCTTTCCTCCCTGGCCTCTCTCAGGCATACCCTAAAAGCGTCGAGCTGAGGAGCTTGGACCGTGCCCAGGAAGCAAGGGGCACCCTGTTTGGGGGCTGATAGAGGGATGCAGGGACTGACATGGTGAAAACAGGTTGTCTCTTCCTTTGAGAATGGAGAGAAGGGGGAAGGGTGGGTCCAGGGCCTGGGCTGTCAGTGATCTTCCTGATCCTGGCTGTGGCCACGAAATGAGAAGGGACATCCTAGAGAAACATAACAAAGGGAGACCTGGCAGGATTTGGTGGCTTAATTGACGTATCAAGGGGTGGAGCAGAGGGAAGGGCGAAGAGTGGAGATCAGTTTCAGTTTTTAAATCTGATCGACAGGGAGGGGCGCCTGGGTGGCTCAGTCGGTTAAGCCTCTGGCTCTTGATTTCAGCTCAGGTCGAGATCTAACAGGTCATGAGCTTGAGCCCCACATTGGGCTCTGCACTGAGAGCATGGAGGCTGCTTGGAATCCCCTCTCTCTCTGCCCCTTCCCTGCTCATATGTCTCCCCCTTCTCAAAATAAACCAATAAACTTAAAAAAAAAAATGTGATTGACCAGGAGAAACACAGAAATAAAGAAGTCACGAGGGCTGCCAGCCTTGAGGAGGAAGAAGATAAACTCGGTTTGGGGCCTGTCCGGGCGGAGTGGAAATCCCCCGCCAGCAGCTGGAACTGAGATGCTCTAAAGAAAGCCCAAGGCTGAACACAGAGAGCTGAGTGTAACTTGAAGATGAGAGGCAGAGCGATGTCAGTGATGAAGGCTCCACCTCAGACACAGAAAGAGATCAAGGACACGAAGAGAACACAGGACCAACCCTTCGGCATTGGAGGAGCGAGTGGCTGTAGTTTTGGGCGCGCAGGGCCAGTGGAGGCGGACAGGGCTGGAAGGACACCAGGTCTAAGTCGTAGCGGGCCTTCTGTCCCACGGCGAGGAATCTGGATGTTACTTCTGGCCGACGGGCAGCCACTGAAGGCTTTTACATTGGGAAGGGACACAGTCAGGTTTGTGTTTCAGAGAGCTGGTACCTTGCAGGTGTTCAGCCTTAAATGTAGGAGTTCACGATCTGCAGGATTGTTCGAGTGACGGAAACTGGAGGTGGGGATGCTCGTGAGAGGGCAGCTGCAGAGATCCTGGCCAGAGAGGGGCGGTGTCCTGGGGCACAGCTGAAGGATGCGGCAGAGAGGAGGGGGCAGGTTCTGGTTAGCTCAGATGAGGTGAGAAAGAGAAAAGAGTCAAGGCTCTGGCATTGTGGTCTGCCGGCCCCTCCCTCCAAACCATCTCGCTCACCTCCAGATTTATCTTCCTAACATTCTGCCAGGGCTTCGTCTGTCCTCGGAACCCAGAGCTGACCCCCAGCTGGCACCGTCCTCTCTTTCCCCAACACAGACACCTCACCTGTGGTGCCTGGCTTGCGGCCCACCTCCCTCCCCCAGGGGGGCTAGTTCAAATGTACATTTACCCAGCGTTCGGCTTTTAGAGGCAGAACTAAACTAAAACGTTTCAGGTTTCTTTGCTTTTGTTTTTTGTTTTTTTTTTCCTTCAAGATGTATATCAACTCAATATGATAATGCCGGTTACTGATTAATAGTTAAATATCTAAATATCTATGATGAACCAAAATGGGGAACTGATTCTTTCCTTAATAAATGCCCAGGGCGGGAGCCTGTGGATTGGAACCCCTGGAAGCACGGATTCGGATACTGAGAGCAGTCCTTGGTGACGGCGGGGTTGAGAAGAACTGCCACCTGCTCTCTGTCTAGTCCAGGGGGCCCGTGTGCCGCCGTTTCCCAAGCAGACTTGTATTTCCATGTGTCCCGGGGACTTGGTGACTGCGTTCCTTCTGCGTCGGATGCCCTGCGCATCATCTCCCAGGACCTGAATCCTCTGCGCTCTTCAGGGCGCTTATCAGATGCCCCGCATCTGCCAGGACCCCCTGAGTAGAGGGACCTGGCCCCCTCTGCGGTCTCCAGCGCCTCGCACCTGCGCCGCGCGCCCCGCCGCGTCGCGGCTCCGGGACCCGGCGGGCTGCTGGCGGGGAGGCTGGTCCGCGCACTCGGCCCCCGGGACCTCACGCAGTGCTTAGGGCCCGGTGACCGGCAGAGGGATAGCGCGCCGGAGCCCAGCCCCAGCCAGCCCCTTGGCGCTGCGCGCAGGGCCACCGGGCCGTCCCGAGTTCATTTCCAGCTCATTAACTCGGCCCGGCCCGCCCCCCGCGCCCGCTCCCCGTCGCTGACACGGCCGCCGCCGCCTCTCCCCTGTCATCGTGCCAGCGCAGCCCCTATCGCTTCGCCCATCGTCTCGCGTCCCTTTTCCTCCCGGAGTCTGTCTGGGTCCCGCTCCTCGGGCGCTGCGCTCGGCCCTGCGCCTCCATCTGTCTGGGTCTCCGCTTCCTTGCCCCCTGCGCCCCGCCCCCCGCCCCGGCCTCTCCAATCCCGGCGGCGCGGGCCTGGCGCTCCACGTCCCCATTGGCCCGCCCGCAGCCCCCCGCCCCCGCCCGCCGGCCCCCTCCGGGCCCCTCCATTCACACAAAGTTTGGCTCCGGCGCTGCGGAGGGAGGGGGCGGCCCGGCCCGGCCCAGCTCTGCCCCCGGCCGGCCCGACCCCGGCCCCGGCCCCCGGCCCAGCCCTTATCTGATCCCAGCTCCGGGTTTAAGAGTCCCGGCTCTGCCCGTCGCTCGGCTCGGTTCCTCATTCCTGCCCGCCCCTTCCGTCCGTCCGTCCGTCCCGCTGCCCATCCGAGGGGCCACTCCACCCCGGACCCAAGGTAAGACCCTGGCCCTGATGGAGCCCTGCCCACCTCGCTCCCCAAAGATAGGGGGAACCCCAGCCCTTCGGTCCCCACCCTGTCTGGTCTCAGCGGTACTGTCCTGTTCCCCAGCTTCCCACCTTGGGCGACCCCAAACAGACCCTCCTGGGAAGGGCTCCCCAAGAAAGAAACCTTACCCATGCTGGTCACCTCCAGCTCATCGGGCTAAAGAAGGGGCTTTCCGGATGCCCCTTCCCACCAGGCGGACCGGGCAGGGCATCACAGCCCTCTCAAGGGATACAGTGACCACCACATACAGGTAACCACGCATCGCCCACTCCGGCACTCCGGACAGCGCCCTCTCTTCCCAAGATGGTCAGGCTACCCCCACTCCCATGCCAGCCCCTTCCCCCTCCCCACACTGTGACACTCATGTAGTGACACCCATTGATCACGAGTCCACACATGGGAGCAGAGACACAAACCGCTGGGATTAGCGAGCCGCGGGAGCCTGGTGTGCCTGGGACCCCTGCCCACTTGGCCTCTTCCTTCCACTCCCACTTGCCCCGCATGTCAAGCCCCCCCCCCCATCCCTTGCCCCCTTCCCCAGGTAGGTCACACTAGGGTCCCTGGGAAGCAAGCAGGGCCGCTCCTGCGGGAGGAAGAAGGGCAGGTTGGGTTCTGAGACATTCACGCTCCAGGCAGAGATGCCCCTTCCCCATCCCAGCCCTTGTCCCCACCAGGAAGTGACCAAGGGCAGCGGTGTGAGGAAAGAGATAAGGGTCAAAGCTTCCCGATTTGGGGGAGGAGAGCTGCGCCCCTGGGATGGGTAGAAGGACAGATCTGGGACAAAGTGGGAGGGGGGCCTCTGGTTACTTGAGATGTCACTCCTGCTAATGAAGCACCCAGAGTGAGGCGGGGGTGGAGGGCCCAAAGGAGGCCAGGGCTCAGGACGTGAATTTGTTGCTTATCAGCACCAATTCTGGCTAAAGGTTTGGGGCCCGTCTGCCTAGGCTGTGGTGTCTGATGTGTTCCCCCACCAGGACTGCTTTTGGGAGTTCCGGGCGGGGAGAGGCGGGGAGAAGATGAGAGATTTGGGGCCCTGGCATGAGGAGGGTCTGGGTGCAGGGGTGCTCGGCAGGGCCTGGAGGGCACCAAGCCATCGGCCTGAGGAGGGGCCAGCAGCCCCCGCTGCGTTCTTTTTGGTTCCATCTCCGGACCCTCTCCCTAATCTCTGCGAGTTTCCGAACGTGTTCCTGGCACAATGGTGGGCACCGTCCTGTGCTGAGGGTAGGGCCTGCGAATCCCTCAGGGTGTGGCCTGGTTGCGGGGGACCCAGTGTCGAAGGAGGCAGGTGTTCTGGCTTCTAGCTACTTCTTCAGGGAGCAGGAAATGAGGGAGGGGGAGGGACGGCGTCACGCCAGGGAGAGGGGCCAGGGCTGGTCTGCGGAGGCGATGGGCATGGCCCGGGCAGGGCCAACCCCCTTTCCCCGCCCCTCTGTCCTTTGGCGGTGGTGGCGAGGGAGGGAGAGAGGGGGTGTTGGGGGGCGATCTGGGCCAGTCCGGCCTCCCGGAGCCCTTGCCAGCCTGGGTCCTGAAAGGAGCTGCTGTTTTCTGAGCCGTCCCCCACCCCCCACCCCCCAGCCGGAGCCCAAGCAGCCAACTTGTCTCAGTCGGTATCATATGGCAATGACTCCACGGAATGGAGGGGTGGGGGGGGGGGGGGTTGGTGAGCAGGGTTATGGGTCCATTCCTTCTGTGGTTCCAATGCAGAATTCCACTGCAGCCCCCTACGCTGAGGGGGGAAAAAAAATCTGTGTTCCCAACATCTGCCTCACATGCAGTCTAGGGACGCTTGCGTTCGTATGGGAGGGTTAGCTGTCTGGCCACCGGCACCCCCCACCTCTTCCCGTGTCCCTACCTGCACCTCCATACACGAGCTCATTTGTAGCTCCAGGTCGTTTGGCTTGGAGGGGAGGGCCCGGCAGAAGACCCAGGGACCTCTCTTCCCTTGTCCTCCCTAAGGGACCAGAGAGGCTTGACATTTGGATCTGGGTGGGCTCAGAGCCCTCCAGATCATCCTGGGATCCACGGGATGAGAGGTTTAGGGTCCTGGGGGGCGGGTCATACCGAGAGACCCACTTCCTCCGAGGAGAAAAGGCCTGTTGGGCCTCCTGGCGAGATGCTCGGCCTCTGCACGCGAGCTGGAAGACGGGCCGAGTCCCCCCGGCATCGGTGGGGGAGAGAAAGAGACGTGGGGCCACGGAGCCCCCAACTTTCCTGCCAAGGGTTATGTAGGACGGAAGGAAAAAAAAAACCTTGCACTCCCCCTCCCCTTCCCGGCCTAGATTCTCCTCTTGCCTGACTGGTCAGTGCCACTGTCCAGGCTGAGGCCAAGCGGTCCAGGACAGTGGGGAGGCCCCGGAAGGGGCAGGGAGGCCGTTGGGATGGAACTACGGAAAGATAGATGGCGGGCAGGTCTGGACTGCCTGGGTTTTAGCGCCCGGGGAAGGGTGGTTGGCAGGGCAGCTCCTGGAAACCGAGCTGCGGGAGTTTCCCCCGTCACCGCGGCTCCCCCACGGGCTGAGTTCAGCGCCTCTCTTCCCTCATTCCAGTTTCTCGTACATGATGCTGTCGTTCTGCATGGGCACGGTGCCTCGGGGTGGCGGGGGGGCCCTCTCCATCCCCTCCCCCGCCAGAACCTTGAAAGGGCAAAGAGAAGGGGATTGTGGGAAAACCTCTCCCGTGGGTGTCCGCCAGCCCCGCGCTGGATTTGAGGCGGTGGGGAGAGGGAGGGGCTGGCTCTGGAATGTGGAGAGAAGTAGGAGCTGGCCCGAGTGGCCCCGGGGAAGCAGGGCTGAGAGGTGGGCCTGAGCACTTCCGGCCTCTTAGGACGTGACTTCCGAGTACACGGCCATGGCGTTCTTTTTTCCAGGGGGGCAGAAGGCCCTGGAAAGGGTTGGGGCCGCGGCTGGAAGGACTTAGGTTCGACTTCAGGAAGCGCATCCCATAAAAAAGGAAAGAAATCTGAGATGGAGTTTGGGAAGGAACGGGAGACCACCTTCTGGAACAAAAAACCCCCACCCCTAAGCCCCCAGGCCCATCCAATTTAAGGCTTCTGAGGGGAGCTGGGAAGCACAGGGAGGACGCAGGCAGCCGTCGGGAGGCCTCTCCAGGGTGGCCTGGCCACTCGGCCACGTGGTCCCAGGGGTTCTTCCCGCTCGGGCCCCACCTGGGAGGCCGTGGGTGGAGAGGTTAAGAGCCTGGCCTTGGAGTCAGACTCCCTGGGTTCAAATCCCGGTTCCACCGCTCGGCAGCTACGACGTTGCGTCCCCTCAGCCTTATGATGGCGCCAGTAACAGTTGGGGATTGAAAGAGTCGCTGCTGGTAGAGGGCTTGCAGTGATGCTCAGCACCTAACACGTGTGTTTCCTGTGGTGGTGCTCCCTCTCTCTGGCCCGACTCTGCCTCTCCCGGCCCCCGGGAGCCTTACCACAGCCCGTCCCTGGTACTCCCGAGGCCAAGTCCGGGGCTCTGTCGCTCCACCCTTCCGGAGTTCGGGAAGGCAGAGAATCCTCACCTACAGATGCAGGCGGGACTCCCGTCTTCATTCCCACAGATGGCCCCACGTGGGCCCGGTCTCCTCTCCCGTAGCTTCCTTCCCTGTTTCCAGGCAGCCGTCCCGTCTTCCACTGGGGTCCACGAAGTGTGAACTGAGACGTTGAGCTTTCCTAAAACAGTCTGCTTGCCCATCCGGAGCAACTTCTCCCTTCCAGCCAGCGGCCCCCCACCTCAGCTGTCCCCCCGCGAGCCTGCCTGTCCCTTTGCCGCCCGGTTTACATGCCCGCCCTTTCCTCTGTCCCCCAACCAGCCCGAGTGTCCGCAGCAGCCTCCCTAAAGGCCTCTCTGACTCCAGCCACCCTCTCTCCTTCGTTCCCTCCCTCTTCTTCACCGCCCAATTCCCCCTGGGACTGTCCCCAGGAAGCACCCGTTTTGTCTTGTCCCTTTCCTACCCAGACATCCCTGTTGGTTTTCAGATGAAAACTCCCCATCACGGTCTTCAAGGTACTTTATGGAAGCTTTCCTCGCTCCCCTCCAGCACCCCATCTCTTGGGACTGCCCTCTTGAGAGGGGTGGGGGACGTGTCCACCGGCCATCCCTGAACGCCTTCTCTTCTCTCCCTCTGGGCACTCACGGGGCCATTCCCATTCCAAGGCTGATCCCTCTTGCCCAGCGCCACCCGCGTCTCCCCATGGGCTCTGCCGTCTTGTACCCCTTTCTCCTCAGCAGTCCGCTTGTCCTTTGTCCCTTGTGTCTGTGACTTTGCCCGGATGTCCAACGCAATCGAATGGTAGTGCTGGAGGGGACATCCTGTCTCCTTCCTTGCACGGGGGCTCCTCTGGGATGGGGCCGTGACCCTGCAGAGTTTGGATCCCCCGAAGCAAAGGCCTCTCTTCCCTTCCGGGGACCCCTCAGCTCCTAGGAACAGAGTGCCCTCTGACCAGCTTGACTCTAGGTAGGAAACCTTTCTGGTGGCTAATTCTGCGGGGGAGAATCCCGACTTTGGAGGCTTACGAATGTCTGGGAGCGGGGTGTGTGTATGTTAGACCCTATGATTGAACTCCCTGGGGAACTTCAAGAGAAGCCCCTCTCCCCCCAACAGCCCCATCCTGTGGAGTTGGCATCACCCTAAGATTGCGAGCAGCAGACCCCAAGACCCCCACTTTCCAGCTCGTTAAGCATGTTGGCCCAAACCCAAAAACTCCTGTGGGGATCCGCTGAGCCTTTCTCTCCTGGCCAGGGAGGTCCGCTCCCGCCTCGTGCTGGGCTTGTGGGCAGGCGTCCGGGGCGGAAGAGGCAAAGGTCAGAGCCCAGTCTGGGGCATCCCAGTTGTTCTGAGCCTCCCCCTGGGCTCGAGAGCTGGGAGATCTGTGGGGACACATCCCAGGTGGGGCACAGGCCTGACCACTTACCCTTACGTTCTCCCTGGGACTGTCCCCTAGCTGTTCCCTCGCCCCTAGTCCCAAACAGGAGACCTGGGCACAGGCCTTCTCCCCACGTCTAAACCTCCCCACCGACCTTCCCGGGGACAAGACATGGGCAACTGGCAGGAGGAGAGAGCGAGTATGTTTGAGTCTAGGGCGGTGTTCGCAAGCCTTTTGATCTCAGGACTTTACACTCTTAAGCATGATTCAAGACTCCAAAGACCTTTTGTGTATGTGGGTTATATTTATTGATATGTTAGAAATGAAAACGGAGGAGACTTAAACTGTTTATTAATTCATTTAAAAACAACCACAAACCCATTGCATGTCAACGTGTATGATATCTTTTTAATGAAAAGTGGCTATATTATATTTTTCTTATTATTTTTTTAAATGTTTATTCATTTTTGAGAGAGAGAGAGAGAGAGACAGAGTGTGAACAGGGGAAGGGCAGAGAGAGAGAGGGAGACACAGAATCTGAAACAGGCTCCAGGCTCTGAGCTGTCAGCACAGAGCCCGATGTGGGGCTCAAACTCACGAACCGTGAGATCGTGACCTGAGCTGAAGTCGGATGCCCAACCGACTGAGCCACTAGGCACCCCCAAAATCGCTATATTTTAAAAACAAAGCAACAAAATGTTCAGCAAGAAGAGTGGTGATGTCCCACACTTTCACGAGTCTTTGTAACGTGTGGCTTAACAGAAGACAGACAATTTCTCATATCTGCTTCTGCACTCAATCTCTTGCCATATCATGTGTCACATAGCTTCTGGAAAACTCCACTGAACACTCATGAGAGAATGAAGGTGAAGAAAGCAAATAATGTAGCAGCATTGTTGGGAAGACAGTTTGGACCTCACAGAGCCTCTGAAAGGGTGTCAGGAACCCCCAGGGTCCCTGGACCACGCTTTGAGAATCACTAGTCCAGAGGACTCTCAGAAAACCATTTCAACCCCCGCGCCTCCTCCCCCGCCAAGCCGAGTATCCTGGCTGATCTCAGCTGCCCATACCCCTCTGAGTGTTCTCACTGGGCAGGCGGTCTGGGGGCCGTGGTTAAACGGGTGGGGCTCCGTTCTACCCCTCCCTAGCTGTGTGACCTTGGGCAGATCATCAACATCTCTGTGCTTCAGTTTTCTCATCTGTAAAATGGGGCTTGAAGAAAGTGCCTATTTTTTCGAGTTGTTGAAAATTACATGACAGAATTCTAGAAGAGGGCTTGGCGCAGTGCTATGGAGTGTGAGTTAGTGTGAGTTCTTTCGACGTTCAGGAGCCTTGCCTCTGAAGAATTGCCAGGGCCCGGAAGGCAGGGAGGGAGGGGCACAGGTGATCCTTCCCCTGTGGCTGAGGGGGCTTCCCAGCCCAGGGACGGAGAGCGACTGGGAGGGTTCACGGGGTTGCTGGCCCTGAATCTAGGAGTTCTAACTCCCAGCCCTCCCCTCCTCCCCCGCTGGGGACCCTTTGGGGGCAGGGAGGGCTTGCAGCAGAACCGAAGTCCTGACTGGGAGGAGGGAGCAGACCTTCCCTTTCCCCCAGTAGCAGCAGGTGAGCCGTTCAGGGCCCAAGGTTGTGTAGCAGGAAGCCCCGAGGGCAGATAACAGGCAGGGCCTCCTGCCCTCAGCACAAGTGAAAAGAGAAGTGCCCAGGCCCAGAAGCTTTCTCTGTCTTGCCGGGGGCAGTCCTCTAAAGTGACCTCAGCCCTCTCTCCTGGGGGTTTCTGGCCCAGGGCAGAGGAAGTCTTGATTGGGCAAACATTGCGACTCAAGTGGTGCCCCTTCTCTGCTCGCGGCCCCCAGCCCCTTCCCTGCTCGCTGCCCCCTTCCCAGGTCTGGGCCTGCTCTCAGCCCCACCCCCCCGCACTGGCCGCTCCCTCCCAGGGCAGGGGTGGGGAGTGGGGCCGCAGCTGGCGCCCAGGCCACGGAGGGTGCCCGTGGCGGGGGTGAGTGGAGGAGGGTGCGGGGCCCCCCTCGGCAGGAGGACCTCTTGCCCACAGCGTGGGGGAGGCCCGAGGCAGCCGCACACACCCTGCAGCACCGCTGGCCCTGGCCCTCTGGCCCTTCGGCCACGCTCCCCGGAGCCGGAGCTGGGGCTGCAGGTGCCGCCTTCCTCACAAGCCCAGACACCCCGGCTGCCTCACCCCCACCCCCCGGCACACACCGATTTTGCATCCGGTGGCGGTCCCGATCCGACCCGCAGCCCCCCAGCCTGACAACTCGGAGACCCTCAGGCTTAAGTTTGAGAACTTGCTCATGTCTCCTGCCCACACCACTCCCTGGAATAGAGGGCAAGAGATGGTAATAGATGGGGGAAACTGAGGCAAAAAGTGGGTGGGCTCAGACTGCCCACCTGCTTCTTTCCCGGCCTGGCCTGGCCCCCAGAGTGCTCCCCTCCCCCATCGTGACCGGTCCCGTGGCTTTTTCCACTTGCAAAGGCCTTTGTGGCCAGTGGCTGGTTTGGGGGCCCTAGGCGAGGCTCCCTCTGTTGTCTCCCTAGGGGAGCCCCCAGGGACTAAGATCTCTCCAGTCTCGGCCCTGCCCCACCCCCTGCCTCCACAGGCAGGGCCAGCAGCCCCCCAGCTCCCTCCTCTGGGCTGTGGGACAGGGAGAGGGCCGAGGGGCTGGCCCTGCATACTAATGGCCTGCCCATTGTCAAAGCCCCTTTGTGCCAGAGAGCTCCATTGAGGCGGCTCTGGGGCGGGCACAATGGGGGCTCTGTCCCTGAGTTCCCCCAAACAGTCACCTGCTTTCAGAGCCTCCCCCCACCACCACCCCCACCCGCCCCAGTGTCCGGAGGGCCAAGAGAGCGCCGGGGAGTGGGCCCAGGGCCAGGGGGGATGGGCAGGAGGCGACCCTCCCCCCCCCCCCCCCCCCCCCCCGGGGCAGGCTGGGGAGCTGGGCACTGGTGGGGAGAGGCCCCCAGCTCACGGGGAGGGGGTTGGTGGGGGGAGGGTGCAGTCTGTGGATGGAGCTGGGATGCAGGCTCTGGGAGGCCAGCGAAGGGGAAGGGGTGTCCCCAGCGCCCACTCCTCCGTTCCACATGCCCGGGCCGGGCCCGCGGCTGCCCGCCTCCGCTCCTCCTCCGCTGGGCTCATATATGCAGAGACACACAGGCACACACTCATCTATGCAGCCCCAGACACGGATCCCGCACGCGCGCTGGAGCGGATGTGCGCAGACCTCGGTCCTCCCGCCACCCACGTGCGTATGCACCTGCACGGCCGCGCCCCACCCCTCATCCCCTTTGCACCCCTCTGCCAGCGGCTGGCGGCTCAGCGCCACCCCCCCTCGCCCTCTCTGCCCCCTGCTGCTCCAACACAGGTTATAACAAGTTTGCACTTGTTGTGACCTCAAGAATGTAGCCCTGGGGCGGGTAATGTCCCGCTGCCCCAGACCTGACCGCTTATACGTTAACCACGGACACAGCCTCCTCTGCTGAACTGAGTGCAGCTCCCACCTCGCCCCACCTTGGGGTTTCGGTGGCCGGGAACCCCGCCCCACCGCCGAGCCGAGCGCACAGAGGGGAGCTGTGCGCCACGAGCAAACCCAGCCCGCCCGGCGCAGGTCCAGTGTGACTGTCCCTTGCTTTTGCCCAATGCGCCCCGTGTCACAGCCCCTCGTGGCCCGAGAGGTCGACGGGGCAGTGCTCATTGCCCGTCTCCCACTAGGGCTCTGGGAGGTGATGCCACGTGTCCAGGTGGCTAGGCTGGGACTGGTCACTGTCAAGTCCCCACCTTCCCTGGGATGGGGTTGGGGGAGTGCTGGGGCGGGGGGTGGGGAGAACAGCAGGTACAGGGACCTTAAAGAGGATTCTGGGTCTAGAAAGGACCTCAGAAAGTCACCTTGGCCCTTCCACTGTCCCAGGGCAGGGTGACCCTACCTCCGTTCACTTCCTGCCCTCACGTCGGCCCCACTCCTGCCATTGATTCTGGATGGCTGGAGGGAGAAACCCCGCGGGTTCCTTAGCTAGGCTTTAGGGTTTGGGATCTGTGTTTAGAAGTCCTTCAGATGCCTGGCTCTGACCTTTCATGCTAACACCCTCCGTATGTACAAGGATCCGTCCAGGGTGTCTATGCCTCCCTCCCCTGCTATTCTGGTCTGGGGCATCCTTCGGAAGCTGGGACCAAGCAGTCTAAAAAGGGAAGAGACAGAGGGCCCAGTAGGACCCCGAGACCTGGGGCGGCAGATGGGGTCACAGCACCTGCAGCAACTTCCTTAGATGGACGGCTCCTGATGTTGGGTCCCTCGCCTGCGAGGGTCGTTGGACGTTGATCTCCATGATGTTTCCCTTATGTCAGAATCGACAGGACCCTTTGGCTGTTTAACCCCCCCCTCTCCCTCCAATGCCCCCCCTCTGGCTGCCGGGTTCTGCTTAAGCTGCCTCATCCATCCGTCTTCTTGATGTAGGAGCACCCCCCCCCCCAGCCCTTACTCCCTGGTGTGGTTCTTCTGCCTCCAGACTTCCCTTCACGCGTCCCCTGGTGGAGAAGGAGGGTGCCATCGGCGCCCCGGCTGCACTCAGGCCGTCAGTCCCTGTGAGAAGGAGGATGGAAGGCAGCCACCTCTGAATCTAGTTCTAGACTCATCTAGAATCTACAAGTGTCTCGTTAGTGCCTTCATGCCGCTCCTGCCTCATTCTCGTCTTCAAGTGGGGAAGGTGGGTAAGAAATAAGTAGAATGGGGGGGGGTGGGTAGACAGACTCCCTCTTGGGTGACGGCGGGGCCCCCTTAGGCCCCCTGTGTGAGGGTCAGGGGTGCCTCTGCACATAGAACCAGGAGCCCCAGGGTCGAAAGGGAATGGACCCCTGGCTGGGAAGGTGGCTCAGTCCCTGAATATGCATCATAAGAACGGGGTGCCTCGGGTCCCCATCTCCACCAGGGGTGAAGGTAAGATTAAATTGCTTCGGGGCGCCAGGCTGGCTCCGTCGGTTAAGCATCTGACTCTTGATTTCGGCTCAGGTCATGATCTCACGGTTTGAGTTCGAGCCCCGCGTCGGGCTTGGTGCTGATGGTGTGGAGCCTGCTGGGAATTCTTTCTCCGTTTCTCTCTGTCCCTCCCCCACTCGCGCTCTCTCTCAAAATAAATAAAATTTTAAAAAAATTGCTTAGATGGCAGTCAGTGCATCTAGGCGGAACAGGAAGCATTTCCCGGGTACAAGGTATTACGAGGCAAAGGGGAAGGACGGGAAGAAGTGGTCAGCTCACTGTCCCCGATGACAGAGGGGACCACCTTTGGTCTCCATTGGACAGAGGCTGGTTGGCCTGGGAGGTAGTTCCCATGACACGCAGGGCCCCGGTGCACCGTGGGATTCCCAGGTCTCTCAAAGAAGTCCCTTGACCATTTCTTTGCCCCCAGCAGAGAGCACCCCTGAATCCGTCCCCTCCCTGCAGGCCCGCATTTTCGCTGTTCCTTTTAGCTCTCTCCTTGTTGGCCTAGATGTGGGCTGGCGGCCGCAAGGCCGAGGGGATTCTGGAGGCCTGAGGATGGGAGGGGGGTGCGCCCTGGGCCGTGGCTGTGGGTGGACAGGGGACGAGCTCGGTGGGTCATGTTCCCAGGTTGGCATCTGGCCCTTCGAGACCCCAGGTCAGTGAAGAGTCTCATGGGAAGAGAGGTTGGGACGAGGAAGAAGTCAGCGGTTCTTGCTGTGGTTCTGATCAGAAATCACGTGCGCTGCTGGCCAGCTATGAGGTCGTAGGGAAGTCGCTTGTTTTTCCTAGGCCTTTTTCCTCTTCAGGAAACCCGGGGAATCCGCCTGGATGACCCGGGGGCCTCCCAGCATGCGCATTCCGTGACCCTAAGGTGGCAAGGTGGGAAGCGTGGACTCGGCTGCAAACACACTTTGGCCTGTGGTCACCTGGGCCAGTCGGTAACCTCGTGGGTCTGGTTTGCACACCATTGACGGGCGGGCAGTGACGTTCCCGGCAACCCACGCGGGGGGCGTGGGCGTCTGCAGAGGCTTCCCGGAGACCTTGGCCTCTCAGCTGAGGCCTGGGAGGAGGGTAGGGATTGACCAGGCCCAGCGGGAGGGGGCAGAGGGTTTCCCAGACGAGGCCCCAGTGTTTGCCGAGAGCTGTTGGTAAGAGGAAGCCATGGCCTGTCCAAGGCCTGGGAGAGGCTTGGCGGGACTGCACAGGGGACACCGCGAGGGCGGAGAGAAGACAGAGGACGCTGATGCTGGGGAGGCCGGCGGAGACCGGTTATCCCCGACTCCGTCCCAACTGTAATTCTGGGGCGTTCGAGGTGGGTCTTCTGCTCCCCCTCCCCCTCCTCACCATCCTCTTTCTCGGGCTTCTCCTCCCATTCTTCCAACGCTGAGCCCTCTGGCACTCGGTACTCGCACTGGGCTCACCAGGAGCACGTGGTCGGTCCAGGGAGAAGCTCAAGTCCAGAGTGGTCCGACCCTAGACCGTGCAGAGGGTCTACCTCCCACAGGAGACTCTGGACGTCTGGCGTGGAAGCTGTCCTGCCGAGCACTGTGCACCTGTTGTTGGCCTCAGTTTCCCCATCTGGACCCCCACTAGAGAGAGTCCGGAGGGTGTGACGGAGGTGGGCTGAGGGAAGCTATGGGAAACCCAGCTCTTCACCCCGAATAAAGGCTTAGAGGCTGATGGGGAGACCGGGTCCGTGTCCCCACCTGTTCCTAAGGGAAGTTGGGAGGTGGGACCTCCCAGGGCTGAAGGATGTCACACATGGGAAAGGGGCCGGAGGGAAGAAAGAGTCACGTGGAGGCGCAATCCGATGGGCTCTTGTAAGAAATAGCCCAGCTCCATTCTGGGCACTGCAGAGCACAGAAAGATGAGCAAAATGCAGTTCAGGAATCAGTTCCGAAAACAGTCCCCTGTTGGGGAAGATGGGCTGCTTCCTTCCTGGAAGGAGGGGGGCAGGTACAATGACCCCATAGGAGCTGCTTCTGATGGGCTTCCACACCGGGGAGCATCTCTTCTGGCTCCCCGTCCCCTACGCTCTCGGAACTTCTAGCACCCCGGACCCAGCAACTTCTAAGGCCACAGACAAGAAAGTGCGTGGACGCTTTCAGGCCCCCGTCCTGACTCAGGCAGGGAGCCCCACTGGTCCCTGGGACCCTAAGGTCCCATCAGCTTGGCTCCTGTCTAGTTTCTCAGACCCTGCTGGCGGATCTGGTGACAGCTCTCGGTGGCTCGCCGGCCTTCCCACCAAAGCCCTTATCTCCTGGGGCCTGGCCATCCCGGGCTTTGAGAAGCTTGCCAGCTGCCTGGAGCCACCAAGGCGGGGGCCAAGCAGGAGGGCACAGGGTCGAAGGGAGTCACTGAGGAATGTGGCCCTTCTGCATCCCACACGTTCCCTACCTCTTGGCAGGTTGAAAGGGTTTTGCAGGGAGCCTCATCTTGGGAATGATCAGGAGGTGGGATGGAGAATAGCGCATTGGAAGCCTCTTCCGATTCTGGGGCCACGGCCAATCCTACCCCACGAGTCACTGTTCCCCTGAAAAAAGAGCATCATCAAACCCCCTGGCATATGGAGAGGCGGGGCGGGTGAAGGGCCACGGGGCTCGGAGACAGACGTTCGGGCTGAGCCATTGAACAAATGTCAGCGAGACACTTTGTCTCTCTGAGCCCCGCTTCCTCTAATTCTGTGGACACTTTCCTTCATCTGCAAAGTAGGATAATAATAATAATATCTTCATATTTGCATAAGGGCCTTACAGATTTCACGTACTTCATCTCATGTGATCCTGACCATACAATGGAAGGTTTTATTGCCTCCTTAGGTGAGGAAACTGAGCCCCGCAGAGATTAAGAGATTGACTGGAGTTCCCATAGCTAGAAAAGGACCCAGACCAGGATGGCAAATAGTGGGAAAGAATAGGTAGGGACTTTGGCTGTGACCCAGACAGGCCAGGAAAACTAATAGGCTTTGCTTGCGAGGCTAACTCCGCTTGACTGAAATGGTTCTCTGGGCCACCATGTTGAGGAAGATTCCGAGGCTCAGCGAGCAAAGGTCTGAATGGGTGATATCTGCTAGGGGTGGGAGGGGTGGGGGTGGGGTGTGCGATGGCCCCCAGGCTGTGTGGTTGACATCCCCTTCCCCCCGGGGTCAGACTGGGGGTTTCCAGTCTAAGTCCTTCCTCTATGTTAAACAATTGGGTTAAACGCAGAGATGGGCAGCTTATGAGATAACTACGGCTGGTCGCCACCTTCCGGGGGCTGGCGGTCTCTGGAGAAGGAGCCGGACGTGCTCCACGGAAGATGTGACAGGGAGACAGCAGGCGTCTGCCGAGGGCTCCGAGGCTGGGGAAGCGCAGGAGCCCCTCGCGGGCACAAGCAGGCCGACTGAAGGCCATGGTCAAGAGTGAACGGTCGCTCTACGGCCAGAAGAGGGGGTGCTTAGGGACAAGTGCTGGAAGAAGAGGCTGTGGCCATCAGAGTAGAATGGGATGGGGGGTGGGGAGGGTATGTCAGGAAGCTGCCGAAGCCGTGGAGCCCATCAGATTTCAGGCAGAACGACGGGATGGGAGGCATCCGTGTTGTTGAAGGGCCTGGGGCAGCTGAGGGGAGCAGGGGAGGAAGGTGAGGCCGGAGGCAGGGAGGCCAGATCACTGCAGCGCCCGGCGGAGGTGAGGGAGAATCCAAGGCTGAACTAAGGCCGTCTCAGGGGAGACGGAGAGACGCCCACCCGGATGTGGGGCTGGAGGGGAGCCCAGGGTGACTCTAAGGTTCTGAATGGATGGCAGTTCTGTGAAGAGGGGACAGCCCGAGGGGACTCCCTCCACCCCCTGGAGGAGAGAGGACAGGCATCGAGCACACTGATGCTGGAATGCTCCAGATAGAGGGCAGAGGTGAGAAGGGGTGAGGAGGGAGGGCTGGGCAGCTGAGGAAGGGCCACAGAGTGGCGGGAGTTGAACACCAAGGGTGGGGCCCACAGTCAGGGTCAGAGGAGAGGTCATGGCAAAAGGGCTGGGTGCAGAGGAAACAGCCAGGCACGGGTGGCAGAGAGCCTGGAGGACAGGCGGGGAGGGAGAGAGGGCTCTGTGACCCGCAGCCCGGGGACCCTGCACCGAGCTCTCCTGGAAGCCCCCACCTCCACGGGCAGGCCCTGCGCCAGCCTCCGTGCAGGTGAAGGGAAGGGAAACGCAGAGACTTTAACCCATTTGCCCCAAATCTCGAAGCCTGGAAGGAGCATGGCCATTTAAAAGGGGACCGACGTCTCCCAAACCAGGGGGCGGGGGCAAGGAGGCAAGGGGCAAGAAGGGCCAGAGGACAGAGTGCCAAGAAGGGACCACCGGCCCCGGGTCCAGGTGCTGCAGACTGCTGGCGTCGAGGCCCCGGAAACGCCCTTGGCTGTGGCGATGGGAAGGTCAGCTGTGACCTTGGAGAGAGCTCCAGAGCACTAACCACCGCCAGCTTGCGACCGAGGGCACTTGCCTCTAACGCGCTCTGTGGTGGCTGATGCTTTTACCTTTGTTGCTATTAAGTATTAACAGATCGAACCATTTGATATTGCTGACATGGGACCTGGTTTTTTGTTTTGATTGGCAATTTCTTATGGTTCAACCTAACGGTGAAAGGAGAGGGCCGGGGAGGGGGCCGGAGAGGTTGGATGGGGTGGGGGTGTGGGGGGAGCAGGCAGGGAGCACCTAGAGTGGAGGAGCCCTGCCCCCTGGTGGCGGGGAGGTAATCTCCCGCGCGGGGCTGAGGGGCACGTCTGGTGACAGCCTGGTCTCCTCCACTCCCCCGCACCTGTCTGCGCTCTGGACGGCCCCTCGGCGCAGCCGGGGGCGAACTCTCCCACTCATAACCAACCTCTCCGCGAGGATGATGCCCTCAGCCAGCATCTTGGGGCATCAGCTGGGTATAGACTCCCCCGTGGAGACTCTCAGGAGCCCCGCAGACCTCTCGGTCCTCGCCCTGCTTCTACCCAACCCGCCCAGACCCTCCGAGGTCTCCCCCGTCGAGGTGAGGAGGGGTGGGTTGACATCTGGGGGCAGTTGTTGCTCTGAGGTGAGGACCCAAGCGGGGCCAGGCCGGGAGGCTCTTGGGATTGCCGGAGCTGGGACTGAGGGGGCAGTGGCACCCCTTCGTCCTCAGCTGAACCCTGCCCGGAGCCAAGTTCCCCGCACAGGACCGGGATGTGCGGCCTCGCGGCCCCAGACGCTGGGTAGGAGCGGACACTGGCCTGCGTGATGAGTCGGGGCGGGAGGTGTGCTCGGGGTGGGGAGGCAGGGGCGTCAAGGAGGCGGTGCCCGTTTGCCGCACGTGACCGGAAGTCATCCTCCATCTAGCTGGGGAAAGAGGGGGTCCCCGAGATGCCACCCTCTGGGCAGTTCTCTGCAGGAACATGGTTCCCTGCTTGCAGGGGGCAAGAGACACTGCCGGGGGGGATGGGGGCAGAGGAAGGGGCAGTGCTCCCCGATCAGCCCACGCTGACAGGCAGGGGTGGTGCCTGGACGGAGGAGAACATCTGACATGGCCCCATCTGTGTCCCTCCCTCTCTTGACTGGAAAGCACACAGAGGGGTCAGCAGGGCCAGACAGGGGTCACAGGCTCCCAGGAAATGCTTTGACGGCTTTTAGCCTCTCTTTTGATCAGACTAGGAGAACTTTCCAAACGTTGACACAAGGGAAGAAAAGCCTATTCTTCCCTGGGCCAGGGCCTTGGTGTCAGGCCGAGGCCAGAGGATGGGAGGGAAGGGGACGGAGGCCGAGGGTGGCGGGCAGAGGCAATAGAGACTCAGCTGGAAAGGCAGGCCCCCGGACACGCTCGCTGCCCTCCTGTCCCCACCTCCACCTCCAGGGAGCATCTGGCTCCCTTTCTATTTGTTTATTTTCTTTGGGGCAGGACAGGAGGGAGATTAATGAATAAAGCCATCCCGTCTGAAAAGAACCCCAAACCAACTCCATTTTTCTTGCAGCCTCGAGGGCTTATGTAACCCGGCGCTTTTCTTACTGGCCTCTCTCTCGTACCCGTCCCTCTTCCCCTCTCCCCCTCTCTGCGTTAAGAGCACTCGGAAGCCCAGAACTGCTTCTTTTCAGGCCCCAAAGCTGCCCAGCCATCTCCTTGGAAGCCTCCAGGGTCGCTATTCAACTTGGAGTCAGTGTCCAAAGAAGAGATAATATATTTGGGGACAGGAGGCTGAGTGGCTGTTTCCTCTCTCTCTCTCCCGACGTGGGGGGAGGGCTCGGGCCGGACGCGGGGTCTTAAAGCCAGGAGGGACCTTGATAATCCTCAGACACAGCGCCCCGGAGACGGACCCACCGACTGGTCCTGAAAGGCAGAAGGGAGGGAATGTTCCCTGAGAAGATACAGACATGAGCCCTCACCTGTCACACGTCGGATGTCCTTGAAATCTGTTTTGTCTCTTAAATTAGGTAAAATTTTCATTCCACTCTCTGTCTGTTGTTGGTTTAGGATGAAAACAAGATTTCCCCTCAAAGTCTTTGAGCAAAATTGAAACCACAGGAAAAATGCATTTAATCCTGTGGCCTCGAGGACCTCCTGGCCCACTAGTCTGAGAAGTGGGGGGCCAATGCAACAAACGCCCTTAGTCCCCGATTAAGGAAACAATGGTTTGATGGGCTCGGACACTGCCCAAGGTCACCGCTGTCAGTGGCAGAGATGAGGCTGGCCCCTAAGTTTCTTGCTTCCCCGTCCAGCCCACTCTGCACGCGGTGACATTGCCTCTTAGCTCCTGGCAGGGTCTTAAAACACCCTTGCTTTTTGCCTCCTTCCACCTCCAGGATGTTGTGCTCAGACACACGCCTCGCTCACTGTCCCGGGTGAGCCTGGCCTCGGGTTCTGAGGCCGATGGTGCCCCAAACCCCTCAGTTTGTGTACAGGGCTTGCCCAACACACAGCACTTGAGCGAGGCGGGCAGGTGCTGGCACGGAACGGTGGGTACCCCAAAGGCGGGTTTCCAGCCAGACGCTCATGATGCCCACGCCCCCTAGTGGTGGCTTCAGGGACACCTTTGAGCCTAAAGCGACTGGACTGATTCACACCAAGAGCGGGTCCCGGAGGAAACTGCCCCCCTTTCTGATCCCATTTCCAGCCCCTAGATCAAGAGGCTCTTTCCTGGAGGGAGGAAGCGGGGAGAACAGGAGGGTAGGGGGCTTACAATGCCTCTCCTGACCCCTGGGCCTCAGGATGTAGACGGAGGGCAGAGTGTGATGGGGAATTCACAGGTCTGAGCTCTGCCTGCACCTCGCCACCTTCACAAAGCACATCTCCAGGGTGAGACACGGGAGGCTGAGGGACGATCCAGACAGATGTGCGCGGGGGGAGCAGACCGACAGGAAGGTGACAAGGACGGAAGGGGAAACGCACGTTAGTATCAGCCGGCACGACGTACCAGGGGCCGAGTGGGCAGCAAGGACGGCGGAAAAGGTGGGAAGGCAGTTGGGACCAGAGTCCGAGGAGGAAATGGGGACAGTAGGGACCTGCCACGCCAGCCTAAGAGAACAGATCATGGGACGCAGAGATCACAATAAAAGAGCATCGCCGCCAATCATGAGATGCACTCTGGGTGTCACTGCTGGGGACACTGCTGTCCTGCTAACCTGTCAGCAGGTCGAAGCGTCACCTCCTCTGGTGGCTGAGTGTGGAACTTGCCCAGTGGAGGCAAATTCGCTAGTATTAGCCTGAAGCTATAGGAGGAAGGACTTTGGAATCCAGCCAAAAGCTTGGCTCTGTTGCTTGTAAGTTGCGTCTCCTGGCCTCCCCGAATGTCAGCTTCGTCCCCTGCCCTCCCCTCCCCTCCCCTCCCCTGCCCTCCCCTCCCTTGCCCTCCCCTTCCCTTCCCCTCTCTCTCCTCCCCTTCCCTGAAGCACCTTCTCTCTGACCCCCTAGCCCCCAGCCTCCAAGTGTCTAAATCCTGGCTAACCTTCAGACCCGCCGGTCCCAATGCCACCTTTCTCTGTAAAAAGCCTTTCTTGAGTGAGACAGCCAGGTGTGGAGGGAAAACCCAGCTCCTGGCTGGTAGTCACTGAGTTGGTTTCCTGGCCTAAAAGGGGATAATAACATTCTTATGGAGTGCTCCCTTGAGCCAAATGTCGCCTTTCCCTTTGCACATCCCCCCAGTGCCTCACGGATACCTCGTCTGTGGCCCTTACCACCTCCTGCCTGCTTTATGGCTGCCTCCCTTTGGGCTTGGCAGGTCCTCAAGGCCAGAACCTACGTCGAATTCATCTCTGTGGCTCCGGGGTCTGTCGTCCTTAGAACCTGGCACCCAGGAGATGCTAAAGAAAGCGTCTGTCATGTAAATGCGGGGAACTGCCAGGTACTTCCCGCGGCGGCCGCGTCATTACACACGAGGACATCTTTTCCTTGCTTGCACATCTATTAGTGTTGGCGACCAGTTATTGGGGTTTCCGTGTGTTCAGGAGAAAGAGAAAACATATGAAAAGTCAAGAGCAAAGAGGGAGGGAGGATGGAGAGCCTCGGAGGAGAGGCTCTGGGCCCAAGCGAAGTTCTGTCCGTCCGTGCGGGACGAGAGCTCCCACCGTGCGGGAAGGGGCGGTCCGTTCTCTCCCTTCTGCTCATTCACTCACTCCAGAAATACTCCTGGAGCACCTACTATGTGTCCTAATCGTACGTCGGGGTAGTGAAAACGTAGTATGCCTGGATCCTTACTTCAGTAAGCTTATTTGTAGCAGAAGATGGGCGCTATGCCAGATCGATGTCCCATAAAACGTACAGACGGTGATATATATGCGCGTGTATATGGAGGGTCAGAGGAGGGAGGTATTAATTGAAGCTGTGGGGATCAGGGGCTTCATTTATCCTGGGCTCTGAAGGATATTTCAGTACGTAGGGACAAGGACAGAGGGGAGGCGAGGGAGGGAGAAGAGCACGAACGCATGGGTGCGTAGGGCAGGGACCAGCCGGTTTGCCCAAAGCCATAGGAGAAAAGAGGTGGGAGATGAGGCTGGAAAGGAGGTTTGCAAACAGATCAGGGAAGGCCACCTGTGCCCGGCTGAGTCTGGTCTCTCCTAGATCGATAACGCAGAGACACGGACATTTCCTGAGCTGGGGACGGCACTGAGACGGTGACACTATAATGAAAAGCCGGTGGGCTCGGGAGACAGGGGACCCGAGCCTGAGACCAGCCGCACAGTCCAAGTCAGTCACCTCCCCCAGCCTCAGGTTCCTCCGCCACGAGACAAGGAGTCTGATCTTAACCCTCCGTAGGTACTGAACCTGGGTAAATGCTCTCGGGTTCGTGATCGGAGGTGTGCTTCGGGGAGAGAGAGCGGGCGTCGCGGTGTGGGAAGGACTCGGGGAGAGAAAGAGCGGACAGGTGAGTGGGAGGCCGAAAGGCAGAGAGGACCCGACGTCAGGCCGGGAGATGAGAGGAAGGGACACGAGTGGAAATTGGCAGTTGTGTGACGCATGTTGGCGTGGCGAGAGTCTGAGTGTGGTAACTCAGGATGATGGCGTCCTCAGCTGTTCGGGAACCCAGGATTCGTTCCCATCGGGGAATGAACACAGGTGGTGTTAGGGCCCAAAGCTCCTTTCAGGCAAGTCGTCACAGAAAACAGATGGAGCCTTTGCCCAGGGTCCCTTCCCTGCCTCTCCAGCCTGACCGGTTTTAGAAGGTGCACGGCTCTCCCCTGTGCCTTCTGCCACGGCCCCGGGTGGGGGTTGACGCATCTTTTCCAGGCACGTAACTTGGCGTAGCTCACTCCCCTGCCCACCGCCACGGCCAGGCTCAGTCTCTCTCTCCATCTGGCGTGGCCCACTCCCGTGTCCACGGCCACGGCCAAGCTCAGGCTCTCTCTCCATCTGGCGTGGCCCACTCCCGTGTTCACGGCTACGGCCAAGCTCAGGCTCTCTCTGCATCTGGCGTGGCCCACTCCCATGTCCACGGCCACGGCCAAGCTGTCTCTGTCTGCATCCTCCCGCTGACCCAGAGGGGAGATGGTCGGGTGCCTTGGGACTTGCTTTCTCCTGCCTTTGAAGCTCGTATCTGTAACCCCCTGCAGCATTAGTGGAGCCAGGGTAAGCCTGGGTCCCTCCCCCTGTGTCGCGGCTCCACCTCGAGGTCTCCGGAGGCTCGGCGGCCAGTCTCCCGGGAGCTAAACCAAGGCTGCAGCCCTCACTCGGGCCTCTCTGGATCCGGATCAGCTTTCGTCCCCTTCCTCAGTCTTTGGTAATAAACTGTACCCGGTGCTGGGGAAACAGGCGAGAGTCACGGTCCACGGCCTTAAATGAAGACCTCACAGCTGACAAACCACGGCAGAGCGCTCAGATGGTCTAACGTAGGAACGTGTACAAGGCCCAGGCTTCACGGACCCACGCTGGGGTGAGGCCTGGGGGATGGGGAGCACCGATTATTTCTTGGATGGTCAGGGAAGGCTTCAAAAAGGGGGCAAGTCACCCTCGAGTCGAGAGAGATCGGCAGGAGGTCCTCAGGCAGGCACGGAGCCAGCGACGCCACGGCAGGTCCAAAGGCAGAAAGGGTGAAGCGGTGAGGCCCTCCGCGGAGCTGGAGCCCGGGGTGCGGGTGGACAAGCGGCAGGAATCATGCCGCCAAGTAGGCAGAGACTAAACCATGCAGGGCCTTGAATGCTAGGCTCAGAGGTTGCATTTGATCCCCAAAGCGGTAGGATTGATTTTAGTCACGACGGTCACGACAGCTGGGTGTCCTCGCTCCAGAGCAGAGCTGTGCTCCAGAGGGGCTCTGACAAACCCACCCATTCTGGAGAATAACTGACTCCCGAGCTCGCAGGCGAATCCAGGTTACCTGCAGCGTGAGTCTGGACCTGGGGGGAAGCGGGCCGGGCACCCCCGTGGGTCTGATGGCCCTGGTCTTAGAAAGAATCATTAGTACATTCCTTAGAGACGGAAGTTGATGGTGTCCCCTTCCCTCTGTTCACCACTTGGGGGCTGGTTTCACCGTCAGACTGTGTCCCTGGGATCTGGCGGGGACCGGGCTGGGGACACAGCACCCCCTGGAGGCAGGACTGTGTGTGTGCCCGGCAGGGCTGGGGCTGCTCCCTTCCCAGGAGCCCGGCCAGCTTGGGGGTGGGGGCGTGGTGGATTGTTTGTCCGCTTCTGCCTCTCGCCCCCTCGGAGAACAAAGCTGCCTGGCCGTGGGAGGTGGCGTGGCAGCTGGGGGACAGCCGGACGAGGCGGAGAGAAAGGCTGGCACCGCAGGCACGCAGCTGGAGGCGGCTGTCACAACAGAGTTCCAGCCAGTGGCCAAAATCTCCGTCCGGTGCCGTGAACGCCCAGCCCCGACGCCGGGCTCCGTGTTCCCCGCACAGGGCCCCGCAGAGGCGCTTTCCCCAGACCACGGCACCCGTGAGAATGGACCCGGGTACACGGAAGCGGTTGTTGCAAAAGTCCTGGGGGCGCCTGGCTGGCTCGGTCGGTGGGGCGCGTGACTCTTGATCTCGGGGTTGGGAGTTCGAGCCCCGCGTTGGGTGTGGAATCTACTTAAAAACAACAACAACAACAACAACATAACTAAATAAATAAAAAGAAAAAAAAAAGCGTTCTGGACCGGATCCCAAAGCCCTGGGTTCTGGTTCCAACTCTACCTTTAATCTACTTGGGGCAAATCTCCTGAGCCTGTTTCTAATGACTTCTGTACTTACTTCATAGTGTGAGGGCCAAATTACATATTTTACGGACTGCGATGGGATAACATCATCACAGGCTATTGTTTGGGGAGGATAAGCGAGGCTTCCCTTGGGCCCCAAGAGCTTCCGTGCCTGAAGTCAGGCGGAATCTTTCCTCAGCACAAAGCTAGGACTTTGAGGATGGGTCCCCGAATGTCGCCCTAGGATGTCCGGGGTAGCGATGGCGCGGAAGGGGCAGGCATCCTGTCCCCCGTGAGGGTAGGTGAGAGCCTGCACCTCCTCTGTGGACTCTGCGAAGTGCAAGTCCATCCTGCCCTTGGACACCCCCAGGCACGGAGCGCTGTCTGCCTCCCGAGAAGCTCTTTCACATTTGGCTGTCATGATCGTTACATTGTGCCTTGTCGTCTGGATCTGGAATCTTTTCCTCTGTGGTGTGGATTCATCGGTGCTGGCGGTTCCTCTTGGAGCTCCAAGAGCAGGTCCAAACCCCTGTTCGTGTGATCGCCCTTCAAACCAAGTATTTGCGATCCGGAATTGCTCAGATAATCTTTGGGCCCAAATACGCAACCCAACATTTATCCTTTTTGTTAGACTTAGCCCATTCCTCTGGCTCCTTTTGGGTCCTAATTCTGCCCCAGACCTTGCATTTGCCATCTGTCCCAGCTTTGTGTCACCCTCGTAACTGGCGGCCGTGTGTTCTATAGTTCTGAATAAAATTAATGTTGCAAACAGGGGCGCCTGGGTGGCTCAGTCGGCTAGGCGTCTGACTCTTGGTCTCGGCTCAGGTCACGAACTCGCGGTTTGTGAGTTCGAGCCCCGCATCGGGCTCTCTGCTGACGGTGAGGAGCCTGCTTGGGATTCTCTCTCCCTCTCTGCGCCGCCCTAGGGGCACCTGGGTGGCTCAGTCGGTTAAGCGTCCGACTTGGGCTCAGGTCATGATCTCACGGTTCAAGAGTTCAAGTCCCGCATCGCGCTCTGTGCGGACAGCCCAGAGCCTGGAGCCTGCTTCCGATTCTGTGTCTCCCTCCCTCTCTCTCTCTGCCCCTCCCTCATTCGTGCTCTGTCTCTCTCTCTCTCTCTCTCTCTCTCAAAAATAAATAAAAACATTAAAAAAATAAAAAAAAAGAAACTAAAATAAAAAAGTTATGTTCACTCATCCACAGCTTTCCAGGGCTTCCTCCATCCGCTGATAGTTTCTCAGAGTCTCTCAGGAAGGTTCCACATCTTTTCCAGTTTGAGGATCAAACGAGAAGGCACGCTAATGGGCGAGCTTTAAAATGGTAGAGGTGTGGGGGCTGTGCTTTGTCTTTACTGCTGCTATTGAGTACTGAAGGGGGCTATACCTGGGCTCGAATCGTAATTCTCCAAACCTCAGAATTATAAAGCTTCCCTTTTGCTCCAAAGTAGATAAGGGTATTGGGAAGTGGACAAAAGTCCCAAGTGGACGAGCGCTGGTAAGCAGGCTCCTGGCTGCCTCTGAACATTCCGGGATTCTCATCCATTGGTGACCGCCAATTCAGGGTCCACTTGGGTGGGGGGTTTAAACGGGCCCAAATAATTTAGTTTTCCAGATGTCGGGCCGTGGGGAAGATGGGGTAAGGGAGCAGCGTGAAGAATGATAATGCGATGGCCCAGATATTTTGGAATGGAGAAGGAGATGAGGTTCTCTGTTCTCCAAGAAGGACCCAAATCCCTGGAGATCACCCTCCTTCTTCCCAGAAGGTCTGGTCATCAGATCCAGAGTCCAAGGGTTCAGTGATTGGAATCCTATCTCTGCTGGAAAAGTACAAGCTACTCCTTGGGCAGAGCTACCGGCACCTTGCGTGAAGCGAGCTGTCTCCTATTTCAGAGCCTTGTCCCACTTTCTTCCATCAGGACAAACAACGATCCTGAATTTGAGCTCGTGCGGACGTGACCGCTAATCCACACCAACTCTCCTACCTCACCCAGTCAAGGCCACTCTGCCGCCTCTGACCTGGCATTTCCCTCTGCACCGCCAGGAGGCCTCGGCGTGGTGGTTCCCTCCTCCTTTCCCATCGCTCAGCTCTTTCTGCTCAGGTCCTGCCCGTGCTATTCCCAACGCCACCTGACCCAGACCCAATTCCCCCGGATGATGCAAATAGATGACGGTGATGGCGATGATAAAGTAGTAATAATAATATGCAGTGAAATGGTCCAGGTCCTTAGAAAACATCTCAAAGGGTAGCAGGTTGGGCAGTTTCCGTTGTTTTCTGAGCCAGATGAGTCCCCTGGTTGTCACCAGTGAGTACTGCCCTGGGGCTAGGGGAAAGGCAGGGAAATGAAGGGTTTGTGTGTTTTCGGTGGGGGGGGGGTGGCCTGGAAGGATTTCAACAGGATAGTCTTTCTTGCCCTGCCATTTATGAGGGTGGGGAGGGATCCTATTTCAGAATGAGAGATCTTGACAGAACTGGTTTTGCGGGGAAGAGAGACCAGTAGAACGCTTTCCTCTGGCCCCACCTTCCAGGACCTGTGCTTGTTACAGAGAATCACAAAGATCAGACCTCCCTGCGATTATCTGCTCCCTGAATGTGTCTGGCTCACCAGGCTGGGAGTTCTTGGAGAGCAAGGGTGAGGTCATTTGCATTGTTGGCCTACCAGCGGCCTGCACGGCGCCCGGCGAATAGCGAGTGCTCAGTAAATACGCGCTAACGGTAAGATCGGTGACCCCGAAACGCACGTCACTTCTTCCTTCGCCGTGGGCGGTGGCCAGGAGTTGGCTGGCCTCCTGCAATAACCCCCGCTGTGCCGTCTCGCTCCCTCCAGATGACGTCGGTGGCCAAGGTGTACTACAGTCAGACCACTCAGACGGAGAGCCGGCCCCTCGTGGGCCCAGGGGTCCGACGGCGGAGGGTCCTGACAAAAGACGGCCGCAGCAACGTCAGGATGGAGCACATCGCCGACAAGCGCTTCCTGTACCTCAAGGACCTGTGGACGACCTTCATCGACATGCAGTGGCGCTACAAGCTTCTGCTCTTCTCCGCGACCTTCGCGGGCACCTGGTTCCTCTTCGGCGTCGTGTGGTACCTGGTGGCCGTGGCCCACGGAGACCTGCTGGAGCTGGGCCCCCCGGCCAACCACACCCCCTGCGTGGTGCAGGTGCACACGCTCACCGGGGCCTTCCTCTTCTCCCTCGAGTCCCAGACCACCATCGGCTACGGCTTCCGCTACATCAGCGAGGAGTGCCCGCTGGCCATCGTGCTGCTGATCGCCCAGCTGGTGCTCACCACCATCCTGGAAATCTTCATCACGGGCACCTTCCTGGCCAAGATCGCGCGGCCCAAGAAGCGGGCCGAGACCATCCGTTTCAGCCAGCACGCGGTCGTGGCCGCCCACGACGGGAAGCCCTGCCTCATGATCCGCGTCGCCAACATGCGGAAGAGCCTCCTCATCGGCTGCCAGGTGACGGGCAAACTGCTCCAGACCCACCAGACCAGAGAGGGCGAGAACATCCGGCTCAACCAGGTCAACGTCACTTTCCAGGTGGACACGGCCTCGGACAGCCCCTTCCTCATTCTGCCCCTCACCTTCTACCACGTGGTGGATGAGACCAGCCCCTTGAAAGACCTCCCCCTCCGCAGCGGGGAGGGGGACTTCGAGCTGGTGCTGATCCTAAGCGGGACGGTGGAATCCACCAGCGCCACCTGCCAGGTGCGCACCTCCTACCTGCCCGAGGAGATCCTCTGGGGCTACGAGTTCACGCCCGCCATCTCGCTGTCAGCCAGCGGCAAGTACATAGCCGACTTCAGCCTTTTTGACCAGGTCGTGAAGGTGGCCCCTCCCAGCGGCCTCCGCGACAGCGCCGTGCGCTACGGGGACCCCGAGAAGCTCAAGCTGGAGGAGTCCTTGAGGGAGCAAGCGGAGAAGGAGGGTGGCGCCCTCAGTGTGCGTATCAGCAACGTCTGATGGCCCGCGGCCCCGCCCACCCCGTCTCTCTGGTCTCTCCTCTTTCGGCAGCCCCGGGGGACGGCCGTCACCCAGGCCAGCTGGAGAGCCCCCGGAAGCACCCATTCTCCACTCCCTCCGCTTTAACCTGGCGGCCCGTGGGTGGGCGAGGCCAACTGGAGTCCGAGCTTTCCTTCCATCGGCCCCTTCGGCCCAGCCCACCCCTCCCCAAGATACGCAACTCCCCGACACCAGGATGGGGGAAGGAGAGGGAAGATTAAGGCTGAGGTGGCTCAGGACGCATCGGCCACGCTTGGAGACTCACATCGGGAGGACCGCGCAGTTGGATGGATAGACTCCCCCCCCCCCACCCCCACCTCCCACCGCCACCACCGCCACCGTGAAGTTTGGTGGCCTGGGGCCGGAGCCCCCACCCGCCTCTAATTTCCCACCCAGCTAGTTCCCTAAGGCAAGACTCCGATGGTTGTTTTGGAGTCCGCGCCCTCAGAAATACGGGAATCCGGAATTAATTGATCCTGGGTTCTCTACCAACCCCTGTTGAAAGGAGTCAGGGTTTCTCATAGCGTAATTTCTGCTGGCACATTCTGACTAGAACCTTGGTCACCCCCGTTTTCCTTTCTATCTTCTCCAGTGGACCCTGTCTTAGGGTACCCAGTTTTCTCACAAAGCCGCCTCCGCTCTCAGAGAATAGAGGTTGACGTGCGCCCATCCCGGAATCTGAACCCTTCGGTGTGGAGTGACGAATGCAGAGCCCTCGTCCAAAGCCCTGACCCTATCCTCCAGACAGCCCTGGGGGGGGATCTGTCTCCTGTGACCCGTGGATGGGATGGCCCTTGCCGGTATGTTCCCAACCCCCACGGAAAGGTCTGGAAATGGTGTTCCAGGTACTTACAGGGCACAGATTCCCAAGGAAAGCGACATTAACCCTACCATGCAGGACGAGTACATTCTCAGACCTCCAGACTGCTGTGTGGAGCCTCTGGGAATTGGGGGTGCTTTATGAGGGTTTGGGCTGGGGCAGAACTCTGGCTGGCGGACACCATTCTCCCTGTCACCCTTCTGAGGTGTCAGCTGTTTCACTAGGCAGTGCTGGGAGGGAGGGAGACTATACTTCCTGACCCAACCACCGGGGTCTCCCTGAGCCATTCCCGAGACTTGGGCAAAGTGGGCACGGGTCCCATCTCCACTCCCCTCTGCCGTGAAGAGGAAGAAGTTAAAGGGTACGCTTTAGATCAACCTCAGGCCAGTCCTTGTTCCCTGGTGGGGACTGTGGGAGGGGCCAAGAAGGGCGTTTGGGCACCAGAACGTTCTCTAAAGCCCCAAGCCCCAAGAGTGCCTCCCGGTCTCATGTAGGTGCCAAGGAACTGCCCCCGTGCCCCCACGGGGGCTTGGCAGAGAGTCCTTGTGCGAATGCAGTGGCAGTTTAAGGTGGACTCAGCCAACCGTTACGAGCTCCAACACTCGCACAGGCCGTGGACACGCGTCTGCGTGCCGAGCTTCAGAGAAACGCACGGTTCTGAGGCTGGACCTGTGGTCACGGCTCACGCGACTGCACCAGGCCCCCTTCTATGCAGCTCTCCTTGAACTCAACTCCATTTTGAAACTGAAGACCCTTCGTTCTTCCCTGACCGTAAACCCCACCAACGCTCCCTAGCTCTCAAGAAAACGAGGACCAGAAAAACTTGAAAATCTGATACAGAGAACAGAAGGCAAAGAGCCAGTTTCTGGGCTCTCGACTTTATTCAACGTTAGACTTACCTGATTTCTTTCTGTGTGTAAGGGCCCAAAATACTGGAGTGTGTGCGTGTGTGCGCGTGTGTGTGTGCGTGTACCTTCTCCATCAGCAAGCCATCCTGTGCTAGTTTCTTCTGTGCATGGCTGTGTCCCTCCTGAGGGAAATCCTCTCTCCCGAGTGCCCCGCTGTCTATTCTAGGCCCCCAGACTCAGATTCTTGCATAACAAAATAAGGACATTTTCTGCCTTAACCTTTTTGATTCTCCTCCCAGACCCCAGACTTTGCTCTAAGCTGCACTTTAAATCATACTGTCCTTTTAACACAACCTGGCTTCCTCTGCCATAAGCCTCCCTGGAGGACAACGCTTCCCCCCCCCACCCTAACCGGCTCTTTGTATCACCCCCTCTTCCTCGGAGCTGAAATCCTTTCTCCGGCTGTCGGACAAGCTTTATAAGCAGCCACGTCTGGTGAGCAGTGGGTCCCCTGACCACAGCAACCATGGACTTGGGATGTCAGGAGAGCACTGGGCACCCATGTTAACCGGGAGATTCCAGACGGGCAAACAAGCGACAGGGAGGGTACTCAGGGTGTGACGAAGACAGAGGGTGGTGCTGAGGGACCTGGTGAAATCACGAAGCCGGAGTCTCCCTTGGACTAGCGGACGAGTCGTAGGCGGAGGCTTGGGAAGTAGCACATGGTACAAATGGAAGGTTTACCTAAGGAGAAAGCGACAGAGATAATATATATATGTAGACAGATGTATGTATATAGATGTTTATAGGACCAAATATACTGAATGTACAGAAAGGAGATCTTAGCATGGGGGCAGTTCTGTTGCTCTGGTTCGGGGGGAGGGCTCCCCAGATTTCCAGACTTCTGCCCAGTGATCCTGCTCTCCATGCGGAGACAGCTGATGAGGCTTTCAGGTTTGAGGACGGGAGAGGGAGGCGTGGAAGCCGCTCTTCAGATGCCCATGAGGCTGCTGACAACCCCTGCGTGCTGAGGCCCGGGAGGAGGGGGACAGGAGGACACGGGGGGAGGATGCTTGGGCCACGGGCATCTAGAGTCCACTTAACGCTGCGCGCTCCGCCCCAGCAGTGTCCTGTCACTGTAGCACTTTTTTTTTTTGGTTTTAAAATAAAAAGCACCTTCTGTTTCCTGGTCTTGAAGTCCGCTGTTTTTCCTTCTTCTACAGGGGTGGGGGGGGGGACTGCAGTCCCAGCCCCGTGGCGCGCGGGCGGGGTGGGGGGGCTGTCACACCAGAAGCTGACCCCTCGGGGGGGGTGGGAGGCATGGATGGGGATGTCCCCACCCTAGACTCCAAACGCCGGGACTGCACAGGTGTTGGGCTGCGGACGAGCCCCGAGACAGAGCCCCAGCCCTCGCCCTGGCTGCATCCGGCCCCGACACTGTCTATGCCGGGAGTCCTACTACCGGCACCGGGCATCGGGGAGGGCGGGGTGAAAAGGGGGAATGGGGCCACCCGCCCCACGGGAGGCTTCTGAAATCCTGACTCTGTGCTTCACCTCGTTAGCCACGGCCCACCCCTGCCAGCTAAGAAGACCTTGCAAAGATTTCCCTGTGAGGCCCCAGCAGGGAAGGGCAGGCAGTTCTCACACCGCTGCAAGTCGGGGACGCTGCCCCCTCCCCTCGGCTGCTACCGGGTCCTCCCCGCGCCGGTTAACCTAGTGTCTCTGTAAGAAAACCCACCGCCTGGGCTGTAGCGTCTGCACGGCCCGTGGGCTTCGGATCGGCCGGTTCTGCCGAAGCACACGTGTCCAGGGACGGCTTTTCCGTTCCCCGCGTTCAGACGAAACCAGCTCTTTTTACCTGGTTAAAAAAGACGTGAGCTTCTTCGGTTTATTTTATTTTAGTCTGTTCACAACATGCTGCTAAACAAAATGGGACGAATCTCTGCTCTAAGTGGAAGCCAATCCTAGTACGGGGCCGAACTCACAGGCCTGAGGGAAGGGAGGGTGGAGTGAGGCGGGGACAGAAGAAGGGAGCATGTGGCCAGGCCCCTCCCCTTTCCCACTGCCCTCCCTCCTTCTGGGATCTCCCTTCATCAACCTCATCAACCTCGGGGGCCTTTAGTTTAGCAAATCCCTTTCACACTCGACTTTGGTTTTTTTTTAAAGACCCAGAAATGTGGATATTGGCTCAGCTCAATCTGGGAAAGCCCAGGTGCTTTGGGTCCCGGGCACTGTGCCCTTCCAGCCGGTGATTCACGAGCCCGATTTCCCTTCCATGCTACCGTGTGCGCGCACTCCTTACACATCCTCGAGGCTCTCCAAGCCCGTTCATTTAACTGTGGGGCATCTTGTCCCGACATTCAGAGAAATGGGTTTCTCTTCTACGCTTACCCAGCACTCACCCGAAAAAGATCTGGTTGTCGGTCCCCGGTCCCGAACCCTCTCTGACAAGTAACACATCCTGGAGTCACTGACTCCTGTTCCCTAGAAATGGAAGGACAGAGGGAGGAGGAGGGAGAATACGGGTCTCGTATCATCATCAACAGATGTTTTACCCATGACATTTTCCGCAACACTAGTTTAGGGACGAGCCAGTCGTAAGACACGGGAGACAGAGGATGTAGGAAACATCCAGTCCCTCAAACTTTGAAGAAACTTGCAAACTTGTGTGGAAAACAAGACAGAGCCACAAGTCACGGGCACCGAGGCCAATGGCAGGTGGCATCCGCTAAGGACCAGGTATGCCATTTACAACACGTGCTAGAGAGTGAGACCTCGGGGGACAACAATAGTTCACAGGGACAAGCACCAGGCAAGGGAGGATAACAATCTACAAGGTCTGGCTAGAACACATTTGATGGAACGTTCAAGAAACATCAGCAAATGCTGAGTTCCTCTCATGTGGATGGTAAGAGTACCGTTCGAGGAACAGGGATAGAAGACATGACACCTGCCATGAGGGATGGACGGCCTCACTGGGCTTTGCTCTGCTCTCCTGCGCAACTCCCTCCTGTCCGCCAACCCCAAGCCTTGCTAACTCTTACGACGCCCTTCTCAGACCAAAACGCTTGTTAAAACCTATGGCTTGGGGCGCCCGGGTGGCTCAGTCGGTTGAGCGTCCGACTTCGGCTCAGGTCATGATCTCGCGGTGTGTGAGTTCGAGGCCCGCGTCGGGCTCTGTGCGGACAGCTCGGGGCCTGCAGCCTGCTTCGGATTCTGTGTCTCCCTCTCTCTCTCCGCCCCTCCCTTGCTCATGCTCTGTCTCTCCTGTCTCAGAAACAAATAAACATTAAAAAAAAAAAAAAAAAAAAAAGCTATGGCTTCGCCACATACCCCCCTTTCATAGCACTTATCAGGGTGGCAACTTCACTTGTGAATGATCTCACTGATGTCGGTCTTGCTCACCAGACTTTAAGTGCCATGTGAACGGGACTCATGTCGGGGTTTGGTCACGGGCACGGCTGGCACTTAGCCCAGGACCTGCATGTATGCTACTCAAGAAGGGAAGAGGGAGGGAAGGAACTTGCCTGGAGTTCACACCGCTAGTATACAGTGGAGCTCATACGTCTGTTAAACACCCACGGAAGACTTAGGTAGCAGATTTCCTAAGGCATGACGCAATTAACTGATTAAAAACAAAAAATAGAACAGACACTAAACTCTACTGTTCTGCAACGAGAGATCATTCCCACTAGTTAAGGTCTAGGGAGAGTTGACATAGGAGTAGAGGTTGGAATCCGGCATCCGGCTTACCAACAGTAGGTAAGGAAGTGAAAAGAAATTCGGCCCTTTGTAGATGGTACAGCATGAGCAAAAGCATGGCAGGAAGAAAGCACAAGGCTTAAGTAAGGGATGGGTAATAAAGCCGCAACAGAGGGCTTTATAGGTGAATAGATGGCAAAGGTAGGGTAATGGAGGGACTGAATGGCACGTTAAATGGCCCATTATTTTTTTTCTGTAGGCAGTTGGGAGCCATTGAAAATGTTTGAGGAAGGAAAGGATCTAATTAAAGGGCTGTTTACGGCTATCAGCCTAGCAGCAGGATTGAGAGACAGGAGACACTAAACCAGTTAAAAGACCTACAAAAGCTTGGGGGGAGGGGCGGGGGGGGGGAGGTAAGCACCACAGACCCTCGTGTAGTGTAGGTGGTCAGGACGTATGATTAAATGGAGTTGTTGGAGGTCTGGACTAAGGTACAGGATGCTGAGCCTGAAAAGAATTAGGAATCGATCAAAAAGAAATGACAAAACGGGAAATATAAGCAAGATCCATGCAAAAGAGTGACTGAATCGGTCAGTATTCCAGCAGAAACCAGATGGTGCACTCCAAGGGCTAATATGGAGAGGACTCGGTGAAGGGATTTTTACAAAGGTGTGGGCAGGGCTAATAAACCAACAAGGGCTGGTGAGGCACCCAGGGACTCCTGACAGCAGGAAGCCTTTAGCAGTCTTAAACCTGCCCGGAAGGTTACTGGAACCTGGTGAGAGTTGGAGGCAAAGGGAGGGGGCTGGAGTAGCTCCAGTGGAAGTCAGGGTCTCAGGCAGCCGAACTCAGCCACTGCCAAAGATCTGCTAGTCCCCGCCACTGGCCTATTCTGATGGGGAGCCAGAGGGCAGGGGAGGCCGCGTGACGCTGCCCAGAACAGGGCAGAAAAGATGGAGAGTAGATCTGGAAAGGTAATGAGAGCAAGAGATCAATGAGAGGAGGCAGAGAGGGAGATCAGAGTTCACCAGCAACATTTTATTTGCAGGTTAGCCACACGGTAGTTAGAAATGATCTGAGCCAGGGGAGCCTGGGTGGCTCAGTCGGTTCAGCGTCCGACTTTGGCTCAGGTCATGATCTCACGGCTCGGGAGTTGGAGCCCCACATCGGGCTCTGTGCTGACAGTGCAGAGCCTGGAGCCTGCTTCGGATTCTGTGTCCCTCTCTGGCTCTGCCCCTCCCTGCTCAATCTCTCTCTCTCTCAAGAATCAATAAACATTAAAAAAAGAAAAAATTAAAAAAAAAAAAAAAAAGATCTGAGCCAGATAGAATTGCTTTTGCTTTCCAGCTCTGCCTTTAGGTCATGATGTGACTTAGGAAAAAAATTACTTGACCTTCGTTGAGTCCTGCTTTCTTCATTTGGGAAGGCAGGGTATCCACCTTGCGTGGTAAGTGTCGAGCACGATGCCTGACACACTGCAAACAAGGCCTCAACAGAGCCGGCTGTTTGAAGTCATCATCACCGCCATCACCAGCAGGACGATGCGCTGTCACTACAGACGCAGCCACGGTACCAAAACGACGGTTAAAAGGAACTATCCACATAAGGCACGTCGTTACACCGAGGCACACAAAAGGAGAAAAAGGTATCGGGATATAAATATGGAGTGTCCACGATTAATACGGTTCATCCAAAGGATAAATGTAAATTGCATGATGGATGAACAGGGCAAGGGAGAGCAGTCCTGGGAGCTGCACGCTGAGGCTGAATGGACTCACCTACTCTGTAAAACCTGTAAGTCAATATCTGCCCGACATTTCTAATGCGCCTAACATGGCAGTCAGTTATGAGTGACTGAAAAGAAACTAAGGATAAGGTATCATCCCTAACCTCAGAAACCCAACAATCTCATTGAAAGCTTACGAATAGAACCTGAAATACATGAGGACATCCTGTGGTTCTGCAGACCAAGTGCAGTGAGTGTCCAAGAAGGGAAAGAGCTAACGGGCTGGAGTCCTTGGTGAGAAATTCAGGGGAGCATGGTCGGGGGAGGGGGGGGTGGCCGGGGAGGAAGGGGACGGAAGCTGAGACAGGTGAAGGACATCAGAGAGAGAAAAGCGCTGGGAGTAGGGAGTCCTCCGAGGATGCCACCCTAGAGGGACTCTGGTCAGAGGACGATCCAGATTGCCCTGCAGGTGCCGGACCTGCTGTTCTGCTGCACCTGTGACGTTGGGGCAAAGAGGAAATGGCTGTTTCCACGCTCAGTGCTCACAACGGTGAGCACTAAGCACGGTCTGTAGCCCCACGTGCCCCACAGCTGCCGCGGAGGCAGTTTTTATGTGCACGTGGCAGGAGACCTGCCTTTGGGCTTCTAGCTGGGAACGCCGAGCAAGGCACTAACCGCTTTGGTTTTCAGGTTCTTTGTCTATAAAAGGAGACTTGTCATGAGGGTTACAGGAGATGTGCATAGAGAAGAGCATGTGACCGGCCTCTGGCACAACGGGGACTGACCAGGAAGAGGGTCTCCCTCGTGGAAGTGCTCATTCTGTAGGTCTGTCTGGGGTAGGGCTTTCTGGAAGTCTGGGCAAGTGTGTTGTGTACCCCCGGCTGCTATGAGTGGCCTGGGTCCTGCCGTTGCTCCCTGCGGGGGCTTCCAGGCCCTGTGCCCACACACCCTGCTCTAAGGACACTTGAGACAAACAGAGAACTCTTAGCTGAACAGGAGGCAGGCTGGGAAGGAGAGAGACAGCAGAGGGCCACACCTGGCTTTGTCCTGCCAGGGAGACATGATGGGGCGACCGGCAGCCAGCAGTGGGCTAACTATAACCCTATAAGCAGCCCTCTAAACCAGGGCACTGGAGAGTGGAGAGGGGTTGTTTTTGGTAACCCCACTGCGGGTAGCGGGTGTGACCACGGCTAAAAAAAATAAAAATTTTAGATTAAAAAAAAAAAAAAAAAAAAAGAGGAACGTCCAAAATCAATTCAACTTGTACAGAATGCCTACTACCAGCCTGCTAATGTGTTAGGCGCTGAGGCACAGAAAAAGAACAAGATAGTCTCTGTTCTCAAAGAACTCAAGGCGGCCCGACGGAAAACGAGGGAAGCGAGAGGAACAAAAAATCGGGTATCACAAGGCAGTGCGACAAATGCTGTAACAGAGACTGGTCATTCCGTAAGAGAGGGCCGGAGCACCGGGATGGCAGGCACCGGCCAGGGCTTAGGTAGCAGGCAGGGTCTCGTGCGGGAACGACCTAGAGCTTAGAGGCCCCTGCACCCCAATCCGTCCACCCTCGGCGGAAAGGAGGCAACTACATCACACTGCGGATGAAACCATAATCTGAGAGCCAGGACGTGCTTTTTAAGGCCGGAAGGGTCGAATTGCTGGCTGGGGACGGGAAGGCCACCTTGACACAAGGAAGGGCCAACTCCGCAGCGGCGAGACCCGGGGACACCTTCCCCGCTCCCTCCCACCCAGGGCTGCCGGACAAAACAGCAGCCGTCCAGTTCGGTTCCAGTCCGGGCACACGAGGCATAGTTTCAACATATAGGCGCTTCCCGAGTACTCACGGGGCACGCACGCTGGGCCCGGCCCACACGCCCCGGTTCCCGGCGGGCTGGCGGAGGGACGCCCAACAAGCGATCGCGGGTCATCTTCCCTTCATCCGCGGGTCTCCGGCCCGGGGGACGCGGCCCGAAGTTCGTCCCGTCCCAGGCTCCGTCTCCGCTGACCGGAGATGCGGCGGGGGAACAGGCGGCACGCGCAGAGCTAAGCCGCCGCGACTCCGGGACCACGCCGGCCGCCCTCCGGGAGCCAGGGCACCACGCCTCCCTCAAGGACCGGAAGTCCCGCCCCCGCCGAGCGAAGGCGCGGCAGCGACACAGCCAATCCAGAGGAAGGCACGCTCGGCCGGGCCACTGAGAGCGCGGCGCGGCGCCTCCGACCGGAAGCGGGGCGGGGGCGGGGCCTCCTGCCGGAAGCGACCGCCCGGCCGAGGTTTCGGTTGGCGGCCGGCGGTGGGAGATGCGCCCGCGAGCGAAGGGCGGGCGTTCGAAGGCAGCTCGGCGCTGGGGCTGAGCGGCTGAGGCGCCGCGCGGTCATGGCCCCCACCAAGCCCTGGGGAGAGTGGTTCCTGGGCCTGCGGGTGCCGCCCGCCGGCGTCTTCGGGGTGGCCTTCCTCGCCCGGGTGGCCCTGGTTTTCTACGGCGTCTTCCAGGACCGGACGCTGCTCGTGCGGTACACGGACGTCGACTACCGGGTGTTCACGGACGCCGCGCGCTTCGTCACCGAGGGGCGCTCCCCGTACCTGCGGGCCACGTACCGCTACACCCCGCTGCTGGGCTGGCTGCTCACGCCCAACGTGTACCTGTGCGAGCTCTTCGGGAAGTTTCTGTTTATCAGCTGCGACCTGCTCACCGCCTTCCTCCTCTACCGCCTGCTGCTCTTCCAGGGGCTGGGCCGGCGCCGGGCTTGCGGCTACTGTGTCTTCTGGCTCCTTAACCCGCTGCCCATGGCGGTGTCCAGCCGCGGCAACGCCGACTCGATGGTCGCGGCGCTGGTGCTGGCGACGCTGTACCTGCTCGCGAGGAGGCAGGTGGCGTGCGCCGCGGTGTCGTACGGCCTCGCCGTGCACATGAAGATGTACCCGGTGACCTACATCCTGCCCATCGCCCTGCACTTGCTCCCGGAGCGCGGCGACCCCGGCCGGCCCCGCTGCCCCTTCCAGGCCCGCCTGTACGAATTCCTCAAGAGGCTGTGCAGTCGGGCCGTGCTGCTCTTCGTCGCCGTCGCCGGGCTCACGTTTTCCGCCCTGAGCTTCGGCTTCTACCAGAAATACGGCTGGGAGTTTCTGGAGCACACCTACCTGTACCACCTGACGAGGCGGGACATCCGGCACAACTTCTCGCCCTACTTCTACATGCTGTACTTGACCGCGGAGAGCCCGTGGAGCTTCTCCCTGGGCCTCGCCGCCTTCCTGCCGCAGTTCCTCCTGCTGTCGGCCGTGTCGTTCGCCTACTACAGGGACCTCGTCTTCTGCTGTTTCCTGCACACGGCCATCTTCGTGACTTTTAACAAAGTCTGCACCTCCCAGTACTTTCTTTGGTACCTCTGCCTGCTGCCCCTGGTGATGCCGCTGGTGAGGATACGGTGGAAACGCGCCGTGGTTCTCCTGATGCTGTGGTTCATCGGGCAGGCCCTCTGGCTGGCTCCTGCGTACCTCCTGGAGTTTCAGGGAAAGAACACCTTTCTGTTTATCTGGTTAGCGGGTTTGTTCTTCCTTCTTATCAACTGTTCCATCCTAATTCAAATTATTTCCCATTACAAGCAGGAACCCCTGGCAGAGAGAATCAAATATGACTAATTCGGGCTCCCGTTCTTCTGCCACTTCTAGTACATTCGGATGGTGCCGAACGGGCCAGAAGAGAGCTTTGGAGACATTTTTGAACATCCTGTGCACGCTGGTGAAAGTTCAGTTGGGAGCATGAATCCCGGCCCCGAGGGAGATTAAAACGAATGGTTGCCTTGTATATAAAGGGGACTCAATAATTGAGGTCCACCTCTAGGAAATCTTAGGCCTCATTCATCGGGAGCACGATGAGAAGGAAAGGTTACTTGTTTCAACACCGAAAGGCTGATGAAACTATCAGATGCCAAAAGGTTTTGGAAGAAAAATAGAGGAATGTAGTCAGTCCCGGGGTCTAACCCAGTGTTCATACCAGCTACACTATGCTGCAGAGTCTAAAGCTGTCTTTTCTTTTCAACCCCCCACTTTTTCTTTTGAAAGCTTTCCCAAAAGCTGTGAAAACTCGCGGAATGTTCCTAAAGTACAGCTTTTAGATGTAAAGTGGTAAATATTAACTCTTGTGCTTAGGTTGGGAAAGTTCATTCTGTATTAAAAGTGGGGGCTTAGAAAAGAGCCCAAAGAATTTAAACTGTAATCATGTTTCACATATCTGTTTCATTACTTAGTTTTTCAGCACTTAGTCTCATGGTATTACACTACCATTTGGTTTTATGCAGAAAGGATTAAATTAAAATTCAGCCATCTTTAAACTGAAGTCATTACATTATTTTAAAATAGCATCTTGCTTTTGATGTTTGAAGTCCACAAACTATTAAGGACATTTTAGTGTTCTTTTATACCCCTTTGTTTTTAATTTTCTGATTGCTTTTTTTTCTAGTTTTCTTTTTTTTTTTTTAAATGTTTATTTCTGAGAGACAGACAGACAGAATGCTAGCAGCGGAGGGGCAGAGAGAGAGGGAGACACAGAATCCGAAGCAGGCTCCAGGCTCTGAGCTGTCAGCACAGAGCCCTACTTGGGGCTCGAACCCATGAACCGTGAGATCATGACCTGAGCCGAAGTTGGACACTTAGCCTGACTGAGCCCCCCGGCCGCCCCTAATTTTCTGATTGCTTAAAAATATTTTTCGTCTGGAATTTAAGTGAATCTTGTGTCATCTGTGTTGCGAAAATGCAAAGTAGTAGATTTTAAGTGATAAAAAAATTACATTGTTAGTAAAGTGTTTTCCAGCTTAAAAATACCCCTCTGAAGAAAATTCTATGATGGAAATGGAGACCTGTGTGGGAGGCTCTGGAAAGCATTAAGAAGCATCATTAGTCTTCAGACCAGGAAATTGAGGGAGAGACTGTGGACCTGAGGCTTTGCTGGGCAGATCCATTTCCCTTATTACTATCATATTTCTAGGAAAAAATGTTTTCTGAGTTTCAAACAAGCAACCTAAAATTTTTTTTAGTCCCCATCTAGGTTGGGGACTCCCTAAGAAGCTAAAATGTAGGAGTTTGCTTTTGTGGTTTTAAAAGATGAGTAATTAAGTGACATTGTTCTTTCATAGTACAACACACACACACACAGAAGCACAACTTTAGAGAAGTAGTATATTTCATATCAGTTCCGGCCAAAAAGAGACTTTGAGAGTAATGTCTGCGGGCTGGTCATAAACAAGAATGCTGTTACTGGGAGCACTTCTTTGATGGATGTGTTTTGGGACCTGCCATTAGAAGGAGGGAAAGAATGGGTGGTTTTGCATGGGTTGTTGTTCAGTGAAAATAGCAGAGACCATTAATTGTTGGAGATGGTGACCGTTCTTAGAGCATCTAGTCTCATATCCCATGTTAGGTCTTACCTTGAGTACTCTTCGTATGTGATTGTTCATTAGTTGCCTTCCAGCCATGACTTTTTTATCCTTTTTTTTTTTTTCATTCTTTTGTAATAATAATTAAATTTTTTTTTGGTAGAGAGGCACCTGGGTGGTTCAGTCGGTTGAGCTTCTGACTTCGGCTCAGGTCATGATCTCACAGTTTGTGGGTTTGAGCCCCGCATCAGGCTCTGTGCTGACTGCTTGCTCAGAGCCTGGAGCCTGCTTCGGATTCTGTGTCTCCTTCTCTCTCTGCCCCTCCCCTGCTCACGCTTTGTCTCAGTCTGTTTCTCAAAAATAAAAATAAATGTAAAAAAAAAACCAATTTTTTTTTGGTAGAACTGGTGGGAAAGGGGTGGGAAACATGGAATTCCAGTATCCCAATATAATTGTCTTTTTGGTATTCCAGACTATTTTTTAGATTGTCATAAGTATATTCACTTATTAATTTCCCAATTTGTTTACTTTAATATTCTGTTTTTGTCGCGGCTTACTCTGTACTTACATTGAAGTTGCTGAGTAACACTCCCATCGCACGGATGTTCACATCATAAATAGGTCAGTCTTCCACTGTGAAACCTCGACAGTTGCCTCTAATCTAAGACTTTAAACGTTTTCCATGTCTTAGATCATTCCCTTAACATTCTCAGAGTGTCTGATATTCTTAGAAGTCGGTGGAGTTCTGCTGGGATCTTTGGACAGAGCTTCAAGTGCAGAACCTGCCCTGGGGGGACATTCTCTCCCGAAGAACTGTGGGCATTTCTCAAAAGATGTAGAGGCTGTTTTGCAGCTCGTAGGCTGCAAACCATTTATAAATTCATGAAGTGATTTTATTTTGTCTCTTGAGGGTTTTCATTTTTTTCATTTTTCTTCCTGGTTTTATACAATCTCTTGTCTTCTTTTCACTTGCAGTCTTTTTGGTGTCTTTAGTAGTCCTTTAAGAACACCTTAAAATCGTATAGGACTTTGCCTTATTTCCTACACAGTTCTTTTTGTTCTAATGATCAATGTACCTTAAGATCAATGTACCCATTTATAGATAAGCGCTAATTATTAGCCTATGAGGCACCGTACTTAAGAGAATCTGTTCTAAACCCAGCAGACCACATGGCTTATTTTCTTCAGTAGTCGCCTTACTGTCTTCAAAATGTCCTTAAATATCTCTAGATAAATTTCCTGGATTAGGTACATTGGAAAGGCTCACATTCTCCCGGCCCCCACACAAGACTCTTAAAACTGTAGATTTTAGTTACCGACTTCTCACCATTTGGCTGAATGACTCTGTGGCATAACATTGTGTCAAAAGTTGGATAAAACTTGGCTTGCAGTTAGTTTTCTGCACCACCACCTGGCCTCAACCATCTGTACAGTGGGTGGAAAAGGGAAAAGATGGAAAATTTCACATGGGACAGTCTCTAAATGCAACCTCGTGTTTTTGTTTGTTCCCCAGTGCTTTCTTATGAACACTTTAAACACGGCCCATAAACCTAGCATCAAAGTTCAACAATTAGTGTTTTGCTGTATTTGCTTTATTTACACGTACTATTTTTAAATTATTACTATTATTGTTTTTAAATTAATGCTCATTTTTGAGAGAGAGCGGGGGAGTGGCAGAGAGGGAGACAGAGGGTCCGAAGTGGGCTCTGTGCCGACAGCAGAGAGCTGGATGTAGGGCTTGAACTTAACCGTGAGATCACGACCTGAGCCGAAGTCAAATGCTTAGCCGACTGAGCCACCCAGGCGCCCCTTATTTTTATTTTTATTTTTTAGAGGAAGAAGGAGAGAGAGTGCAAGCGGGAAAAAGGGGCAGAGAGAGAGAACCTTAAGCAGGCTCTATGCTCAGTGTAGAGCCTGACGTGGGGCTCAGTCCCACAACCGTGGGATCGTGACCTGAGCTGAAAAAGTCAGACCCTCAATAACTGAGCCAGCCAGGCACCCTATATATATTATTTTTATTATTTATTTGTATATATAATTTTTTCTGAACCATATGAGGTTGCAGACATCAGTGAACTTCACCGGTAAATTCGTTAGACATCTCCTAGAAATAGTCTTTTCTTACAAAACTGTAATATTGTTATATCATTTAACAGCCTGTCCGTTTTCTAGTTTCTCGAATTATTTTGTGTTTAATCTTAAAGAATAGACCTTGGATTCTCCGGAAGAGCGTGCTAGAGAACCTGTAATTAAGCATTTTGGATCTTTTCCTGGTCTTTACAATTAAGTGAGAAGTAAAGGAATTTACCTCCCATCGAAGTCGAACAAATAATTCTTTGGTGAGCGTCTTTCTGTCTCCCTCCTAGGAAGACCCAGGGTGGGCATCATCCCTAAGAAGTTTTTCAGATAAAAGATTATACGTGTTTAGATTCCTCGTATCCACCCCTCCCCCACGACAACCGATGAACTGATTTTACAACGTGGTGATGGTTAAGTTGTGGCTTTTCATGATTCACCGATTCAGGATCCCTCTTCTGCCGTACGTGGCTTCGGTTCATTTTCACGGCAACACTTTGGTGTTGGAGTTGGAGCTGGCATTCGTACTCCCGTTTTACAGATGAGAAAAGAGGCTCAAAGATTAGATGACTCACTAAGTGTCCGGGCTAGAATCTGACGAGAGTTTTGCCTGACTGCCCTACTCCTTCCATTCTGTTATGTTTTGGATTTTCCCCGGAGCGTGCAGGCCCGGTAAATGGAGATTGCCGCAAAATAAACAGGACTCGGCACTAACCGTCACAAACGTCGGCCAGTGTGTCCTTCCTAAACTTGCAGTATCTGCTCGAGGGCTAGTTCTCACTTGTGCGGAGGTTCCCGCTGGCCCCAAACTTCTTTTTAATCATCCCAGACATGTCATAATCCCCTCCCACATCCAAATCCTCTCACCAGATTTTATTTTCTTTGCGACGGCTGACTTGATAATGCCCTTTCTCTCCCTGGCCTGGGCTAAAGCTGATTTGCAGAACCGCGCGTTAGCCCCGCTGTGGTAGATCAAGCTATGGAAATTACGTGACCGTAATTTCCAAAAGGTAACTGATCATTATTAGATTCCTCTCTCTCTACCGTGTGTGTCGATTCATGCATTTATAACTCATGACCAAGACTTGAGAGTTTGGCATATGAGGACACAGGTTCAGATAGCTGAGGTTCAAGTTCCAGTGTATGACCTTGGGCGAGGTCCTTTTACCTACGCGGACTAGTTTTCTGTCTGTGAAGTGAGGACGATACCATAATCCTCAGGATCGTCTGCAAGGATTAAATGAGCTACTATCCCGGTGTTGGCACAGAGCTAGCCATTCCGCATCGCCTCCCCAGCTTTAACATCTGTTTACAAGCATTTAAAGAAGGAGCTAATGTGGAGTCTAGATGTAAGCCTTCCTCCCCTCCCCCGGCCCCTCACCCCACCATCCCGGTCTAATGGATATAGGAAAATAACCTGGACTTATACCAAATAATTGTTTAAACTGCCCGTTACTATGACTTCATTCCTTCTAACGTTGAGCTGGTTCTTTGAAAAGGCAGTGGTTATATGTGAAAATGTACGTGCAGAATTTTCAGAGGCCTGGTTCTGTCTTGACAGTTGACTAAGCAGTGGAGGTTCGGCTCATGCCCCTCGGTTGGCACTTATGACCCCATCGTGTGGAGGTGTCACTCACGGGGCCGGCGCTCTGTCGTGGGAGCGTGTCTTCTGCCTGGGTCGAAGCATCAGAATGGCATAAGCACTTTTTCCGCGCTGACCCGGGAGAACCATTCATTTAGTAAAAACAAGCGTTTGTATTCTTTATCCTAAACAAAACCCAGACTGACGGAATATTCCTAGCTGCTCAGACACATTGCCAATGGTTTTGTCTGCCACAGGAAGCGAAATGACACAGTGACTATGTAAAGATCATTTGGAGCATGACTGTTTGAAGCTCGGTTCATTTCTCAAAGGAAGTTTTTCACCTTTGCTCCCTATTTTTTCACAATTATTTATAGATCCAGGCCCGTGCCGAGTCCTATAATAGACGAGTAAGACTAGGTCCATGCGCCTGGAGAGTTAACGGTAAAGTCAGAAACATACCCTGTTGATAAAATGCTGTGTGAGACCCCGCTAAGTTCCACAGCAGTCCTGTGATTTGTGCCACGGGGAAGTGGAGGGCGTCACTGCTCTTTTACGGGGAAGAACACTGACGCTCAGAAACCGTGACTTTCCAAGGCCAAATAGCTTGTTACTGGCGAGGACAGGTCTGGTCTGATTCTGCTGTGTTTCATTTTGCAAGTCCTTCTTGATTCCACGTGATGACAGGTGACGACAGCGAAAAACTTCCTTACGCGCCCCACGCCCTTCGTTGAGCAAACGACCCGGCACGAGGCGCGGAGCGTCCCCTGTGTGCCAGCCGCCGTCCTGGGTGTTGGGGAGGCCGCTCTACGTGAGGCACTCTCTCCACGGGGCTTGTGTTTTCACGGGAGGCCATGGAGTAAACACGATTGTGGGGATTACCGGAAGGAAAAGAAAGGTGGGCTAAGAAGAGGGGAGCCGCGGCAGGGAGGAGGGGAGGTGGTGCTCCTGTAGACGGGGCGCTGAGGGACGGCATCTTTTTGTTGTTGTTTTTCTTTCTATAAAGTATTCATTTTAAGTTTATTTATTTTGAGAGAGAGCACAGGAGGGGCAGAGAGAGAGGGAAAGAGAATCCCAAGCAGGCTCCACACTGCCAGCACGGAGCCCAATGCGGGGCTCGAACTCACAGACCGTGAGACCATGACCTGAGCCCAAACCCGGAGTCGGTCGCTCAACCGACCGAGCCCCCCGGGCGCCCCCAGGGAAGGCATCTTGGGGGCGGCTTCCGAGCAGAGGCCTGAAGGAAGTGAGGAAGAGACGTTGTTGACGCAGGTGTCCGGGAGAGAGCGAACAGCAGGGCAAAGGCCCTGAGGTACGGGCGAGCCTGGCGTGTTGAAGGAGGCGCAAGAAGGGGAGTGCGACCGAGTGGAGCCCGCCAGGAACAGCCAGGATCTCACTTGCGGTCGTCAGCAGCCCACCGTGAAGGCGAGTTGACAAGCACCTTTAACGTCGGCGTTTTAACGTCGGCGTTTCCGCTGGCCTGTAATCCAAGGCCTTAAACTCAGCCTACGGTTTCCTGACTTTTGAGCACAGGCTTATTTGTAAAGGAGAGGATGATATACGATGTATACAACGTAGGTTTGAGCAGTGGTATGAAGTTCTTTCGCGCGTTGTTTCGAGACACGAGGATTTTGTTTCAAATCCCGTTTTCACGGGTGAGAACCCTGACTCAGAACGTAGGCGCTTTGCCCAAGGTCAGCGTTAGCATGAGACAGCAGCACAGCCCGGATCCCCTGGGGCCAAAGTCACCCCCTTCTCGGGGCTGCCCGCGTCCTTTAGATGCGGTGAGATGGCCAACGGGACCTTAGAAGGCAGGACATTCAGGAACAAGCGGCCCGGTAGGTCATTCATTCATTCAGGCCGTCAGTCAACACGTGTGTTAGCCACTCTGTGCCAGGCCCTCAGCCAGACTGGGGGTACAAGGGCGACACGTGTCCTGGCTTCCAGAGACTCACCGTGTCTTACAGAGGATACAGCTGGGAAGGTGCTGACGCCCCCACGTGACGCTGGCTGGAGCACAGCGCCCGTAGAGTCGTCGGGAGCGCTTCGCTGGCCCATCCGTCGGACGAGGCTGGCGCAGAGCTTGGTTCATACGAGTGTTCGTTAAACAAGGAGGCCAGTTGTAGTGTCTCTAATACCCTGTCTAAGCAAACCCCAAGCTATGCCGGTCAGTGCCTCAAGGTTAGGAACTCAAAGCTTACGAACGACCGATCACAAACAGCCATGTAGGCTTTCCCAAATAACGCAACAGCTTTTTAAAAATGTTTTTTTAAGATTTATTTTTAGGGAGAAAGAGCATGAGCGGGGGAGGGGCAGAGGGCCAGGGAGACAGAGGATCCAAAGCGGGCTCCACGCTGCCAGCATCGAGCCTAATGCAGGGCTCGAGCTCAGGGACCCGAGTGAGATCATGACCTGAGCCGAAGTCGGAAGCTCAACCAACTGAGCCACCCAGGGACCCCTCCAAGTAATGCAACAGCTTAAGCTATAGCCAACCAAATACTGTCCTTGCTTTGTTACCGCCTCTTGTCTGTGAACGCCTCTCCCCAGGCTCCTGTTGGCAGAACGTGCCTCAGCCAGTTTCACGCTGCCCGCTTGGAATTACTTTTTACTCAAAATCTTTTTTTTTTTAATGTTTATTTATTTTGGGGGTGGGGGGAGAGAGAGACAGAGTGCAAGCAGGGGAGGGGCAGAGAGAGGGGGAGACACAGAATCCGAAGCAGGCTCCTGGTTCTGAGCCGTCGGCACAGAGCCCGACGCGGGGCTCGAACCCACGGACTGTGAGATCGTGACCCGAGCCCAAGTCCATCGGTTACCTGACGGAGCCACCCAGGGCGCCCCTTACTCAAACTCTTAGAACGTTTGACATGACTTGGTTTATGTTTTAACACGAGGCACTGAGATATTTGTTGGCTTATCTGCTTTCCTCCAATACTGGGCAAACTCTGGGAGCTTCGTCTGAAACTTGCCTGCGTAAAATCACTCGGTGGCTCATTACCCCCTGGATAATCCTTAGTGCCCTACGCCTTTTATGCTCTGGCCCTTGCCTGCACGGCTAGCATCACCTTCTACCTCCCCGCGCCCCACAGCCGTGCCTTTGCAGCTGTTGATACTCTGGCCAATTCACTCTTCTCCCTTGTCTCTCTCACGGCCGCCCCTTTCCGGATGAGCTTCTTCGTGAGACGTTCTCTGATGCGGTTCTCGTGCACACAGCGCGGGGCGCACCGTCCCCGTGCCTCTCCATGTGCGGGTCTCTGGCGTGTGGCCTGTGAGCTCCCTAGGAACAGCGATGCTTCTCCATTGCTTTCGTTTTCCAGGGTCTTCCCAAAACCGGGCGGAGCCCGACAGGGGGCACCTGTCACTGGGCTGCTGAGCGGGCCACGCCCAGCCCTAGGAGGGTCGAATCGAGTCGGGCCCCATTCCATCAAGGGGGAGCCAGGAGAGTGGGCTTTTTTGCCCAGCGCCTGTGGCGCCAGGCGCGGAATAGGAAAGGAGCAGTTTCTGGGGGCCTGTCATTTCCAAATGCCCTCAGGATCCAGCTAGATTCCTAAGCTAGAAGCTTACACTGCCCTCCCCCCGCCATTCCTCCTCCTTCACTCACTACCCACCTCCTCATCTAATCCCTCGATGACTCTTGCCGGTTCCACATTCTAATGTCCCCGGGGCCTCCTGGCACCTCGCCATTGTGGTTGCGGAGTCCGCAGCTCGTCTGGAATCAACAGCTCCTGACTGGTCTAGCTCCCAGCTCTCCCAGCCTTCATTTTATTTCTCCTCCCTTCCCTTTTCTTTCTTTCCTTTTCTTTTTTCATTTAAACAAAATTTTTTTTTTAACCTTTATTGATTTTTGAGACAGAGAGAGAGAGAGCATGAACAGGGGAGGTTCAGAGAGAGACGGAGACAAAGAATCTGAAACAGGCTCCAGGCTTTGAGCTGTCAGCACAGGCTTGAACTCACGGACCGTGAGATCATGACCTGAGCCGAAGTCGGACGCTCAACCGACTGAGCCACCCAGGAGCCCCTCTTTTTTCATTTTTTAAATGTTTATTTTTGAGAGAGAGAGAGAGAGCACGCACGCAGGGGAGGGGCAGAGAGAGAGAGAGAGAGGGAGACACAGAATCCGAAGCAGGCTGCACCCTGTCAGCAAAGAGCCCAATGTGAGGCTCGAACTCACAAACTGTGAGATCATGACCTGAGCCGAAGCGGGATGCTTAACTGACGGGGCCACCCGGGCGCCCCAGCCCTGCTGTTTCTAAGCCTGTGTGCTTCTCCCGTTCTTGTCCCCGAGTGGGTTAGCTCCTGGAAGACCAGAACTGTGTCGTGTTTATATCCTTCGCTCACAGCCTATGTACTCAGTAAATATTTGTTAAGTAAATGAGGCTGGAGTTGGGAGGGAGCAAATATTTGTTGAGAACCTATTGTGAACCTATATGCTTCTCCCTTCGTTTCACTCCCCAAAACAACTTTTCGAGATAAATGTTACTGCAGACAAGCCTCAAATAAACAGTGGGTGTTTTCAAGGTCACGGGCTTGTAAGGGATGGAGTGAGAGTCGGAACGTAAATCTGTCCGGGGGAAACGTTCCTCTCTGGGTGGTTCTCAGCCAGGGGCAATTTTGTCCCCGACTCTGGGTACGTTTTCAGTTGTCATAAGCGGGAGGCGTTACCGGCATCTAGTGGGCAGAGGTCAGGGGTGCTGCTAAGGAACCCACAAACTCAGGATGGCCCCCTTGGCAAAGGTGCATGTGGCCCCAAGTATCAGCGGCGCCCAGCGCCCAGGAGAACCCTGCCCCAGACCCTGTTGACTCTACTGAAAAGCAAATACGCAACCAAAATGGAAGCTGCCGCCAGGAAGCGAAGCCTTAGGGGCTGGTGGGCAATCCTGAGCCGGGCACTGGTTGGGAATGAGGGCTCCTCTCTGTCCAGTCCTGACCCGCCTCTGCGTCTATGCTGCTTTCTCTACGGCATCCCCGCGTCTTTCTTCTTTCCACCTTCTCTCTTTTCTTTTCCTCGGCGCACTCTACCTTAGCTGGGAGAAGGCACCCAGGACACCCCCAGCGCTTTCACACCTCTTTCCTAATGAGAAGGTAGAGTCGGTATATGAGAAGCCGCAGGTTTCAGATTGACAGTAACCCCGGAATCCGGGAACAAGGCCAAAAATGTCAGCTTCTGAAATTGACAACAAAAAGTGGACGCGATTAATCACTGTGATAATCTTCCCAGGAAAGAACCCACGAGGACAACCTTGCTAGGGCTGCTGCTGATAAGGCCTGGCAGTTTCCTAATCTCCTCCAGGGTCCAGGGATGCCTCCCCACGAAGGGAAGCATTTAAAACCCACTTGTGTGAGATCAACTGTAATCTAGGAAACTTGAAAATGTTTGTCCCGGGGAAGAGCTCTGATGGGGAAGCTTTTAATGACTCATAAGTGTAACTGCCTGTAATTGTTACGGATGCGTGTGTGTGTGTGTGTGTGTGTGTGTGTGTGCAGGCAGGCATGCGCGTGTGTTTTCTCAGCATAATAAACCCCAGGGGGGAGGAACCAGCTTTACTTTATTATTACAGGGGTGCGGGTGAGCCATTGACAGCGGTGGGAATTAATGGTGGTGTGTGTGCACAGGGGCAGAGGGAGGGCACAAAAATACTATTCTTAGTGAAGTGATTCTTTTTTTTTTTTTAACTTTTTAAAATGTTTATTTATTCTTGAGAGGGAGAGAGAGACAGAGTGTGAGGCAGGGGAGAGGTAGAGAGAGAGGGAGACGCAGAATCCGAAGCAGGCTCCAGGCTCTGAGCTATCAGCACAGAGCCCGATGTGGGGCTCGAACTCATGAACTGTGAGATCATGACCTGAGCTGAAGCCAGGCACCTAACTGACTGAGCCACCCTGGTGCCCCTCGATCCCACAGAGCCCTTAGTAACCGAGAGTCACTGGAAAGAGAAGGGTCCCGTGAGGCTGAGTTCCAGGAAGCAGACGAGGCAGTTAAGATGGGGTCCTTCGATTGTTTTCCTCAAAGATGATTTCAGTTGTAAGTCACAGAACCCAACTTTAGCTAGAGGACTTATTCCAAAAAGTACTGGGAAGTTCATAAACTCCAAGGAAAAAAGCTGAATGGGGACGCCTGGTGCCAGAAATTGGACAGCTCGGGGACTTCCACAGCAGGTGACTGGCTCCGGGGACCCCCAGTTTCTGGATCTTTATGTCCGGGTTTTAGATTTCCAAGAGAGAAGGTACGTGTGGGGACGGGTCCCAGAGAAGAGGAGACCGTGGGTCAAGGAACCACCTCAGCTGTTGCTGGCCGCAGTCGTGACCATCGTGGCTTGGAGGCGGTGTCCTCTCTTGAAAATACTGGAAGGCCGGTCTCCAGGGCTGCTGACTGCTGGTTACACGGTGGGTGCCCTCAATGCATATTCCTAATTCCTCACTGTTTTAAAATTCCAATTCCCACTGAATGGGGTGGAAGTGAGGTGGGAGGGCTTTCAGGAAAAGGAAACAGAAAAGTGCAGCGGCCCTCAGGTAGGATGAACTTGGAATCCCAGAATAATTTGCAAGGAAATGGGGAGCAGAGGAGGGGCCTCCGTAGATCCTGTGGACCAATGGTGAGAAGTTCAGGGCTTTCCCAAGTGCAACAGGAAGCCATTGGAAAGATCTCAGCACATATAAGTTACATTGAAAAAGATCCCTCTGCCAACCCAGTGGACAGCAGGTTCTAGAAAGACCCACCCGGGGGTTATTGCGGTCATGAGGATGAGAGGCGACGAATGCAGTCAGGATTGCAGTGCCCGGGACCGTGAACAGAGGGTGGCTTCGGCACATAGTTTTGTGTTCTGGAGACAGAACCGACAGGGCTCACTGAAGCATTTGGGGTCGGGCGGAGGAAAAGGGAAATCCCCGACGAAGGCTGGCTTTTGGCCGGGGCAGCCAGGGGGATGTGACCCCTTCCCCGAGCCGGGAAGACTGAGGGAAGGAGTAGGAAAGGGGGGAGGACAGGGTGTTGAGTGGACACGTCAAGTTTGAGACGTCAGAAGTCTCGGTGGGAGAGTCACAGGACAGCCACGAAATTCCAGATGTCCCTCGCGACACGGGGTGGGTGCCTGCCCCGTGGGAGAGTCTAGGTGGACGGTGGCGGGCAAAGGGGACAGGAAGCGGTCAGCCGGGTCAGAGAAACGCCTCTTTGTTTTTAGAGCGTGGGCTCTTAATTTGTAGCTTCTGGACGTCCCTCTCAGTTTATTTTGGGCACTGGCATTTTATTTATGAATACACTCTCGGATTCATCTGTGGCACGTCATACCCTTCGCAGCCCCACACTTTTCCGTGCCCAAGTCACTGGCAAAATCTCTCCGGCCTCTCGGTGTGTTTGAAGGGCTGGCAGGATCTGACTGTTAACTGGGCCTGGAAGGAAGGCCGAGTCTGTCAATAAATCTCTCTCTGGGCCTATAAATATTTGTATAAGGTCCATTAACTGTATTAAGTTGCTGTGGATGAAACCAGGCACTTACAGGCAATTCTAATAAACCACATGCAGAAAACCCACTTTGTGGATTATCTGCAATAAAATTTTAGTTTTTCAGAGTGTGGAATGAAAGCCTGCCTAAGCCGTCTTCTGGCAGTTTGCATGTTTCTGGAGTGGTTGTCTTGACCGCTGTTCAGCACACGACTCTACGTTAAAAGCAGTCTGAGTGGGGGCGCCTGGGTGGCTCAGTCGGTTGAGCGTCTGACTTCGGCTCAGGTCATGATCTCGCGGTTTGTGAGTTCGAGCCCCCGCGTCGGGCTCTGTGCTGACAGCCTAGAGCCTGGAACCTGCTTCGGATTCTGTGTCTCCCTCTCTCTCTGCCCTTCCCCTGCTCGTGCTCGGTCTCTCTCTGTCTCAAAAATAAATAAAAATATTAAAAAAAATAAAAGCAGTCTAAGTAAAGCTGAAGTAGGAAGGGAAGCCTGCCGGGGCGCCTGGGTGGCTCAGTCGGTTAAGTGTCTGACTCTTGGTTTCGGCTCGGGTCACGATCTCACGGTTCGTGAGTTCAAGCCCCGCCTTGGGCTCCGGTCTGGCAGCCTGGAGCCTGCCTGGGATTCTCCCTCTCCCTTTCTTCCTCTGCCCCTCCCCGGCTCTCTCTGTCTCTCAAAATAAACTTTAAAAAAAAAAAAAAAAAGGAAGGTAAGCCTGCTGATTATATACGGCACATATATTTATATACACACACAGCAAGCTAAACCGTATGAACTATGTCTAATACAACTAAGTTGCATAATAATCAATGAGTCTACCTGAGAACCCCAACTTCCTCCATCTTTTAATAAAAAATCAAGTTTTCCTCTTTTTGAAATCAAAATGGTGTGTCCGTTATGGACAAACACGACGTTAACAAGGAAATTCGGAACACAATAATCGTCAAGTGCACAATCCGGAGGTAACCACTTGGGGAGCTTCCTTTCTGATCTCTCTTTAGGCCGTGTAGTTTGGAGTTGCTGTAACATACAATTAAAAATAAACTTAACTTTATTTGTTTTAATTTAAAATAAACCTGATTAGGGGCACCTGGGTGGCTCAGTCGGTTAAGCTTCCGACTTCGGCTCAGGTCGCGATCTCATGGTCTGTGAGTTCGAGCCCCGCGTCGGGCTCTGTGCTGACAGCTCAGAGCCTGGAGCCTGCTTCGGATTCTGTGTCTCCCTCTCTCTCTCTGCTCCTCCCCCATTCATGCTCTGTCTCTCTCTGTCTCAAAAATAAATAAACATTAAAAAAAAAGCATTTTAAAAAAATAAACCTGATTAAAAATAAACTTTAAGGGGCTCCTGGGTGGCTCAGTCGGTTAAGCATCTGACTTCGGCTCAGGTCATGATCTCATGGTTTGTGGTTCGAGCCCTCCATCGGGCTCTCTGCGGTCAGCACAGAACGCGCTTCAGATCCCCTGTCTCCCTCTCTCTCTGCCCCTCCTCTGCTTGCACTCTCTCTCTCTCTCTCTGCCTCTCTCCAAATAAATAAATAAACTTAAAATAAATAAATAAATAAAAAAAACCCTTAGCAATGTATCATATTTTTCAGGGAGCCTGGCTGGCTGGGTCAGTGGATGGTGCTGCCCTTGATCTCATGGTTATGGGCTCAAGCCCTATGTTGGGTGGAGAGATTACTTAAAAAAACAAAATCTTTAATTTTTTTTTTTTTACATTTATTTACTTTTGAGAGACAGACAGCACAATGCAGCGGAGAGGCAGAGAGAGAAGGAGACACAGAATCCTAAGCAGGCTCCAGGCTCCGAGCTGTCAGCACAGAGCCCGATGCGGGGCTCGAACCCACGAACTGTGAGATCATGACCTGAGCTGAAGTTGGACGCTTGACCGACTGAGCCACCCAGGCTCCTCCCAAAAATAAAATTTTTAAAGTTTATTTTTTTGTTTTTGAGAGAGAGAGAGAGAGAGAGAGAGCACATGTGCGTGTGCAAGCAGGGGAGGGGCAGAGAGGGAGAGGCAGAGAATCCCAAGCAGGCTCTGCACTGCCAGTGGGGAGCCTGACAGCCAAGTTCCAAGTCATGAACCGTGAGATCATGACTCTAGCTGAAATCAGGAGTCGGACCCCCAACCACTCAGACGCCCCACCCTCAAAATAAAATCTTTAAAAATAAATAAATAAAGATAATATTTTTCAAGACTTCTTGGGACTTCAAACCACGGCCAAGAATCGCACAGTGTGGACGGACTAATTTAACTCTTTTTCACTCAGTGTTGGCATTGTTCCGTCTTTGGTTTTGTGCTCTGCTCTGATATCAGCAATGGCATTTTACAACTAAGTCTTTGTATGCATTCTGATTTCCTTAGATTAAACTTCCAGAAATAGACCTGCCGAGTGGGAGTTTTTGACGCATATTGCCAAATCGTTCTGCATGTTGTTTGTGTATACTTCCATCGGTCATAAATGCCTTTTCAACCTGGACCCAAAGACATTTAAAAAAAAAAATCTTGGTCCGATCAATAGGGGAAAATGGCACCATGTCATTGGTTTAATTTGTGTTTCTTTAACTGCTAGTGAGACCGAATGTCTACCTCGTACTCATTGGCCGTGGGCGTTTCTTATCTTGTGACTGGATTTTCCACATCCTGTGCTTGATATATTCTGGATATGCTTGATATTGATTTGGATGATCTGGCTCTCTCTTTAAGGGATATTGGTCTTATGTGTTTTAAATATTTTTCCTACTTTGCCACTGACCTTTTATTTTTTGACCTGAAACGGTTAAAAAGTGTCTATAATCAAGGTCAGTCTTTTCCTTTTATGATTTCTGTCTTTGTTGTATTTTTTTGTTTGTTTTTTGTTTTTTGGGTTTTTTTCCTTTTGGTTATTTTTAGAAAGGCTTACCCACCCTAGGATCATAGAAATATTTAGCTATTTATATTTTCTTATTTAAAAATTTGTTTTAATGTTTTTTATTTATTTTTCAGAGAGAGAGAGAGTGACAGAGCGAGAGAGCAGGAGAGGGGCAGAAAGAGAGGGAGACACAGAATCCGAAGCAGGCTCTGGGCTCCAAGCTGTCAGCACAGAGCCCGACGCGGAGCTCGAACCCACGAACTGTGAGATCATGACCTGAGCCAAAGTTGGACACTTGACCGACTGAGCCACCCAGGTGTCCCTTAGCTATATATTTTTCCCCTGTGCTTGTTTACTTTCATTTTTTTACATTGAAATCTTTATCCTGTGGATGTTATTTGGTGTCACATAAGGAGAAGTTTAATTCGATTTATTTCGAACGGTTAGTTATTCAAAAATTAGTTAAGTTTTGTCCTGTCTTACATTTGCTCCCATTATATTTTCAGATGAATCGTACAGGAAAGTGCTGATCAAAAGTTGCCCACTGGAGGCCCACGGTCACGTCTAACCTATGGTTAGTTATCTGCATATAAAAACGAGGAAATTTGTTACAAAACACTGGTTTCACAAATTCTCTTGAACAATCAGAATAGCAAGTCTGAGCTCACTTTCCCTCTTGAACAAAACGTGCAGCCGTCGCCTGCGGTATTCACAAAGGTCCCACCGAGTGAAGGCCACTCCGTTCGTTTTGTTGTCTGCCTGAAGGCATCTGAGGTTGTGATCACCACTGTCAAATCCTGTATATTTATTTTGCAACCGAACATATCACAGAAACTCTCTATTTAGTGCTGATTATGTTTTAGTTAATTTTCTTGATTTTTTTCTTTAATTAAGTAGGCTTCATGCCTAGCAGGGAACCTAATGCAGGACTTGAACTCACAACCCTGAGATCAAGACCCGAGCTGAGATCAAGAGTCAGACGCTCAACTGACTGAACCACCCAGGCGCCCATAATTTTCTAGATTTTTAAAGTAATTACGTCATGCTAAAAATTATAATTTTGCCTTCTCTCTTCCATTATGTATATTTCCTAATTGTCTTTTTCTTACCTTATCATACTTGCTTAAAACTTCTTAATAATTTTGAATAATGATCATGATAGCAGACATCTTTATATTATACTAGATTTGAATAGGAATGCCCCTAATGTTTGACTTTTGATTTTTTTTTTTTTTTTTTTTAGTGTTTATTTATTATTGAGAGACAGAGAGAGAGACAGAGCATGAGCATGGGAGGGGCAGAGAGAGAGGGAGACACAGAATCTGAAGCAGGCTCCAGGCTCTGAGCCATCATCAGCACAGAGCCCAACGCAGGGCTTGAACTCACGAATCACGTGATCATGTCCTGAGCTGAGGTTGGATGCTTAACCGACTGAGCCACCCAGGCACCCCATGAAGTGAACATTTTTTCATTCTGTCAAGGAGGTATACTTTCGTGGGTCCTTGATGTTTTGATTTCTTGTTACTACCAGTAAAATATGTTGAATTTGACCAAATGAATTGTCAGCATTTACTGATATTATCCTGAGACTTTTCTCTGAATTTAATACATTATCATAAGAGATCTGCTAATGTCGAACCATGCATGTATTTTTATTATAAATGCTAACGATACCTGACTGTATCTGATGAGCTCTAATGATATACTTCTTAGGCTGATTGCCTAAAAAAAAAAAAACAATTAGGAATTTTGCATCTATCTTCATGAATGAAGTTTGTCCGTAGTAATTTTTCTCTCTCTTTTTGGTGCTTTGTCAGGTCTTTTCTTGAAATAGACTGCATGTAATATTCCTACCACTGCCCATGCTTAATTCTTTTTTATTACATCAGCTGATATATTCTTTACGTCTGCTAAAAGTTACGTTTTCACTTGTGTATTTTCTTTGTTTTCCACTTGAGATGTCTTTGTTCAGTCTGTTTTACAGTTTTGTTGGGAACATCCTCTATACGCAAAATAGCGTACGACAGGTATCTGTGCGGTGTCACAAGATATCACCAAGACAAACGCCCCTGCGGCGGCCACCGAGCCCATTGCCACCTGCAAGTTCTTTCCACTGGCACCCCTCCACTCCTTCCCCAGCTGAAACCGCTGTCCTGCATTTTGGGTGCCCTCACTTTTGGCCCGTGGTCCTCCCTCTCAGCTGTGGATCCCGAAATAAGACGTTGCCCAGTTTGACTGCGTCTGACCCCTGCACATACGGAATCAGACTGCTGTTCTAGAACATTCCTTTTGCCCAGGATTTTGTGTGTGTGTGTGTGTGTGTGTGTGTGTGTGACTCCTTCTTGCTCAAGAGTGCAGGTGAAGCACACTTACGTTCACTGCCCTATCCTTTTCCATTACACACACTTACTATCTGTCCTGCTGCTGGATGACATTTTTGCGTTTAAGGTTGCTACTTCTCAGCCTAAATAGCCCATCTGTTTGTTTTCTCCTTGGATGGCTGTAGGCCTTTTTTTTCTTTATCTTCGGCATTTCAATCTTTGCTGGACTGTATCCGAATGAGCCTTATTATATTGAATTTGCCTGGCACTTCTCACATTGGCCCCTTTACTTCTGTATCTGGTCATTTTTCTCCAGGTTCTAATCCTAACAGAGGAAGATCTGTGTTTGTCCAGACGGGGGATGACAGATGTTCTGTTAGAGACTATGTGTTCCATCGAAGTGTTTTAGTGTCAGCAAAGGAAACAAGTTTATGTCTTCTTGACTTGAATCATCTTAGAAATGCCATGGTATGTGAGGGTAACAAGGGGGTCCCCAAGTGTAGGCCATCCCTCTTCTGGCCAGGAGGGCTCCTGCGTGGCAACGTCCTCCACAAACGAGAGAGTCTCTGAGGGTCACTCGGGCTGGACCGGGTCACCCTGAGGCACGGAAGTCTTTGTCCCCTTCTGTGCCAGACCTCATTCCATCTGGGACTTGTGAAGGGAGAGTGCTAAGTGCATTGACTCGGATGGTCATGTTGGACCAGGAAACGTTGCCTATCTCACTGACAGTGAGTCTCACACTGACACGTGGACCCTCGGTGCGTTTGTGGGGCCTCTCAGAGCCGGCGTGGAGGACAGGGGTGGACAGGTGGCTTCGTTTCCCAATCCACACCTTGAGAAAGTCGTAGTCTATTCAGCGGGTTACAAGGGAGCCCGCCTGAAGGTAGCCTGGGGTTTGTAGCTGCCCCCACGGCGGGGGGGGGGGGGGTAAGGGTTTGTCCCCAGTGTCGAATTAGACATCTTTCTCCTTAGTTTCCGGACAACACAACAGGAGCCCGACCATTTGCCAAGGACATTGTGGATGCATGGGAAAAACGCATCGGACGGGAGGCCAGAGGTTTCCTTCGCATCGTCCCTGTCCAGAATTTCTGCGACTGCCGTTTTCTCTGGCTGTTAAGCAGAGTCCGTCTCTCTAATTCTGGAGTCCTGAGATATGTCGTCCTCGTTCAGCGTCACCTACGGTTTTGTACCTGGGGTTTGAAGGGTGGAGCCGTCTTGCGATCACATAGATACTTTTATTGCCTTAGGGCCTCACAAATCAGAGATGCCTTCCCTTTGGGAGCCCTCTGGTCACATTGCCCTTTATGGGCCTGAAGCCCCCCGCTAATGCTCATCATGGGGTCACGGCTTTCCCTTTCCTCCTGGGAAACCCATGGGGGTAGCAAGCTGTGACTTTGTTTATTGTCCGTAAGCACAGTGCATTAACATTTATACACACCTTTCCTAGAGGAGATAAATGACACATATTACAAGAAGGGTTGACAATACAGTGATTAGGATGTTCCTTCGGCTGGTCCCAGACGTCGTCCAGCTGAGATCGGGAGTCTCAAGCTTACACTTCCTGCTGCTGCAAAGATGCTTTAAGGGTGAGAACACTTCCCCTTGGGAGCTTTCCCGTGGTGCCCGAGGGGCTTGGCTGGGGTCTGGGTGTCTTGCTCCTCGCCAGGACAGAGGCTGGAAGGGGAGGTGGGGAACGTGGCAAGGGAGCTCTCCGAGCTTCGTCTTCAGGCAGGGTCTGGAGACCTCACAAATTACAGCCGATTCTCAGATGGAGGAAAAAGGGGACAGTAAAATAACTCTTTGATTCGTTTATGCCTGTCAGAGTGTTGAAACTCTCACGTCTTCGACTTGAACACCATACAGGTGGGCCCAACCCGAGAAGGATTAGATAATCCTCCTTTATCTAACCTAAAGGAGGATTAGATTAGATAAATCTAATCTGATCACATTTAGATTTGTGCAGGATGCCAAGAGACGGAGACCGGCCCCAAGGACTTGACTGTCTTTTTAAAGTTGTTTTTTTGTTATCGGAAGCAATGCTAAGCAATATTCAGGCACCGATCATGCCACTTCTGGCCCTGTGCAGAAGGCGGGGTTCTTCAACTGTCCAAATAGTCCCGGAGCCCAGAGCTGGGTGCCAGCTGCCCACAGCAAAGCCTCTGAGAGTAAGCAGTGGACAGTGGGGGGTGCTGTGACCCCCGTTTATACTTCCCCAAGGGCAGAAAGTCTGGATCAGCCGTGTCAGCCAATCATAACTTCCTTAGTTATTTAATGACCCGGTGCCTCAGTTTCCTCTTCTGTAAAACGGGGATAAAAAATAGAAGGTACTTTCTGGGGAAGTTGTGAAGATCTGGGCCAGAACAAGTGCCTAATCAATACTAATTATTCATAATATTCTTATTACCTTATTTGGATCAATAAGAAGTAAATTTCTCCCTGTACTCTGATGGAAATGCTTTAAATATTAAACTTGATTCATTCATTCAGAAATGAAGATGAATAGGAAACTCATCTAATGGGAAATTCAAAGATGTCTCCTACGTGCCTTCCCTTGTAGATATATAGCCTGTCTTGTGGGTTGGGACGCCCAGAGCCTTCTGTGCTTTGCTTAAGAACAGTAGATGATGCTCACGAAGTCTCTTAATCCCGCGTGCTTCCCATGAGAAGGGCGCTGTTCCATAGTGACAACAGTGGATCTCAACGCCGTGAAGGGTCCTTCCCGAGAGACTCCTGAAACACTCATTTCGCAGTGAAGATGCCTGCCAGCAAGACCGACTGTAAAAAGAATTTTCTCTCCCATTGACTTGGATCATAAAATCAGAGATACGATCACATGGAAAAAATATCCCAATTGCTTTGGCAAACATTTTTGTTCGGGAAGGAGTAGATAATGTACCTGTTTCATTCCACGATGAAATTGTAAGTCCTTTAAGAGCAGGGCGCTGGGACTCCTGTTTGTAAAGAGTCAGTACAGGGCCTTGCAATGCAGGGGGGGCACAGTACATGTCGTTGCTGTCGATTGGCCAGGTCTCCGGGGCAAAACCAGAATTTTTGGAAACTTAAAAATATCCGCGGAATTCTTTTGGAAGTCAGAATATTATTTTAGAAATTTGTGTGTAAGGAGACAAAAAGAGGAGTGTCTAGATCAGAGGAAGAGGAGAAGAGAAGGAGAGGAGCCTGTCTTGGCCCTGCCTCTCTGACATGGCCCGGTGGGTACCCTTAGTGCTTCAGGGACACAAGGATAGAGCCTCTGACGCGGGCGCCCCCCACCCCTGTGATTCAAGACGAGGCTCCTGTGGCCAGGACGCCAAGTCTATACAGCTAATGACGGCAAAGACAGGACCATAACTTGGGCTTGTAACTGTTTTGGGACGATTCCAAGATCGCCCCTCTGCTTTCTCTGTACGACAGGAATTTCTCCTATTTGGATTTACACGGGAGCCTAGTGGAATTAGCCTGAACTGGCTGATTTATTTCCCGTGGAAGGAAACTGAATGCAATCCCACAAGCTACCAGTAGATGTCACTATGTGCCACGTTATCGTGCTTGCGGTCTCCCACCTGACTTTCCCTTGAATTTTAAAATTCCCATCCACAAACTCCTGGGAATCCCTGGATTTACTGGGGGGTGAGGCCGGGGGATGGGGCTGGGGGAGGGGGGGAGCCCAAGAGAGCTATGAGAATTTTCATGTGTTTTAATCATGATGAAAAATTTTAAAGAGTTCTCTAACGAGGTATAATGGCAAAACTCTTAGTTTTAATCCATTTTCACAGAAGAAAATGGGTGTTTCTTAAACCGAACTCCTGGGATGAGAAGTAGGGTTCGTGGGGCTCAAGGAAGGCTCCACATTCTTTGTAATCAGCAGAGCTCCCTTCTTTCCTTCACAGGAGAGGGCTTCACACGATTACGGAGTGTGGGACAGAATTGGGTTTGAGTTCTGGCTCTGGGGGTGGCCGTGTGGTCTTGGGGACGGTGCCCTCTCGTAGACTCGGATTCCTCAACTGCAATGACAAAGACAATGACAACATGGTGTTGTGAGGGCGAGGTGAGCCGATATGTGAAAACACAAAGCCGACTGTCATTAAACGAGCTATGATCCTTTCACTCGATCAAAGCATTTTTAGAGCTAAGATCGTTTGAAAACTACCAAGTATTCCAAGCTTTTGTTCCAAAAGTTGTGGGAACTGTCACTGAAGAGGTCAAGTGACGTCTCAACCGCTTGACTTACACGGGTTCTCTGATTTTCCCCATTTCATAACAACGCAATTATTTATGTGAAACAAGACACATAATCTTCTGCTAATCTTCTCCAGGTGTGCCCCTCCCCACTTGGGGAAACTTGACGTGTCACTGTTTGAGTCTGCAACACGGACGAAACAACAACTCCACCCGATGATTTAACAGGCCACACCGTTCAGTTTCTTTTTAAATTTCAATTTTGCCTTTATCCGTTCTGCTTTCAAAAGTAATCCAGAACAAGTGTGTGAGATTTTAGGAAACCGAACTTAAGTGACCATTCCATTGAGGAAAAACATCTCCCCCAGCCTCCCTCCACACTCCACCTAGTGAAAGGGACCCAGGAGAGGACCGTCGCTAAGAGCGGCCTCGTGCCCTCGGGGCGCCAGGCTCCCCAGCAGTCAGCTAACCAGGACTGTCACCTACTCCTAGGACCCTGGTGTGATGGGCAGAGCCTGTTCTCCAAGATGTGGGTGGCGCTGGCATTGCCCCCAGAAAGGGGGGATCCCCCCCGCGTGGATCCTAATCCTACCTACCCGCCCCTGTGTCCCCTCCACAGCCAAGGTCGTCCCAGCCCCAGGCTCGCCGTGAACGGCTTAGGCTTCTGCCTTCCTCACCTCTGCGGCTCCTGTGTCTGGAGCGAGCTGAGCGCCAAGCCTGAAACCCCTGTGGGCAGAGCCTCCCTAACCCACCCGGCCCGGCCAAGTTCCCTGGGGTGGGAGGGGCCGCTGGCCACTGCCCGGTGCCTCTGTGGGTCAGGATCCCCCCAGGGAGCCCCCGGAGTTCTCTCCTGCCCCAGCCCTCTCTCCCTGCCTGGAAGACAGCCCTAGAAGACCCCAAGCCATGAGGACTGAGGTCCACAGACACTGATTCCCAGCCAGTGTCCATGGTGAGCATGGGGCCAGAGGCCTGGTGGTTCCAGATCCTTCTCATACCCCTGTGGCTCCAGGGCACCCAGCAGAGATAGTCCACACAGGGCTATCTCCCTCCAAAGGTCTCTCTCCCAGTTTCCTGGGGCCTCTCCTGACGCCCCAGATTGGAGTCTGGCAGGGATGAGAGGCTATGAGGAGGTCGTGGTTATAAATGGCAGCAACATCAACCAAGTGCCTCTCACACCGTAGTGTGCATTAGATTGGCTGGGGGCGGGGTGGGGGGAGGCGTTTAAATAATGATTTCCAGCTTCCCCCCAAATTCTGACTCAGCAGGGCAAGAAATGTGCCTTTGAGACAATTACCCCAGGACACTCCGACTCAGGGGGTCCTCAGATGCCCGCCCCATGTCAGAGCTGCTCAATGAGACTGGGAAGGCCTTGCTATCTGGGAAGGTGGGTGGGTGGCTCCCAGCCCCGGGGGCGGGGCGGGGGGTGGCATAGGGTCTGGGAAGAACCAGCCTTCCGGGGCAGCCTCTTGGGCTCCCTCCAGCCTCACTGTCTTTCTCAGCCAGGACCAAGAGGGAAGATTCTTGGCTTAATATAGAGAAGGTCAGGCTCGCTAACCAGGATGCAGAAAGTCATTTATATTAAATTATACTAAATTAAGGCACCTCCCGGCTGCCTTGAACTGAGTTCCTTCCCTTCCTTTTGTATGTACCCCTCCTCTTCAAAGCAGTTAAAGCCTCCTGTATTCTTTGGGGCTCTCCAGAGAGATAGGACAGTAGGAAACACACAGATGTATGTGGAGATTTCTTGTAAGAATTGGCTCGTACGATCATGGAGGCCAAGAAGTCCCACAGTCTGCTGTCTGCATGCCAGAGAACCGGGAAGGTGTAATTCAATCTGAGTCTGAAGGTCGAGAGCGTTCGAGGGCCTTATCGACACAGCTGGGCACCCTGTCTGCCCGGTCCTGGGGCCACTGACTTCGGTCTCCAATGAAGGGAGGAAGGTTTTCCATTATCATCATTTATGCATTGAATACTTCCCATGCAGAATGTATTGAATATAAAAATAGCATCTGACCCTGAGTTATTCACAATCTTTTCCGAGACAGGCAAGGCAGGCGGTGAGGCGGATGGGTCAGATTCATGGGCCCTCGGATTAGTTTCAAGTTGGCACACGCCATGCTAATAATGTTCGGGCTGCACCCAGAAGCTGGCCACACTGGCTGCATCGGCGACACGCTGTCCACACACCTGCTCTTTCTTCTCTGTGATGGGAGTCTGGTCTTGGGTCACCCATCGATGCAGACCCCGGAGGCCTCAGCTCTCTCATCCAGAGGCCAGGGCCAACCCCTATGCTTTCCTCCTTGAGGGCGTATGGTAGCGTTGGAGCGTAACTGGCTCCCAGACCTGAGCCTGAGTCCCACTTCCTCTACCTCGATGGTACTCATGTCAATTCAACTGATTCTCAGTATAGTCTCTCCTGCTGATTAACCACATTTTCGTCTCACATTTACTCTCTTCTACGCTCACAATACATTAACCACATCTGCAAGGACCCCATTTCCGAATAAGGATGCATTCTGAAGTTCTGGGTTGACATGAATTTGGGGGGACACCATTCACCCCACTGTCCCCTCCCACCAGAGTATGGACATCATCTACATATTTGATCTCAGCCTGTCTACTGTCTCTCACATGCCTGATCTAGACACATGGCTGATATAAATATTTTTGAAAACTAAACATCAAGATTGAGAGATTTTATCAAATTGTACCTTAAAATTCATGGGCCGTGAATCCGGCCAAACGTCTACAAGTTTGATCGAATGCTGCCGAAAGGCGACCCACAGCATAAATCCAAAAAAAATGGGTGGTATAAATCCTGGACAGTTTCCATCCACATTCGGAACCTGAGGATCCATGTTGCACATCAGTTAATAGTTGCTTTTTTGCTTTTATTCATCTTTGCCTGTCCACATCTTTGAAATGCGTATTTTATACTCTGTAGGTGTTTATAAACTGTTTCTCCTTAAGTGTATTGGTGAGTGCAGGGGAGGGGGTGGGTAAAAGAACTCAGGCGATGTAAAAGGCATTTATATTTGAGAAGTAAAATTCTGTAACAAAAGAATTTTTTGTCGGTACCTTTGATTACCTAAAAATAAAATGTTCGTAAGTATAAACTTAATATATACTCATTGCAAAAGACTTGGGAACCATATCAACATGAGTAGAAAAGAAAATGCTTTGGGTGCCCGGGTGGCTCAGTCGGTTAAGTGACCGACTCTTGGTATCGGCTCAGGTCACCGTCTCGTGGTTCGTGAGTTTGATGCCCGAGTTGGGCTCTGTTCTGACAGCTCAGAGCCTGGAGCCTGCTTGGGATTCTCTCTCCCTCTCTCTGCCCCTCCCCTGCTCGTGCTCCCTCTCTCTCTCTTTCAAAATAAATAAACTTTGATCTCAGCCTGTCTACTGTCTCTCACATGCTTGATCTAGACACATGGCTGATATAAATATTTTTGAAAACTAAACATCAAGATTGAGCTCAAGATTGAAAAGAGAAAGAGAAGAAAATGCTTTCGTAATCTCGACAATCAGAATTAATCATCGTTAACATTTGGGGTACGCTTTGTAGTCTTTTTTTGTAACCAGAAGCACATGTAAATATGAAGCGGAAAGGAAAAGACATCCACGTTTACACACATGCAGGCACAGGATGACGGCTGCTTCTGCCTTTACGAGGACGATAGAATTTATCCCAGGGAAGATTCGTTTTAATGTCGAGACATGCCTCGCGGTCTGTATGCTGTGCGCAGTGGGCTTCTGGAAAGAGGAGGCGAAGCTAAGGAGAGCCATGAGTTACTCCCCACAAGAGCAGGAGGAAACTTTGAGCTGGTGGCTCAAGGGACTGGGGCACCTGAGGGGCCCAGGGGTAGAGGGAAAGGGAATGGAGAAGACGCTCTGCAAGACTGGGAAACGGTAGAATGTATGGAGGTGCACGACCAGTGAGGAAGTCCCTGTTGCTGGGAACGTCCCATGTTAACTGGCTGTTGGTTTCCTGCCCTGCGCCGTGGACTGTACCCTGTGACTCAATGGCCAGTAATAAACGGGTGCTCCTAACGACACCCTTGGGCTGTGCTGCTGGGCTTGAAACGAAGCATGGGCTAGAGTGGAGAGGCGCGAGGGAGCCCAGGAGCCGGGACGGAGGCCGGGAGAGGACGTTACAGAGAATCAGACTATCCTGTGGGTGTAGAATCTTGTGCCCTTTTTTCGCGTGGGAAAAGTCTATCAGCAGCATGCCCTCACGTGGCGGACAGTCTTTCACATCGCCGGGGTGTTCACCCTGATACTCGTCTCACGCTTTCCAACACGAGCATTTTCGGGGGCACCTTTGAAGGGAGGACAAGACTCAAGATGACGTTAAACCGATCAGCACCACTTACGGTCCAGTCACGAGTGTGGCGAAGTAGCATCTACAGTTTCTCTCCCCCAGAGATTGGTGGAGACCCTGTTCCTACACTACCCACGCGACGCTCTAATAAACAGCCCTGTACCCACAGCGTTGCCCACATCTCAAATTATTTCCTTTAGACCCCCAACGGCGGAATTACGAGGGTCCGAAGACCATTTCAGAATGTTTGACTGGCATGGTCCAATGTCTTTCCAACAAGCCACGTGAGTTTTACTTCAACCCCCCAATTATCCTTCCCAAGACTGAGTGATACTATTATTTCATCCCCCTCCCCCCATGTAATAAGACTATTTAAAAAGTCTTTTTTTTTTTATTTTGTTTTTTGGTCACTCCTTGTTGAATGCTATTTTGCCCACCGGCGTTTTACTTCTATGAATTGTCTGTTTCCGTCCGATTAGGGCGATCATATTTTTCTTACTGACTTTTGTGATCTCGTAAAACAAGAATGTACCTCTCCTGGTTAGTACTGCATGCGTTTTGTCCTGATTTGGCCCTTGCCTTTAATTTTAGTTGTGGCATTTTGGGACCGAGAGATGTTTTAAATTTTCCTGCAGTCAAAATTGTTTATCTTTTCCATTATGGATTCTATATTTGGCGTTAGAGTTGAAGAGTTTTCCAAACCCAAGATGGTGTATTTTTGTCTAGCTCTTTCATGGTTTCATTTTTTAACATTTATTTATTTATTTTGAGAAAGAGAGAGAGAGAAAGAGAGAGCAGGGGAGGGGCAGAGAGAGGGAGAGAGAGAGAGAGAGAGAATCCCAAGCAGGCTCCGTGCTGTTAGTGCAGAGCTGGATGCAAAACTACGTCTCATGAACTGTGAGATCCTGACCTGGGCTGAAATCAAGAGTTGGAACCTTAACCGACTGAGCCACCCAGGCACCCCACAAGTGTATGTTGGTCTGTGCTTCGCTGCCGGAGGCATTCCAATATCCCTTCTTCCCTTTATCTTTAGTAACAGAACTTCCTAATTTGGTGGGGCACGTTTCCCCCAAATTGAAACAATGCCCTCCAATCTCCTTTGCTGGGAGGTACGGTCATGTGGCTATGTGAGATATAAGGCAATGTGTGGTATGTAACTTCCAAGACCATCCTCTTCTTTATGTCTTTTCCTCCTTTCTGACAAATGTAATGTCATCCTGATGACAAGAATGCTGGCAGCCATCTTGGACCATGAGTAGAAGTTACTTGTTGAACGTTATTGCCGAATAGAAGTCTTGGTGCTGACGGAGTTCTTGATGACGTTCTACCAGCTGCAGATTGTTTTATCTTACCTTGTTTAGTCTTTAATAAATAAGAGAAAAATAAACTTTTATAGTGTTTAAGCTATTGTTATTTTTATTGGTCATTGCAGGTGAGCCGAATTCCAACTGATGGGGCATCTTATTAATTTCCATGAGCATCTGCGTATTCATGTAACAAGATTAGACAATTTGATCTTAACACTGTAACACATTTTCGTAGGTGACAATGCAGATACCTCTCTTTCTTCTTTTTCAATATTTTCTTGGTTATTTTCATTTGTTATTCTTCACGGTGGACTTTATGATCACGGTGTAGACTTGCAAACAAAAAAATTCCCTTGGGATTTTTATTGAAATTGCATTAAATTTATGAGTTAATATAAAAGCACTGACATTTTTACAATATTGAATTTTATCATCCAGAAATACAGTATGTCTCTCTTAAACCTTTTTTATATTCCTCAATATAGGTTTATAATCTTTCTTTATATCAGTTCAATATACTTTTTATATTTATTGTTGAGCATCTTTTTTATTGTTTATATTGTAAACAGAATTTATCACCATAAATTATTACACTAAAATATAGTTGATTTTTGCAAATTCATATCGTGTAAGAGAGCAGACAAAAGTAGATTTAAAAAATAACTCTGCCTCCTAGATAAATATCATAACTCATCTTTAGAGTTTATGGATCTGTGTCTTAAGCAACTGCCTTGATGGGCATTTTTGCTTGAGAAAGTCACGGCCTCATATTCGGTTTGGCAAGACTCAAAGAGGCCTGAATGACATTATTTTAAAGTGAGAAGAAGTTGAAGTGTCTGCGAGCCGGCTGAGAGAGGGGGCGAGGGGTCAAGAGCAGGAAGGAGAGAGGACAGTGAGGGATGTCTGGAGAGGGAGGAGGAGGACTGGAGAGAAAGCGGCTGAGATGCTATTGTAGACTGGCACCCAAGGATCGTGGCCAGTGGGGAAGTCCCCATGTTGAAGAATCAAAAATGCATCTTTAAGACAACGACGCCTTCCAGTCAGTGTTGTCACCTACACTGATGTGCCACACAGAAGCTTCTTTATTTTCCCAGTTGCTTTGGTAAGAAGTCTGCTGTATACAACAGGTTTGGACTAACAGTGCTTTCACGGATGAAGGAACGGGGCAGTATCCGGTGTGGAGCTAAGGGATGATGGAAGAATAAAATTGTTGTGGAGGCAAGTTCAGGGCAAAGACTAAGAATCCAGGGAAATCTAGGAGTCGTGGCAAGAGATAACTGGGAGAAACATAAAGTCCCCTGAGAATCTTATTTAACTGGATGCTGGGTTTTCTACATGGGGTGTAGGATCAAGCTGTTTTGTTTGAATTAATGAGAAAGGTAATCCAAGATGCTGAACAGCTTGAAGATGCTCCAGCAGCAGAAATCCAGGTTACGAGTGAACTTCATTACCTTCTTTTGTCATTGGCTTTCATTTCTTTTCTTTTTTTTTTTTTTTTGGCTGATATTGAAAGACTAGTTATATAAACGAACAAAAGTCATATCATATATGACCATGTGACACACAACCTTTGCAGCAGCTGACCGGAGAAGTCAAACCAAAACATCTGTGGCAATCACCTCAGCAAAGTGAGGACTTGCCCAGTGACAGCCAGCTCCCCCATTTCTCCCCCTGATTCCAACTCAGGACCAACCAGAGAAAACCAAATATGCTCCCCAAACCAATCCCATGAGATGCATCCAGTTAGCCTGCCCGCAGCCTCCTCTCCAAACATACTTGATTGAACCCTTCCCTCTGTTCCCACTGTTCCTTGCCTGCCTTTGAGTTTCCACCAAAGCAAGTGAAGGTGGCCGACTCCTCTGCTCTGAGGAAATAGCCCATTTTCATTAGGATGGTCTTCATTTATTTTCAAAATATTCTGGGATTTTACAGATAGCAATTGCGTGAATGGCAGTTACAACTTCCTCGTTTCAGATACCCATACATTTTTATGTCTTTTCCTGTCTTATTGCATAGGGTTGGAACCACCACAGCAGTGTTACCTGATGGGGGCAGTAGCAACCACAGTTTCTTACTCTTTTTTTTTTTTAATTTATTTTTGAGACAGTGTGAGAATGGGGGAGGAGCAGAGACAGGGGGACAGAGGATCTGAAGCAGTCTTTGCACTGACAGCAGCTAGCCCGATGTAGGGCTCAAACTCCTGAACCTCAAGATCATGATCTGAGCCAAAGTCAGATGCTCAACCAACTGAGCCACCCAGGCGCCCCACAGTTTATTACTCTTTAGCGTACTGGGAACATGTCTAAAGTTTTGTCTTTAAATACGACATTGCCTATCGGTTTGAAATGGATAGTCCTTCTCTTATTACATAAGTATGTCTTCATCTGTAGGTTATTTAGGTTTTTCTTTTTTAGTATCAGTAAGCAATGCTTATAGTATCTATTGAGCTAATCTTTTAATTTTTCTCCTTATGGGTAATAACATATTAATAGACATTCTAATTTTGGTCCTTACATTATTCTTACAAAAATAAGCCCACATTATCGCAGTATGTTATTCTCTCAACACCCTGCTGCATTTAATTGGCTAATATTTTATTCAGAATTTTTGTATCTATATGCATAAGTCAGGTTGGTCTGTAATTTTCTCCTTTTGGTGCTATTTTAGTCAGATTTTTGACTTGAAATATATCTCATCAACTATTAATGTTGTAGAGGCTACTTCCTTTTTTCACTAGCATTAACAGCTGGCTGCTGGCTTGAAATACAGATTTTGTTTGTCATGTTCAGGGACTGTGTGGAGACCTACTATATTTGATTAGTTTTTAATGTTTATTTATTTTTGAGAGAGAGAGAGAGAGAGTTGGGGAGGGGTGGAGAGGGGGCCGACAGAGGATCCCATTGGGGCTCTGTGCTGACAGAACCATGAGATCATGACCCAAGCCAAAGTTAGATGCTCAACTGATCAAGCCCCCCCAGGCACCCCTAAACCTACCATATTTGGAAGATGCAGTTCTTTGGCAGTGATTTACAATTTATTCCATGCTTCTTAGTTTTTTCAGATGTACCTTTCTTTGACTCAGCTTTGGCAAGTCACAGCTCCCCATAAATTTACCGTTTTGTTCCAATTTTCAAATAAGCTGGCAAAAAGCTTTACATAGAACTTAAAAAAACAGTTACTCCCTACCTGTGCGGTTATAATCGTTAGTTTTAATCTGTGGCTCTCATCCCTAACTTGGGGTAGTTTGGCTTTCTTTCTTTTGTTTTTTCTCCCTCTATAGGTATAGATTTTTATTTGTGTGTGTTGAGTATTTATCTGGTGTGCAGTTAGGGTTTCCCCAAGACAAGGATTTGCATTCAAGTAGGGTTTTTTTATTGTTGTTGTTTTTGTTTTGTTTTGTTTTTAAGTCAACTGTACGCCCAGTTTGGGGCTTGAACTCACAACCCTGAGATCAGGAGTCACGTGCTCAACCGACTGAGCCAGCCAGGCGCCGCTGAGTTCAAATAGTTTATTTGGTTGGTGCAGGGAAACACCGGAGGGGAGCGGGGAGGTGACCCTGGGGAGGGAAAGGCAGTCCAAAAAGGAGGAGTTGTTGAGTCGGCCACCACTGTTGGGACTGGAACGTGATCCCCGGGGACTCTGGGCGGTAAAAGCAGGTGTCAAAGGCATCCCACCCGAGGGATGGTGGAGTGGGGTCATTCGCGCACAGCTCCGGCAGGTAGTGGTCAAGGGCTACTGTGTGGGGCGGTGGGGTATGCTGGCGGTGGGGGGGAGGGGTCCCGGCGATTATTCCCCCGCACTTACAGCCTGTCTTAGGCACGCGCAGAAAGGCCTGCCACAGTCTCAGAAACAGCTGTCGTGCAAAGGAGTGCAAATGCTGACGCTGAAATTTCTCCAGAAGACACCACAGCCATGATGCCCGGGGTCTATGGGAAGCTGCTGTTAGGCGCCCTCTGGTTCTTAATTGTCAACTCTGCTCTTGGTGTCCCGTTCAGTCCATTTTTTATTAGCTTTATTTCTTCTGTTTTTTAAGCTTTAATTTAATGTTCCTCTTTTAACCTCTTCAATTACATGCTTGTTTCGCATTGGTTTTACTCTCCTGTGTGATCGTAAGAGCCTTCTGGATCGGTTATGAGACATAATTGAGAAACTCCTTGTAAAAGTGCTTAGCCCACCCAGTGCCTGTCACGTAGTAACACTCCACAAATGTTAATTATTATTTTTGTTGAACACTTTGAAGTCGCTTCTAATTACCGATTTGGCTATCTCCACTTGAGGTCGACACACGGTATTTTCATCACCGTTATTGTCCAAAGGTTCTGAAAATTGCCGTTTTGATTTCCTCTTTGATCTGGGAATTATTCTGAAGAGTGTTTTTATGCCAAGTAGTTGGACGTTTTTTGTCTACATATTTTTTCTTTTTTAAAATTAATTTATTTTGAGAGAGAGAGAGAGAGAGCTAGAGAGGACAAGGGGCAGAGAGAGAGGGAGAGAGAGAATCCCAAGCAGGTTCCTCACTGTCAGCACAGAGCCTGATGCGGGGCTCGAACCCACAAAGCCGTGAGATCACGACCTGAGCCGAAGTCAGACGCTTAACAGACTGAGCCACCCAGGCGCCCCAGTTTACATATTTTTCGAATTTCCAGTTTTACTTTATTGTGGTGTAGGACGTAGTCATGTGTAAGTTCTGGGTTTGGAACTTAAAAAGGTGTTGGTGGCTTGATATGTAATCCAGTTTTAAAACTCTTCCACGGGCGTTAAAAAGACAGAGTGGATTCTTTGTTATTCATTCCATATTTGCCAACCGTACCCCGGCACTGACTCTTGCTGGAGGTCCTCTACTTCCCTGCGTGCTTACTTGGTCCGTAGGAACTGACGAAATCCCCATCCTAGTTGTGTTTTGGCCACTTGTCCTGTTGTTCAGAAACTTTAGGTTCATGGCAAACATGTCCTCGTTGCACGTCGTGGTTCTCGGAAATCTCCTTTATGTTACTTCAAGTCTAGGCCTTTAAGTCTCCTTCACTTAATATATCTCATTCCCCCTTTTTCCTGTCGAACATGGAGTCACTTTGTTTCGCATGTGTCTCCTGTGGGCGGCATAGGGTGGGTGAAGTATGAGAATCTTTGTCACTAAAAAGGGCGATATAACATTTAGATGTACCGTCACAACTATTAGGTTTGGCTTTCTGGTGGATGTGCCTGGATCCCTTGGTGTAGTATAGTTAAAAAAAAAAAAAAAAAAAAAAGATACCTGATCGTTGTCCCTGGTTCCCGGCATAGAGTTGCTAAAACCTTTGGGTTCTCTGGAGTCATAGGAGTATCTCTTGTTATTCATAAGGAGCCCCCTCACCCATGAGAGTTTACAGGAATGAGAGGACATTAGAAAGCTTCAGGATGGGAGCTGGCCACTAGAAGCTTGGACCTTCCCGCCCCATCTGCACCCCCAACCTGCAGGGAGGGGGAGGGGCTGGAGATCGAGTCTATCATCGATGGGCAATGACTGACCAACCGTGCCTGCGAAACAAAACGCCCATAGGACCCTTAAATGATGGGATTCGGGGAGCCTCCCAGTTGGCACACACATCCACGTGCTGGGAGAGTGGCACCGCGCGATACAAGGGGACAGGAGCTTCTGCACGCGGGACTCCTCCGGACCTCGCCCTCCGCACCTCTTCATCTGCCGTTCACTTGTGAGCTTTGTGGCAAAAGAGAAGCCGAAGCATATTAACACTTGGAAGAGTTTATTTGAGCAAAAACCTTTGGAAGTGGGAAGGAGCGCTCTGCGGAAGCTGGGGAAAGACACACAGGGAAGGTGCCGAAGCAAGAAAGGAAATTATAGACTGGCCGGAGCTTAAAGCTCACGGGCTCTCTGTGACTGAGCGCCCTTCAGACTTTGATTTCCTAACGTTGAGGCATTTACAGGCTTAGATTTGGGTTTGCTTGACCAGTCTGCCGTCTCAGTCTAACGGCCTCCTTGCTCAGTTAACTTAACAGTAATGAATTGCCATTGCAGATATAGAGTTTCCCTGAGTTCCGGGGGTTTTTCAGCAAACTGTGGGACCTGTTTGGGGGCGGGGTTGTGGGAATCCGGGATTTTGCAGCCAGGCTGGACGGAAGTGTGAGGGAGCCGGGAACCCGAATCTCGAGACCGGCGTCTGAAGCGAGGGCGGTCTAGTGAGACTGAGCCCCGACACCCGTGGGGTCTGGCAGTAGCTCCGTGCACCCACTCTGTGCACTTAGTGTCAGAATCGAAGTGATGGGGCGCCTGGATGGCTCAGTCGGTTAAGCGTCCCACTTCGGCTCAGGTTATGATCTCACGGTTCGTGGGTTCCAGCCCCACGTCGGGCTCTGTGCGGACAGCTCGGAGCCTGGAGCCTGCTTCGGATTCTGTGTCTCCCTCTCTCTCTGCCCACCCCCAACTCGTGCTCTCTCTCTCTCTCTCTCTGAATAATAAATAAACATTTGAAAAATTAAAAAAAAAAAAAAAAGAAGCGAATCGCAGGGCACCCGGCTGGTGTCAGAGAAGCAGAGAATGGGTTGTCGTGAGGACAAAAACCTCGTGCTTGGCAAAGACGGATATTTACTTTTAGTGTGTGTGTTTGCCCCTATTAAGAAACACTTGTTATGTAGACTGGAGACCAGTCCCTGCCCAGCCTTATGGATGGTGGTGCCGCCCGGGGATCAGACCGGCTTCGTGTTGATTCTTTGCTGAGGCTGCTTTTTGTTTATGGCGGCTGCTCATGGCAGGCCTTCCCCCCTGCCCCTCGGGAGGCCTGCTGTGCTTCTGGGGGGGGGGTGCCCCACCCGCGGCCCTCCTGGCCTGTCCCAGCGCCCTGCTCTCCTGCCTTCGCCTGTGCAAGGGCAGGGGGAGTGGCCGAGCTGGGGGAGGAGGGAGGCTCACACTTGCTCGGGGTTGGGGGGGGAGAGGTGACAGCCACTCCGAAGTCTTTCTCCAGGCTTGTCCCCCCTGCCCTCTGTCTCCCGTAGCCTCTCTGAAGTCTCCGACCCGTGCGTTTGGCAGTCTCCTGTGGACATCGGCCGGGGCAGAGTTTGCAGACAGATAGAAGCCGCATTCTCGTGGGAAGAGAAAAGAAACCACGTGGAAAAGTTTATGCAGCCAACTCATGAATTAATGCGGGGACCAGTAAGATGTTCCAACTGGTCCAAAGAGCGTGTGAGAAGCAGACACGGATATGTAGATACAGATTTGCAATTTAATAAAGAAATGTCAGGCTGAGATCGATGGATTAGATACGAAAAGGGTTCAAGTGCTTCAGGGCAATTCTGCCTTCCTTTAGGGCTGGTCGTGTGCTCCACCTGACGATGGATTATTTAAAGTTTTTTTTTTTTTTTAACATTTATTTATTATTTAGAGACAGAGAGACACAGAGCATGAGCAGGGGAGGGGCAGAGAGAGAGAGAGGGAGACACAGAATCCAAAGCAGGCTCCAGGCTCTGAGCTGTCAGCACAGAGCCCGACGCAGGGCTCGAACTCACAAACCGCAAGATCATGGCCTGAGCTGAAGTTGGTTGCTTAATCGACTGAGCCACCCAGGTGCCCCATGTTGATGGATTATTTAAAGTGTTTTGTTTTGTTTGAGAGAGAGTGGGAGGGGAGGGGCACACACACACACGCACAGAAAGAGAGAGAGAGAGAGAGAGAGAGAGAGAGAGAGAATCCCAAGCAGGCTCCACATTGTCCGTGCAGAGCCCTATGCGGGGCTCAATCTCACCACCATGAGATCACAACCTGAGCCGAGATCAAGAGTCAGACGCTTAACCCACGGAGCCACCCAGACACCCCTGACAATAGATTATTTAGTGGATGAAGAGTTTTGAGTTAGCGTCTTAAGAATTGCCAAATGGCCCAGTCAATAGAAGTCAAGCCCAGTGCTGCACTGGAGACACTCAGAAATCTCTTTGGGGGGCCTCTGGGGGGCTCAGTGGGTTAATTGTCCGCCTCTTGGTTTCAGCTCAGGTCACGATCTCACAGTTTGTGGGATCAAGCCCCGTGTCGGGATCTTTGCTGACAACTCGGAGCCATCTTGGGATTCTCTCTCTCTCTGCCCCTCCCTGCTTGCGTGGGCTCTCTCTCTCTCTCTCTCTCAAAATAAATAATCTCTTCGGTCTCAGTTACAGATCATTTTTGTGACAGACACACTGTTTTTCCCTTTTCGCTATTTCTGGCCTGAGTGGAGGTGCAGGACCGGCCCCAGTCCTTAACCATTCGGGCTGTGCTGCGGCCGCCTCCCGAGAGACACTTCTCATTTCTCTTACTAATGGATTATTGGCGGGCTCAATATAGTCTTGGCTAAACGAGGTGTCTTAAATTATACAAGAAGCTTCTCCAAAATGTATTACGAATGTCTTATTCATTTGAAAATGCAAACACACAAAAAAAAAAAAAGAAAAAGAAAAGAAAATGCAAACACAAAAGCTCAGATAAAGGAGAATTGCACGATATACATGTTGAACGAGTAAATCCAAGCATATACTGAGCCAGAAAGCACCGTGACTAGGAAGGGGCTTGTACTCGCGATCTCCTCGGCGACTTTACCACCGGGGAGAAGGTGAGAAGGAGACCCAGATTCGCCTGCATCATTAATCTCAGCTTTCTTGGGTGAGCATCTCGGCATGCTGGGTGCGATGCCGGTGTTTAAAATCACATATGTTTTTGAACCACATGGTCCCGAAATGAAAGCCACGTACTTCAACTTTTAGGGTAAGTTCCAGCGAGGAGGGAAACACCTCGCTTTCTTAGGGGATTTCCTTGAGTAATTTTCACACTGCATTTCGTTTGCCTCGTACAAAGCCTGCAGGCGTTGTATTAGTGTTTTGACTGCCTCGTAACACGTTGTCGCACATTTAGCAGTGTGAAAAACACACACAGTCGCCGACTCCCAGTTTCTGAGGGTCAGGAGCCCGGGCGAGGTTTAGTGGAGTCCTCCGCCAGGGGCTCCCAAGACCGCAGTCAAGGTTTCAGCCGGGGTGGGGGGGTGGTGCCTGGGTGGCTCAGTTGGTTAAGCGTCCCGACTTCGGCTCAGGTCATGACTTTGGCTCAGGTCGTGATCTCACAAGTTCGTGGGTTCAAGCCCCGTGTCGGGCTCTGTGCTGACAGCTCAGAGCCTGGAGCCTGCTTCCGATTCTGTCTCTCTCTCTCTCTCTCTCTCTCTGCCCCTCCTCTGCTCACGTTCTCTCTCTCTCAAAAATAAATGTTAAAAAAAGAAAAAAAAAAAAAAAAAGAAAAAGCTTTCTCCAGGCTGTGCTCTTACCCAGGGGCTCCACTCGGGGCAAATCTGCTTCTGAGCTCTTTTGGGTTGGTGGCAGCATTAACTCCCTTGGGGCCAGAGGACTGAGGGCCATGGTTTCTTCCTTGATGTCAGCCGGAGGCTGTTCTCAGTTCTTTGCCGTGTGGACCGGAAGCGTCTCCGCGGCGCTTTCCTCATCAGGTCAGCGAGGAGATCCCTCTGACCTCAGGAAGGACCTAGTCCTTCTCTTGAGGGCTTTCACCTGATTAAGCCAGGCCCACCCCCCCCACCACACCCCCTCCAGATCCACGTCTCTTTTTATTAACTCCATGTCAAACGTTCTGGGACCGTAATTACATCTGCGAAATTCCTTCACCTTTGCCATGTTCTGTGGGTCGGAAGCAGGTCACAGATCCTGCCCAGGCTCAAGGGGACATTATTCAGGTCCTGCACACCACAGGCCCGGAGTCATGAGGGTCACCCTAAGGGTCTATCTGCCACGGACCTTAACCCCCCCATAGCAGTCAGGGTCCAGCCAGAAAAACAACCACCACACTAGGTATTCTAACAGAAAATAGTTAATGCAAGAAATTGGTTAAATAGCTATTGGAGGACTAACAAGGCATACAAACGTGAGGGAGGGAGGCAGCAAAGACAACAGGTGCGGGAAGCAGCCTCCCTCCAAGGCTGGGGGATGAGGGACGGAGAACGAGGTCAGGGTTAGCGGGAGCTGTGAGCTCGTAGAAGGGGCTGTGCTTAGCCTCGGAGTAGAGCCCCACACTGACGAGCTGGGCTCGCGTCGCGGAGAAGATGCTGTGTGGCCGGGGCTGGTCCCTGTCAGGTGGAGTCACCAGGCTCGTCCCGGGAGTCTGCAAGAAGCTGGAGACCCGCCTGGCAGCTGCTGCCAGGAGGGGGGCATCGCTGGGCTCACGTGCCGGGAGCAGCGAGCCTTGGGAAGAAGAGGGCTCCTCCCTCGCGCCTTCCGGCCTCCGTCCCGCCCCCCTCCTGGCAGAACCCATAACAGTCACGGGCCGGCAGAGGAACAAAACTCAACTCGCGGAGCCCTGCAGCCAGCACCACAAAACAGGCAGGTAGGGGCACACTTGGGACTTAGAGACAATAGCTCGGTAACCAGCAAACGCCTTCCTTAGATAAGCCTGCTAGAACCGAGGTCCCGTAGAAAACCCTGCCCTTGGCCTTCTGGTCTAAACACTGGCGGTGCCGGGAGTTTAGGTGGTCATTGGAGAACACCTCCAATGTGAGTTCTGAACCAGCCACACGAGCATCAGGGGTTATAAGAACAGGGTACCGACCTTGGCTTCATCACTAACAGTCTCAGCGGTCAGGTGCACAGCCAAATGTGTTTGCTAACATCCCATGAGCTGGACTTACTGCCCCAAACTGCCGGCCTCCCCTGTGGGTTCACGAGATCGCGTGCTCTCTGCTGGGCGGGGGTGGGGGGGTCCCAGGACAGGCAGAGAAGTATCCAGGAGGAGCGCCTGGAGGGGCGGAGGGAGGCCTGGGGGGGCTCCCCCGTGGGGGCTTCTCCACTGCGGAAGGGGAGGGGCGCCCATGGAGTTTTTCTGACTGGTAGGTTTGGAGATACGCTGGGTCACAGCCAGGCTGTGGCTTGAGATCCAGAAACTCCGATTTTTTTTTTTTTTTTTCTTAATCGGAGGTACTTTTGTCTTTTTTAAATTGTGGTAAAATAGCCGTCACCTAAAGTTTAGCATTTTAGCCATGGTTAAGTGCACGGTTCAGTGGCCTGAAATGCTTTCCCAGTGTTGTGCAACCCTCTCCACCATGAATCTCCAGCACTTTCTCATCGCCCCAAACTGAAGCTCTGAGCCCATCGGACAGTAAGTCCCCATCGCCCCCTCCCCTCTCCCCTGTAACCTCGGACCTACTTTCTGTCTCTAGGAACTTGACTCCTCTGGGGACCTCGCCTAGTGGGATCATACCGTAGCTGTCATTCTGGCTTGTTTCACTGAGTACGATGTCCCTGAGGTCCATCCGTGTTGTAGCAGGGGTCAGAACGTCCTTCTTTCCTTCCTAAGGCTGAATCACACTCCATCGCGTGGATGGACCACATTTGTTTCTCTGCCGATGGACACTTGAGTGGCTTTCACCTTTTGGTGACGGTGAGTGACACTGCCGTGCAGACGTTATGACCGTGGACGTACAAATATGTGTTCGGAGATGCTGCCTTCGGTTCTTTCGGGTGTATACCCAGAAGGAGAATTGTCAGATCTGCGGTAATCCTCTGTGCATTAGAAACACAGACTTCAGGGGCGCCTGGGTGGCTCAGTCAGTTAAGCGCTGACCTCGGCTCAGGTCATGATCTCATGTTTGTGAGTTCGAGTTCGAGCCCCGTGTCGGGCGCTGTGCTGACAGCTCGGAGCCTGCTTCGGATTCTGTGTCTCCCTCTCTCTCTGCCCCTCCTCCACTCACGCTCTCTCTCGCTCTCAAAAATAAGTAAACATTAAAAAAATTAAAAAAGAAGAAACACAGACTTTAATGGGAAGGGGAGGGGGGTCCCAGGGTAGGGGCAGGGCGTCTGTGAAGTGCACATCACCCAGTCTGGAAGCTTCCTGGGGCCTATGTGTGGGGAGTGGGCTCATCAAGTAAAGAAGCCCGCACACCCCTCACCTCCAGGCATGGGGTGGTGAGCCTCATCCTGAAGAGTATGGGCCGTAGCCGACGCCCACGTTGGTCCCACAGCCGGGACTGGTCGCAAGAACCACGTGGGACCCTGGAGCCTCTCTGCTTGCCCAGTTCCGTTACTTCTGCTGTGCTTTGCGGTTAGCGCACCGGAGCCTTTGGCCTGGGGCTGTGTGTGCGTCGTCAGGGACAGACTGGACACAGGGGCTGGGAGGCCTTTTCTGGTCTCAGGCCCCTCTTGGGGCCAGAAAAGATAAGACAGCAAGCGGAGGCCTGATGGCTCCTGAGGTTTAACGGTTGTAAGACCCAGGCACCGTCTCCAGACGGGGTTAAACATCCTCTTCTAAAGCATCACTCACCTGGTGGGATCTCAGCACTGGGGCAGGCTGTTGGGTAAACATTTTGGAGCAGATGGCAGGGATTAAAAGAACAGTCTGCCATGGGGGCCCCCCCGGCACCTGCCGAACCGCGTATGAGTAGGGTGCTCCCGGCTCACCGGGCGTCTCAGAGACGAAGTGGTTATGTCCTTCCGTCCGGGGCCGGGACCCACGTAGCCGCACTTGGCAGTCACGCGTCGAGGGCGCCCCCGGGAATGTCCCTGGGTCAGCATTGTGGAAATACAAAAGCAGGAGCAGACGAGTGCCCGAGTGTGTCCCACTTCCCCTGAACGCATAGGGCTTGTCAACGGACGCTTCCCAGCGAGGGTCAGAGTCTCCAAGAACACCGTCTAGTAGAAGTCTATAATGAAAGCCACACACAGAAATTCAAATGTCCCAATAGCTACGCAGGTGTGTGTTCGGTTTGCGGACTCGCCTTCCATCGTCAAAGAGCCCGCGGCGTGGCCTCTGCCGCCTCTGATCCCGCTTCCCTCCGCTTCCATCATCGCTTGGCCTTCTTTGATTCTGATCTCTGCGGAGTCCCCTTTAGGAGGACCCTGCGGTGACATCAGGCCCGTCCGGGCCGGCCGGGGCCATCCTCCCCCTTGCAAGATCCTTCAACGAATCACATCGGCAAAGCCTTTTTGTCATATAACGTAGCATCTGTAGGTTCTGGGCTCAGGGGGTGGATGTCTGGAGGGGATATTATGCAGCCTGCGTGGGGGGAGGGGGACTCTGTCTTCATAATCACGGCAGGATGCCACCGGGCCGAGGCCACAGACTTCCTACTTCCACTTGTCATCACCATCTGTGTAGCCGGAGCGCCCTGCTCCAGCAAGGGGCCCCCGCCTTTGCTCCAGCAGATCTGAAGCACCAGCCGCCACTGGGGGGGGGTTGCCACACTTCCCTCCCCCCACCCTGGTGGTTTGCCGGGTGAGGGACTCTGCTGGGATTTATGCGTGTCCTTCCCGCGAGGGAGCTGGAAATTCGTGAGGAGTCCTTATTTCCTGCTTTTTGCTTCTCATTTTGGGGGAGAAGAGGGAGGAGGCTGGCCAGCATCATTGACCAGAAGGGGCACCTCTGACCTCCTAGAAGGGGCCTCAAACGTCATCTAACCTGCCACCCCAGCCCTGCCCGGCCACCACCCAGCCCCACCGTGTCCTAGCCAACACTGACCTCCAACCCAAGCTTGACCTCTCAAGCAAGTCATGTGCTTTCTAACAAAGATCTTTCCAACGAACCCACTGAAGTCCTTGGTAGCCAGTAATAGAAACCGACTTGGATTAACTTATGCAAAAAAAAAAAAAAAAAAGGTGGCCAGGAAACCTCTCCTTGGGGAGATCGGATGTCTTGCTTTTCCTGACAACTTGGGGATTCCTTCCCTAGGAAAGGGAAACTGTGTGCCTCTGACTCCGAGAGCACAGGCACTCCTCAAACACCCACCTGCTATAGTTGTCCGACCCCACAGGAGGGTTGGAGAGTCACAGACCTGAGGTAGCAGCGAGGCAGGTGCTGGGCCGGAGAATGAGTCCCGACGACGGGAGCCTGGTCAGGGTGCCTAATGACTGAGCAAGACGGGGCGGCAGGCAGACCTTTAGTGTTGTTATGCAGTGTGTGTGTCTCGGGTGGGAGGGGTGCTGGGAACGCAGGAGACTGTCCCCGGAAGAAGGAATCACAGGCTCTCCCTGGAAGCGCGCCTGGAATGATCTTTCTAGTGGGTGGCTAGGGGTCAGTGCTCCGCGGCAGAAACGGAAGGAACCGCGGACGTGTTGCTGATTATGGCCCTGCCTCCCTTGACCTTGGTCTTGCTCCCAGGGTCCCAATCTTCTCTCCCACCCTTATTTCCACTAAACCCCCCCCCCCCCCACCTGTCCCATGCTCCACCCAGACCCGGCCCCCGATGTTTCCCAAAGCATCCTGTGATCTCCCATCTGTTTGTACCGGTGCCTTCACACGCAACGTGTTTATCTCACTCCGGGCTGCCTCCAAATCCCTTCCCGCCGCGCCCCTCCCCGAGCCCTCCAGCTCGGTGGGCTGCCCCCCCTCCTTCAATTCTCCTGTTACTCTGCTTTGTGCGTCTGTGTGTTTGGTGCTGTGTGGCCAGACTGCCTGGGAATGGGGTCTGCCGTATGCCTTCTCGTCCTCATTTCCCCCCAGCACAGTGCCTCACTTGTGGCAGAATCAAACAGATCTTTGTTGAGTTGAACTGAAGTGGAAAGATGGCCTACGCTATTTTCTCCATGTCATTCACGGCAAAGAGTCCCACGAGGGTCTCTTCCGGTCAAGAAGGTAGTTTTTGGCTGTCATCTTCTGACTCTCCACTCCTGCCCTTTGAGGCTCAGACTGATTTAAAGCCCTTGGCCTTAAATGCCAACGCACATTTACCGAAGTGAGCTCCCGGCTCCGTCTGACCTGTTTACCCAGCACTTTGCCTGCACGTTTACAAACCTATTAGGACAGTTGCCAAGCAGAGACATGTTGTGGCTTCCTCTCATCTTCCTAGCACGGTTTGCATATTAAAAGAAGAACTTGGGGAAGGTAGTGACCAGAAAGAAATCACTGGAATTTCTCATGTATTGGAGATGGGCCCCAGAGAGATAGGATGCGAGGGGCTTCTCGGAAAGAACCCAAGCAGCTCCAGCTGTAGCCTTCCGTGCCCCCTACTCTGTAATCAATACGACCACCTCTCCCTACTTCTCCCTTCGTGTCCCGTTTCTGCAAGATCTCCTCTACGTAGGGGTGCTCCTCGAGCCTCGGACTCGGAGAACTGAACTTGCCCAACCAGAAGTTAAAGGGAAATAAAGTGGGCAACATCACGAGAGCCGGGTAACTACCCCCGAGGCACAGACCTGGTGTCCCGTACGGAGATCCGCTTTTCCCACAAAGTTGGCATCAACTCGAGCTCGCCTTTATAAAGTGCCCCGGCCCGACCCCGGGTCTTCTTAGAGGACAAGGAGGCTGTCATCCGCCTCTTTTCCTTGTGCCTCCGGAGGCCGGCCGAGAGGCCAGACGGTGGGGAGGGGTACCCCAGGGCTGGCTGCACAGAGACCCTGAAACCAGCACGGCCGGAGGCCGGGTGGAAAGGCTTCTGGCAAGCTTATGAGGAGCTACGGTCAGGTGGGGCACTTTCCAGATCTTTCCATGAAGAGAAAGTCAGGGGCTCGCTGACCCTCCACACCTGTGACTTCCTTGTCCGCCCGGAAGTGGTCAGCAGCCAGTCTTGTCCCGACACCCGTCCCGGCTGCGGATCCCTGTGATGGACAGCCCACCGTGTCCCTTATGTCACATCCCTGCTGTTTACAAATGTCTGTCCGATGGGACCGTTGTCTGGCTGAGGTGGGCACAGCCCTTGGCTCTAGATCAGTTGGAGGGGTGGCCCCACCTTCCAGAGCTCAGGCTTCGGCGCCCATCCGCCCAGTGGCATATCCCACATCTGGAGGCCAGGGCGGCCCCGGGGGCTCTTCGCGCCTGCTCCTCCCTCTCATCCCGGTGCCTAGTGACAGACATCTGGGTCTGGGTCCGCCCTGCCCTTTCGCAGACGTGACCCCCGACGCACCCAGGCCTCCCCGCCAGCTGAAGCCCAGGCCTGCCAGGGACATCCTACGGGGACACTGAATCCGAGAATGCGATGCCAAAACCGACTTCTGGCAGAAAATCCTTCTTTTTGTCTCTGAGTAAAGAGTGTACCTGCTAATCTCACCTCTTCCACTACCACCTGCGACACGGTGGGGAACAGCAAGGATGTGGCTCAGGCCTCCCGCCTGGGCATTGGCCCCCTGGACTCTGGCTCCCGGGGTCCGCTCCCACGTCCTCTGCTGCTCCCCTGCCCAGGACCTTCTGGGCAAGGAGCCTGTCCCTGCAGGGGGCTGGGGGGCCGTCTTCAAGTACGAGGGCTTGACTGAAGGCCGTATGGGGAAATAAGGGAGGTTGGAATCTTTCCTTTTAAAAAAATTTTTTTTTTACATTTATTTATTTTTGAGAGACAGAGTGAGATAGTGCACAAGTGGGGGAGGGGCAGAGAGAGAGGGAGACACGGAATCCAAAGCAGGCTCCGGGCTCCGAGCCGTCACCACAGAGCCCGACGCGGGGCTCAAACCCACAAACCGCGAGATCGTGGCCTGAGCCGAAGTCGGACGGTCAACCGACTGAGCCACGCAGGCACCCCAGAAATTTTTTCTTTTAAGAACAAAGAAGGGGCACCTGGGTGGCTCAGTCGGTTGAGCGTCCGACTTCGGCTCAGGTCATGATCTCGCAGTTCGTGAGTTGGAGCCCCGCGTCGGGCTCTGTGCTGGAGCCTGCTTCGGGTTCTGTGTCTCCCTCTCTGCCCCTTCCCCGCTCACGCGCTCTCTCTCTCAAATATAAATAAACATTAAAAAAAATTAAAGAACAAAGAAGCATGTTGTGAAAGCTGTTTCTTCCCAATCCTAGCCCGTGACTTACCCAGTCTGCTGTCTATAGTCTAAGAAATCCATATGCATAAGCAGACATATATATACATGTGAATGTGTATGTGCATATTTTAAAATACACAAATGGAGTTTCACTGTACACGTGGTTCCACACGTCGCATTTAATTTTCTTCTATTAACGCTTTATCATGGAGCTCATTCCAGACAGTAGGTATTTCTGGACCTACCCCTTGTTTTCTCACGGCCACAGTAGATTTCATTATATGGCTGGACCGTAACTGATTTCGCCAGTTCTCCATTAACAAATGCTTTAACTGGGGCAGCTGTGTGGCTCAGTTGGTTAAGCGTCTGACTCTTGGTTTTGGCTCAGGTTATGATTTCATAAGTTTGTGAGCTCAAGGGTGAGGAGAAGAGGCAGGGGAGAGGAAGGAGGGGAGGAGGGGGAGGGGAGAGGAAAGCAGAGGCCCCGCCCAGGTCTGGCAGGAAGGCCTGGGGGGCGGGGCGGCTCAGCAGGTGCCATCCAGCAGCCTGTGTCCCCAGGGGGAGGCCTGAGGCGGGCTTGGGGGCGGGGGTGTGGGGACAGAGGGAGAAAACGCCCACGCAGTGTGTGGCTCCGGGGCCACCCTGTTCCCGTCTCACAGCCTGGCTGTACCTCCGAGCCTGGCCAGACCCCGTGTTTGAGGGAGATGTCCTGACTCTGCAATGTTATGGATGGACGAACAAGGCCCTGTCCCAGGTGAAGTTCTACAAAGACAGGAGATTATTCCAAACCCTGAAGACCAGATGGTCCCTGTCCGTGGGGACAGCTACCCTGGAAAGCAGCAGCCAGTACAGCTGCTCTGGGAAGGTGGCCTACGTCCCATACCTGGGCAGACAAACCTCAGAGCTGGTCAAGGTTCAAGTCCAAGGTGAGTCACCAGCTCAGGGGGGTCGGGGGTGGGGCTGGGATGCTGCTCAGGGATCTGGTCTCTGGAGGTCAGCAGCTGTCCCTCTGGCTGCCCCTGATGCCGGGCGACCACAGGGCCCCCGTTTAGAGCCAGGGGAAGGAAGTGCCCTGAACCAGCCTGGGCCAGACCCTTCCCCTCTGGGGACCAGCTGACCCCTACGGCCCTCTGGCTTTGGCTCCGGACTCCAGAGAGGCTCTGGCAGTGTGGGTCGTAGCTGGGAGGTGGGTCCTGGGACACAATGACAGGGTCTCCCGTGGGGCGTGGGGCTGTGACCTGGGATGCGCTCTGGCTTGGACCCGGCCTCTGGGGACTCAGGGTTCAGGAGGCCCCCCCTGAGCCTGGGCCCACGTCTCCCCAGAGCCGTTCCCGCCTCCTGTGCTGAGCGCTGTCCCCTCTCCCGAGCTCCGTGAGGGGAGCCCGCTGACCCCGAGATGCCAGGCGAAGCTGCACCCCCAGAAGTCGGCCTCGAGGCTCCTCTTCTCCTTCCACAGAGATGCCAGCACCTTGCAGGACCGGGGCCCCCACCCGGAGCTCTGCCTCCCAGGAGCCCAGGAGAGAGACTCTGGGCTTTACTGGTGCCGGGCCACCCTTGAGGGTGGTGTGGCCCAGAAGCAGAGCCCCCAGCTGGAGGTCAGGGTGCAGGGTGAGTGGCAGAGGCCGGTCCGCAGAGAGGTCCACTCCAGCAACAGGGGAGAAGGAGACGCGGCGGGCTCCACGGAGAGGGCGCCTGCACACGGGGAAGAGTGGAGGGGGGCCAGGCTTCCTGAGGGTGTGGAACCCACCTGCACACAGGGCCCCGCGCACGCCTCTCTCTGCTCCTTCTCCCGTGCGTGCCTCTGTGGGGCTCTCCGCGCCTCTCCCTCTAACAGACGCTCGGCTGCCATCACGAAGTGTCCGGGCGGTGGGGCGGGGGAGCTTCAACAATGAAAATATGTCCTTACTGTCCTGGAGGCTGGAAGTGGTCTGTCAAGATGGTAGGAAGGTCAGGCTCATGCTGGGTTCCCTTCTTTAGGCTTGGGGGGTGGGGGGAGGGTGGGGGAGGAGACCCTCTGCTATCTCTTCTTCTCAGGGTGCTAATGTCGCCATGAGGCCCCGCCTCGTGACCTCCCATAGGCTGCAACTCCAAAGACAATCTCTTGGGGGGGGGTGGGGCTTCGGCATACGAATTTGGGGGGACACAGGCTTTCGGTACACGGCACACCCCGCGGCCTGTCTTGTCTGCAGGAGAGGAACCTCTACCTGGACCCTGGTGAGAGCGGCTCGGAGGCCCCGGGCCCTGGGTGCCAGCTCTGAGCTTGACTCGACGTCCTTTCCAGACACTTCTGCAAAGCCGCCAGGCCTCCCCTGGTACCGCACAGGGTCCACATCACCTACTCGGCCTGGGAATCCCTCACCTGGTCACAGAGCAGAGGGGGGTGAGGCCTGTCCACCCCGGAGTCCACCGGCATCTCCGTGCCGTTCCTCCTCCCGGAGCTGCTGGGAGATGTCCCTCTTCTCCCGCTCAGGGCCGGGCACCCCCCTGCCCCCTGCTCCCACGCGAGCAGCACAGCCAGCTCACAGAGGGGCTCAGAGGCTGTGGGCACACGGTGTCCCTTCGCTTCTCCCTGGGGATGTTACCCCAGCGACGGGCAGCGGTCAGGGGTCTGGTTGTGCCTGGACGGATGCACTTTGGAAGGTTGGCGTGTGTGTTTCTTCTTTCCTCCTTGTCACCTTGTCTGAAAATGAATTTAACGTTGGGTCGTGAAGAATTAACTTTACCCAAGGAGAGGTCTGGTCTTTGCCAGGGGCTGCTGGGTTGGTCCTTAGCGGTGTCGTGTCCCAGAGGAGTGTCTCTGTTTGCACGGGGACCTCGGCCACCAGTCTAATAACATGGCTTATGATGAGGGTTTCGGGACATGTGGCATCATTTCTACCGCCAGAGGGACTGGATGCGGAAGGTACCAGCCGGGCCTTCGGAAGGGCAGGACGCTAACGGGCAGCCGCGTGGGCTGAGGTCATCAAGCTCCAACAGAACGGGCACCGGAACTTTTCCGTGTGTGTTGTCATGTGGGTGCGGAGCGTAACCGGGGACAGGACGCGTTTGGTACTTTCCCCGGGCCCGTGCCCTTCTGCTCGAGGCTGCCTTTCACGGGCAGCCTTTCCCTGTCATAAGGCACAATGGCGAACATAAAGGCTTTCAGTGTGTTCCGTGAGTCCTTCTAGCAAATTACTGAACCTGAGGTGGTTCCGGGAACCCCGTGGAACGTGCAGTGGGCGTCAGAGGCGAGGGTGGTCTCGTGTGGACCGTGTTCTCCCGCTGTGGGCCGGGCCACCCTCTTGCACGCGGTTTGCAAATGCGTCCGAGAGAAGACACCAGTCGGTTAGGAAAATCAGATTAAAAGCCAGCGGGGTAGGCAGATAAGCTGGAGCCAGGAGCAAGGTCACTATCCAAATGGCGTCTCTCACGCTGTGTCCCCGCTAAGGCAGGGCCACAAGGGTGGGTCTCCCCTCGACAGCACGGGTCTGGGAGGGCGGCGAGGCGTCTGCGCAATCACAGGACCGCTCGGGAAATGGTGTGGCCGCCGCGAACACTGTCTTTAGCCGCGTCTTTCGGCCGCCCCGTCGGCAACTCCTGCTTTGTCTGCGTGTCCCCCACGGGCTCTGGGTGTTGCGGCAAAAGCACTTGAGAAGGCGAGTGGGCATGGCCCTTGTGGGATGGGGTTTGCCTCTCCGCTTTCTGATCACCCGCCTGACCCGGCTTGTGATTCTCCAGGGGGACGAACTACCCACACCCCAGCTTTGATGGCCTCTGCCGGGACAAGCCATGGCGACTTGCTTACGAGAGCACACGGTATTCTCTTACTCTTTTACAGCCACAGAATCAATAATAAACACTATATTAAAGAATTTCAAGTATACTGGGGGATGGTTTTTTTAAAGGGAAGTTCCCCCTCCCGCCAAGAAATCTTTTCATAAGCCTGATGTGTAAATGGGGGGGGGGGGCTGGAATTCGACCTCTGGCGGTGCCGCGATGCCTCGATGCCTCGTTTCTTTGCCGCCCTGCAAGCCCGGAGCCGCCAAGGAACCCTCAGGGCCCCGAGGCACTGCCATCGGGTTTTACGCTGAGAGGGGCTGCAGCCCCCAGCCTCCACCAGAAAAGTCCTTTATGTTCACGAACTGGGTTTCTGGTAATATTTCCTTTGAGGGAAGGGCTGTGTGGATGTTTTCTAAAGTTCGGAAACCAGTGTTCCAAAGAGGACTGGATGGCACGGACCTCGGGTGACACGGCACCAGGCGAGCTTCTGGAAGGTGTCGAGTTAGGCAGGGACCCCTGCCTCCCCTCCCCTGCACACCCCTTCCAACGAGGCCATGCGCAGTCAGCCCGACTGGACGTCCCGAGTGCCAGGCCTCGTCCATGCCGGGGTCATTCTTCCCGCCTCTCCTGCCCCCTCCCACAGAGCGGCCTGGTGGCTGCTCTGAGATGCTCCACTTGTCCTTCTGTCCCTCCGTTTCCTCTTCTGACAGACTGGGGGGGGATCCCCGAGGCCTCCCCCGTCCTTAGCGGTTTCCACAGATGGGGAGAAAACGTTGCACCCTTGCTGTTCTGTTACCAGTTTGCTGCCCCCTCAGGGAAGGGAAGCCTCTTCCTTCCAGGTGGCCTGACCCCCAAGCTCTTCAGTGCCCTGGGTCAGGACCCCAGACGGACCCTCTCTTGCCCGGGAAGAAGGATTTGACCCAGAGAGCAGAGCGACCCCATAGGGTGTCATGAAATCTCTACAGGGGATAAGGTCTTCTCTGGTGAGAGCGTTTGTATTGGATAATGAAGGTCTGCAGCCTTTCTCAGGAGAAGTGTTTAGTGTGTGAGTATGTGCGCGTATGCAGGTGTGAGTACGTGTGCATGTGTGTGTGTGCAGGTGTGTGTGTGCAGGTGTATGTGTGTGTACGCATGCGAGCATGCATGCGTGTGCATGTGTGAGTACGTGTGTATGGGGGTGTGCAGGTGTGAGTACGTGTGCATGGGTGCGTGTGCACGCGTGTGCAGGTATGAGTCTGTGTGCATGTACGCGTGCAAGTGCGCGCGCGTGTACATGTGTGAGTACACACACGTGTGTGCATGTGCGAGTACATGTGCATGGGTGGGTGTGCAGGTGTGAGTACGTGTGCATGGGTGCGTGTGCAAGTGTGAGTACATGTGCGTGTACGCGTGCGAGCGTGCACGCGCGTGCATGTGTGAGTACGTGTGTATGGGTGTGTGCAGGTGTGAATGCGTGTGCAGGTGTGAGTACGTGTGCGTGTATGCGTCCAAGCGTGCCCATGTGTGAGTACACACGTGTGTGTTCCTGTGTGAGTACGGGTGCATACGTGTGTGTGCATGTACGTGTGCATGTGTGTTTGCGCATGGGGCTGCGGGGGGGGGGGGGCGCTTTCTGAATCCCAAATTAGTAAATCGCTACTCAGTGGATCAGAGATGAAATTTGCAAAATCTCTTCAAAGAACCAGACGGTCTGATGGAAGCGTCTACCGTGTTAGAAGAAGGAGGTGGGGTGGCGGTGGCCTTGGCACGCAGAGTCACAGAGGTAAACCCCGACGGTGGCTTCTGGCTTGTGGCTGGGGCTCCTGCAGCCGGTCCGCCGCAGCCTGGCAGAGGGAGCACCGTGGAGAAGGGCGCGGGGGTTGGGGCCAAATTGTCGAGCCACAGGCCGTCTCCTTTCCCCGAGCACCGTGCTCTCCGGCGGCCTTCGGTCGCCAACTCCTCACGCTGACCGAGCGAGCGGGAGACGTCGGGGCGCAGCTGCGGCTGGCGGGCTTGGTCTGAGCGCTCGGCCCGGTGGACACCTGGCCGCCGTCCGGGTCGTTCCTTCGTGCGGTTCTGTCCTCACCTCGCCACTTCCTGCTGGCTGTTGTTTGCCCGTGTGTGTTGCTCACGCCCCCCGAGCCCCTGTGTGATGCTGTAGCCGCCGCATTTCCCGGCTCACGGCCGCCGCCCGCATCCAGAGCGGCGCCCGGCGCTTACCCGAAGCTTCGTGAATATTTGCGGGATGAACACAGTTTTATGCGCCACTTAACGACGATGTCACCTCTGATAAAACGAGGCAGCGTCCCAGATTCTGATAAATTCTGGGACGTCGAAGCGCTGGGCTTTGGAGCCTGCTCTGTGAGTGCTAAAGTAAGTGAGAAAAGTACCCTCGGTGGGGGCGCCCCCCTGCCCGGGCTGCGGCCTTGGCTTTCCTCCGGCCACGGGCCTCCGCACCCTTCTGGCTCCTTGAGCGCCTCCAGCCTCAAATACAATTAAAAGTGAAAAGCGTGTACAAATGCAAACTGACAATTCCACCAAAGCACGAGTAACATGTACCGCGCGGGTTTTCCGTGCGCGGGGACATCACCAGATGCAGCTCTGTTACAGCTCAAGTCAGTCCAACCGAGTCAAGTCTCCGGCCAGCAAGACACCCGGTGACCTGGGGGTGGGCATCTGCTTGGCCTCGTGTGGCCCCCGAGAAACGCCCCTCTAGCATCCGGACCTCTGGTTTTTGGTTTTGCTTTTTGCGGTTTTAATTTGTAAAATAAGGGGTTGGACGAGACCAATAGATTCTAAACTTTTCTTCTCTGGGCGACGGCGCCCTGTTTTCCAACAGCTTCTGTTTCAACAGCCCCCACCTCCCCCCGCCCCCCGCCCCGGCCACGTCAAAGGATAAGCGCGGACACGGGACCCGGGACCCGGACCGTGTCAGGTGGACGCTCCCAGGCCTCGCTCCCGCTTCCCCTGCATGATCGGAGACAGAGCGTCCCCAAGTTGCCAGGGGACCCCCGGGAGGACGCACTGAGAGCCCCAGAGACCCTCTCCTGTTCTGGGAAGCCCAGCCCAAGAAGCGGGCAGTCTCAGAGCCCTACTCGAGCGGAGACAAAGATTTATGGCCGGGGAATTTCCTCTCCGTTTCAGTGAAACAGAGGAGCAGGCAGAGTGCAGTGTTCTCCAATGTTAGCCTGCAGCGGAACCCCCGGGGGACCTGGAGCAGCAGGCGGATATGCAGCCTCCCCCCACGCCCCCCACCTGGTTCCCCGGGTCTGGAGCGGGGCCAGAGGAACCGGCGAGGTAACCGGCCCTCCGAGGGACTCTGTGCGGCTCTGCGGTGCCCGCGCTGATCTCTGCGTTCTGAGCTCGATGGCACTTGGGAGAAGTCGAGGGCAGCGGGTGTGCGGGACTCGCTCTGGGGTCTGGATGCCCGGGAGGGACGAGGAATGAGTTGCCGGGCGCAGCGCACCCGGGTCTCAGGGCAGCGAGCGTACTGGGCTGACCTGGCACAGGGGGGTGGGGAGGGGGCGCGAACTCCCGGTAACTCCCAGCTGGGCCGCCTCCGCCAGCGACGCCCTCTGCCTCCCTGACCTCTGCGGATCGGTGCTGCCAGGGAACCTTCTCGAATAAACCTGGGCATGTGTCCAGCATTAGAGACTTCCTGTGTATTCTCCTCAGTGGCCCCAGACCCTGGCCGATGACCGAGGGGCTCTGGGTCGTCCTGAGGCCAAAGCCCTTGAGCTTCCCGAGTCGCGGGCCATCAGTGAGAAGCACATCTCACAGGCACGGACCCTCCCGGTTGTCACCCTTTGCAGGCTCATTTCCTTTGACACCTCATTTCGTTCCACCGCTGCCCGGCAGGCGGAGCAGGTGCGGTGAGGACCCCACTCCGCAGAGGGAGGAGCCCAGGCAGTGTGACTGTTGCAGGTGCTTTCTCGTACCCCCTGCCCGCCCCCCCGCCCCCTCCGGACCGTCGGGGCCATTCGTTGGCCAGAAGAGCTAAGGGTGGTCCTCAACTCTTAAAGCTTAGCTAGCGGGGCGCCTGGGTGGCTCAGTCATTGGGCGTTCGAGTCCTGATTTCAGCTCAGGTCATGATCTCATGGCTCGCGGGTTCGAGCCCCGCACTGGGCTCCGTGTTGACAGCGTGGAGCCTGCTTGGGATTCCCTCTCTCTCCCTCTCCCTCTGCCCCTCCCTCCCTCTCTCTCTCTCTCTCTCAAAATAGATAAACTTAAAAAAAAGTAATAAAGCTTAGCTAGCTCACTGAGACTCCTTTAGTAAGATTTTGCTCCTGTTCTAGGGTATCCACATAATTTATCCTACAAACCAGGACCCTTCCTAAGAGCAAAAAGGGGCATTATTGATACCCAGGCCAGGACAACAGGCGTAAACTGGGACAGTCCCCAGAAACCTGGACCCAGAGTCCCCTGATCTGTTTCGAACCCTGTCCTTTCTCCCAAAATGTCTGCCTTTGACACACCCACTCAAACCCTCAGTTTCAGCAGATAACGTGACCTCTACTTTGCCGAGAAAATTAAAACCACCAGACAGGACTCCCCTCAACTTCTTGCCACTTACAAACCCACCCCATCTGTGGCCGTCTTTTCCTAAAATAAAAGACGATCTCGCACCCCGAGGCTGGGGCTTCCTCCCGGGCCCTGAATCTCAGCTCCCTCGCATCTTCTGGGAGCGGTGGGGGCCCCTCTGCGTCCACCCTGTCATTCGTTTCCTGCTTCCTGCTTGCTTCTCTCCTCAGCATTTAAATATGTTCAACTGTCTCCTATCTTAAAACAGATTTTCTACCTAACCCCCCCACCCCCATCCCCCCCCCCAACCTCCGTGCGCCTCTGGGCCGTCCTGTGTTTCTCCAGCCGTGACAGGTGACCTTCTGGGGAGAGCGGGCCTTATACACTCGAGCTGCCCTCGAGGCCCTGGGAGCTGCCTCCTGCCCCCTCCGCTGCCCGGCTCAGCTCCTTCACCTCAGTCTCTCGGCCTCGCCTGGTGGGATCCTGGCGGGATCCACGTGCCCTGCCGTGTGTGGGGGCTGTTCTCTCCCACCTCAGGGACCCCACAAGGGCTGGTCCCTGCGCAGGGGGAGCTCTGGGCCCTTCTGGGCGCCCTTTAACCACCTGCACGCTATCTTAGGGTTCTCCTGCCACCTTCACGGCCCTGCTCAGTCACCGCTTTTAACCCTGACCTTGAAGAAGAAGGCGAACCGGGCAGGTGGAATAGAACAGAGACGTGAGGAGGTGGCTTATTTGGGACTTATCTGCTAATGGCTCCTGCAGGGCCGTGGCTTTGCTGTGCGGGTCCCCATCTGTCCAGACCCAAAGAGAAGCTGAGGAGAGAGAGTCTGATGAAAGGTCGGACCCTTTATTACTGCCCCTCCCCTCCGTCGGAGCAGGACTGGCTTCTCCCTGGCCCCTCTTTCCCAGGGCTATTATGGCAGGAGAAACTTATTTGTCCCTAAGAAAACCCGGCGGGAGACACCGGGGAGCTAAATGTCACGGGCGCAACTATTTTTATCACGGACAACGGTATCTTACTCTGGGTTCCTCCCAGAGCAGGGCCTTGGACAAGGGCTTGGGTGGAGGAAGTCTTTATGGGGAGGTGACCCGGGAAGCCAACCTGAAAGAATGAGGAAGACGAGCCTGGGAGGGGAGGAAAGCCAACACCGGCTGTGTCAACGGTGGGTCACTGCCGTGGGCTAGTGGGGCTCAACCCTTGAAGAACCACAGAGCACAAGCCTCAGCAGGGTCGCAGGGAAGGGCAGGGGGGCGTTTAGCCACCAAGTCAGTGCCTCACTGGCTGGGGTGGCCTCCGGGGTCTGTACACGGCCCCCCCTGCGCCTCTGCGCCTGGGCTGAGTGGCCCTCCACTGCTTCTGAGAAAGCCCAGAAGTGGAAAAGCAGAGGTGCAGGCATGGGGGGGGGGTGCGGGGGGGGGACCATCACGATGCCATCCAACAGCAATGCCGAAATCAGCCCGGCCGGAGGCTGCGGGAAGGGAACCCAAAATGTCCCTCGCATGCCAGGTGTTAGCTGGGAGCCTCTCTGCGCGGTTCCAGCACCGTGTCTATGAGACAGGTGTCAGGAGAGCAAAGCAGAGTGAGGGGGACCTCTCCCCTGGTGGGATTTACAGCAGGATCGAAGAGCAGCCTGGGTCCCTGCTCTGGGACCCCTCACCGGGGGGTGGGGATTCAGGGTGGGTCGCTGGAAAGAGAGTTCTTTGACACAGCTGTTGTTTTATTCCGAGTTCCCGCCGCTTCCCCCTAAAGGACGCGGGCCAAGGGAGGGGCGGTCAAGGTGAGGACTTGGGGAGGTTGGACATGGGTCCCGTGGGGGAGGGTCCAAGGCCTGGGAGCGTTGTGCGCTGAGATCTGACCCCCTCGAGGCAGGCAGGCGTGCGATGTATGCTGTAGATCCTGGCACCTGTCAGGGAGGAATATGACAGATCACCGAGGGCCAGCATTGAGACAGCCTGCTGGCTGCGTCTCTGGTGCCACGCAGTGGGGACAGCGGAGGGGCGGGAAGAGGGGACAGAACGTTGGTCACATGTCCAGGGGCTGTGGAGGGACTTTCGAAGGACCACCCAGAGTAGAGATGCATCTGCCCTGGGTCAAGGGTAGGAGGGATAGGACCAGCAGAAACTCTCCAGAAGCCACAAAACTGCTCCTCAGAGGAAGAGACCTCTTAACCATCTGCCAGACCCCCAGACAGCAAAGCCACTTAGCCGGACGTCGTCACCTCTCCTTCAGGCGCTCACCCTGCTGGAGAGGCGGGGCAGGAGCTGGGGACAGGGAGCTCCAGGCAGAAGTGTCTGGTAAGCTGGGAGGGAGCAGAGACACTCTTTTTATTTTTATTAAAAAAAAATTTTTTTTTAAACTTTCATCAAGCAGAGACACTCTTTCCCGTTCCCCGGTGTAGGCTCCCAACCTGAGACAGACCCAAGCCAGGGGAGGGGGAGACCGACTTGAAGTTAAGTTTGGAATTTTGTGTATTACACAGGACAGGAAGTTCTCATTTCTGAACTCAGACCAGAAGCCAAGACCAGAGTTCTCATCCGAGGCAGGGGAAGACCACCCTACTGGACAAAAATGAAGGGGCCGGGGGCACCCGGCTGGCTCAGTCGGTGGAGCGTGCGACTCTTGATCTTGGGGTTTTGAGTTCGAGCCCCACGTAGGGTGTAGACATTACTGAAAAATAAAATCTTTGAACAACAGCAACAGTGAAGGGGCAGTGAGCGACAGAAATGGAGTTGAGTTCCCACGAGGCAGAATGAAAATCAGATTTTCAGAGCGCTTGAAAATCATCTTCTGAGAAGTCCCTTCTGCACATCGGACTGAGAGAGCTTAGGGAGGATGGCGGTGTGCGAGAGAGAGAGAGAGAGAGAGAGAGAGAATTATGTCCCTCTATGCAAGAAGCATGACATATTGTTTATGCTTGTTTATGAAGACAGGTCCAACCAATCTGGTCACACCGTGTTCACTGCAGCGGCCACGAAGGTGATCCTGGATCCCCGTCAAGAGAGAACTCGTCTTCCTCTGCAGGGGTGCAGTTGACGGACAGCCTCCAGCACAGCCCCCCGGGCCCCTGCTCTTCCTGGGGAGGCCCAGCTGTGACTGCGCAGAGAGGGTGTGGGATCTTTGCTGCAGAGCAGGGACGGTCCGCTTTGCACGGTGGTGCTGGTGGCCTCTCCCTGCCTGACCCTGCTTCCTTCCTTTTTATCTTTTATGGGCTTTTCCCTCCACCCACGTGAAACTTTGTTCACCCCCAACGCCAGCACCTGCTTCTCGGAGACCCCAACGGATAGACTCACCCTTTAAATTCTGCACATTATGCATGTGACTTTGTTTTGGCTTGTTTTGATTTCTTTTTTTAATGAGAAGATTACATAAGAACGTTTTCATACTCAGGCTGGGACCTGATCTACGTTTTCAAAAAACCTCCAATCCCTGAGGTTTGATGCTTCTGAAATTGAACTTTCGGGACACCCCACCTCATTCTCTCAGCAGATCCTACTACCCTTGAGATCGTTTCTCCTTGAAAGCTTTTCCTGACCTCCTGACTTCAAATTTGCTAGATCCCCTTGTCCTAGCCTCCCCAGATGAGTCCTTGGTGAAACTCATCAAGCTCTCAGTTAGTTGTCCGAGGTCAGACCCTTGCCCCTGATCTCTTTGAAGTCACGATCTAAAACTCTTGGTCACTGCTAATCCCTCAGGACTCAGGCCAGTGCCTCGGCCACAGAAGCTGCTTAGTAAATAGCTGACGGAGTGCTGAATCTGCCAACCTAAAGGCTTGAAAAGCTGGCCCTTGACCAGAACTGATGTATCTGCCCCCATTGTGTCCTCGGTCTTGGGGACATCGCTCTTGCTTCCTGATCACAGCACAGACCTGTAGAGTTGAGTGTTTAAAAAAACCTTAAGGGTTATCCCATCTGATGCCAGACAGGTTGTGCGACGTCCAACAATCCAAGACTTTCCAGTGTTAGCTTGACTACCAGGGATGGAGACTACCTCGCAAGGCCACCACTGCCTCCTGGACAGCTCTGACCGTCAGATTTCCTACAGCTTTGGTCCGCATCATATTCACACCATTTACTCTTTCCATAATGTGGCCAACCTAAATAGGCTCTCTGGCCCAAAGTGCTTTTGTTAAGGGGGTCGAAAGTTTTCTTCCTCCGAATAGTCTCTCAAGTGGGGACCTAGCAAGAGCAAACTAGAAATACTCCAGGGGCACCTGGGTGGCTCAGTCGCGTGAGCCTCTGACTCTCGGATTCGGTTCAGGTCAGGTCACGATCTGGTGGTTCACGAGTTCAAGCCCTGCCCCGGGCTCCTTCTCTCTCTCTCCCTACTCCCCTTTCTCAAAATAAATAAATAAACTTAAAAAAAAAAAAAAAAACAGAAGAGAGAAGTACTTCATTTATTCATCCATTCCAGAAATATCACTTGGTTGCCACCTGTGTCTAGCGTGGGACTTACAGAGATGCCCCAAAAGTTGGAGTCCATCTGGGGAGGAAAGATGCTTATAAGGTCAGATGACCACAGCGACACAGGAACTTCCAAACGAGAGCTGACGCAGAGTATGCTGAGAGCTCAGGACAGGTGGTGGTAGTGTGTGGGGGGGGGGTTGGGAATACAGGGGGTGAGGAGTCTAGGAAGGCTTCCTGGAGGAAGCGGGGTCCGAGTGGCGTTCGATGGACAGGAAACATGAGTCAGGGAGTGAACCAGATCAGCAGTTGGGCTCAGAGAGAAGTTCCCAAGACCGACAGGGAAGGGCTTGGTGAGGATAAGGGAAGTCGGAGGCTGCTGGGGGGTGGGATGTATTTCCCCCCCTAGGGACTGTCAATCAGTCACTCTGTCTCTAGCAGCCTGTCTTCTTCATAGTCTTGGGGGCCGAGCAGGCCAACCTCCTCGGGCGCAGGGCCGCTGACATGGGGGCCCTTCAGATGCTGTTCCTGCTCCTGCTGCTTCGGGCAGGTGAGAGACTGCAGTCCCGGGACAAGAGAGTCTCCTCCCTCCCCTCTGCTCTGCTGTTCTGCTGGGGCTTGGGCTGGCTGGGCACCTTCTCTGGGGCCGGATGCTTCTGCCTTTCTGGACTAAAGAGGAGTAGGGTGTGGCTTTGGTGCAGGACCGAGAGATGAGGAAGCCTGGGCTCTAGAAAGGGGACCAGCCCGCAGCAGCCACGAAGGTAAAACCCGGAGGGGGACGACCCAGACGGAAGCCAGCCCCTGGCAGGTGCTCAAGTCAGGCACAGCGGAAAGCTAGAGCCAGACAGGCGGCTGGGGGCGAGGCTGAGTGCGGGGCCCGGAAGCCGCACGGTCCGGGGGCCGTGTGCACGCGCCACAGCCCCGCTGCCAGGCTCCGCGGCCCTGAGACACCGGCGGGGCCTTTGCCTCCTTCTCCTCCTTTCCCTGCAGCCGACGGGGATTCTGGAGATGGCGTGGAGGCCGAGGAAGTAGTCGCTGCGCTTCAGGAGTCCGTCAGCCTTCCCCTGGAGGTACCATTCAATGACAAGGTCGAGGACGTCATCTGGTCCTCTCGCATAAGGCTTGCCACGGTGGTTCCGGGGAGAGAGGGACAGCCGGCTACCATCACGGTGACCAACGCTCGATACGCGGGCAGAGTGAGCTTCCCGGACCCCAGCTACTCCCTGCTCACCAGCAATCTGAGCTGGGGGGACTCAGGGCCTTACAAGGCTCGGGTCAACCTGAGGACGTCCCAGATCTCCGCCAGGCAGCGTTACAGTCTCCGTGTCTACCGTGAGTCGAGGCTGGGAATTCTAAAGCTGCTTTTTGGGGCTCTCCTGGGCTTTGCACGCAGAGGAGTAGTGATCTCAGGACTCAGGGCTGTGGTTTGAGGGGCTGGGACCGGAAGGCAGAGTGTCTCCAGTGTGCCCAACCCAGGATCTGAGCTGCAGCCACCGATGCAGTGAGGCCCTGGGCCCTAAGGCTGTTCCCCTGGACCTTCCCAACATGGTGAGAGGGGCAGGTGCCCCAGACCTTGCGGGGGGGGGGGGGGGTCTCTCCCTCCCACCGAGATTCCGCCTCCTGGCGTTGGATGCCGCCTCTAGTCCCGAGCTTTTTATCCTTCTGTATGATGTGAGGGCTACTAACCAACGTCTCCTCTCTACCTGGACCAAGTCTCTTAGTGCCTGTGACATTGACTGATGTTCTACCTCGAATCTTGCAGAGACGCTGACTAAACTATAAATGCCACCCCCCCAAGCCCCTCCGCACGCAGAAGGTGTGACAATATTTTCTGGGATCAAGAAGGCAGAATAGGGTTTAGAGGGAGGTGGGGTGCAAAGGGGAGAGAGAGAAGGCGAGACATTGGGTGGTGGGGGCGGGGGGAGTAGGAAATGCCAAAGGCAGGTCTGTCTACCTTAGCAGCTGCCCGGGGGACCCTGGAAGCAGATGTTATGGTGGATGGGTTCTGTTAGTCTCTGTTTACATGAAGGGACTCTCAGGGGACACACCCTTCACCCCACTATTGAGGAGCTGTAATGTGTCCTTGATGTGTTCCGTAGAGAAGGCGGGCCTGGATGTGACCCACAGCTGGCTGTCCTGGGAACATGGCCCTGAGACACTGAGACAGTCCGTGAGGGTTCTGCCCTCAGCGTGTCCCGGAGACCTGGGGACAATGCCCTCTCCTATACCTGCAGGGCCACCAACCCCGTCAGCAGCGTCCGTTCCCGTCTGGTCCTTGCCGGGCCCTTCTGTGCAGGTACCGGGACCCCAGAGACAGGCGGCCACCTCCCTCCCTCAGCCCCTCCCAAGAGAGTGCCTGGGATCCAGAACCTCCCTCCTTCCCAGGGGGACTTGACCGGCTGCACTGGGGGGGGGCAGTGCTCCCCAGTTTCCAAAGGTTCTCTACTCTCTGGCTCAGCTTAAGATCACCCCCCGCCCCCGGATCTTAGTTCCTGAGCTTCCGTGACTAGAACACATATGTCCAGAGACACTTAAAAAGGAACAGCAACTGACTGCTGACTCGAGCCCCCCGTGTGGGATCTGGGCCGGGGGTCTGCCTCTTAACGGGGACCTCCCCCTCCCTCTGGCAAGCCCCGCTCTCCTTGCCTCCTTCTGCCCCCAGACCCTGGCTATGCCTTGGATACGTCCACTTACTTCTGCCTCTGAGCCAAAGGGCTGCTGTTCTCCTTCCTCGTGGTCACTCTGGCCGTGGGGCTCTGGCTCATCTGAGCCCAGAAAAGATGTAGAATGCCAGGGATAAGGACCCCCAGGAGAAACGAGGCTGAAGCCTCGCCCCGGCCTGGCCTGATCGCCCCTTGGGGACCCCTGTGCTGAGCACTCTTTCTTCTCAACCCCTCCCCCCACCCCGGAGTCCTTCCCCCCACCCCCCCACTGTGCTTTTCCTCCCAGGGTGCCACCGGGTGGGTGTCCGAAAGGGCCATACTCCCCGAGGGAAGATTATCCGGCAATAAAGTCAAATCAGGTGACCGCCACTCTGGAGGAGCCGGCCTTTGGTCCTGGGCTGGATGATTCCGGGCCAAACCTGCTTCCCTGAACTTCCGTCTGTTCCAGCTGTCTTATCTGGGGCTGAGGCGAGCCCGATGACCCTCAGTCACCTCCCTATCTGCCTGACGCTAGCTGCTCAGGGCCTCTGACGCCTGACCCAGGGGGACAACAACTCGGCTGGACCAGTAGCTGAAGTCTGGACCTCTGACCGCTGTCTGCGGTTGGTCTTATTGTCCTGTCCTCCCCTAAAGATCTCCATGTCTCAGACCTTCTCTCTGGACCTTTGTCCCGAAGCCATCCACGTTCCCCACCCCCCCCCGGGCCTGCTGAACCACTGTGTTGGTCACCCTCCCACGTCGGATCTTGTGGGTGTCACTCAATGCAGCCACCATGCGGGGCAGGTGGGGAAGCTTTAGGGAGGGGAACAGGAAGCCGCCCAGGTGACAGGTGATGAGGGTCGAGGGTCGAGGGTCGAGGGTCGTGAGTGAGTTGGAGGAGGTGGTGTAGGATAGGGTGACAGCACTGGGGAAGACGGCAGGAGCTCGGGGCTCTGCTCTGCCACTCGCTTGGGACATTTTGTTCAGCATCCAGACTCGGTCCGTTTCTACAAGGAAACTCTGCATAGGGGCAGGCATAGGGGCAGCCGATGGGGCTCTTACCAGAGACGTGGCTGTGGAGGTGGGGGCAGGACTATGCCCCTGGGGACCATGGGAAGAGGAGTCTGAGGGACTAGGGACCAACATTCCTGACCTTCCTCCAGATCTCACCTTCCCCTCTCAGCGAGAAGGATGCTGATCTCCAAAGGGACTTCCAAGAGAAGGAATGTCGGGCTGTGAAGGGGAGTGGGATGCACAGGGGTTGTGGGGACAAAGGACACAGCCTGGGAAACAGGACAGGGGGCCAGGCACGCTTTTCTCTTCCTTCCTTCCTCCCTCCCTCCCTTCCTTCATTCCTTTCTCCCTCCCTCCCTCTCTCCTCCCCCTCTCTCTCTCCTTCCTTCCTTTCCTTCCTTCCTTCCTTCCTTCCTTCCTTCCTTCCTTCCTTCCTTCTTTTCTTCCCTCCCTTCCTTCCCTCCTTCCTTCCTTGTTTTATTTTGAGATATAGAGGGGGAGAGAGGGAATCCCAAGCAGGTCCCACACTCTCAGCATGGTGCCCAACATGTGGCTCGAACTCACAAACCACGAGATGGTGACCTGAACCAAAGCTGGATGCTTAACCAACTGAGCCACCCGGATGCCCCATCCTGGTGACGTTTCTATGCAGGAGACACAGCCCCTTGGGGCCTGGGAAGGACGTATTGAGGTTGGGGACCAGTCCCCACAGAGCTCCTCAGGCAGGCAACTGATCTGCTCTAGTCCCTGAGGGCCCAAGCCCTGGCGCCCCTGGAAGAAGTTCCCCGGCCTGAGGTCTCCCAAGCAGTCCCACCTTCAAACAGGCCTGAGGTTCAGGGCCAAAACCGCAGCCCCAATTCCTCGGACTCCTGTAATACAGCTTCTGGAGACTGACTGGGAAGATAGATACAGGGCAACGGATTTCCCTGTGTTTCAGGGTCAGGCCCACGGAAAGTGAATGAAGGAACAGACGGTCCCTGTGCAGCTGGCCCGAGGCTCTCCCCCGGGACTCGGCCAAGTACTTCTCACGCCATCTCCAAACAGAGAAGGGCTGAGGCCCCAAACCATCCCAGGCCCCTGGAATTGGAAGGCAGAAGGTGGACTCGAAGCTCAGGGAGGCCCAGGCCTCTCGCTCTGCAGGAAGCCGGGACAATACCCACCTGGTAGCACTTTGCAGCATTTGCCTGTCCTTTGAAATAGGTGAAAGCAAATAGGGAGGGAGAAGGGTGCTAGTCGAGGCCCTACCAAGAGTCCGGCGCTGGGCTGGCACTGGAGAGGCAGGAAGGACACCGTGTGCCCTCAAGGAAGTCTTCCTGGAGTGTGTGAAGGTGTCATTACAGTGAGGTGTGACCAGGGCCCCCGTGAAGGTGAGGGCGAGGGTGAGGTGGGAGGGGCAGGACCGTGCCTTGGAGGGAAGAGGTGAATAGAATTCGGACCCCGGATTAGTAGGGAGCCCAGGGAAGGGAGAGAAAGGACATCCTAGCCGGACAGAGGATGAACCCGAAGACACGGGTTTGTGAGAGCACAGTGAGGTCCACACCCGTGTGTTAAAGAGGGAGGTAAGAGGCGGGTCTGGAGAGGAGGCAGGGCCCCCCTGACGTACTCAGGGCTGTGGGAGAATTCAAGCATGAACCAGACAAACACCGCAGGCTCTTGGACCTCTGGTCTCACTGGGTGCAGGAACCAGGCACGCCGACAGCTAGGTGACAGTCTGAGAAATCACACTGCTTTTCTTCTTTTTGAAAAGTTTCATTATTTATTTTTGAGAGAGAGAGAGAGAGAGAGAGAGGGAGCACGCACGTGCGAGGAGGGGAAGGGCAGAGAGAGGGGGAGAGACAGAATCCCACGCAGGCTCCCTGATGCCAGTGCAGAACCCGACCTGGGGCTTAGATCTCACAGACCATGAGATTGTGGCCTGAGATGAAATCAAGAGTTGGACCCTTAACTGACTGAGCCTCCCAGGCGCCCCGAGATGCCACACTGCTTTTCTGTCCCGGTAAACGGGCCACTGCTCACAGTGGTCAAGTGTCCCTGGAACTGACAACATTGTCTGATCTTGTGAACAGGCTGAAAATACGTGGGCTGGCTGATACCCGGATTAGGTAAAATCCTAGTTGGTTGAACAAACTTTCCCAGAGAGTAGGATGCGTGGATGGTGGGCAACCCAGAAGAAAATCTTACTTTTGAGCCTCAGGGACTCAGAGTTCCACTTCTGGCCTGGTGAAGGAGCCAGTTACAGGGCTAGGTTCCTGTTCTTGCCAAAAAGCCCAGAAGATACCTGTGAACCAGAGCAAAATGATAATAATAATACAGCTCACAGAATAGGCGTCCAGAAAAAAAAAAGATCCTATCAAAACCTTTCTAAAATGGAACCCTGTTTTAAATCCCAAGTTTACGAAACGTGACTTTAACAACTGAAAGAAATGGGCTCTTGTTCAAGAAAACACTGTGGAGACAGCAGAAATGAATGAATGTCTGGACTAGAGGGGTGGCTGATTCCCCCTCCCCCCCCCGGGGGGGGATTTTACCTGCTGGTCAGGGAGGGGCCCAAGGGATTAAAAAAAAGGCTCTTTTTCTAGGGCCTTTTTCTTTCTCCCCCTCTCCCGGCACATTTTCACCTCAGGCTGTGGCAAAAAGCCCACAGACGTTTACATCTGGAAGAACTTTCCAGCAGTCCCTCTCTAAGGATGGAATGGACTCCTAAGAGGGCGGGCGAGCTTCCTGGCCCAGGATGTGGGCCCTTGGGGCCGAGATCATCCGGAAGGAGGGGGAGGCTGGGATGCTGGTGTGAGCCCTTGACCCCACCCTGGTTGAGGCCATGATTCCATGAATGAAATGCCTGGCGTGGTCAGGCGGGGTCACGGGGGTTCGGGCTGGGGTGAGCGGTCAATAGAAAGGACCTGGGCAGGTGCGCTGCTTAATGAAGCCTGCTGGGGAAGGCATGATGGACCCCCCCATCCCTGAGGCGGCCCAAGTTCACCAAGCAGAAAGCTCCCAGGAGCAGAAATGCCAGCCATCTGTCGGCCTGAGGTCTCTAAGGAGGTGGGTTTGATGACGTCCAGGTTGGGTGTGAGTTCGGCTCGGGGCTCGGCAGGACATCCGTCCCCGAGGTGGGAAGTCTGGGGCCAGTCGCTCCACCTGGTTGCGCCTCCGTTTTCTCCCGAGTCAAGCAGAGTCACGCCCGCCTCGCGGGGTCTCTGCGCGGGTGACCCGAGCGCTACGAAGCCCGCGGTCCAGGGCCCGGCACCCTGCAGGGCCCCGCCCCGGGATGCCTCTCGTCCTGCCGTCCCGCCCCGGGCCTGTGTCGCCGGGTCGCAGGCGCTGGCAGCTGCAGCGGGGAGGGGGCGACTCGGCAGGCCGGGCCCGGGCGCACGGTCCCCTCGGCACCCTGCGAGAGGCGCCGGGCCGGGACCTGGGAGCTCGCGGGTGCAGACAGGTATTTCCAGTCGGGCCGGGGAAGGGGCGGGCGGGGCGGGGGACGCGAGCCGAGGGGGCCCCCCCGAGCTGCGCGGATCCCCCCGGGGGTCCCGCTCCCGGCCGGGCTCGGCTGTCGGCCCCGCGCCTCTCCCCGGCCGCGCGCGGACGGCGGGGGCTCGCGGGCGGCGAGGCCCGGGAGGACGGCGGGCCAGCTCCGGCGACCCGGGGCCCGCGCGGCGGGTCTCCCCCGCTCCCTCCCCGGCCGGCGCCCGGCGCCCGGAGCTCCGCCAGGGGGCGACCCGAGCCCGCCGCCGCGCGTCCCGCCCTCCCGAAACTACAACTCCCAGGCCGCCCGGGGGTCGCGGCCGCCCCGCCCCGCCCCGCGGGTCGGCCCCCTCGGCGGCGGCGGGCGGGGCGCGGCGGTCTCCCTGGCGACGCGGGCGCTGGGGCGCCGGGCGGGAGGCGGGCCCGCCCCCTATTGTGTGGCTGCGGGAGCCGGGCCGCGCGGCGCCGGGCAGGTGAGGGCGGGGGCGCTGCGGGGCAGGGACGGCCGCCGGCGGGGCTCGCGAGTTCCGGGGGAGCCGAGGCGGCGGGGGCTGGGGGCGCCGTGGGATTCTTCGGGGGCAGCAGAACTCGAGTTCTGGGGAGTGAAGTGGGGTTTCGGGGGGGCGGGTCGGGGAGGGGGATTCCCGGAGAACCGGAGGCGACTGGAGGTAACGCGTGCGTGTGTGTGTGTGTGTGTGTGTGTGTGTGCGCGCGCGTCGGTGCAGGGGGGTGGGTCTTGGGGGGGGGGGTGTCCAAAAGCAAGGGGGGGAAGTTCAGGGGTCCGGAGCAGGCGAAGGAGAAGGGAATTGAGGGTGGGGTATCCGGAGAGTATTGTGGGCTGGGGCCGGAGAATTTTCGGGAGGGCGATTCCCGCGGAGAGGATGGGTGGGGACTCTGCGGGCGACGGGAAGGGAGTGCCTGGAACCGCGGAGGACCTGGTGCAGTTGGAGATCAGGTGTGGAAAATGGGAATTTGCGGAGAGGTGGGGGGGGCGGGGCTGTGAGAAGTAGGGATAGCAGGAATCGGAGCACTTGGTGGGGAGACCAGACGGGTGAGGGCATGGGGAGGGGGCGCGGTGGGCAGAGGAGTTGGAAGATCATAGGGAAAGCAGAGGAATGCTGGGGAAACCCGGGTTACTAGGGTGCTCGGAAAGCTGAGCCGCGAGGGAACTGGGGCTCCATCCGTTTGGGAGAAGCTCTTTCGGGGAAGAATGGGAGAGCCCGCCGCGGGCAGAGGGAAGCCAGGGGAAGGTTTGCTGGTGAGTCGTGCGGAGTTACATACGCGGGGCCATTAAGTAGAGGCAGGGGTCGGGCTGAGAGACACGGGGGGGAGGGGAGGGGGGAGGAGGGCGGGATGCTTTCCAGCCAGTCCGGACTGGGAGGCCGGGAGCGGGGTGGAGGCCAGAGCAGAGTCCGCTTGGATTTGCGGGGGCCCAAGGCCGCAGCAGTCCCGCCCCCAGCCCACTGTGACCACCCTCTGGGGCCCACGGGAGTTCCTACCCTGCGCACCCCAGGGCTCACTTTGTACTCACTAGGGACTGGCAGGCTTCCGGCTTCAGGGACCATGCCTCTAGGGCTGGGGAAGGGAAAGCCTGGCAAAGTCTGGGCCCCGAGGACACTGGAGGAGAGCGAATGGGAAGCTTTGGGATGAGGCACTCGGGTCGTGCTGTCTGGCGGAGCGAGGGCTGCTTGGCAGCATCATGAAGGGAAAGTGGTGCCAGCTGCCTGTCCCGGGACCTGCCCAGGCCTGGAGGGTGCCATCCCGGCCCCCAATTCCAGCAGGTGGGGGAGGCATCTCCTCGCCCCGCTGCCTGACTCAGTCACTGCTAAAGCAGTGTTGGGAGGCTGAGTGGAGAAAGAGATACGGCGTCCCTCCCCAGCTTCCAGGAGTCACAGAGGCTGGGGAGGTGGGCAAGGGATTGTGTGCGTGGGTTCCCTGGGGGCCGCTTTCTGGGGGTTCCCGCCCAGGTTTTGCCCTTCACTGGCTCTGTGCCCCTGAGCAAGCCCTGAGCAGGGTCCTTATTTGTCACTGTGGGGTGAAGGAGTAATCCTGGTTCTCCCTGGCGATCTGCTACTTGTTATCAGCATCAGGACTAGGGAAAGAACAGAGAAGGGGCTGAGCCATGGGGACCCTTCATCTCCCATTTTCTGACAAATCCTTTTCCAAGCTCAGCTTTCCGGGCACGTCAGTAACCCGGGTTTCCCCAGAATGCTTCTCTTCAGATCTTTCCAACTCCTCTGCCCCACCCTCCCCGTGTCCTCCCCTGTCAGGACTCCCCACCCAGTGCTCCCTGGTTCTCCCAGAGCCCCCACCCCGGCCCTTATCCCCCAGGGCGGCAAGATCTCTGGTATCTGCGTCCCTCCCCTGCTTCTCTGCTCCCCTCTCTCTTCGTTTGCTCTCCTCCTGGCCTGTCTCTGACGGTGGGGTTTCTTCTGGTTGCCAGTATTGGCCCACTCGGCATGTTGCCTTGCGTTTTGTGTTTAGATCTGGTGGTGCTCCAGGGAGCGGCTGCATCAGGTGTTACGTGAGCCAAGCCCTAACCGTGCAGAAGAGTGAGAGCTGAAACCTGCTACCGGATCAGAAGGCATCCCTCCCGGGGCTTGCTGGGCTGTGGACACCTCCCGGGCCCCTCCGTCGGGGCCCCCGTGGATAGGAGGGGCCGGCCGAGCAGGCAGCTGGGCTATGGTTTGCTGCCTCGGTCTGGCCGTCCTCAGCCTGGTCATCAGCCAGGGGGCTGACGGTGAGCCGGATTCCCTGGGCTCAAGAGCTCCCCGCCGGCCTTGGGGGGGGGGGGCATTCCCCGGGGCGGGGGAGGGGAGGGTTCTCTGTGAGCACGCGGGGTAGGGGACGAAGAGCGCTGGTTCTGGAGAAGTCGAGGCTTCTCTCAGCCACTTCACAGAGTCCTAGGGATGGCGCAGAGACCCTGAGGGAGCCTCCTGTCCCTGCCCTGATTCTGGTCCCTGTTGTCCACGCAGGTCGAGGGAAGCCTGAGGTGGGGTCAGTGGTGGGCCGGGCTGGCGACAGTGCGGTGCTGGGCTGTGACCTGCTGCCCCCGGCTGGCCGGCCCCCGCTACATGTCATCGAGTGGCTGCGCTTTGGATTCCTGCTCCCCATCTTCATCCAGTTCGGCCTCTACTCTCCCAGAATTGACCCCGATTACGTGGGTAAGACAAGGGGGATCAGGAGGTACTGTGAACACCCCAACAGAGGGGGGGCTGGGTGGGGGGAGGGCAAGACCTCTTCTTAACTGCTCTGCCTTCCCCCTCCCCCGCTGCGTCATGCCAGTTGGGGGGCTCTAGGCGGCTGGCAGGTGGGTTGACGGGCAGCAGGGTGGGTGGGTCTGTGGCCTGTGTGCTTCTCCAGCAGAGGCTGGGGGGGGGGGGTCTCCGTCCAGAGGTGCGTGTGCACGGAGCGGGGGCTGGGGAGGGCCAGGGTCCCTAAGGGTCAGGGAATGGATGGGGCCAGGCTGGGTTATGTGGCTTCTGTTCTAACGTATGGACCCTCCCCCCCTCCCCCCGGGGCTGCCATCCGCACCCCTGCTGGCTCCCTCAGAGGGCTGGGCTTCCACCTAATCCCGAATGGAGTCTTAATCTGAGCGGTTTAGTGCAGGCCTCAGAGGGCAGCGTGTGGGAGGGCCCGAGGCGAGGGCTGGGGGCTGCTGGGCCAGACAGTCTTTAGAGGGAAACCCAGGAAAGGCCACCTTGGGGACGCTGATGGGGGAGGGGACCCCCACCTTTCCCCTCTTTAGTTTGAATCCTGAGAGCGGCTCTGGGATTGGCTGAGCTGTCCCTGAGGGGCAGGCTGAGCTCAGGCAGGTGCCGCCGGAGGGAGAGTTTATTTTCAAACCGGGGGCAGTTGTTGGCAAACAGCCTGGTGGGAGCGGATGTGTCTACACAAGCCCCGTGAGAGCTGATGAAAGCAGGGCCCAATTAGGACAAGTGGGGTAAAAAAAAAAAACACAAAAAAAACTGGCCGTGCCCACCAGCCCGCCCTCCCTGCCTCTGCGGGGCCGGGGCTGGGCCCGGAGGGGTTTGGGCTGAGGGCTGAGGCTGGGTAGATACAGAATGTTGCCTGACTGAGGACGGGGCAGGGGCAGGTGGAGCGGAGCAGGGAGAGGAATTTTCCTGGGATTCCTAACTGTCCTTCTCTCTACCCGTCTTGGGGTCCCTCGGGCAGACAAGCCGCTGGCTGGCCGGCTGGCAACGGTGCTACCTGTGGGTTTCCTTTCTCCGTGTGGCTCTGAGCTGCGGGAACTGTGAGCCATAACCCCTCGGGGCTTCTTCCTGCCCCTGCTCTTAGTGCCCACCCCTGCTCCCGCCCCCCAGTAGCTAGTCCAGCCAGTCTGGGGAGTCAGAGCTGGGGGGGAGGGCCCTGTGCCCATTAACTCTCTTACTGCCTCCCGTCTAAGGGGCCTCTCGGCCTTTGTGCAGGGGACTCCGAACCCACAGTTGCTAAGCAACGGGAGGTGGAGGTTGCTAAGGACAATGCCGTCCTGTCATAAGCCCTCTGGGCAAGTGAAGGAGAGATGGTCTGGGACTGCGTGTGTGAGGCTGGTGGCCTAGAACGTGGGAGGGACCACGCCTGAGACCCCAGCTCCCAACCTTTGAGGACTCCAGAATCCATCTGGCGGAGGGGCCGGGATTTACAGACTAGCACAAAGTGGTGAAAAGCGGTATAAAACAGGCTAGGACGCCTTCCTAACCCTCGCGCTGACTTGGTCTTTGACTTTCATGCTGTCTTTCTTGGGAACTTCTGCCAGCGCGGCTGGCAGAAAGGCATGAGTTTTCTCTCTGTCCCGAGTTGTTGGTTGCAAGGCAGTTCTCTTTTTTTTTCCTTCCTTTTTTAGTGTTTATTTATTTTTGAGACAGAGAGAGACATAGTGTGAGCGGGGGAGGGGTCGAGAGAGAGGGGGACACAGAATCCGAAGCAGGTTCCAGGCTCTGAGCGGTCAGCACAGAGCCCGACGTGGGGCTCGAACTCACAAACCGCGAGATCATGGCCTGAGCCGAAGTCGGATGCTTAACCGACTGAGCCCCCCGGGCGCCCCGAGGCAATTCTCTTATTCTCAGAACACTCCACCCTCCAGGCCTCTCCCCTTTTTTCCTGCAAAACCTTCCTTGTGGTCACAGCTCCCGGGAAGCAGTAGTCCTCTCGCTTCGTGGTCCTTGGAACCTCTGAACACAGCAAGGAGCATCTCTTGAACTGTGTATGTGAGCTTGTACATGCACGTGCGTGTGGGTTCTCTGCCTTCTGAGAGCTGGAGAGAGCAGTCAGTGTCTCCCGCTTCCTTTACGCACCCCTGCACGTGCGGAGCGGGGCAGGGCGCGGCGGGGGAGGGTCTGAAGCCCACCAGGCTGTGGCCCTGCGGGGGGGAGGGTGGGCCTCCGGGAGGGGCCCGGGACTCAGGAGGACTCAGGACTGCCTGCCTGCCCTTGGCCATCTTCCTGTGCCGTGCCACAAGTCTAGCAGCCCGTATCTCCCAGAAAAGGGAGGGCACGCAGTATGCCTCCTTGAATGTTCAGATCCGCTGACATTTAGAACCGTTATCCGCTGACCACCAACGCCCTGAGTGGGAACACCCTGGATGTGGTCAGTGCTGTGTGCCCTGAGCGTCACTTGATCCTAACCCCACGGTGCACTGGAAAGTGTTCCGCATCTGGAGAAAGAAGGCCTGACTTTGTCACTTACAAGCCGTGGGATTTTGGAAGGAAGCTTCGTGTCCGTCCTTTCCTCTCGAATGGATTTCCTGCGAGGATTAAATGTTACATGGTCCACATCAGTGCTCAATATCCCTTCCTCTTCCTGCTTTTTTCGTGGAGCTCGAAGACAACCGTAATGAGAAGTGGCTGTCTTTTGGAACTTAAGGGGACTTTGCACTCTGGGGTCGCAGGGCTCCGTGGCCACGCAGATGGGGGTTACGGAGGGATCCCGAAGGGGGTGTGTGTGGAAGGGTGTGATTGTGTTAAATATTTACCCGCAAGGCCTAGGCTTATCTCCTAGGTGGAGATTTCAACACCTAGCCCTGGAAACAGGTCCGCCCATCCTGGAGAGTCCACACCCCTGGACCTCGTCCTTGGAAGGAAAAAGTCCCTTGCCTAAGACTTGCCTCAGACCGTTCAGTCTCCTCTTCTTCCCTGACGGCACTAGATTATATCCCTGCAGGCTTAGATTGTATTTTGGAAAGATCACCCGTGCTGAACACGCAGACGTGGGCGGTGACGTCTAGGCAGACGTGGGCGGAGAGGGGTCTAGGCAGTCCCAGGTGCCGGCAGGGCGGTGTGGTGCTCGGTGGGGCCAGCCGCTGCTGGGGGTGGGCGGAGAGGACCTGCCACCAGGTAAGGGGAGGCCCGAGATCGAGTCCCGCTTCTGATTTCACACCTTGTGCTCATCCTTGTGTTCAGTACGTGAGCAGTGGGCCGCCTGCCTGCCCCGCGTCCCTTCCCCCCTCCCTCCCCGGCCAGATTGGTCTTCACCTCTTTTTCCGGATGAAACCCGAGTCGGCCAGTTTGCCCAAGGGAATACACCGCAGAGCTGGGCTCTGGGTCTCCCTGGCTCCCGAGTGTGGGCCTCTCTCACTAGGCGGCACTGCCGGTGACCCCCGAAGCTGTGTGGGGAGGGGGCCGAGGGATGTGGGGGGCAGCCTCAGTCTGAACCTGGTGGCGTAGTGGATGCTGACGGAGGGTGGGCGTGTGTGTCTGCCTGTGCTGTGGCCGTGTGGCTTTGTGGAGCTCCGTGTGGCCAGTCGGCCGGGGCCGCGGGTGCCCTGGGGCGTGAAGGGATGGGGTGAGGAGGCTGCTGACCTTGCTGCCTGGCTGGGCTGGACTCTGGCCACCCTAAGGCGCTTAGGCCGTTGATAATAGCCCCGAGGGATTAGGGGCTTTGGTAGGCGAGGTCTGGGTCCCTGCTTGGGCCCCAAACACTGCTGAGGTTTCCAGGGCCAGTGCTCTGGCGGGAGGGGTCCTCCAGGAGCCATACGTTGCCCCTCCGAAGAGCCCAGGGCTGGGGCAGATCCTGTAAGACTCATGAGGAGACTAAGTGTGGCTCTTAATTTTTTTTTTTTTTAAATGTATATGTATTTTTGAGAGAGACAGAGACAGAATGCGAGTGGGTTAGGGGCGGAGAGAGAGGGAGACACAGAATGCTCCAGGCTCCGAGTTGTAAGCATAGAGCCCGACGCGGGGCTCGAACTGGCGAACCGCGAGATTATGACCCGAGCTCAAGTTGGACGCTTCACCGACTGAGCCACCCAGGCGCCCCTAAGTGTGGCTCTTAAACCACCCTCCTCCCAACGGTCCTTGAAGCCACCTGCGGTTCAGTAGGGTGTCTTGTGCACCTGCTACCACTCTGGGTTTCTCTTTGTCTAAACTGGATCTCAGCTGCTAAAAGGCAGGAGTGATCCGGGGCTGAATGGAGGGATCTGCCCTCGGTGACCCCAGCCCCACCTGTGTCTCTCCGGTCCCCGCTGGATCAGGGTGACTGGAGGAGACAGGGCCTCCTTCTTGACCTCTGAGGGTAACCAGCGTGACCAGGGTTTGGGGCTCCTCCCCCAGGGCGAGTCCGGCTGCAGAAGGGGGCATCTCTCCGGATTGAGGGGCTCCGAGCGGAAGACCAGGGCTGGTACGAGTGCCGAGTGCTCTTCCTGGACAAGCACAGCCCTGAGGACGACTCTGTTAACGGCTCCTGGGTGCACCTCACAGTCAATTGTATGAACCTGGGGGCAGGTCGGGGGGGGGGGGGGCGCATGATGAGGACCTCTGGGGGGGGTGGTTCCGGGGCCCCACCCTCGCGGACACTCCTGTTTGCTGGCTCACTGTCTGCATCTTGCCCCTTCCACCGCCACGCCTGCCCTCCAGTGTTGGAACTTCCTCTGTCTTCCCCGTCCCTGCCTCTCTGGCCGGGAGAGGGGAATGGGGGGGGGGGTAGGGGGCTGCCGGGCCCTGAGCGAAACACGACTCACGTGTTGAGACCGTGTTTTGTTTTCTCAAAATACCTTTTCACCCCGGACCTCATGAATTCTGTCAACCCTAAGAAGGAAGGAAGGTCAGAATCCTTCCCCTTTCACAGATGAGGAGACTGGATCCTGCCGCTGCTTAGGGGCAGAGTGGAGTCTGGACCCAGGCCTCCGGGCCCCCAGAGCAGTGCCAGGGGCCACTAGCTCTCCCCTGGCTCTGACACCCCTCCTGTGCACAGCCCCAGTTGCTAAGTCCGCAGGCCAGTGTGGGGATGGGCTGGTGCCACCCTCACTTGGCCTGAGCTCAGCAGGCAGGGTGGCCCTGGGCCGGGGACTCCCGAGCAGTGGGGCCGGCCGGTGGGCTGAGGCCTGCAGCCCTGACCGGTGTCCCTGCTCTTTGGACTGAGAGCCCCTCTGGCATCCCCTGATGCCTCTCTCTCCGCAGCACCCCCTCAGTTCCTGGAGACCCCTCCCCAGGTGCTGGAAGTTCAGGAACTGGAGCCTGTGACCCTGCGTTGTGTGGCCCGTGGCAGCCCACAGCCTCATGTGACTTGGAAGCTCCGAGGACAGGATCTTGGCCAGGGCCAGGGCCAGGTGCAAGTGAGTCCCGGGGCTGGGCTAAGTGGGCCTGATAGGGTGTGAGGGGGAGGCTTGGGGGGCGGGGCTAGAGGCCCAGGGGCCAAATGCCGAGCTGGGAGACTGGCCAGGGGGGGACGCCTCACTGGCTTCCTGAGCCTGGGGTGCTGCTGCCCTCTGCCGGCCAGACTCGGAAGTGCAGGGTCTGAGGCCCGCGGGAGGGAGGGAAGGGGAGGCAGGGGGCGGGAGGAGGAGGAGGAACCTTCCTTATCCCCTCCTACCCTAGGTGCAGAATGGAACGCTGTGGATCCGGCGGGTGGAACGCCGCAGCTCTGGGGTCTACACCTGTCAAGCCTCCAGCACCGAGGGCAGTGCCTCCCACGCCACCCAGCTGCTGGTGCTAGGTGCTCTTGGTGGGGGTGCTGCGGGCCGGAACTAGGGACCTGTATGGGGGGGGGCTCTGACCTGTGGCTGGGGGTGCACGTAGCAAGAGAGGACACAGGGGCGTGGAGAGAAAGGGAGCTACCAATGCAGGCTGGTGCTCTAAAACCACATCTCTCTCTCTCTCTCTCTCTCTCTCTCTATAATTTTTTTAATGTTTTATTTAGTTTTGAGAGAGTTCAGGCAGGGGAGGGGCAGAGAGAGGGGAACAGAGAATCCGAAGTGAGCTCTGCGCTGACAGCAGTGAGCCAGATGGGGGGCTCGAACTCACCAACCGTGAGATCACGACCTGAGCCGAAGTCAGATGCTTAACCGCCTGAGCCACCCAGGCGCCCCTCTAAAAACCAGCATCTTAATTTTAAAAGGAGCAGTGAATGGACGAGTAGATATTTAGGGCCCAGCAGTGTGGTGTGTAACCCCCCCCCCCAACCCCCCCCAGGTTCTCATCTATATATAAAGAGGTTCATATCTACATTTTAGGACTAGGTTAAGAATTTAATCAGGTTCAGTTGAGTACAGTGATCAGCACTTAGTACCTCCTGTCCGAGACCTTCCGTCTAGAAGGAAAGCTAAGAGATGGCCTGGACTCTGCCTTCGGAGAGCCTCTTCTAAAGGGAAGGCAGATGAGTTAGTGAAGTGTCACTTTCCCTGGTTCTGTGGGAAGGCAGCGCTGAGGAACTGTTAAGGGCCAAGCCCGCCAGGGTCAGGAAGGTCTGAACGAGTCTTGCCTACCCTGGTAACTTTGGGCCCTCACTTCTCTCTGCCTCTCGGCCTCCACTGCTTCATCTGTGGAGACAGTAATTCCTGGCACAGAAGGCTCTTGTGAGGCTTAAAAGAAATGGTGCAGGGAGGTGCTCAGCGGAGCGCCCCGCGTGTCTGTCGTGTCCTATAGGGCCCCCCGGCTCGGATTGTCACCTCCTATTCCCGACGACCCAGGCAGCGGAGTCCAGGGAGGGGAGAGAGCAGTGGGGCGGTAGAAGGGAGAGACGGATTTGCAGGGATGATGCAGCCTGGCCAGACTCTGTGGGAAGAGCCTTCCAGACGGGGGGTTCGGAGAGCAAAGGCGTGCAGCCGGCTCGGGGGCACGACACGCCCACACTGAGCTAAAAGAGTTCTTAAGGGTTGGCGTATGAAAAGACGGTTGGCCGGGCCGGGAGGGGTTGGATCCTGAGTGCCCACGAGGCTGGATCGAGAAGTTCAAGCTTGATGTGGTGGGAGCCAGGAGTTGTGAGTTCTTGAAAAAAAAGATTTTTTTAATGTTTATTTATTTCGGAGACAGAGAGAGACAGAGCATGGGTGGGGGAGGGGCAGGGAGAGAGGGAGACACAGAATCCCAAGCGGGCTCCAGGCTCCCAGCTGCCAGCACACAGCCCGATATGGGGCTCGAACTCTCAAACTGTGAGATCATGACCTGAGCCAAAGTCGGTCACTCAAGCGACTGAGCCACCCAGGTGCCCCAGGAGTTGTGAGTTCTTGAACAGAAGCGTTCTGTTCTGGCCAAAGGGGGTGTCTCTGTGTGAATGGCCGCTGGAGTGGCCAGATGGGGGAGCCTCGGTCGGGGATCGTGCTGTATCCGCTGGTGAGGTGTTGGGCACCTGCATTAGGGTAGGACACGTGGAGGTGATTTAGCAGGCGACAGTGGAGGGAGGTAAAGGGTAAATGAGCAGAGAGTGAGCCTGCCTCCCCCTCCCCAACACACACACACACACACACACACACACACACACACGCAGGTTCTAGGCGGGGGAGTCCGGGTGAATTGGGTTGTCCCTGGTGGGAAGGGGATCTGGTCTGGAGAAGAGAAGGAACTTGCGTGAGGTACAGGGGTTAGGGCTGTTTCAGTTCCCCTATGCCAGAGGGCAGATGGCAGGAAGAACTGTAGAGGGGACCTCAGGGCTGAGGCCTCTCTCTTCCCATGTGCTCCCCCACAGGCCCCCCGGTCATCGTGGTGCCCCCCAAGAACAGCACGGTCAATGCCTCCCAGGATGTTTCCTTGGCCTGCCGGGCTGAGGCGTACCCCACCAACCTCACTTATAGCTGGTTCCAGGACAGCGTCAACGTGTTCCACGTTAGGTGGGGCTTGGGGGTGGGCGGGGGCCGGCGGGCAGCCTTGGAGGAGTCCCCCGGCTCAGCGAGCCTGGACCCCTGCCCACACGTGCCACGTTGCAGCCGCCTGCAGCCCCGAGTGCGGATCCTGGTAGACGGGAGCCTGCGGCTGCTGGCCGCCCAGCCGGACGACGCAGGCCGCTACACCTGCGTGCCCAGCAACGGCCTCCGGCGCCCGCCCTCGGCCTCTGCCTACCTCACTGTGCTCTGTAAGCCTCACCCGGCTCCCTCCCCAAGCCTGCTCCCTCCCCCTGGGCCAGGCCTAGTTCCTGCCCCACAACCTGCCACTGCTCCCCCCACCAGACCCAGCGCAGGCGACAGCGATGCCTCCTGAGACCCCCCTGCCCGTAGGCATGCGGGGGGTGATCCGGTGCCCGGTCCGCGCCAACCCCCCACTGCTCTTCGTCAGCTGGACCAAGGATGGGCAGGCCCTGCAGCTGGATAAGGTACAGACCTCCGGGCGGGGGGGGGGGAAGGAAGGGTGTGGCTTGGTGTGATCCTGGGCAGGTCAGCTGGGGTGGAGTTAGCTCAGTGTAATTCAAGTCAGTGACTAGGGATACACCCCTTCCCTGGGGGGCTGTGTGGGGGTGTTTGTGGAGGAGCACAGCATCTGTCCTGAAGGAGGGCACAGCCTAGAAGGGGTAGGACAGACACTCTGCTGGAAGGCCAGGGCTGGTTGAGGACAGATCAGCAACAACTTCTGGGACCTTGGTGATGGGCCTTGGGGGGGTGGACAGACATTCGGAGCAGGAACCAGGGCCCCGAGGCAGGAAACGGTACCTCGCGTGTAGGGCGTGACGAGTCCTCGAGTTTGAGGGGAGCCACATGCCCGTGGGTACACGGTGCTGCGGAGAAACAGGTTGGGGCCAAGAGAAGCGTGGGTACCAAGTGAATATTACGTTCTTACAAGCAGTTGGGGTCTTTGTCCGCCCTCGTGGGCGACCACCACATCTTTTAATCCTAGTGTCCCCATCCCCGGGGGCTTCTGCGATGGGAGGACTGGGTACGTTTTTGTTGGAAGTTACAAAAGTCTGCGGGCAGTTGGAGCCAGTGAAGCTGTTGAGCGGTGGTGCGACAGCATCGGAGCTGTGAGCGGGAGTTGAGTCTGTCGGGTGGATGGAGGGCAGAGTGGACACAGGGAGAGGGGTTCAGAGGCTGTGAAGTGGTCCAGGTGAGAGCTGAGGGGGTCCTGGGCGTGGACGGGCTTCATGCTTAGATGGAGGCCTTCCCGGAGGAGAGATCTGGTGAGCAATTCCACGGGGGAGTGAGCAGTCCAGGTTAGTGGGGACAGTGGGGCCCTTGACAAACAGGGAAGGCAGGGAAAGGAAAGGATTTGGAGTGGAAGATGCTGACTTTCGTTACCGGGTGCCGGACACCCCGCCAGGCAGGGCTCAGCTCCAGGGGGCGCCGCTGGAAAGAGAAGCGTAGGCCTGGAGTTCAGAGAGGGGTCAGGCCTGGAGGAGGAGTCCTCTGCAGGGATGTGGCCTTCTCCTTCCTCTCCAGCCTCTGCTGAACCGCTTTCACTTCCCCGCAGCTCCCTGGCTGGTCCCAGGGCCCCGAGGGCTCCCTGATCATCGCCCTGGGGAACGAGGATGCCCTGGGAGAATACTCCTGCACCCCCTACAACAGTCTCGGTACTGCAGGGCCCTCCCCGGTGACCCGCGTGCTGCTCAAGGTGAGGGTGGCTGCGGGCGCCCTGGCGAGGGGGGCAGAGCAGTCACTTCGGAGTCCAACGGTGGCGGCGGCAGCTGTCAGACTCCGTGCCGGCGATTTCTGTAGAGGTGGTGCTGGCGAGGTGGGGTGTGAGGGACGCGTACGTCCCCAAAGTAAGATACCTGCCTGCCCAACTCACTAACCTTGGCCTCGAGGAAAAGGGGTGTGAAGCAGAGGAGAGGGTGAAGGGTGTTCTGGGGAGGTGTGTACCCCCCAGAGAGGCCTCCCAGACCCCCGTTTCCCTCCAGCCCCGCCGGGGAGCAGAGACAACAGGTAGGGAGACCCTGGGAGATGGGGTGTGATGGGAGCCCCAGAGAGCGGAGCGGCCCTTAGATGGCAGTGCGGGAGGCCCCTCCCAATGCCAGATCTGGCTTGCAGGCTCCCCCAGCTTTTCTAGAACGACCTAAGGAAGAATATTTCCAAGAAGTAGGGCGGGAGCTACTCATCCCCTGCTCTGCCCAGGGAGACCCCCCTCCTGCTATCTCTTGGGCCAAGGTAAGGCTCCTAGCCCCGCTCTGCCCATGCGCACACGCTCTGCACCCCTGCCTCTCCCTGCCCCTCGTCATTCTGCGGGAAGGAGGGAGCCATCGGAGGCAGGGTGGGGAGGACGCTGGAGCTGCCCTCGGTGAGGGGTGGCCGCATGTGTCCTCAGGGCTGACCAGTGGTTCCGTAGGTGGGCCGGCGGCCGCAGGGCCAGGCCCAGGTGGGCAGCAACAGTAGCCTCATCCTGCGACCGCTGACCAAGGAGGCCCATGGGCGCTGGGAGTGCACCGCTAGCAATGCTGTGGCCCGAGTGGCCGCCTCCACACATGTCTACGTGCTGGGTTAGTGGCCGGAGAGCAGGCTGGGGGCTAGAGGAACCCATGTGGGACAGGGGACGGGAGAATCATTTTTGGAGGTCCACATGGGGATGGGGGGCAGGGGGCCCTGGGGTGATGGGTTGGAGGTCAGAGGCCCTGGGAACCCTCCTTAGCTCTTTACCTGACCAGCCTCCTCTCCCCCCCCACTCAATTCCCCCTCCCCAGGCACCAGCCCACACGTTGTCACCAATGTGTCCGTGGTGCCTTTGCCCAAGGGTGCCAATGTCTCCTGGGAGCCCGGCTTTGATGGTGGCTATCTGCAGAGATTCAGTGTCTGGTATACCCCACTGTGAGTGATCTGCCGCTCCTGTCCCCCCACCCGATTCCCTCTGGCCCTCTGCCCTTCCTCCCACCCTTCCATCCCAGCCCCGCCCTAACTCTGCTGCCCTGTTTCCAGGGGGATCTTTGGTGTTCAGGGCCCAGGTGCCGAGATCCTGGACGGCTGAGGGGAGGGGACAGGTCAGTCTCTGGACTCCAGAGCTTCCTGGCCCTCCTAGTAACGAAGTCCCCCCGTTTCCTCATGTCCTCCAGGGCCAAGCGTCCTGACCGAACCCACCATGACTGGGTGTCGCTGGCAGTGCCTGTGGGGGCTGCTTACCTCCTGGTGCTGGGGCTGCAGCCCCATATCCAGTACCAGTTCAGCGTCCTAGCTCAGAACAAGCTGGGGAGTGGGCCCTTCAGTGAGATCGTCTTGTCTGCCCCCGAGGGTGAGAGATCTCCCCCCCCCGCCCCAACGCCAGCATCTGACCGGACGGGATAGGACTGATAGGGAAAACCTGGATTTGGCACGACCTGGGTGGGAGGGGGCAGAGGAGCCGGGCAGCTTGCGGTCCACAGGGGTTTATGGAACGTGATTCGGGGGTGTCTTTAGGGGCTCTGGGAGAATGGCTGAGCATGGAGTTGGGGGCGGGGAATAGAGGGGTTGGCATGTTGTGGAAGGGTCCCGGGAGCCCCATCTCATGCCTGTCTGCCCTGCTTAGGGCTTCCCACCACGCCAGCTGCCCCCAGTCTTCCGCCCACTGAGATGTCACCTGCCCTGTCACCTCCCCGAGGCCTGGTGGCAGTGAGGACACCCCGGGGGGTGCTCCTGCATTGGGATCCCCCAGAACTGGTCCCTAAAACACTGGATGGCTATGTCCTGGAGGGGCGGCAAGGCTCCCAGGGCTGGGAGGTGCTAGACCGGGCCGTGGCGGGCACAGAAATGCAGTTGCTGGTACCTGGACTCATCAAGGTATGTGTGGGAGGCAGGCACCGGGAGGTTCCTCCCCGCGGTGCTCCGGGCCCCGGCTCCGTTCCCCAAACCTGGGCTTCTCACCCTCCCTTCCCAACTGCGCAGTCTTTCTGGACAGAGCTGGGGTGGGCGGTGCTGGGTCCTGACCCCCTCCCCGGACCCCCACCCCCAGGACGTTCTGTACGAGTTCCGCCTCGTGGCCCTCGCAGGCAGCTATGTCAGCGATCCGAGCAACACGGCCAACGTGTCCACTTCCGGTGAGAACCCGGCGGGAGGGCAGAGCGTAAGCACCGGGGGGGGGGGGGGGGGGGGGCGCTGAGCCCACTGTCGCGGGCACCGACCGCCCCTCGTGACCCCTCGCCCAGGCCTGGAGGTGTACCCCTCCCGCACGCAGCTGCCAGGCCTCCTGCCCCAGCCGGTCCTGGCCGGCGTGGTGGGCGGGGTCTGCTTCCTGGGCGTGGCTGTCCTCGTGAGCGTCCTGGCCGCCTGCCTGACCAACCGGCGCAGGGCAGCCCGCCGCCGCCGCAAGCGCCTCCGCCAAGGTAGGCCCCCGAGGCCACGCCCCCGCGGGCCCCGCCTCCCGCCCCAGCCCCGCCCCCCGGAGGTGGCCACCCGCCTCCCGCGCAGGGCAGGTGCGTCCTGTCTGTCCGCACTTGCCTGTCCCCAGCGGGGAGGGTTTGCCGGCGGGTGTTGGGTGAGGCTGTGCGCCTGGGGCTCTGGAGGGCCTGAGGTTTGCCGGTGTCACCTCTGGTTCTGCCCGAACAGATGCGCCTCTTATCTTCTCCCCGCCCGGGAAGTCAGCTCCGCAGTAAGTCCCTCCACCTCCTCCGCTTCCTTCGACCTTCCCTCTGCGCCCGCTGTCTTGGCCTCCTCGGTGGTGCCTTGGGGTGGGCGGGGAGGGGCGGAACAGAAGTTGGAAGGAGGTGAGGGTGGGAGTGCAGAGGTCCCAGCCTGGGGCTGCCCACTGCTGCCTGTGCGCCTTTCTGCCACCCCTCCACCACGTGGGTCCTGGTGTCTGTTCGCTGTCCCTAGCTCTGCTCTGTTCACCAAACCTCTCAAGGCTGGTCCTGGGAAGGGGCCTGGCTCCCTGCCACAGAGCCGGATCCCCTGTCCTTCCCCAGCTCTGCTCCGGGTTCGGGCAGTCCCGACAGCGTGGCAAAGCTGAAGCTCCAGGGCTCCCCAGTTCCCAGCCTGCGCCAGAGTCTGCTCTGGGGGGAGCCCGCTGGTCCCCCCAGCCCCCCTCCGGATCCTCCACCTAGCCGGGGCCCCTTACCCCTGGAGCCCATTTGCCGGGGACCAGATGGCCGCTTTGTGATGGGACCCAGCGCCGGGACCCCCCAGGAAAGGTCAGGCTCTGAGCGAGCTGAACCTCGGACCCCATCCCAGCACCAGGCCAGGTCCTATGACTGCAGCAGCAGCAGCCCCAGTGGGATGCCCCAGCCCCTCTGCATTGCAGACATCAGCCCTGTGGGGCCCCCTCCCGAGGCCCCGCCCAGTCCTCTGCCTGGTCCAGGACCCCTGCTTCAGTACCTGAGCCTGCCCTTCTTCCGGGAGATGAATGTGGACGGGGACTGGCCCCCTTTCGAGGAGCCCGGGCCTGCTCCACCCCCAGATTACATGGATACCCGGCCCTGCCCCACCTCATCTCTCCTTCAGCCCCTGGACTCCGCCACCGTGTCCCCCAGGGCAGCGCTTCCTGGGGCTGTGGTCGGGGCCGGGGCCACCCCAGAGCCCCTGTACACGGCACTGGCCGACTGGACACTGAGGGAACGGCTGCTGCCAAGCCTTCTCCCTGCCGCCCCTCGGGGTAGCCTCACCAGCCAGAGCAGCGGGCGGGGCAGCGCCTCGTTCCTTCGGCCCCCCTCCACAGCCCCCTCTGCGGGAGGCAGCTACCTCAGCCCTGCTCCGGGAGACACCGGCAGCTGGGCCAGTGGCCCTGAGAGGTGGCCCCGAAGGGAACACGTGGTGACAGTCAGCAAGAGGTGAGGACAGTCCCTGCCCTTCCCCACCTTGGCTCCAGTCCCTGCCCAGACTGCCCCACCCCTCTCCTAATACACTGTGCCTTCTGGGCTCTCCCACCCTGGGACCAGGAGAACTTGTCTCCTTTTAGAAGCTTTTGCCGAGGTCCGGGGATCTTCGGGGGAAACCCATGGCCCAAGCTGAGTTGGGGGACTCTGGGTTTGGGCTTTTCTGCTCACCCTCTGTTCTTCTCGCCGTACCACGCATTTGTCCCCTGTGACAGGAGGAACACATCTGTGGATGAAAACTATGAGTGGGACTCAGAATTCCCTGGGGACATGGAATTGCTGGAGACTCTGCACCTGGGCGCGGCTGGCCCTCGACCCCGACCTGAAGCTGAGCCAGAGCTAGGTGCGTGAGCCCCCCAGGAAGGCGGTGCGGCACCCCCCGTTCCACGTCTCCCCCTGTCTGTTCCCAGCCGGGCCCCGGGCCCCAGCCTTGCTCCTCCTGCTCTCCCTTGGCTCATCTGCACCAGTGACCCCCAGCCCTGTCCTTGCTGTGCCCCCCTCTTGCAGACGTGAAGACTCCAGAGGAGGGTGGCCTCTTGAATGCTGCCCGTGCTTCTGGCCCCGAGGCCCGCTGTGCTGTCCTCCGGGAGGAATTCCTAGCTTTCCGTCGCCGCCGCGATGCCACTAGGGTCCGGCCACCGGTCTATAGACAGCCAGTGCCCCACCCCGAACAGGCCACTCTGCTGTGAGAGCGCCTGATAGGAGGCTGGGTGAAGGCACACAGAGCCTGCAGAGGGGAGGCCCCAGCAAGCCCTAGCTCCAGCCTGGAACACTGCTCCTGCAGCTCTGGTGGTGGTGGGCTTGGGTGGGCTTGCTAGGAGGTGTATATGCCGGGCCCCCGGAGTCCGGGGACTGGGACAGGGATCTTAGATCTGCCCGTGTGTGTGTGAGTGTGTGTGGTGACGGTGATGGTGTTTGTGGTGTGGGTGAGGCTTTTTACAGGTGAATAAAGAAAGTCTGACAAATGTTTCTGTGTGTCTTCTGCCTTTGCATCTGAGAGGGAGGTAGGAGAAGCCCCGAACCCTTAAAAAGGAGGCGGCCCTTCCTGAGTGGACAGGGCTGCACTCAACATCCTTTCAAAAAGCATTTATTGAGTGCCTGCTGAGGGCGTCTACTAAAGACCAACCGTTGAGCTAGACGCTGAGAAAACAAAGTTCACGAAGTCAAGCCTTTGCCCTTGGTGAGTTTTTGCCAGTTGGTGAAGCAGGCAAAGAAACAGTTACGGTGTGATGTGATAAGTTCTGTGATAAAGCTAGGTGTTGGATATTGTGGTAGCACAGAGGAAGGAGCCCACAAACAATGAGTGCTTACAGCACGGACTGGGGACAGTGCTTCCCCTGGGGAGCTCCTCACGGGATGGGAGTAACTAACAGTAATAGCTAGTGTCGCTGAGCACCTGCTATGGGCCAGGCACTGCTCTAGGCTATTCATGTATATCATTTCCTTTTCTGTAACCATGGGGTCGGTAGAATTCTCTGTTTTCTAGGCTGGCCCGCTGAAGCATAGAGGCTTCAGTCATTCGCCCAGAGGTCACACAGTGGGCATGGGGTAGAGCAGATCAGAAGTGGGTCAAGGGAGGGAAAGCATCCCAGGCAGAAAGCACAGAGGAGTGAGAACAGTGGGTCGCCCAGGGAATCACTTGGTGGACCTGGCTGTCAGGGCTGGGCAGGATCGGGGAACGAGGCACAGAAAGGTGGAAGGACGCTGGTGGTGGATGTCCTTGGAAACCAGGCCAAACAGTAGCTTCTGCATTACAGGAAGAACCCCACTGGTGGGTGTAGGCAGAGGCTCCACCCCAGGGGGACTGCTCAGCAGAAGCCAGAAGAGGGGTGCTCCTTCAACCCCTAAGCTATGCTGCCCTCCATTCACAGACACAGAACTGCCAGCCTCCCCCTCCTCCCCTAAGGCCTCCTCTTCTGATCCCTCCAGGATTAGGAAGAGATGCCGGGTCAGAGAGGAGGAGACTAAGGGGAAGAAATCAGGTCTGAACCCTGGGTCCCAACAGTGGTCACGCCCCCTGGGCCCCGGGGGCAAAGAATGACCTCACTGGCAGTTCCTGCCCAGGCCTGAAGTAGGTGGAGAGCGGGAGCACATGCGGGTACTGTCCTGGCCTGCACCCCGGTACTGTCCCACCTTAGCCAGCTGGAGGTGGGGGGTGGGGGTGGGGTCTTCCCGTGCCTCCGTTTACCTAACCACCCTTTTTAAATCAAGACGCTTCTTCCCACGTAAACACGCCCACAGTCTTGCGCTAATCTTCCAGGCAAAAAGCTTCCCACCGAGGCACACGTTGTGAGCTCCCAGGTGCAGACGGTGGTTCTCCTGGGTGGAGACCACTGCAGCCGCCCGCGGAGGCCCGACTCCCCAGACCCTCCCGCCCACTGCCCCTCTCCCCAAGCTCTGCCCTCCGCCCCGGCGCTGCGGCGCCTTTAAAGCCTCTGGGCGCTCGCCCCGCCCCGGGTCCGCCCCGTCCGAGGCGGGAGCCGCTGAAAACCCCCGGCCCGGCCCGGGCGCGCCACTCGGCCCGCAGCCCCCGCCCAGAGTGCGCCGTGCCGGCCCGCCAACGGTGAGCAGGGGGAGGGCGGGGGGCGCGCCTCCGGGAAGCGGGAGGCCCGCGCCGGCGACTTGCTCCCGGGGCCGGCGCGAGGGTCCGACGACGGCTCTGCGCGCCCGGTGCTGTCGGGTCCTGTCCCCAAGCCCCGACCCGGCATTGCCGGGCGATGAGGTCAGGCGAGGGTGCGGGTGCACCGACGGGGCGTCCGTCCGCAATGGGGACCGGGCCGTCGGGGTTGACGAGCGGAGGGCGTCGGGGCGTGGCTGGCGGGCTCCGAGGGACCGCGCGCCCGAGCTTCCCCGCGACCCCGAGCTTCCCGGTTGCAGGAGCACGTGCGGGGGCCGCCCTCTCTGTGCCTCCTCCCACCGGCCGTCTTCCTGGGGACTCGGGGTCGCGGGCTGGGGAGGAGAGGCCCCCGACCTCGGGGGGTCGCCGCCGGCGCGCGCGGGTGGTGTGGGGAGGGGGCTGCTTGCAGGGGCTCCGGTCCACCATCCCCCCCCCCCCCCCCCCGCCGGCCGGGGCCCCCACCCCGCGCCCCCTGCTGCTGGGAAAGCCGGCGGGGGCCGCGGGCGGGCGGGCGGGCGGGCTGCCCAGACCACTGCGTCACCCCAGCGGCGGGCTGTGGGTGACTCATCCGGCTGTAACGGCCCTGGGTGTGGCGAGGCGGGGCGGCGGGGCCGGTCCTGCAGGACCGGAAGTGGACGGCCGCCTTCCCGGCCCCGCAGGCCTCCCAGAGCCCCCTTGCAGCCCGTGCCCGGGAAGTTCTGGGGGGAGCCTGGCATCTGGGAGCAGAAAGCGTGGCGGGAGTGAGGGTCCCGGGGATGGGGGGGGGGGCCCAGTGGCTTGGATGGGCTTTCCCGAGTTCTGACCGCGGAGCACCAAAGAGAGGGACAGCTCCCCCTCTCCGGCGCCACCCCCCATTTCTCCTCCCTAGTCCCCCGGGAAGACCCACAGCTGCAGAGAAGGCCAAGGCAGGCTGGGGAGGGGGGGGCCCGCCCCGCGGAGGCGGCGCGGTCGTCTTTGGCCGACTGCACCCCCCCCTCTGGCTCCCCAGCCCTCTCCTGCCCCCTGGGGATTGGCCTCTGCTGCTTTCTCCACCCCAGCCCCTCTCCCTCCAGGATTTTCAGGTATGGGGCTCTCTGGCCCCCGACAGGCCTTCGGTTCCCCGGGCATTTCTTCTCCTGAACTGTTTCCCGGAGTCTGTTTCTCTGCCCCCAAACTTGTAACTTCGCACTCCTCCAGATGCCCCCCCATGGCCTCTGCAGCTGCCCCCCGCCTCCCCCGCTGCGGAATCCCTTGCACCTGTCCACACCTGAGAACGCGGCCAGGGGCCCCTTTCCAAGGATGCCGCCTGCGGGCCCCGGTGCCCAGAGCCTCGTCACCACTCCATGTGTGTGGAGTGCGTGTCTCTGCCTGGTGCCCCCACCCTGGCCGGGTTCCTGTGTTTGGTACACAGAAGCCATGGCAACGGCCCCCACCTCACCCCTCCTCCCGCGAGCCTTGAGGCTTCCTGTTTGTGCAGCCTCAGCTTTCTCTTCTGCTCACTGACTTGACGGTGGGGGGGCTGCCCCGCGTGGCTCCTTGGTCACAGGTGTCCGCCATCCTTGCTTCCGCCTGCTTCCTGTGCGCTTCACTTTGGGGACAGGGACCCCCATCTCGCCCTTTCAGAAGAGCGCCGACCCCCCCCCCCCCCCCCCCCCCCGACTCTGAGTTAGGAAGTTCCCCCGCGTGCACGATGAATGGAGAGTCTCTGTCTTCCGCACCAAACACCCCAGCCAGGGACCCTTTCCCTTGACATCTGCGTGGGGTGGGGCGAGGTGAGCGTCCTGCCCCGGGTCTCTGGTGGGGGTGAGGGCTGTTCCCGCGCCAGGCCCGCCCCCCAGGTGGTTCAGCGGTCGTCTCTGTTTGGACCCCCAGCCCCAGGCATCTCCTACACCGCTCCCCACCCCAGTAGGCACCAGGCTGTCTTCCCTTCCTTTGAGGGAGGGCTGCGGAAGCCCCAGCTCCAGCCGGCCAGCCACGGCCCATCGGCCCATCTGCTGGCGCCTACCCCAGGGAGCCGGAGGAGAAACAGCTGTGGACAGGCTGGCTGGGCTGCCCCGCCCCTTCCCAAGGCCCCTCCCCTTCCCAGATCTCTGCCCCACAGCTGTGGCACCTCAGGACTCACGGGCTGTGGCCCCAGAGTGGAGCTGGGTCCAGTCTCCAGAGTTGGGGAGGGACCCTCAGCATCCTCCCTGTGCCCAGAGGTGGGTCTGGGAGGCCAAGTCCTTTCTGCCCCTATGGAGGGGACACTGCTCTCCACTGCTCTCCCCCGCTAACCCTGCTGCCTGGGTTAATGATTCTCCTGCCCTTTCTCTCCCTGGCCATTGTGATCCCTTGGCCTCAGGCCACGTGGCTCCAAGGAGACACAGCCCTGAGGCCCAGGGGACTGTAGTGAAGCTGCTCCCAGAAGAGAGGTCTAGACATTGGGCCAAGAAAAGGGGGCTTACTGGTGGCTGCAGGCCCCCGCCTCTGCCCTTCATCTCAGGTCTCCTGGACATGCCCCTGTGTGCCAGGGGCCCTGGGCTGCTGAGGCTGGGCTGGGAGGAGAGACACTTGTCCTCCTTGCTCCACAGGCTTCAGCCTGCCCTCCCCCAGCTGAGTGTGTGTGTGTGTGTGTGTGTGTGTGTGTGTGTGCGCCTGGTGATGTGGGTCAAGGCCCAGACCGACATTTATCTGGCCCAGCCTTTAGGCAGGGGAAGGGGGGGAAGGGGAAGCGGGGTGGGGGGGGGGGAGGTGGGTTGCTCTTAATGAAGTATAAAAATAACTGATTTGTGGGGAGGATTCCTTCGGGAAATGTGCTGCTGGATAAGCTGGAGTGGAAAGGAACAGCCATGTTGGAGTGCGGGGGAGGGGACTAGCCTGAGACCCAAGGCTGAGCGGCCAGAGGGGTTTGAGGTGACTCTGCCCCTGTGACCTGACTCTTCTCCTGAGCCCCAAGACCCATGGCAGGGGGCAGGATTGTTTAACCTGGGGTGTGTGGGAGAGAGGGAGCCTGAGTGACTTCAGCCCTTAAGTCTGACCTGGTCTAGAGCCGGATGTGGGGGGCAAGAGTGTCTCCCTTTCCTGTCCTTGAACACAGGTGCTTGTTCTGGGGACTCCCCCTGTATGAGCAGCAGACAGCTGGCTGCATTTCAGAATGGAAAGGGAAGCTCATTTATAGAGCGGATGGGGACAGGAACTGAGGTCCTGTCCTTTCTCTGGTCCTGGCTCCCCCTTGCATGAGTAGCATTCCTGAGACAGCTCCATGGGGTCCCGGAGGGGGCACCTAGGTAGTGAGGTAGTAGGTGGGGACAGACTGCCCACGGGCCAGGTCTGGAAACCACCCCGTTCTTCCTAAGTGAGGTCCTCAAATGAAGCTAAACCCTCCTGTGCATTTCCCCAACCCTCCCTCCCCTCCCAGGTTTCCCTAAAAATACCACCCGAGGCTCCCGTGTCAGTTCCCTATTCCTGCCCTCACAAATGAGCACAAACTTAGTGACTTAAAGCACATCGTGCAGCTCTAGAAATCCCCCCGGAGGTCTCACTGGTAAAACCAAAGTGTCAGTGAGGCTGCGTTCCTCCTTGGGGAGTTTAGGGGAGAATCCCTCTCCGGGCCTTGTCCAGGACGTGGGCCTGACCCTGACCCTGACCTGACTCTGCTTTCTTCTTGCTTCTCCTGCTCTGACTTGCCTACCTCCCTCCTTCACTTATAGAGACCCCTGGCTGTGAGGACACTGGGCCCACCTGGATGGTCCAGGGGACTCTCCCCTTCATTCAGTGACATCAGCAAGGCCTTTTTTTTTTTTTTTTTTTTTTTTTGCCATGTAACATTCACAGGTTCTGGGAATTAGGGTGTAGATGCCTCTGGGGGGCCATGATTCTGCCCACCACAGCTTCTAGAAAGGAAAGTAGAATTTGTTTGGACTGCCCAGTGGTTTCTCGTGGGAGGCTCCTTTTGTGTGCCGAAATCTTTTAAGGACCTACTTAGACCTCCTCTTCCAGGAAGCCTTCCAGGTTGCTTCTGCCCACACTCTCTTCTGCATTTCCTTGATGTAGGGTCTGACTGTGTAGGCCTGTGCGGTATTTGTCGTGTACAAGCCTTACCCTTTCCTGGGTGCTCACTTGGTCTCTCTGTTGGCATTCTGGGACCCAAGGCTTCTGTCTCTCCCGCAACCCCCAGCACAAATAGTGGGTGCTCAGTGAAAGCCAGTGGCTAACTGAGGGCAGTTGTGTCCAGAGCCCTCGCTCCTGGCAGAGATCTGCCAAGCCATCCAGGTCTTCCTCCTCTCCCCAAATCATCTTCCTCCCCAGGGCTGAAGGGTTAGAATGGCCAGCTTGCCTTTGCTAAAGCTGACCACCCCCAAATGAGGAGCTGAACCCCCCGGCTTGGCCTCATTTACCCCAGATTCTCTTCCAGTGGGTTTTCTGTCTCATCTGAGTAGTGGGGCTGTTCAAATGAAATCTAATGGGAGGACTCAGTGTAACAAACAGACTGCTTGTCATAGGGTTGGGGGAACCCAGAGATGGCCTGTGTGGCCCCTTAACCCTAGAGCTCTGAGCAGTGCTTGACCTGTGCCCCGGAGTCAGGGTGAAAGTTCCCTCCTTTGATGGCGGGTCTCCAGGGGATAGGGAGTGTGTCCCTGCGGGCTGCAGAGAACTGACTGCGGTCCCGGCCGCGTCTTCTCCCCAGCTCCCACAGCCACCGCTGCCCTTTGGAATGGCCAACAGGGGACCTGCCTACGGCCTGAGCCGGGAGGTGCAGCAGAAGATCGAGAAACAGTATGACGCAGACCTGGAGCAGATCCTGATCCAGTGGATCACCAGCCAGTGCCGCAAGGATGTGGGCCGGCCCCAGCCTGGGCGCGAGAACTTCCAGAACTGGCTCAAGGATGGCACGGTGAGCGCTGGGCCCTTCTGACTGCAAGTGCCCGGGACGGAGCCGGGCCTGCGAGGGCCTGGGGTTATTTCAGCTGCGGAACTGCGGGCACACCCGTCCCGCTTCCTCCTCAGCCTGGGCACCTATCTTGCAGAGGACCCGTGTTTTCCTCCCTCCCACGGAGTGCAAGGGAGGCCCGAGGGGACACGGGGAAGAACCGGGGTGGGGGGGAGGGGGGTGTTCTAGGCAGTGATGCTGGGACAGCAAGGCTTTCACTCTGGGTTCAGAGGCAGGGGCTGGGCGGGAGGGAGCCCGGGCATCCCTCCCGGGGGAGGCGGAGCGCCTTCAGGTAGGACAGGAACCTCGGGGGCTGAGCGTCTCTGGCAGCAGCACGGCCTCACCTCTGCACCCCTGCTGTCCTCACCCAGGTGCTGTGTGAGCTCATCAACGGGCTGTACCCCGAGGGGCAGGCCCCCGTGAAGAAGATCCAGGCCTCCACCATGGCCTTCAAGCAGATGGAGCAGATCTCTCAGTTCTTACAGGCGGCCGAACGCTATGGCATCAACACCACCGACATCTTCCAGACTGTGGACCTCTGGGAAGGTGGGCCGGGGCCGGGGCGCCGTCACCCTGGAGGCCAGAGGCTGGGCTAGGCAGTCTTGAAGGGGGAAGGGGGCGGGTTTCTGGCACCTCGCGGACAGGGGTGTGTGTGTGTGTGTGTGTTTTTCATGGAGGAGTGGGCCGTGTTGGGGGTTGGGGTGGTGGAGGGTGTGGGGATGAAGAGGAGAAGAATTGGGAAGCCAGGCTTGCTGACCACGTGGGTGGAGGTGGAACCCCGGCACCCAGGGCCCCCGGCGCGGCCGAGGCCAACACACCGCCTTCCCCTTCCCAGGAAAGAACATGGCGTGTGTGCAGCGGACGCTGATGAACCTGGGTGGGCTGGCGGTAGCCCGGGACGATGGGCTTTTCTCTGGAGATCCCAACTGGTTTCCTAAGTGAGTATCGCGGGGCGCCCGGGGCCTGTTCCCGTCCCTAGAAAATGGTCCCGCTCAAAGCACGTTTACATCCCTCACCATCCCGAGTCCTCGCTGCTCTCCTGGGACGGCAAGGGACTGTCCCTTCTGAGACACGGGGAGGGAGGTGGCTCCGGGGGGAGCGAAGCTGGCGGCAGCACTCGAGCCCCCAGGGAAGACACTCACCGAGGCGCCTCCAGCCCCTTTCTCACCAGCACTCTCTCTCGGCCCAGGAAATCCAAGGAGAACCCTCGCAACTTCTCGGACAACCAGCTACAAGAGGGCAAGAACGTGATCGGGCTACAGATGGGTACCAACCGCGGGGCGTCCCAGGCAGGCATGACCGGCTACGGGATGCCACGCCAGATCCTCTGATCCCACCGTGCCCTGCCCCGCCCTCCCACGGATGGTTAATATATATGTATATTTCAGCAGTGACATTCCCCGAGAGCCCCTGGGGCTCGCAGACTCCCCTCTGCCAGGGCGGGGGCCTGGCCTGCCTCCTCTGGGGGGCACCCGACGGCGGGCTCTCCCCCTGGGCTTACTAATACATTCCCTTCCTCAAACCCACCCAAACTGGACCAACCACAACTGGCCTCTTTTCTCCTGGGACCAAAATTTGGGGGCCTCGCCACCCCCCAACCGCATACCTCTTCACTTGCCCTTTGGCTTCTCTCCCCACGACCCCTGAGCTCCGTGCCCTGAATCCATTCCTTGGCCGGGGGTCAGGGACGCCGCCTTCCGGCCTTCCTTCCGCAAGCATGCCTCGCCCCCAGCTGTGGCTGCAGGGATCTAATTTATAGGGAGAGGCCTGTGGCGGCCGCCTCCCCAGCCTCCCCAGCCACAGCCGGGCTGCACTCACCACACATCAAGGCAGCTGGCCCCTGGCAGGGGTCCTCTTGGCTTCCCATTTTCCATTCCCCTTGCTGTGGCTAGGGCTTGAAAAACCTGAGTTTGCTGATTTAAATAAATATCTCTGCCTTTTTTTGGATGGACTCTGGTTGTGTCTAGGGCCGTGAGCCCTCCACTGGGAAGGGAGGAAATGTGGGGGGCAGCGTGGTGATTGGTACAGGGGGGAGGGATTTCAGATGAAAGGCTGCGATCCTCTCCCCCTTCTTTGATTTTCTTCCCTGTTCTCTGGCTCCCGTGGTTTAGGTGAGGGGAGGTTGGGGTTGAGGACGGGGCCTCACAGCTGCCCTTGGAGGATATGCGGGCGGTGCCCACAGCTACCCGAGGGACTGGACATCCCACCTGGTGCTCCTGGTCGGCCCCCTCCCCCAGCCAGAGGAGGGTGGGGCTGGGCGGGAGGCCCCTTGGGCAGGCTTGGGACAAGGTGGCCCCTGTCCAGTTGGCCAGATCAGCTTGGGGGCTAGGGGCCAAAGGTGCAGTGGTGGGGAGGAATTGACAGGCTGTGAGTGAGCAGGAAGTAGTCAGTGGTGGTGGCTGGAGGGAGGAAGCCTTGTTGATTGACCCCACGTGCTTGGGAGAGCAGACGGGAGCACTTCCCTTCTGGGTGGGTGGCCTCGTACCAAGATAACCAATCTCGGGGTCAGGCTGTCCTGAGCTGGCCCTGACCGAGGCATGGGCGTTCCGCCCTGTGGTTTCCAGCTCCCAGGTGTCGCCTTTACCCCACGGCCTCCCTGTCACACCCTGGGTCTTCCTCGGAGAACTGGACAGGCCCCGGGCCAGCCCCCCACAATGGAGTCCTCCCTCCCCGCTTTCTCCTTCAGGGCAGCTGTTTCCTGAGGGGGGCAGAGCCACAGCATTGTGCCCAAGGGTGACTTTCATTCTCCTCTCACTGCCCTGTCGTGGCGACTTCTGCCAAGGAGCACCTACTATGTGCTAGGCTCTGTGCCTGGGGACATTAGCCCCTGATCCTGACGCCTGATCAGGCACCTGATGCTGCAGAGGGAGATGGTATTTGCTTGGGGGCCGTGGTCCCTCAGGCTGAGACACAGATAAGATAGGCTGCAGCTTATATGCAAATTCCCAGGGGATTAGCTGTCATCCTACCCCTTTGGTTCTGGAGATTCTGCGGGATGCCGGAGCCAGAGAGTGGTGTCATTGCAGAGACAACACTGAATTCACTAACAGTTCTACGTAAAAAACCAAGCCTTCCCTGATTTAACTATTTACAGCTACGGCTTATCGGCCACACGCCTCACAACTATCTGAGACACTCGGCCTGTCTCAGAGCCAGGACTGAGAGTCCCTGCCTTCTCGGGGCAGATTCCCACAGCGGTCCCCGAGGTGGCTATTCCTGCGTCGCTTCCCCCCATTTGGTCCCCAGATGAGCGTGCTGGGTCTCAGGGCGACCCAGGGCCACGTAAGGAGTCAATGGAGGGACGTGGGTTTGAGCCCAGGTCGGCCTGGCCGCGGGCCTGTGTGGTTCTGCTCAGCAAGGAGCGGGGCTGGAGAACAACAGATGGCCCAAAGGGGTGTGGAGGTGGGGGTGGCCCTCACCCGAGGACTCAAGACACCGGCTCCTTCCTCGTGTTGCTGCGAGTGTGTTGGTGGCCCCGTGCAGAAAGCAGGGCAAAGTCCCTGGCACAGCGAGCACCCAGGAAACGGAAGTGGGGGGTCAATGGGGTTTGTGGGGCCCCTGCGCTGGGGTCGGTGTCGCCTGACCGCCCTGCTGCCCTGATCTTGCTCAGCGATGCTTCGGGGAGCTGTAGCCCCCCCTCCCCCGCCCCGGGAATAACCCCTTCTTCAAGGCAAACATGGGCGGGTTTGGAGAAAGGCCTGGCCACAGGGTACGCCTCTCTTCTGCCTGTGACCGCCACCCGCCCACAAGCTCTGTGGGAAACCCCCGTCTCCCCTCAACGAAGCTGCACCTCCCTCCTTCTGGAAATGGCCTGCATGGACACCTCCAAACTCGCTTTGTTTTCGGTTTGCCTTTTCGTGGCCACGGGAGGCCGCGGTTTTGTGCCTAATATGGCCTCCTTCGTCTCTCCTGCCCATCCCTCCACTTCGGGGTCCCAGCCCTGGGGTTGAGGGCAAGAGCTCCTCTGAATGGCACCTCGTTCTCCAAGGTTGTCCACACGGGTGTCTCCCAGTGCCCTGCGCCCAGGGACTGTCCCCCTCCCATCCTCACCATGGCTCCCTCCTTCTTCCAGGTCTTTGTTCAAATGTCCCCTTCCACGTAAGGCCTTCCCCAGCCAGCGTCCTTAAAGTTGCACATCCCACCCTCCGCCTGCACCCTGTCCTCCTTCCCTGCTTTCTCCTATCACCACCCGACACACAGTGTATTTGACTTATTTATTTTCTCTCTCCACCCACAGAATGTACACCGCGTAAAGGAAGGTTTGTGTTGGTTTTATGGATGCGACAAGGTGCCTGGCATGTTGTAGCTGCTGGATAAATATTTGTCGAGCCAATGAATGAGTACCACCCTACGTTCACGTTCCTGAATCGCCTGCCCCAGTGACATGGTGCCCAGCCAGACCACGGTCGCAAGTCAGCCAGCCTGTCATTGGGTCTGAGATGGACCCATCTGTCTTGTCAGCTTCCAATGTTCCCTCATGGTTCATTTCCAACAGGTGCAAAACTGTGAATCCAGTGTTGAGGGTGGGGGAGGCCAGGGGTGGGTTGGGAAGGGGATGTGTTCTGGGCAAATGGAGGTCACACTGACGATTTGGGGGGAGAAATGGGAGAGGGGGGCGGGAGGAGGGAGGAGCCAACTTCAGTTCATTTTCTCCTTGCCTTGAAAAATCACCTCGGAGGTGGAGAGAAAGCAGGTTAGGCCCATTGTGACCAATGGAAAGGCCTGGAGAAGAAAGATGGGGGAGGGGGGGTTGGGGAGGAGGAGGAGGAGGAAGATGGCTCCCCCTGCTTGGCCTAGCTTGGCTCATCCTTGGGGTAAAAGCATGGCGAGGTCTGTGTGGCCTCCTCTTGCGCCTGTGAGCGTGTGTTTAGGTGTGTGAGAACTCACGGGGCGGGGGCTCCGGGGAGCAGGTGGGAGCAGAGGAATCTGACCGCGTGTGGAGGCCGCCTGTGAGGCTGTGTCTGCCAAGGACTGGGGGTTCCGGGTGCAGAGAGGTGTGTGTCCGCGTGCGTAGGCAGAATGTAAGCATCCGTGAGTTTGCACATGGCTCCGTGGAGAACAGTATGTCCCATTCCTGCGTCTACAGCCGGGGCGGGCGAGGTGGCGGGGGGGGGGGGGGGAGGCCTTTGAGAGCTTGGCAAAAGGCCCAAAGAGCCGCAGAACAGGGGAGAAGCCTGGACAACGGGGCCCCAGGGAGGGAACTGTAAAGGGTCTGGGATTAAATGTGTTGAAGAGAAGCCTGGAGAGTAAGTTAGTAACTGTCTCCTTGCAGAGAAATGAGTTTTCGTCCCAGTGGCTACAGAGGAGGATATTAAAAGGAAAGGCACTGAGGTTGCATTTAGAGAAATTTAGGTTAGACGAGGAAAAACGATCCTCTTGACTCCCAAGGTTATTAGCCTCCGGGATCTCTTCAGGGTCAAGAGGAATGTTTTCGATAATAGGACACATCCCATCCTAAGGTGGAAAGTGGGCAATCCTGCCTGGGAATGCATACGCATGCATGCAGTTTTTAAGTTCATGTATTCGTTCGGCAATTATTGGGGTTCTCTGCGTCAGGCCTTACGGGGGATGTGATGATTATTAATACATGATTTCTTTGCTCGCAGAGCACATAGTCCTGGAGGGGAGATAAAACGGATATGAGCCCAGCCAGTGATCATTCAGGAAGCCAGCGGTACGTGCCTTCGGAGAAATGCCAACCTCCCGCTGCCCCGGGTCATTTCTGGAGTGGAGGCTAGTGGTGATATCGTGGGGGAGCTGAGGCTGTGTATCTCAGGGATGTGCTCCCCTGAGCAGATTCGGGGGGTCGGGTAGGTGCTGTCATACTCGCTTGTGTGATCAGAGGTCAACTTTTAGTGGGGGGTGAGGGGCTGTTCCCTTCCAGCCTGGAGTGGGGGTGGGCAAAGAGGCCCGAGTCGGGTATGAACCAGAGACTGGGTCGGGACAGAGCAAGGTCGCGGGGTAGGGACGGGGGGACAATCACGCAACTCCTCGGACGCTGGGGCTGTCTCACCATTTCACCCTGCCACTGGCAGGACCTGAGTTCTGAATTGTGTTTCCATGAGAGAAAAAAGAATGGGGCTCGGTGTGGGCTGGGCCATCGTGGGGGGGATGCTGACATTCATTGCCACCTTCTGCTGGTCCCGGAGCTACGAGCTTTATCTGTATTTTGTATCTGTTCTTTAATTATTTCGGCAAACATTTCTTGAGCACCCACTGAGGGCAAGGTATGCACCGGGTGCTGGGGGTGCTGGGGGTGCTGGGGGACGTAGCCTCGGCAAGACAGGTGGAATCTCTGGCCTCCTCGGAGGAGCTAGAAAAGCAACAGCAAAGAGCCAGGTATAATGAGATTCGGGGCGTGGTGAGGGGAGCATAGGTGCCATGCGATCCCACAGGAGGGGACCACTCAGCCTCGTGGGGAGGACATCAGTGAGGATCTCTGGAAGACGCTGATGTCTGCGCCGGGGGATCTAAGGATGGGAAGAAACCTGAAGGGGTGGTCCACGGTAGTGAGGAGAATGTTCCGGGCGGAGGTCCGGCGTGGGCACTGCCTGGAGATGAGAACGGGCGGAACCCAACTGTGGAACGTGGGCTTGGAGGCTGAGTGCAGTTGAGAAAGGAAGTCGGGACCAGCCCTTCAGAGGAGCTTCAAAGTCAACTGAAAGATTTTAGACCCTTCCTCAAGCGCTTGGGACACCCCTGAAGAATTTTAAGCAGGGGGCCGAAGGGAAGAGAGTTGTGTCTTCTTTAGAAAGCTTCCTCGGGCTGTAGGGTAGAGATGGGCCTGGGCTTGGGAAGACTCCGGAGGCAGGTCGACCTTAGAAGGCTACTGCACTGATCTAGGCTGGACTGAGAGTGGCTTTGTTGGGGGCGGAGGGCGGTCAGCGCCTTCTGGTTGACTGTGGCGAGTGAGGAAGAGGGCTTCGGCAACCAGGTAAGGGCGGTGTCGTCCCTCGGATGGGAAATCCAGGAGCAGCGTATCTGCTTTGGACGCCACCGCGCAGATTCTCCTTCTGTCCCATTTTGCAGGTGAGGAGACTGAGGCCAAGAGCAATGGGAGCTTCAGAACCCAGCTGGCGGCCGAACCGGGATTGGGGTTGATGGCAAAAGCCGTCCACACTCACTGCCCGCCCCTGGCAGGGGTCCCCCGCTGAGCTCGCTGACCCCGGGAAGGGTTCAACCGGAGGCCAGCAGGAGCTGCGGTTTTTCTGTGGGTGGAGGCCGGGGCCACAGTGAGGAAGGGAGACGTCAGGGCCTGAGGAGCAGTGCAGGAAGTTCAGCTCACAGCAAATGCCCCTCCAAGGCCAGCGAAGATCTGGCAGCTTCAGAAAAGGACTAATGGAGGGACCCCGAGGCCCAGGCCCTGGATCCCGTGACTCGGGGTTCCTGTCCCCAACGCTCTCTGACTTTCTGGAGCTTCCTGACGGCCCAGTGTTCACCTCCAGCAACAAAAGCTACCACGACCCCCACGATGTACGGAGAGGTGCACTTTCAAGGCACCCCCATACCTACTAGATTCAGACAGACTTGTCCCCTCTTGGTGGGGCTTTAGTATTTTTTTTTTCAAATATTTTTTTAAGTTTATTGATTTGTTATTGAGAGACAGAGAGATAGAGAGAGCGAGAGCCCAAGCTGGGAAGGGGCAGAGAGAGATGGAGACACAGACTCCGAAGCAGGCTCCAGGCTCCGAGCTGTCAGCACAGAGCCCGACGTGGGGCTCGAACTCACGAACTCATGTGGGCTCGAACCCACAAACTGTGAGATCATGACCTGAGCCGAAGTCAGACACTTAACCAATTGAACCACCCAGCCGCCGCCGGGGCTTTAGTATTTTTATCCCCTTTGGAAAAAAGAGAAAAACAAACCCAGACACCGTGAGCGACATGCTCAAGGTCCCCGGGTGCTTGCACACTTTCTGCATCTTTGAACGCCTCATGGTTCTTGGCCCCGTACGACCCGGCCCAGAGGGTGGCTCAGGGGAAGTTCATGGTTTTGAATTGCTTCTGCATGTCCTAGAACCCAGATCTCTGGACTCCTGGTCGCTCGGTGGACACTGAAAATACCCAAAGTGCGTACCCATCCCTGGGGCTGGGGCTGACTCAAGCAGACACAGAGGGCTGGGCGACGCTGCTCCCCGTCCTGTGCCTCCCGCAGGCCTGCCACAAGGAATCCCAGCTTGCTCAGACCTCTTCTGCTCTCTCAGTGACATCTGTCCTTAGACGGCCAAGATTGGAGTCACCCAGGGTGCCGGCTCGAAATGCAGAGCCCAGTTTGTCCTTTTAGAACTACTAGACTGGGAATATCTGGTGGAGTTGATGCGGGTGGTGTCTTGAATTTGCATTGTCTTTTACTTTCTTAAGGTTATTTATTTATTTTGAGAGAGAGAGAGGGAGGGGCAGAGAGAGAGAGGGAGAGAGAGAGAGAACCTCAAGCAAGCTCCATGCTCTGTACAGAGCCGGACGCGGGGCTCGGGCCCAAGGACCGTGAGGTCACGACCTGAACTGAGGTCAAGAGTCGGAGGCTGAACTGACTGAGCCACCCAGGCGCCTCTTGAATTTGCTTTTTACCCTGGCTCCCCCCATGATTCTTAGGCAGCCCTGTCGTAGGGGATGCAGAGAGAAGTTTCTCCAACCAGAAGACGGAGGTCTGGGAGGGCCCTGGCTCGAGGCCTTGGATGGGAGTTGGCCCTACCCCCCACCCTGCACTGTTTGGCGACTGTGGCTGAGTTGCCAGGGGAAACAGGCTGTGTAACTTCCTGACTTTGGCGGCTTTCCCTCCTTGGCCTTATCTCAACATCCGCCACCCAGTCCAGGGTCTGTGCTGGTCACGTAGGAGAGGAACCCGGTGCCAGGCGTGTGGAGGCGTACTCAGGGCACCGGGGAAATGCTGGCCCCAGGTCCTGGGGCAGGGAGGAGCGTGGGGATGTGGTTCTGAAGAGGGGTGGAGGCTGCAGATTGCTCAATGTCCTTCTCCTTGGCCCGGGGGCTGTCCGCCCAGGGGGACCCTGGCCAGGTAGAGGGTGCGATGTGCGGCCAGAAGTCTCTGTCAGTCCCCTGGAGGTTCAGCGCCCCACTCCCCACCATCCCCCCCAGCCCCAAGGGTGGTATTGCCTCCTGGCCGGTGTCCTCTCCCCTCCTTCCCTCCTTCTTCCCTCTGGACTCAGGGCCTCCAGCAACCCCCCCCCCCCCCCCCGCCCCGCCCCGCACACTCTCCTAACCTTCCCTCTCCCCTCTGCTCTTTTCCTGGTGCTCAACATCTTTCCCCGGGGTCCTCAAACCCTCTCCCCACTCCCGGCCCCACGCCTGGGCTCTCTGGCTGCAGCAGGGAGGCCCCACGGTATTTAAGGATGGGAGAGCGAGTTTTGAAGAAAGAGGGGAGGCAGCAAATACTTTGAGTGAAACAACTCATGCCTTCAAGCGTTTATTTATGTGTTCGGCTCTACTTTACTTTGGGAAGAATTGACGGCCGGTTCGAGAGTTCAAGGGCTCCAGGAAGAAGGGGGCAGTGAGATAGGCTTTCAGGCACCCTTGCAACTTAGAGGATTTACAGTCGGATGCCTGACTGTATTTATACTACAGAGGATGAAGATATCTGCCCTCCCCCCTTCCTGCTTAGCCCCCTGCTCTGGGGGAAGGAGAAGAAGGGACGAAAAACCACCAGGCCCCGTGCAAATGGATTTCTGAGCCCTCTTTGGGGCTATTTCCGAACATCACACAAGAGGAAACAAAGGCCCAGGTGGTTAGGCAGGTGGCCCAAGGTCTCTCGGCTGCCAGTGGCCGGGCCAGGGTCCTAACCCTGCTGGTCTGGCTCCAAAATGAGTCCCGCTTTCCTTCTTCGCTGTGCCGCCCAGGGAGCACAGATCACAGGAGAGCTTCTTCGGAGCTGCCCCTTGGAGGGACTTTTCTTGGCTGTGAGGCAGCCTGGAAGAAATTGTGCTAAACTGAGAACTGAGTGAGCATTGCAGAATTCCCTCCTCAGACAGATGGTCGCTGCTCCAACGGGGAGCAGAAGTTGGGTTTGAAGAGGGGTGGAGGCTGCAGAAGCTGGGGCGGCGGGGCAGGTCTAGAGGAAGGAGGTGGGGCCCCCATTTTGAAGAAGTCCCAAGACGTACGTATCAAAGGAGTTCAGAGACAACATTAGCGAACGAAGAACTATGTTCTCCCACAGGAGGCGTGGGAGTCTCTTGGCCGTTCTCTGTATGTGGCCCTGTTGCCCCCAAGCCACTCTGAGAAGCCTCACTGATCCCTGGGCTACAGGGATCCTCTGAGATGCATTTCAAGGACAGAGAGACACAGAGAGAGAAAGAGGAAGAGAGACAGAAGCAGGGAACCATTGTCCCTTCTCCTGGCTCCCGGACGGGAGACCAGCTCAAGCGACAGGCCAGACTTTTCATTTTAACTGTGACTTGATGACTCTCTTGATGGCTCTCATCTCCCAGGCTCCTCCCATTGACATGTGCTTATCCAGCAGAGTCAAAATTCTGATCCCTGTGGCCTCAGCCCGGGTGGGAGCACCTCTGGAGGCTGGCAGGGTGGGGTCAGGTGAAGCCCCAGGATGGTTTCAAGGCCCAGGGGGATGAGAAGGATCTGCGGGGGACCCAGCGCAGCCCGGGTCTGGGACCACACGCAGGGTTTACTCTGAGGCTCCTTTGGGAGTGGCGACTGGCTAGGAAGGGTCACGGAGCCTGGGAGTGGGGCCGGGGGTGGGGACCTGCCCTCTTCCTCAGGCTCTTAGCCCTTTTAAGCCTTGATTGCTCTGGCCCGGGGTGGCCTGGCGTCAGTCGGGCCACAAAGGGGCGGAGTAGAGGATGGGAGCAAAGGGGAGCATGGGGATGGGACCCAAAGGAGGCGGGTGACCCAGACGCATAACAGGGAGTACGGCCAGGACAGGGCGGGGCGCAGGGGAGAAGGTGGGAGAGGAAGGCAGGGAGGAGTGGGCAGAGCTGGCTGAGGCTGGGAGGGGAGAGCAAGGGCACCCCACCCCGACCCCACCGGAAATGGCTGCACTTTGCAGCCAAGTTTTGCTGAGAAGGGGAAAGTCGCCTCCCTACTTATCGGGGTGGAACCGGCATTGTGAGGCCCCAGGCTTGTAGAGTTTTGGAAGCCCCATTGAAGAGAGACAAGGCAAAATTATTAAGACAAAATCAATTACAGGAGTAAACATTTATTTAGAATAACAAATCATGACAAGTTAGAAGTGTTTTCAAATCTGGCAAATACTGTAAACATTGTAACATCTGAAAGAGTCACGTAAAATCTGCGTGAATTCCCTGAATTCAGCTCTAAAATAGCTGTCGCCCTTACCTTTTCTGGCTTCTTAAAAAAAATCTTTTTTTAATGTTTATTTATTTTTGAGAGAGAGGGAGAGAGACAGAGTGTGAGCCAGGGAGGGGCAGAGAGAGAGAGAGGGAGACACAGAATCCGAAGCAGGCTCCAGCTCTGAGCCATCAGCACAGAGCCTGATGCAGGGCTCGAACCCATGAACCGTGAGATCATGACCTGCGCCGAAGTTGGACGCGTAACCAACTGAGCCACCCAGGTGTCCCTGTTTTTTTTTTTTTTTAATTTTTTTAAACATTTATTTTTGAGAGACAGAGAGAGACAGAGCATGAGTGGGGGAGGAGCAGAGAGAGAGAGAGGGAGACACAGAATCGGAAGCAGGCTCCAGGCTCTGAACTGTCAGCACAGAGCCCGATGCCGGGCTCCAACCCATGAACTGTGAGATCACGACCTGAACGGAAGTCAGATGCCTAACTGACTCAGCCACCCAGGGGCCCCATCTGGCTATTTATTCTTTGTCTCTCCAAATGACAGGGATTTTATAATATTATTTTACACAGAAAGAATACAGTGATAACTCATTCTTTCCTCTGATAGGGGTTGATCGACACTTTTATTATTATTAATAGATTAGGATGTTTCTTTCATGTCACAGTTTGCTGTGGGCGAAATAGCAATTTTTATAATTGTCGAATTTGCAAGCTCTATCAACGGCAATATTTTGTCAAACCAGTAAGAAATGTAAGATATTCCCAGTGTGTTCCTATGATTTTCTTCTTGTTAGTTGGATTATTAAACAATCCAAGTGCCTGTTTATTCAAACTCTGTCTATTTCTCTTATTGAATTGCCTTTTTTGATAGAACTTTTGCTCCAATTTACTTCTCAATTTCAAAATAATTTGTCCTGATTTCATGGCTCATTTTTACCACTTTTGTTTCATAAACCTATTAAGTACTTTTGTTGGCATATGATTGACACATAACATCGTATCATTTCCAGGTGGGCAACATAATGATGCAGTATTTGTATATATTGAGAACCGATCACGGCTGTACATCTAGTTAACATCCGTTACCTTTCTTATCATGAGAGATTTTAAGATCGCCTCTCTTAGCATCTTCCAAATAGACAATAGAGTATTATTAACTATAGCCATCATGTTATAATTACACCCCATGACTTATTTGTCTTATAATTGGACTAGTGCCTTTTGACCATCTTCACTCAACTCCCCCAGCCCTGACTCCCCACGTCTAGCCACACAGATCCCCGCACATCTGTTCTCTGTATCTCTGAGTTGGGTTTTGTTTCTTTGTTGTTGTTTTCGATTCTACACAGAAGTGAGTGTTATTCTGCAACCCTCTCAGGAGCTTCCTGGATGGAATCTCAAACTGGCCCTGTATGTGGAGGACAGAGAGAGACCAAAGAAAGAAATGAGCACTGCAGGTTGGAAGGCGGCAGGTTGACTAGTGAGGGAACTTACGTACGAGGATGGGAGCCAGACTGGTAGATCCTGCCCTGCTTCCCCCAAATCGTAATAGTTTATATAGAAGGCTTAACGGGGTTCGGTCACATATACTGGCCAGATGCTCTCAGGGCCGCATCATTATCTCAAGGCTGTGTCCTTGGAGCAGCCTCTGGGAGGGGGAAAGCCAGGCGGAACCATAAACCAAGGACAGAGGAGGGGCTAAGGAGCCTCGGATTGCCCGGGTCCAGCTCATGGGTCAACCGAGGTCAGGTCTTTGATGGCCTCCCCCAACAGTGAGATCATATCATTTGTCTTTCCCCGTCTGACTTATTTCACTTAGCATAATACCCTGAAGGTGCATCCATATTATCACAAATGGCAAGATTTCACTCTTTTTTTTTTATTGTTGACTAGCATTCTGTTGTCTATATATACCACATTTTTTCCTTTTTCTTTTTTTTGAGAGAGAATTTTATTGTTTATTTTTATTTTATTTTATTTTATTTTGTTAAGAAATGTTTAATGTTTATTTATTTTTGAGAGAGAGAGAGAGAGAGAGAGAGAGAGAGAGAGAGAGAGAGAGACGGGGCAGAGAGAGAGGGAGACACAGAATCTGAAGCAGACTCCAGGCTCCGTGTTGTTAGCACAGAGCCCAATGGGTGAGCCCTGAACTCACAAACCACCAGATCATGAGCTGAGCCAAAGTCGGACGCTTAACTGACCGAGCCACCCAGGCGCCCCCTATGTACCACATTTTTTGTATTCATCTATTCATCAGTGGACGCTTAGGTTGTTTTTATGTCTTGGCTATTGTCAATAATGGTGCAATGAACATAGAAGGGCATATATCTTTTTGAGTTAAGTGTTTTTGTTTCCTTTGGGTAAATACCCAGAAGTGATTGCTGGATGATATGGTATTTCTATTTTTAAGGTTTTGAAGAACGTCCGTACTCGTTTGCACTGTGGCTGCACCAATTTGCATTCCCACCAACAGCACGCGAGAGTTTCCTTTTTTCTGCATCCTTGCCAACATTTGTTACTTCTTGTCTTTTTGATAATGACCCGTCTGACAGGTGTGAGGTGATATCTCATTGTGGTTTTGATTTGGATTTCCCTGATGATTACTGACGTTGAGCCCCTTTTAATGTACCTGTTGGCCATGTGTATGTCTTCTGTGGAAAAATGTCTACTCAGAGCCTCTGCCTGTTTTTTAATTGGATTTTTTTTTTTTTGCAATTACGTTGTAGTTCTTTGTGTCTTTTGGATATTAATCCCTTATCAGCTACGTGATTGGTAAATATTTTCTCTCATTCAATAGGCTGCCTTTTCATTTTGCTGATCGTTTCCTTTTCTGTACAGAATAAACTCGTTAATTAATTTTAATGTTTATTTATTTTTGACAGAGAGAGACAGAGCAGGAGCAGGGGAGGGGCAGAGAAAGAGGGAGACCCAGAATCCGAAGCAGGCTCCACTCTCTGAGCTGTCAGCACAGAGCCCGACGCGGGGCTCGAACTCACAGACTGTGAGATCATGACCTGAGCCGAAGTCGGATGCTCAACCAACTGAGCCACCCAGGAGCCTCAAGCTCATTAATTTTAAAGTAAATTTTCTGTTCTTCAACACATACATTTAAAGTTGATGAAAGAGAATGTACTCTCTTTAAAAAATTAAAAAAAAAAAAAAATTAAGCTCTGTGCCCAGTGTGGGGCTCAAACTCACGACCCTGAGATCAAGAGTCACAGGCTGTTCCCACTGTGCCTGCCAGGCGTCCTGAAGAGGATGTACTCTTGACATCTGCCCATATCTGTTAAATCTCACTTGTATTATATTAAATCTTCAAACAGACTTTCCAAGATGCAGTTCAGAAAGGCACGATAAACTGAGGGTTGATGGGGGGTGGGAGGGAGGGGAGGGTGGGTGATGGGCATTGAGGAGGGCACCTGTTGGGATGAGCACTGGGTGTTGTATGGAAACCAATCTGACAATACATTTCATATTAAAAAAAAAGCATGTTCAAGTTGTAACAACTTTTTGAATAATTTTTTTTTTTTTTTGCATTTTGTATTTTGTGTTTGTCTCCCAAGAAATGTTTCAGATCCTTAAAAGGTCACTGTTACCTGGCAAGGTGTGGTAGGCACCTCCCCTCCTCCAAACATCTCTCAATTCCAAAAACGTCTAAATATTTACCTTACACGGTAAGACGACTTTGCAGATATGGCTCCGTTAAGGATCCTGAGATGCGAAGATTCTTTTGGGTTATCCTGGTGAGCTCAACCTAATCTAATCACAGGAGTCCTTAAAATCAGAGACACTTTCCCAGTAGAAGGAAACGTGACTCATGTAGAGTGCTCAGAGACGAAAGGCTACTGGCTTTAAAGATGGAGGAAGCGGGCCATGAGCCAAGGAATATGGCGGACTTCAGAAACTGGATTAAGGATTCACTCTAGAGCCTTGGTAAGTAAGGAACGCAATTCTGCTGACACCTTAGTTTTAGGCCAGTGAGAACTCCTCAACGGTAAGATAATATACTTGTGCTGTCTTAAGCCAGGAAATTTGTGGTGGTTTGCTAGAGCAGGAGTAGAAAACTAATACACAAGGCCTGAAACGTTTTTAAATGGAAAGACTGTTTCCTTCTACTCAGAAAAGTTCAAGTGGGCTTATGTGTTTGAGATTATCTCAGAGAAGAATGTAAAAAGGAAAACCCCTATCACTGTTGGAAAAACAGAAGTAGCCGACAAGTTTAGGTCCTCTGGAGGCAGCTTTCTCTCTGGTGAGGCGTACGATGTGTTCATAATTATATTTGCTGCATTACTGGGTCTCTTCCTGGCCGGAGAGAACTTCCGTTTTGGCCAGGCAGTGAGAAGAACAGCATCTCTACTTACAATATCACACGATGGGAGGTATTGGAAGTTTTTCACACACTGGCTTCTGGCTTTTTAAACAGTGTCAACCCTTGTTTTTCTTCCGCTTTACACGTACTTTTGGTGTTGGGTGCCACAGCACCTATTCCCACCGAGAATATGGCTGGCACTTTCCGGGTCCTGGCGTGAGGTGAGGTGGCGTGGCAGGCCGGCAGAGGGAATGTTCCAGGCACCCATTCCGCCAGCAGGACAGTAGGCAACAACCTCACTATCGCAGCTGATGGAGAACCACACACACAGGTTTCACAGAAATCCAAAAATCTACAAAACACACGGCCAAGCAGACACATAGCTGTGAGCCCTGATGTGAGTCTTGCAAGGGCTCCTGCTCAGGCAAGTCCTGAAACTTAGGCACTGAGAGCTTTGGGGTATATTCAGAGAAAGCCTGGCAGGGGATTCCCTGACACTCTACTGTCACCCTGTCCTTCCTGCCTTGACTTGACACCTTTCCTTCAGAGAGGCGGCCTGGGTTGAGAAGAGAACACACTTGTGAGTTTGGACAGTGATCTCTCTTGGCCTCAGTCTCCTCTTTGGCGATGCGGATAATTACCCCCCAGGGATGAGGGTTCGGTGGACTTACGGGAAGCATCAGCCAGTAGTCAGCAGGCTGCTGACTTCGTCATGGCTCCTCCTGGGGCTGCTGGGAAGAGGCTGGGAGAGGAGAGGTGCCTGGAAAAGTCCTTCCCCCACTTGACTGCGGGCAGGGTCGTGCTCCCCCTTTCGGGCCTGCGGGGTATGCTAGCTTGGATCACCCCCACCCTGATCCCACCTCCAAGGCTGTGGCCACCGCCTCCCCCCACCCCCCCTTGTTCTTCTGAGGATCCCAAAGGAGACAAGGCTGGGAACTCCAGAGAAAGAATGTGGAGCCTGCTGGAGTAGGTCCTTTTAAGAACAACTAGAGGTGACCCCAGCTCCCTTCCCGCGTTCCCCGGGGGGCTGTGAACAGCGCTGGTGCCCCTGCAGACAACCCTTCAGCCCAGAGAGTGTCGAATGCACCCTGTGGCTTTGCAGCACAGAAGTCAAGTGGCAGTGAGCTTCGGACCGGCAGGCTGCCAGGGACCGGGGAGAGGTTGGCGAGGGGGAGAGCGGCTCACAGGGTCACAGAGTCATCATGGCGCTTCGGCCCCCGTTCTGCTCACCGGGCCTGGAGGAGAAAACGTACTTGGACGGTGCAGAGGCTTTGTGAGGCTTGGGGCACACAGACTGCCCGGGTCAGTTCAGTTTCGTCCCTGCAGGTTGGGGAGGTATAAGAGGCCAAACCAGACTGGGAAAATCATCAAACTTCTAAAAAACACTTCTAGAACAGTCCATGTACAAACTGGGAAGCGGTTAAAAGGCAGGTTTCCCAAAGCCGGTTCCGTAGATTTCCATTCAGACAGTCGACAGGGCATGCGTTTTTCTTTTCTGAATAAACTCGCCGGTCTCCGAGCTGGAGGTCAGAGGCCCCACACTTCAAGGAACTGCTCCTGAAATGACACACACATCCTCAGGGCGGGAAGTCTTCTGTGGTCTAACCAGACTCTCTCCTGTTGTGAAACTTGTTTCTTCTGATCCACGGTTGGCGGGCACCTCCGGGGCACCGGCGCAACGGTAACCATGGTAACCCAGGGGGTGTCCCGGGGCCTGGCTCTTGCAGGAGGGCCGTTTGCTAGACGTCCTGGGCCTATGCCAGGCCCCTGAGGGTTCGGGTTCCGACCCTACGGTCCAGCCAGAGCCGGAGAGGAGAGCCGGGGGCGCCCGCGCGGCTCAGTCTTTGCGGGTCACGGTTCCCACTCGGGGCAGGGGTTCGGGTCCCCAGACCGCGCCCGACGCCGGGTGCGTCCGCGGGAGCCGAGGGGCGGGGCCAGGGCCGGGGGCGGGGCCGGAGCCCGCGCGCTCTTGTTGCTATGGTAACGCATCAACATCCAGCGCTCTGGTGGCGGTGTGGGCTTTGGAGGCGGCGGAGGCGCGCAGCCAGAGCCTGCGGCTGAGATGGTGAGGTCCCGGGAGAACCAAGGAGGGGGGCCTCAGGTGTCCTGAACTGGGTTGAGGTTCCGAACGGGGAGGGCGGGGGGCTGGAGAGCGCAGAAGTGGTGTCGAGGTCTGGGGTCAGGAAGGCCCAGGAGCGAGGCTAGAAGAAATAAGAGAAGTCCTGAGGGGTCTCCAAAGGAGGAATGATGGGTGGGGTCGCTGGGGATTGAAAGCGTGGGGTGGTGCTGAGCCGGGGAGCTGCGGAGAAAGGGATGTTCTCGTCCCTGTCCCTCAGGCTAGGGCCCCCACTGGCTGGGGCCTGTGGACCGTGATGTGGGAAAACCACTGGTGAGGAGGCCACGTGACGGGTGATAGCACCTGTTCGGCCACCGATTAGCAGAGTGACAATGCACAAGTCACCTAGGTCAGCAGGTACTCGACAAACATTTGTGAATGAAAGGTTTGAAAAGCTCTGGAGAGGGACTGGGTCTGCTGTGGCAGGCCTGGGGGTTCCCCGGGGTGGGAAGGATCATGGAGTCCTGAAGGTGGGAAGGATCACAGAGTCCTGAACGTTGACAGGTGCACCAGGCCTGGGAGGAGCTGAGAAGGGGTGTCTGGGTTTCGGTGAGGACTGTGTTGGTCCCTGAGGGATAAGGGCGAGGGACAGAGGACAGGCGATGGAGCCTTGGTTGGGTGTGGGAAATAACTTTAGAATTTCTGGGGCACACCAGCTGCCCTGGGTGTACCATAGACACGTTTCATGCCCATAGGTCACCCTGCTTTTCTAGGGCTCAGTGGTTCAAATGCAGCGTCCCCAAGTAGGAATTTCAGAAGAGGTTTGTTAATTATAAAACAAACAAGTCTCCAACAAAGAGCAGCTCCCCATATCTGAGGATTCCCTGGGGTATTGTAGTGGGGGATCCCCTTTCATTTATCACTTTTTTCTTTTCTTTTCTTTTTTTAATATTTATCTATTTTTGAGAGACAGAGAGAGACAGAGCATGAGCAGGGGAGGGGCAGAGAGAGAGGGAGACACAGAATCCGAAGCAGGCTCCAGACCCCGAGCTGTCAGCACAGAGGCCAACACCGGGCTCGAACCCACGAACTGCGAGACCACGACCTGAGCCAAAGTCAGACGCTCAACCGACAGAGCCACCCAGGCGCCCCTCATTTATCCCTTTTATCAGGCATACTTATTCCAAGCTGTCCTCAGCGCTTGTGAACACAGGGTGTGGGTCTGTCTGTGATGGCCTATCATCACGCCTGGCATCTAAGGGCATACAGTGAATGTTAGTTCCTTTTTCTCCTGTTTTAAAATTTTCATATTTCAAGTGCAAATTAATCAGGGAATTGCACTTAAACTAGACTTGTGGTCTCAAATTTTTTTTAATGTTTTTTTTATTTTTGAGACAGAGAGAGACAGAGCATGAACGGAGGAGGGGTAGAGAGAGAGGGAGACAGAATCCAAAGCAGGCTCCAGGCTCTGAGCCGTCAGCACAGAGCCCAACGCGGGGCTCGAACTCACGGACCGTGAGATCATGACCTGAGCCGAAGTCAGACACCCAACAGACTGAGCCACCCAGGCACCCCCCAAAAAACTTTTTAATGTTTATGTATTTATTTTTGAGAGAGAGGGAGAGAGAGAGAGGGAGACAGAGAATCCCAAGCAGACTCCGCACTGTCAACACAGAGCCTGATTCAGGTCTGGGACTCAGGAACCAGGAGATCATGACCTGAACCGAAATCAAGAGTTGGATGCTTAACCGACTGAGCCCCCCAGGTGCCCCCAGAATTGTCATCTTTAGAGGATTCAGATGAGGGATTCCTCACCTAAGGGCCACTCAGGGTCGGGGTTGGCCTGCTGAAATCCCTTGGACAGGACTGGGCATGTGGGCACCTTTGAGAAGTAGTGGGTCAAGTGAGTGATCTCTGCTCTTTCGGCAGGCCTTGTGTGTGTGTGTGTGTGTGCTCGCGCGCGTGTATGGTGCTGCTCACTAGCTTCGGAGAGTGTTTGGAGGAGTGGGGAGGTTGGGAGGGGTGCTGATGGCCGCAGGAAGGCAGGGGTCACACTTAGGCAGATTTCCAGGAGTCTTGCAAAAACAATAAACAGCAACACCCTTCAGAAGGAGGGTTGGGACCTCAGTACTGACCAGGATGCCACCTTCGGATGGCATCGCACAGATGGCCAACCTTGTGTCCCGGCTGGCGAAAGAGGTGGCCTGAGTGGATCACTCAGCAAAAGGCAGGTGCCTGGTGCGTGGACATCCCCACCTTCTTGGCCACCAAAGGCCACAGAAGGGGAAATAGAATCGGGCCAAGAGCTGGAAGCCTGCATTTGCCGGCCTGTGGTGCGAACCTGTATGAAAAGAGGGACTGGAACCCGGGGTGGAGAGCACGTCCAGGAGAGGGCGTGAAAGGTCTTTGTTCAGCTGACAGGTGTAACAGGACAGAGAAAGTCCACAGCCGTCCGCGTCATCCTTGCTTCAGCTGTCTTGCTGGATTTGAGCTGAACGTACCAGATCCGAAGTTTTTAAGGGCGTCACTTTTCTGTGTTCAGAGTCAGGGCATCAGGCCCACGGCCCTGTTTTGTTCTCAAATAAATACAGTGTGTTACCTACAAAAATAGTTACCTGCTCCACGGCAGAAAACTATCCACTACAAGAACCGTCTTAAGATACTAATGGTCACCCCAAATTTCTGTCCAACATTTCTGGGGATACGCATTCTGGGCGTGTACCCTCCAAACACACATTTCCGCAGGAATAACTTGCACGTTTCTTATAACCTGCTTTCTGCAAAAGTTGATGTATTATGGAGATTGTCCTGTATCGATGACAAAGTGAAAGCCATCCGACTGACCAGCTAATCTTTCTGCATCAGAGTCTCTCCCCAGATTCCTAGCAGAGGCCAAATTCCTGTGGTCCTGGGGTGGGATGGTATTTGAAGAGAGAGAGGGAGAGTGAGCTAGGTCAGCAAGATGAAAATATCAACGCGGGGCTGGCATTTTTATCGGTCCCCGATCCTCCCAGTCGCTCTTGCCTCCCCAGCTATAGCCAGTTTTAACGGTCTCTCTTCCTTCCCTTCCTTCGGAAGCCGCCTCCCCCCCCCCCCCCCCCCCGTGGGCTCCGCTCAGCTTCTTGGGGATATTTATTTGGTCATGCAAGAAATAAAGCCAGCCCTTCACTTCCTGAAAGAACCTTTTGGCTACCGTCTCTGGCCTAGAGGGATCTAACTTTCCGTTTCTGCTTGGTTCTTCATTTTTCCTAGTGCTTTTACACGGTGACCTCCCTAGTCCTTGTTACTCTTGGCGAAACTGGCTGTGCTGACCATGGTGCGTGGCTTGTGGCTTCAAAGTCAGCATTTCCCCCGTGAGGTTTCTCAGCCACCCAACCCTAGAGAGCTCAGTGCTTCCCTCTGCCCTGCCCAGGGGCCACTTTCCTGTGGTCATCTCTTTTCCTTCCTCTCATCTGCCTTCTAGGCTCAGGCAGGCTCTCGCATCTCTTGAGTGACTTCCTCTGGACCCGGGTCCCAAGGGCGCAGGAAAGAGGGGATTGGATCTCAGCCCTGGAGGAACCTGTAGTCCCGTGGACACCTGAGCGAAGAAAAAAACCTGCAGGAGCCCTTGAAAAGGACCGGGAAAACAAATGCAAAACAATAATCATACTTTCCATCTGTATTCCAAGCCCTCTCACATACATTCGTTTCCACGGTGATTCGGAAAACGCGGAGCGGTGCAGTGACCCGGAGCCAGGCGTGTTCTGGGCCTCGTGGAGGTCACCTGGCCGGGTTTTATTCATTCATTCTTCATCAAATGCATCCTAAGGGTCTACTGTGTGCCAGGCCCCACACCGTTCCCCTTAATTATACCCAGAGCTCTCGCCTTCCCTGCTGATCCAACGCCTTCCACCTTTTCCAGGTCTCCCAATGCGTTCCCTCCTCCTCCCTTTTGTAGCTTCTATTCATTTCTTCTTATTCTATTTTTGGTGGAAAGGGGAGCCATTGCTCACCACTTACCATATAATAACCCTTCAGACTGTTATTAGGCATCCTCGGGGCCTGCTATATTTGCCTTTTAATAAATCCAAGCTTGCCTGCTCTGCCGTCCCGGGGCTGCCTGAGGCTGTAAAGGGAGGCTCCCACTGGAAGCCAGGCGGTGTGCTCAGCTAGAGAATAATCTCCCGATTTGGTGTGAAAGCCTGATCCAGGTGGAACAGGTGCCCAGGGCTGTCTGGTTGGTCAGGGCCGGTCGGAGAGAGCTTTTAGAACACACTGCCCAGGGTCTGATGACCTTGAGCGACAGAGTCCGTTTCCCTGGACGGCTGCCGATTCCCAGGCTCGGGAGACCCAAAGTGGGTAGCTCGTGCCCCCGAGACAGCTCAGCTTAGAGAACTGTGGGACCGTGTGGCTCCTTCAAAGGGGGATTTGGATCAGCTTTAGATGAAGCCTGGAGTCGCCCCCCAGTTCTCACAGAAACTGCCTCCTGGGGACAGACTTCCCTCTGGGCAGAGCTGAAGCCTCGCTGAGCCTTGGGCGCGGAGGGTGTCTTAGCCAGTCTCGTTGGTTGCAGGCCAAGGGCCAGAACTCTACTTTGAGTACAAGGGCATACACTGAGGGGATTTGGGAGAGCTCCCGGCTGGGAAAGTATGCTTGGAAAACGGCAACAAAGGGAGATGCTGCAGAGGGAACCGGGGCCAAAATCACAACCCGGACCCGGCCTGGCAAGGACCCTTGACTCACGGGCAGCTTGGTGGGTGCTGCTGCGGGCGTCCTTATCAGCAGGGCCCCAGGCGCTGGGTGCGGCTGCTGCTGCCGCCTTCGCCAGCACCTCTCTGGGCCGCCAGCTCCCCTCCGTTCTCCGGCTCAGGGGATCCGATCGGTGAAGCCGAGGCCCTCTGCCCAGGCTCAGAAGGCTCATGTGCATCTGGTGTTTTTAGCGTCTATAGTTGGAAGAGATGGGCCGTAGCTCTCACAACTCATTAGATGAGGACTTCTCCAGATGGTGGGAGGTACCGGGTGGTTAAATGCAGACTGGTGCACGCTTTTGGGGTCCCAGGAGTGGAGTGAAAGCCACAGTGTGGACACCATCAAGCAGTTTGCCTGATTGTAGAGGAGCCTTTCGTCCACTGGAGTTTACGGGGCACCCACCGCGCGCCAAGCCGCGGGCCGGGTGCCTTTCCATCCTCGGTGTCCTCTGGTCCCCCCCGGAAGCTCGTGAGCTGGTGGAGACATGGAGGAGGGCAGAGAGCCGTGTTAGTTGCCAAGGGGGCTCCGAGCTCAGGCTGAGGGGCTGGGCGGTGGAGAGGACGCTGCGTTTCTGGGGAGGCAGCCCAAGTAGCCTCACGAGAGAGTGTCCTTGTGGGCAACTGGGACCGGGACGACAATGATGTCCTCCTCCTGCCATCCCCATGTTCCTCCTCCCTGCTTCGGTGCCACACGGGGACCTGGCCTCCTTCGGGCCTTCTCACCCGGCGCCTACCCAGAGGATCCCCCGCTTCTGTGGGGTGTCTCCTACGTTTCAGGGTTTCCCGGCTGCTTTCCCTCAGTGGTTTTCCACCTGCTTCTCCCCACTACGGGCTGCCAGAGGGTTTACCTCGCCCAGGGTGCAGATGGCGCTGGGTGCTGACGAGCCCCACTTTCTGCCTCTCCCTGCAGCCGCTGAGTGCCGCCGGCATCCCGAGTTCCTCTTCCACCACTTCCAACAGGTCGAGGAATAAAACTCGCTATCGGACCAAAGCCGTGAGCTCCGAGGTGGACGAGAGCCTCTTCGGAGGTGTCAAGGTAACCCTCGCCCAGCCCCTTCCAGGTGGCCGGCCGGGGGAGGCAGTGACCAGGACTGGCGGTGCTCAGGGCGCAGCCGGTGCTGGGCAAGCCAGCCCTCTCCCAGGCGGCCCCCCCGAGGAAGACCCGAGCAGCCCCTGGGGACAGGGGCACGTGGCTTCCCCCACCCCTGCCAGCCTCACGTCCGCCCGGCGTGTAAAATCTGGCGTAACGTCGAGGGGGTTCTGTTGCGGAGAGCAGATGGCCGCCCAGTCGGTGCCCCAGGATGGAGACGTCTGAGGGTCAAGGTCGAGTTTGCAGATGGGGAGGGAGTAAGGTGTTTCCCCTCCATCCGAGAACAGCGTCAGGGAGGAACCCAGCCCCCACCCCCACCCCGGGGGCTCAGCCAGCAGGGTTACTGAGCTTTGGGAAACCCCCGAGCAGGTCTTCGTGTGCTGATGTCGCCCACACGAAGCGAAGGAGAGAAGGTGCCGAGAGGGAGAGCTAGCTAGAGCGGCTTGAGATATTCTTGGTACTGGGGACGTGCAACAGGTAAGAAGGAAGAAGGGAGGCCAGGAGAGAGAGACGGAGAGACCGAGAAAAGACCAGCTGTGAACACCTGGGCGGCGGGCAGGTGGGGGGAGCGGTGGGGTGGGGAGGGTCTGCGCTTGCTATTCTCACCGTGAACCGCAAAGGGCTTTCCAGAGGGTTCAAGGCGGCCATCTCTCTCCATTAGGAGACCCCCACCTGCAGCAGGTTCCTGCGGACAAGGGAAAATCAGAGGAGCTCACTGTCACTTGCAGGCAGCTTTTGTTTGGGGCCCTTGGGGGGTTTCCTAGTTGCAGCGAAGATAGGTTTGGAAAGGGCCGCCTTCTCCAGGAGTCGTCCAGCTGGCTAGCGGGAGGGGCAGTGGGAAAAATGCCCGTTCCTGGCCCATTTCTTTGGCCTCTTGCGGGGGGAGTCAGAAGTCTCTGAGCCGGCAGTAGGGGGCAGACGCGGCCCGTGGCGCGCCTGAGTTGCGCCCTCTTGGCGGCAGATGGGCAGCAGGGGGCAGCAGCACCCCGGGGACGTCCCTGCAAAGTGAGCTCAGGACCCGGAGGGCCTCCACTGAGACCATCCCCCTGCCTCCACTTGGGATCACAGTTACTGCATTTGGGACAAGTGAAATTCTCTCCTGTGCTCAAAATTTTCCTGAAATAAGTGCTTTTATTTTATTTTACTTTACTAAAAAAATTGTTTTTAACGCTTATTTGTTATTGAGAGACAGACAGACACAGAGTGTGAGCAGGGGAGGGGCAGAAAGAGGGGGAGACACAGAATCAGAAGTAGGCTCCAGGCTCCGAGCTGTCAGCACAGAGCCCCACACGGGGCTCGAACCCACAAACCGTGAGATCATGACTTGAGCTAAAGTCAGACGCTTAACCGACTGAGTCACCCACCCAGGTGCCCCTATTTTATTTTGTTTTATTTTATTTTATTTTATTTTATTTTATTTTATTTTATTTTATTTTATTTTATTTTATTCTATTCTACTCTACTCTACTCTACTCTACTCTACTCTACTCTATTCTATTCCATTCTATTTTATTTTTATTCTATTCTATTCTATTCTATTTTTATTTTATTCTATTCTATTCTATTTTATTTTATTTTATTTTTTTATTTTCAAGAGTCAGACGCTTAACTGACGGAGGCAGCCAGGTGCCCCAGTGGTTTCGCATTCTTATTATCAGACTCGTTCACGGTTGGAACATTTTGGGAAAAAAATCATACATTTAATATGTATTCTTGCTAATTCTGACTCCCTGACTTTCTCACCACATTAGTTGTAAGAGCAGGTCTCTACCAGGCCCTTTAGCCGTTTCTAACTCCCTCCATATGATTTTTTTTTCGGGGGGTGGGGGGAGTCCAAGTAAATTAATCATAAGGAAAGATTAAACACTCCCAAATATCATAGACTGGATGAATCTGTATCAAAGTGTGTTATCTCGAACCCACCGTGCGTCCGAGAGGGACCATTCTCTCTTCTTAAATATTTCATGGAGGCAGAGGACCCCGGAGACCCCAGCTTTTCGTTCCTGATGGTTTGGGGTTGGGAATGGACACATACTAGGCACTCCCCTCCCCATCGACCCAGGAGTGTCTGCACGAGACACGGAGGGTTGGGGGGGCTTGTTCTCAGAGAAGCTGGTCGGTGCAGAACACATGCAGCCAGGTTCAAGTGCAGAACACCACACTGCTTTCTCAGTGCCCCAGCAACTCTCGGCGGTCCCCACAGGACCGGGTGCCGGCCAGCCTTCTCTGCCACCGGCTGGGGTGGAAGAAAGAGGGGAAGGCTACCCTTGAAGAAGTTAGGATTGACTGGCAGGTGTGGGCTGAGCAGCTTCTAAGCTGTCCTTCCTGACCCCATAGCCTCTGACCCAGGACAACAGTCCTACCGTGCTGCTCCGAGATAAGCACGCCATTCGGAAGACTCTCGCTGCCCTGAGCTTGGACCACAAGCCGGAGACCATCCAGGTCGTCACCCGGGACATGGTCCGGAAACTCATGTGAGTGCCCAGGGCGCGGTGCCCGGCCTTCATGTCCCAGCCTGCCCTTCTGCCGAAGACCCGTGCGGGGAGAGGGGGCTCCCTGGGCTCATGAAGTTGGTCCGGCCCCCCTTTCTTTCCTACTCGTCTCCCCTGTTTGCCTCCTAGCTCTCCTTCCTCGGCATTTCGGCCTCTCTTGTTTCTCTTCTTTTTGTATCTCTTCTTGCCTTTACCCTTGACCCCCAGCATCTTCCTTTTCCCTTTCCTCTGGCTGCTGACGGGCCTGGTGGCAGAGGGGCCATGCTCGGTGGGTCCCGGCTGAGCCCCCCTAGTGCTCTGGCTGCACCAAGAATCTGAAGTAAGGGGGAACTGCCCAGATGCTGCTCAGGCCCCTGGCTTCTTCCCGGGCTCTGAGGCCAGAAGAGGAAATTCCCAAGGGGAATCCCCAAGTTCCTCTGGGATCGCCCCGCACGCCCGCCCGGCTTCCTGCCTAGAGCCGCCTCCTTGGCGGGCGCCCTGGGGTTAGGCCTCCCCCTCGGCAGTGTGAACCGAGCTTTCGCTCAGGGGCCCGGCTGCACCCTCGGGACCGTTCTCCCAACTCTGGCCGCACCTCGGAGAACTGGAGCTCCCGGCTGCGCCGCCCGCGTCGGGAGCTGGGGAAGCCCGGCTGCGACACGGCTCGGCGAGCACGGTCGGCTCAGCCCCTGGCGTCAGATGGCCCTTTATGGTCAGCAGAGCTGCAGCTACCGGTGGGGCCCAAGGCAGCGTTCCTCCCTGGAGGCGTCTAGTCCTGCTGGCCGGGATGCCGTCTCAGATGCGACCGTTTCTGGTCCTTCAGGTCCCAGGCCACGTCCCAGATCCATCACTCATTCGGGCCTCCTCCCGGACCCTCCCCACCACACACATGGGCACGTGCGCACGCACACACACACACACCCGCACACGCACACACGCGCACCTGCCACATGCACACACGTGCACACACATGCACATACATACACACACGCCTGCACGCACGCACGCATGCACACACAATACCTGCACACATATACACCATTCGGGTCTCCTCCTGGGCCCTCCCCAACACACACGTGCACAAACACACCCACACCTGCAACACACACGCACGCACACACACGTGCCTGCCACATGCACACATGTGCACACACGTGCACACAGGCCTGCACGCACACACACACAACACGTGCACACATATACACACGCACACACTTGCGTACACATGGTCACATATACCTACACAATGCACACGTGCGTGTGCACACACCCACACACACATGCTCACACATGCACACACATGCACATATTCACACACACGTGAACACTCACATATACTCACACACGTACTCTCACATATGCATGCACACACGTGCACGCACAGTACACACACGTGAGCACGCTCACATACATGCACACTTGCACACATACACTCACACTTGCTCACACACATGTACACATATAGTCACGTACTCACACATGCACATACACGCATGCACTCACACACTTGCATACGCAGACACACATACACAGGCACGCACACACTTATACTCACACGCGTGCTCACACACATACACACGCACGCGTGCGCACACAAGTTTTTTGGGATGAGGTTCACTTCCTGCCTCAGACCGGTTGCGTCGCGCTGCCGTGTCCCTGTTAAATGGCCTCACCCAGAAGCAGCTTTAGTCCTGGCCCCTGCTGCTCCCGCCTGCATCCTCTATGTATGTCATTTGTTTGTAATCATTATAATTAACTATTGGTTTGTTGAATGTGCTGGGCGGCTAGGAGGAGAGGGCCACAGACATGCCTCCAACTGTTGTTGATCAGAGATTTTAATTAATATTTAGGGTTCAAAGCTTCTCTCTGGGCCGGATGGACAGGGATGCCTAGGTTTCTCACAGCATCCGTTTCGACCTTGTCCGGCGTCCCCTCGCCCTTTTTAAGTCGTCCTCGAGGAATAAGCTATTTTTGGAGTTCAGGTCGCCAGCGTCGTTTTGAGCTCTGCCTCTGGGCCCAGCTCTGTGCCGTGGCCTGGGCCGCCGGGCGTGCGGTCAGCAGCGTCTGAGTCCTGGAGGAGCGTGCGGCCCAGCACACAGGCTGCACCCGCGGGGCCACAGCACGGGCAGCGGGAGCCGCACGCATGGGCTCCCAGGAGGTCAGCTCCCAGCCCGGTGCGGGGATGCGCGTCTGTGCACATGGCGCAGGGGCTCGCGGCTGCACAGACAGGGCAACGTAGGCACCAGACCTCTTAGCAAAAGTCCTTAAAACGTCTCTGTTTGGCCCGTCCCTCGCCTGGGACCCCTTCTCCCCAGGGGGCCCATCGGGCCGGCATGGGGGGACCCTGGCAGTGGTGAGGGAGGAGGGGAGGGCGGAGCGGTGCTGAGAGCTTCCCCCTCCTCCCCACTGACTGCTCATCCCCTGCGTCAGTGTTCCCGCCAAGGATCCCTCCGGGGAGTCCCTCATCATGAGCCCTGAGGACTTTGAGCGCATCAGATGGGCGTCCCACGTCCTGAGCAGAGAAGAGCTGGAGGCCAGGGAGCAGGCCTTCCAGAAGGAGAAGGAGGCCGTCATGGTAGCTGCCCTCCCCGAGCCCCGATCTCTGCCGACGGGAGCGGGGAGCTCTGGTCAGGGGGCCTTGGCAGGAGGCGCCCACGTGTGCTTCCTGGAGACCCTAGAGCGCACGCCAGGTGTGGACGCTGCTGGGGGGCGGGGGCGGGGCGAGCAGGAAGCCAGGCGGAGAGACTTCTGGGTTCCGAGGGCATGACGGGGTGAAGCCATCCCGGGGTCACACTGGGTCACCCGTGGTGGCGGGGCCAGCGCCCAGGGCAATCCCCCCCACTGATCCAGACCGCGTCCCGTAGGACGCAGTGGCCACACGTAAGAAGATCATGAAGCACAAGGAGATGGTGTGGAGAACCAACAGGAAGCTCAGCGACCTGGAGGAGGAGGCCAGGGAGAGGGCCCAGGACCTGCTGCAGAGAGCCAGCCAGCTGCAGGCCGAGCAGGAGGAGGAGCTCAGGGGCATGAGCAAGGTGGGGGCCTCGCTCCTCCCGCACCCCCAGGACCCACTGCCACCCCCTCCCTCCTCTTACGCCCCAACCCCCGCCCGGACAGGCTCCGCCCCAGCTGGACGTGGGGAAAGCAGGGGTGACCGGTGAGGGGCTGATGGAGGGGGCGTGTTGCTGCGGTCGGAGGGGGGACCGGCCTTGCCACAGGCTAGCTGTGCGACCTCCAGCAAGTCACATACCCACCCTGGGCCTCACTTCCTTCATCTGTTTGTGTTTTGTTTTGTTTTTTTTTTAATGTTTATTTTTGAGAGAGAGACAGCATGAGCGGGGGAGGGGCAGAGAGAGGAGTAGACACAGAATCGGAAGCAGGCTCCGGGCTCCGAGCCGTCTGCACAGAGCCCGACGCGGGGCTCGAACCCACGAAGCATGAGATGGTGACCCGAGCTGAAGTTGGACGCTCCACGGCCCAGCCCCCCCCAGGCGGCCCTCTCTCCCTTCATTTGTAGAGCGAGAGCGGTGAAACCTCTTAGCAGGGTGATTGGCGGGGGTGAACGGGCTAACCCACAGCAGAGGCTCTCCCAAGTGTGGTGGGCACATGAAGGTGAGGATGCGACTTCCGCGTCTGTCCTGCTGGCTCCGTTTTGGCCGCGCGCCCTGCCCCCTCCCCCCCCCCCCCCCCCCCGCAGCGGGTTTCTTCTCAAGACACCAAAGTGCCTCCTTTAGCCCAGAGCGTGAAGACCCGAGGCTCGTTTGGACTTTTGTTTCTCAGTTGCACGTGGGTCCCAAGCAAATGCACACCACCGACCCCCAACCCCCTCGTCTACACCTTCTCCTCACACCTCCTTTTATTTTCCAGAACTTTCTCTCGCTCATTCTCACGGATGGCCGTCCCCTGACGTGTCATGTGGGGCTCTTCCACCTTAAAACTCTAGCGGCTCGGTCTCTGCAAGAGTGTCTTAGGTTCCCTGAGAAGGAGGACAGAGGGTCTGAATGTGGGGGTTCATGGGTCCCCAAGGGGGAACCTCGAACCTCTGAAGTTTCATGGAAATGTAACGTGCGTGTGTGTGAGTGGATCTTAAGGAGGACAGGGTCCACAGCTTTCCTTATGTTCTCGAAGCGCCATGACCCCCCGAACACGAAGGCCCGATACCCTGCAAGGCGCTACCGTGGCCTCTCCTCGCACAGACCAGGGGCCTGGCACATGTCGGCGTGGAGCTCCGCCGAGGCGAGGGCGAGCACAGGATGCTCTCGCTCTCCCGGGCTTGCGCGAGGCTGTGCGCGTGTCCAGCATACCCAGCGGTACCCGTTTCTCGCCCCCACCTTCCACACCCCCTGGCGCATCCCGCCCGACCCGCGTGCCTTGACCCAGGGCCACTGTCGTCTCCCCGCCTCCAGATCATCCTCAATGCCAAGTGCCATGCCATCCGGGATGCCCAGATCCTGGAGAAGCAGCTGATTCAAAGAGAGCTGGACGCGGAGGAGAGGCGTTTGGATCACATGATGGAGGTGGAACGGCAGAAGGCCATTCAAAGGCAGGAGGAGCTGGACAGGAAGCGGAGGGAGGAAAGAATCCGGTAAAGCCGTGGTTTTGGGGCCTCCCTCCCTGGCGCTTCCGTGGCTCTTTGGGTGCGGGTAGCCTTGCCAAGGGCGGCGAAGAGAAATGGTCACTATCACCATCGGTGAGCATCTCAGAGCCTGAGGAAGGGATTCCGAGAACCGCAGAGCTTCTCAAGGCTGATTCCTAAGGTGGTTGCTTCACAACCTGGCCCCCCTTCAGCCTCGTTTCCCGCCTTTTCCTGCCGTCCCCTCTGCGCGTCCCCCCCACCCCCTTCCCCCAGCACCCCTGGGCTTGTCACAGTTCACGCTTCTGTCCTTCCTCCTGCTTCGAAGCCTCTTCTTTCCCCCTTTTGCCCCTGGAAAACGCTTTCTCTTCTTTCCGTGGGTGACACTTTTGCCGTCACCTCCCCCGGAAACCCCTCTCCCTTCCCCAGGCAGGCTCGGTGGCTCCCTTCTGGGGCCCGGCCACACCGCGGTGTGGTCTCCCACACACTGTGTTATGCTTCTCGCACCGCGGCTCCCCGGCCCGCGCCAGACTGCGTGCTCCCCGAGGACGGCGTCCCCGTCTTAACTCACTTCCGTAGCTCCCGGGCCTCGCAGAGAGTTTGGCCGGTGGTTAACGCCTGTTAGAATGAATAAATTCAGTCCCCTTCCCTTTGCAGGAAAGGACAAGCCCCAGAGGAGGTAAATCATAGAATCATGGTGTCCCAGATCTAGATAGAACACCCACCATGGAAGGCAAGAAATATTTCCATAAACAGTCCTTGAACCACACTGACTGGCCGGTGTCTGTCTCTGTCTGATTCAGTCCTCTGGAACCATCCATCCCTGTTCTTCTCGTAGGTCCCTGGCAGACTACAGTAGGCTCCCTATAAACATTTATTTATTAGCTCAGTAGTTCTTAATCTTCTGCACAAACGGCTCTAATTAAGGAAAAAAATCTCTGCCTGCCTCATTAGGCCGCTCTAATGATCTGAGCTGGTCCTTATATTGAGCCCCAGCCCTGCCTCCCTGCAACTCTTTTACTCATTCCTCCCGTTTATTTCATCTGGAGTCAGGAAGCCATTCAAGGGCTCCACCTGGATGGGAGTCTCGTAGTCCTTCCTCCCCATGCTCACCCTGGCCTGTGTCCTCCCTCATTGTCCCTGCCTTTACTCATCCGTCATGGGGTCTGGACGCCTCTGGGTTTATTGTCACCCCAACGACACACAGGGAGTCACCGGCCACGCTGATTGCAGACTCTGGGTTCTCTGCTTTTTTACTGTGGAGCTAAGCCAGGGCATCGCTGAGCCGAGAGGCTTGCTCACACCCAGCCCTGTCCACCGGCGGTGAGGGCCGGGGCATAAGACAGACGGACGGCTAGCGAAGTGGGCGGGGGAGGTGGCTGGGGGACAAGACAGGATGCAGCAAGAGGCAGCACAGGAAGGAGACCGTGGGCTTTCTAACTGAAGTGAGCATGGGGGGGCCGGTGCCCCACGATTGCTCTGGAGGGCTTGGGGGGGGTGACGAAAGGATTTCAGAAGCCCTTGACACACTGAAAGGGAGAAGGTGCGTTGCAATGTGGGGTGCACACGTGGGCAAACAAACAAAGAAGGGGAATCTCAGGAAAGGCAGCTTGGGGCGCCTGGGGGGGCTCGGTCAGTCAAGCATCTGACTTCGGCTCAGATCGCGATCTCAAGGTTCGTGGGTTCGAGCCCCGCGTCGGGCTCTGTGCTGACAGCCGGGAGCCCGGAGCCTGCTTCGGATTCTGTGTCTCCCTCTCTCTCTGCCCCTCCCCTGCCCGCGCTCTGTCTCTGTGTCTGTCTCTCTCAAAAATAAATCAACGTTAAAAAATTATTTTAGAAGAAAGGGGGCTTGGAAGGGAGGGAACCGGCCCCCTCAGGACAGTCTGGTCTCAGGAAGCACGGAGATGTTTTACGGGGCGCTCGTCGAGGTGTCCCTGTGACTGCCACCTCCCTTCGTGGGGGCTGTGTGGGTGGAGGCTGGAGCAGAGAAGCACGGGCCCCGGGTTTCTGAGCCCCCGCGCTGCCGTTCGCTCCTAGGGGCAGACGGCACATCGTGCAGCAGATGGAAAAGAACCGGGAGGAGAGGTCGCTGCTGGCGGAGCAGCGGGAGCAGGAGAAGGAGCAGGTGCTGGCGTCCATGCAGCAGCTCCAGGAGGAAGATCTGCGGGTAACGCGCCCGACCGAGCGCCGCTCCCAGCGGCTCCGGCGCCAAGGCGCTCGAGATCCGGGGGACTGGGGCGTGCACTGCTTTTCTGTGAGGCACCCGCGCATCTCACATCGCCGCCCTTAGCTCGTCGCGGCCGTAATGGACACGCGTTTGGCCGTGGCGCCGCGCTGGGGGGCGGGGGTGGGCAGGGATTTGGACACGTGGCATCCCGCCCCCCTCCCCGGGTCGCGGGGTCCGACACCAACGCGTCTGCGTGAGTGGACACAGAAAGGGAAATACATAGCTGTCTGCCTCGCACACGCAAGCCCCTAGGGATGTTTTCTAGCCCTCTTGCCGTTATCCGGGGACACGATGCGCCGGGCAGGTGGACCGCGGGGTCCACGGCCCAGGCTCCCTGCGGTTCCCTCATTCAAAGCGCAGGGCACCCCAGTGTGATTAATTGTGTGCAAGAGCCAATCCTTCCCCCTGCCGCCCCCCCTCCCCCAACCCGTTCATCTAAATAAAACCCGCGGGCACGTCCATCGCAGAAGAAACGATGACATACCCGTCCGAACTACCCACCCGAACTGCCGAGACTTCAATCCTCTCCTGTTTGCGGGTCTGGTCTGCTGGGATTAGGCAGAGGCCCCTCGCTGGCGAGCATTTGGCACATTTATTTGTTCTCCCCTCCCCACTCCGTTTTTTTGGCCTGTGAACATTTAAAAAAAAAAAATCAAAAAAATTTTTTTAATGTTTATTTATTTCTGAGACAGACAGAGACAGAGCATGAGAGAGGGAGGGGCAGAGAGAGAGGGAGACACGGAATCCGAAGCGGGCTCCAGGCTCCGAGCTGTCGGCGCAGAGCCCGACGCGGGGCTCGAACTCACGGACCGTGAGATCATGACCTGAGCCGAAGGCGGTCGCTCAGCCGACTGAGCCACCCAGGCGCCCCTTGCCTGCGAACATTTTTATACACACAGGCAAACTGGAAGAATTGTGTCACACCCATCAGCGCTGGGCCGAGACTTCGAGACTTTCCGGTTGCCAGTCTGCCTTGCTCGCTTGTCTCTTTTCGGAGCACATACGCGTTCTGTCCCTGTTACGCTATTCGGCGGTGAGCTGCAGGTGTCTCGGCTCTTTGCTACTAAATGCTGCAGCCCTCGTCTCGGAAGCGCAGAGACGTTCTCTGTCCAGTGGACGCTACGACACTCACAGCCCCTCGTCGAAAAGCGGAATCCAATGATTCTCTGATATCGTTTAATACCGAATCCACATTCAGTCCCCCAGTGGCTCCCTGAAGGTGCCTTGAGTTGTCTTCTGCCGCTCCAACCAGGATCCAATCAAGGCCCCCACCTTGCATTCACTTAGGCCTCCTTTGTCAGCTTTCACCTGGAAGAACTCTGGTTCCTTCCTGCCTTCATTGCTATGGTACCGGTATTTTGGAGCGCCCAAGCTAGCTAGACTTGAGGAGCGTCCCCCTTTCCGGCCTGTCGGGTTATGTCCTCAGGGTGTCATTTAACTTGTGGAGTGTGCATTCTTTCCTTTTTCTCCTCGTTCCCCACGTTAAGATGGCTGGTTGTCGTCCCCCCCCCCCACACCCACCCCGTGATGTGATGGCGGTGAGGGATGGGGGTCCCTGAGGGGTCTTGGGGGGCAGCCTCATGGTTATGGAGGCTTCTCAGAGTGCCTCACAGTGTGAGGGCCTGTGTGGGGAGTGAGGGGAGGAGCACCGAGAGAGTCAGGAAGACCCGGGGCAGGAGGGCAGGCAGCCTTGTGAGCTGCTTGAGAAGGGGGCCCAGCTGGGCCGAGAAGCCAGAGAGGCCTGGCCGAGCTCCTGGCTCAGGGAGCAAGGGAAAGAGCCCGGAAGAGGAGACGGGGCTTCAGCATGCAGGGAAGGGGTGCGAAAGGAAGACCGGGAGATCTGGCTAGATTGTCGGAGGGGGAATTGGGGGACTCCCTGAGAAAGTTCCAGGTGTCTGTGAGTCAACACCGTCGCCCGATGTGTCTCGTCGTGCTGGTACTGTCCTTCGAAGAGGCACTTTCCGAGCTTCCAGGAAGTGTTCTTAGGCAACTTGAAGGTAGGAATGTGTTGGGGCGCCTGGGTGGCTCTGTCGGTTGAGCGTCCTGCTTCGGCTCAGGTCATGATCTCCTGATTCGTGAGTTCGAGCCCCGCGTCAGGCTCTGTGCTGACGGCTCAGAGCCTGGAGCCCGATTCGGGTTCTGGGTCTCCCTGTCTGCTCGTCCCCTGCACGTGCTCTCTCTCTCTCTCTCTCACACTCTCAAAAATAAATAAATAGACATTAAAAAAAATTTAAGATAGGAACGTGTGTCTCCCAGCTCAGACCTGCCTTATGATCTCTGGGTGGTGCAGGGCAGTGCTCCCCACCTTGCTAGCAAGAGGGAGAAGAGCAGGGCGGGGGGGGGGGTTCCTGGGGTTGCTTTGCAATGGCTTCAGAGATCAGAGACAGTGAAAGTCCTTCAGTTTCTTGGAAGTCTAGTGAACCAACAAAAACAACAAACTGAAAAGTAAATAAATAGGCAAAGACGTGAGTCAATGCATGGTTGTATGCATTGTGGATGGGAAGTCAGTGGGTTTTCTAGTTGAGCTGGTCAAGGGATTAAATAGTGCATGGGTACCAGTGGCAGCCCGAGCTCTGGTGGGAAGCAGATAGAAAGGAAAGGAAGAAAGGGAGAAGGGGGAAAGGAGTGGAGAGTCGCTGGGCCAGGTGGGGAAAAGTGGGGTGAGTGAAGAGGTAGGCACGGCGAGAGTGAGGGAGCGCTGACGGCCATGACTCATGCATCACAGGCCTGGGGGGGGAGGTGGGGGGGACAGTCAGTGCTGTGTTGGTCTGGTGCGTGAAGCTTCCTGGGAGCCCTGAACTCGGCTGTGAGTCAAGCTTGGGAAGAGCCCACAGAGTTGCCTCAGATGAGTCAGGTCAGAAGCGCGGCTGGGGAAGAGCTGGAAGTCTTGGGTGGGGCCTGGCCTTTGACAGATGGAAGGAACTGGAAATAGTGTGCAGCGGGAGTTGATGGGTAGAAGAATTGAACGCAAAGAGATGGAGATTCCTGGGAGAGTATAGGTGGGCCAGATTCCAACATTCCATCTTGTGCACAAGACTCCGCGTGGGGCCCTGAGAATGTGCTCCGTCAGATCATCAGGGGCTTTGCAAGTTCAGGCTCCTTCCTTAGAAGGGATCTTGTCCCTCAGGGTCAGGTGCCTTGACCGCCATCATTCATTCATCATATTTCTCTGTGTCTACCTTTTTTTTTTTTTCTTTTGCTCACATGCCATTCACTTTGGTTCTCCTTTATCCCTGTTCTAGTTTATTGAGTATTTGCTGTTTTCCTCTCACTGGGCCGCGCATGTTGCCAGGGAAGACAGGAAACGTGACGTGGTTGCCGTCCCCTGGCTGGGACAGAATAAACCCACAAGAATGAATGGGGACCCACAAGGCAGTGCCTGAGCTGTGGCACCGTCTTGAGTGCAGAGGGGATTCAGAGGTGCAGAGAGAACTGACAGAGAATCTTCCAGGGAAGACTGGAACTTTAATTTAGAAAGACCAGGTTCCAAAATTCTGGAACTGGCGTTTGTTAGCTGGATGGCCCCGGACAAGTCACTTAAATTCAGGGCCTCAGTGTCTTCATCTGCAGGAGAGACATAACAAGCTTTACCCTTCGGGGTCTTGGGGTGCATTTAGGTTTCAGAGCTAGGCTGCATAAAGTGCCCAACGGGTAGAACATACTCAATGAGGGCAACGCTTTATTATTTCGGTCATCGCCATTGAGTCGAGACCAAAAGCTAGGGGTTGCCTAAGAGAAGGAAATTGAAGGCAGGGGAAAAGCCCGGGAACAGCGGGTAGGACTTCGCAGGACACATGGGAGCCGCCGGGTAGAGTTTTAAGAGCCTCTGCTTCCCTGAGAGTGTATAGAAATCAAGAGTGTCAGGACCGCCACCAAGCCAAGAGGGTACAGACGGCAAAGAGGGGCTGCGAGGGGTCACCAGCGACGCTGGAGGGCCCCTTGACCAGGGGTCTGGCTAGACCACAGACGGCGCGCGTCCCCCTGCCTCTCTCTGCCCCCACGTGCCAGTGTCTCCTGGTCTTGCCCCCTTCCACTTGGAGGCTTCCTTCCTTCAGGACATGGAACGAAGGCACCAGGAAAAATTGAAGATGCAAGCCGAGATTAAGCGCATTAACGACGAAAACCAGAAACAGAAAGCAGAGCTGCTCGCTCAGGAGAAGCTGGCGGACCAGATGGTGATGGAGTTCACCAAGAAGAAGATGGTAGGTTTCTTTCTTTCTTCCTCTGGGCGCAAGCAGGGAAGGGGTGGGGCGGGGTGGGGTGGGCAGAGCATCCGAAGCAGGCTCCGTGCTGTCAGCACAGAGCCCGACGTGGGGCTCGAACTCATGAACCGCGAGATCGTGACCTGAGCCGAAGCTGGACGCTCCACGGACTGAGCCACCCAGGCGCCCCTGAAGATAGTAGGTTTCCGAGGCCCGGGGCTCGTGGCCACGAACAAAACATCTACGACACGGAGAGGCCGGCCTGAGATCTAAGGGGACTCACCGCAGGCAGCCATGCCTCCCTTTCAAAATGGATGTCCTTCATTCAAGGACCTGGCTCCTTTTCCTCTTCATGTTGGCCGGTTCACTTATTCATTAACGGAGAGTAGGCTCGAGGGACACCCAATTTAGGGTGTTATATCCTTGTTAACACCTTTGATTAGAAGTTGGATGAGGGTCAGGTACAAGCAGGGAACAAAATGAAAACTCTCGGGGAAAGTGAAGTTTTTGTGGATTCCTGGTGGCCTCTGCATAATTATATCCCCAGTAATCATGGGTCACCTGCCCCATAACTTTCTTGTGAAAATTCCTACATTGGGCATCCCGTCCTGGGTGTTAGAAAATAGAGCCCTCTCCCGCAGTGGCTGTGGAAGCCGCGAGCACAGGTGTGGCGCAGAGCAGGGGATCCAGGAGAGGCCGCTCACGCCATGTGCGCTCACTCAGGAGCCGGGCTGAGAACCGGAGGGACCAGGGTCAGTGAGGAGTGGAGAGTGGAAAACAGCTTCTAAGCCTGGCTTAGACGGAGCGAATGTGGAGTTAGGTAAAACGAGAAGGAAGGACTGAAGGTGGCAGGAAAGGCATTCAGTGCTGCATGTGTGTGCCCCTCCTGCTAGTTCCGAGGCTCTGTGGTGACAGAGAACGTGCCCTACTTCCCTGTAGCAGGGATGGCAGGCAGGGGGACATCGCGGGCGTGTTCTGAAAATGGCGGATCGGATATACCTGTATGCTCCAAATGCAAGCCACAGAAAATGAAGCTCAACAAAGCTTTTTAATTTATTTATTGTTTGGCTTTGGCTTGCTTATCAGATGCCAGGAGATGCAGGCAACAGCAGGAACAGAGGTTGGGGGCAGAGATGGTTGGGGACGGGGATGGTTGGGGTGAGGGATGGTTGGGGACAGAGATGGTTGGGGTCAGGGATAGTTGGGGACAGGGATGGTTGGGGGCAGGGATGGTTGGGGACAGGGATGGTTGGGGACAGGGATGGTTGGGGACAGGGATGGTTGGGGCAGGGATGGTTGGGGACAGGGATGGTTGGGGACAGGGATGGTTGGGGCAGGGATGATTGGGGTCAGGGATGGTTGGGGTGAGGGATTGTTGGGGACAGGGATGGTTGGGGACAGGGGTGGTTGGGGGCAGGGATGGTTGGGGGCAGGGATGGTTGGGGTCGGGGATGGTTGGGGTCGGGGATGGTTGGGGTCGGGGATGGTTGGGGTCGGGGATGGTTGGGGGCGGGGATGGTTGGGGGCGGGGATGGTTGGGGGCGGGGATGGTTGGGGGCGGGGATGGTTGGGGTCGGGGATGCTTGGGGAAGGGATGGCTGGGGGCAGGGATGGCTGGGGGCAGGGATGATTGGGGTGAGGGATGGTTGGGGTCGGGGATGATTGGGGTCGGGGATGGTTGGGGACGGGGATGGTTGGGGACGGGGATGGCTGGGGGCGGGGATGGCTGGGGACGGGGATGGCTGGGGGCGGGGATGGCTGGGGACGGGGATGGCTGGGGGCGGGGATGGCTGGGGGCGGGGATGGCTGGGGGCGGGGATGGTTGGGGGCGGGGATGGTTGGGGACGGGGATGGTTGGGGACGGGGATGGTTGGGGTCGGGGATGGTTGGGACGGGGATGGTTGGGGTAAGGGATGGTTGGGGCAAGGGATGGTTGGGGCAAGGGATGGTTGGGGCAAGGGATGGTTGGGGCAAGGGATGGTTGGGGCAAGGGATGGTTGGGGCAAGGGATGATTGGGGGCAGGGATGATTGGGGGCAGGGATGGTTGGGGTCAGGGATGGTTGGGGTGAGGGATGGTTGGGGATAGGGATGATTGGGGTGAGGGATGGTTGGGGACGGGGATGGTTGGGGCAGGGATGGTTGGGGCAGGGATGGTTGGGGACGGGGATGGTTGTGGACGGGGATGGTTGGGGGCAGGGATGGTTGGGGCATCACAGTGATCACGGAGCTGCCGTACGTCGGGAGCTCAGTCTGTGCACGGGCTCTGTGCGAAGTGCTTTACAGGTGTTGTCTCACTGAACCATTACAGCACCTTGTAAGCCTTGTCACTGACTGATGCAAAATACCCCGAATGCTTTGCTGTGTGTCCAACAGCAGACCGGGTCGAACGTACCTGGAATGCCGTGCACTTTGTGCGGAGCTCAGCCACCGGTTCCCCGAATGGGTGGATGTAGTGGTAATAAGCCGGTCATGTGTGGGAGCTGGTGGACAGTTTGCAGAGCCCGTGGCCGTCATGACAAGAGATGAGGTGGTGAGGTGACGGGGAGCTGAGAGCGGTTGTTGGGGACCCCTTGGACCTTGAGCAGAGCTGGAGGCCTGGGCTGGTGGGGAAGTCACCAGAGATTTCTGAGCAGGAGAAGAGTAGGGCTGGTCTTCACACGTGGAAGGGACACAGGGGGGCAGAGCTGGGATAGGCTGGCGACCGGCATAGCGGTCGGGCGCTTGGGCACGCCCACAGCCCATGTCACAAGACTCACCTCACAGGGGCCTCTGTTCTTGCAGCCGGGGCTGCCCCTCTAGGGCTAAAGGCAGAGACTGGTTGTGGAAGTCTCCAGAGTTCCCTGCCCTGCCATCTGGGGCGAGGTGAAACCGAGGCCAGCTTGACACACAGCCCCCCGTGCACAACTCACAAGCGGGCAACTCACCGGGCTTCACAGAAGCCTGGGCAGGTAGAATGATGGCTACGGAACATTCTTTATGGGAGGATCACGTTTCCGCCCGACCCAAGCCATTAGTCTTATGACTACCCAAGAATGCTAGTCGGGAAGCCGGGCTTGGGAAGATTGTAGGGATATGTCTGTTCTTTCCGAGAAGTGGCAAAGGGCGCCAACTCTGATGGTTCGCTCCTTGGGTATCTGCTGGCCACCGCAGGACTGCCCGAAGTGTGGCTGGCCGTGTGCCCAGGGACTAAGGACCCCCACCTGCTGCGTTTTACACGACACACAGGATGTCGCAGTTGGTACTTGGAGAGACGGCCCACTGGCCTTGCTCCTCGGACACGGTCTGCGACGCAGCGGATGGAGCGTGAAGGCTGGGCTTGGGATGCCTGCGTGCGTTGCTAGCTTTGTTTTGTCCAACCCGAAAAGCAGTCAGGGAGTGGAGACCCCGGACAGACCGTTGCGGGGGCTTCGTGTCTCTGCAAGGCTGCAGCGGTGGGGGCTGCTCTACGAGACCTTTTCTTCCTGGCAGGCGCGAGAAGCAGAGTTTGAGGCTGAGCAGGAGAGAATCCGGAGGGAGAAGGAGAAGGAGATCACCCGGCTGAGGGCCATGCAGGAGAGGGCGCAGGATCACCAGGCACAGCAGGTACCCGCTCAGTCTCGGCTCCCCTGTGCCTCCGCCACTCCCTTAACTACCCCCTTTGACAGCCTGCGAAACCACCCTGGAGGGCAGAGGTGCGGAAGAGGGGATGCAGGTTACCTAGACTTGAACGGTCTGATGAGGGCGGGGAGGAGCAGAGAGAGAGGGAGACACAGAATCTGAAGCAGGAGCCCGATGCGGGGCTTGAACCCGCGAACCGCAAGAGCATGACTGGAGCCGAAGTCAGACGCTTAACCGACAGAGCCACCCAGGCCCGCCCCGATTATTAGCAGTTTTTAAAACGAGAGGCAATCGCAGGACCGCCTGGAGGTGTTCGAGGTCTGGGGAGGAAAGAATTGGGATGGGTGGCGGCGAGGGAGGGCAAGGTGACCCCTCGGGGTATCTGCGGACCAGAAAGTTCTACGAGATTCCATGTACTCTTCCCTGCAATGACCTTGTTGCCAGAGAAATCCACGCCACGCCTCAAAGCAGGCCGTGTCGGAGTCTGCAGCCGGTGTCTTCCTGAGGTGCCCGCTGGGTCTCGGGGTCGGTTTGCACCCTCGCTGGTCTCCCCACCCTCTCCTTTCCCAGGACGCCTTGCGGGCCAAGCGCAACCAGGAGGCTGCGGACAGGGAGTGGCGCAGGAAGGAAAAGGAAAACGCCCAGAAGAAGATGGAGACAGAGGCCAAACTGCGCCAGAGCCGGCTAGAACAGGTGGCTTTCAAGGAGCACGCTCTGGCCGTTCAGGTGCAACGGGACCGGGACGATTTCGAGAGGATTCTTCGGTAGGTGGGGCTGGGCACCCCGGCTTCCTTTCCTTGGCCTGTGGCAGGGATGGCCCGCACTGGGGGGAGGACCCTGCTGGCAGGTGCACAGACAGAGGTGCTCTCCTCTTGCCCGGGACGGTGGAGCCATTCTGAATGGATGGGTAGTTGAAATGTTTCAAAGACAAGAATGGGGAGCCAAGAGGTTTTTGTTTTTGTTTTTTTTTGAACTTTTAATGTTTATTTATTTTTGAGAGAGAGACAGAGCTTGAGAGGGGGAGGGGCAGAGAGAGAGGGAGACCCAGAATCCGAAGCAGGCTCCGAGCCGTCAGCATAGAGCCCGACGTGGGGCTCGAACTCACGAGCCGTGAAGATCATGACCTGAGCCAGAGTTGGACACTCCACCGGCTGAGCCACCCAGGAGCCCCAGGAGCCAAGAATTTTCTGATTAGGGATTTGGAAACCAGCACCCGGAGGTGTCTAAAGAATTGGGTGTTGTTTGGATTGTTTATCCCGGAGGATTAAAGGCGTAGGTAAAAGTATACATCTGGTCCCTCTGCCCTCCCCTGCCTCGACGTACCCCCGCTGGCTAGGGGTCAGGATGCAGCAGGTGGTGGAGGAGATTACGAGGAACAGAGAGAGCTTCGGACACCAAGCTTGTGAGTCACTGGAGAAGAGCTCTGGGGGGCGGGGGTGTCTTTGCCACTCATTTGATAAACAGTATCAAACACGTAAACTCAAGGCTCCGCCGTGGGACATATTGGAGGTGAACAAAACACTGTCGTTGGCCATCGCTGTGGGAAGGATGTGAGCAACTCCTACTTGGGTTGACCTCCCCTGTATCCATCTGTCTTTCCTGCCAGCTCGTCATCCTTTTATTTTCGTTGTCTTTTGTCTCCGCGATAATTCCCACCTGTAAGTGGAAGTGAAGTGTTCACAACTGTCGCTCTCCCTGCCCGTCGTTCACCCCCAGAGCCGCCAGCCGTCACGGCTGCTCTGGCATCAGTCGGGGTCACCTGCCGCCACCAGACCCCACCCCCTGGGCTAAGTGTTCTGGGCTCACCAGGAGTGACTCCTTTCTTGCTCTGGTTCGGACTCTGTGATAGCAGCAGCTTTCAAAGAAACAAACCGAATTGCGATGGGGGTGTGGATACGAGATTACAGAAATCGTGCTCCGGTGAGTAGAGACTGAGAGGTGCGGCCCGGCCTTCTGGTCTACCTGGTCTATGTGCCAGAGGTCCTCCTTGGTATTGACCCCATTAGTTGCATGCCAGACCCCAGGGCCCCCCGCCAGAGGCAGCGCAGATCTGTAGGAATCTCTGTCCTTGCCAGGGCCAGGGTCCTGGTCTTTTATTGGACCCTGGGGCCCCCCCGCCTGCTCCCCCAGCCGCGGTGGCCTTTGCCTGCCCTCAAGGGTCATGCCGTGGTCTCCGAAGCCTGCCGAGGAAGGCAGCTTCCTTAATGGCCCCGAAGATTCTGCCCCTGGGCTCCAAACTACCTTTCAGATGCCTGCCCTCACTGCCACATGCCTTTAGCAGGCACTAATAAATATTAATGGAAAGAAATTAAGGTCCTCCTTCTGCCCCTGACCCATTTGTCCCTTCTTTGCTTTGTTTGCCTGAAGCATATGCACCAGCCAGTTATTAAAGCGAGACCAACCTCTCGGAGATGTTCGGTCTCACCTGCTGTTCTGGGTTAGCATCTAGACCTGGTGTCTCCAGGGCCACGTGACCACCAGGCCAGGTGTCTTCCAGTGCTAGGAATGTCCCTGCCCGGAGCCAGCAATCCAACTTTTCCTACTTCAAAGCATGACCTTGTGGATGGCCTCTACATGGGCTTCCTGCTTCCGGACAGAGGGATGCCTTTGACTCTCAGCTCACCGACTAGGCAGGGAGAGCTGACCTACCCTCCCCCGTGGTGCTGAGAATTGCCTTGGAGCTTTCACCAAGTACTGTGGCCCCGGGCTCCACCTCCACAGATTCTGATGTAACTGGTCGGGGGTGAGGCCCAGGCTCCAAGGTCACTGCCCTAACCCCGTGAAGTGACCAGGCTCTTCCCCACTCAGATTTCCCACTGCCTGCCAGCCCAGGGGATCTCCAGTGACACATGCAGCTTCCCATTTCCACCCTGTCTCGCAGGATGTAAAACAACAGAAAACCATTCTCCGTCTAGGAAAATAAGGGCGAGGCAAAGAGGCAAGGCTTCCTGCTGTCACAGATGTGTCTGAGCAGTGGAGGTTTGGAGTCTAAACACAGAGGGGTGAGGAAGCCAGCGCGTGTCTCCTGACAGCCTGGGAGGCTCCGTGGCAGGTGCAGGGTTTGGGAGGTGCCCGCCGGTGTAAGGGACGTGCCCAGAGTTGGGACGATGCTGTGTGTTGTGGGTCTGGGGAGATGAGTAGGTGACTTGTGCTTTTGGAAGCTTTGTCGGGGACACGAGTACCCTCAGGGCAGGGGGGCAGGTAAGGAATCCCTGCCTGAGATGATTTTACATGTTGTTTTGGTTTTTGATTCTGTCAAGAGGCATCTGGGTGGCTCCGTTGGTTAAGTGTCTGACTTCAGCTCAGGTCATGATCTCGAGGTTCGTGAGTTCGAGCCCCACGTCGGGCTCTGTGCTGACGGCTCAGAGCCTGGAGTCTGCTTCGGATTCTGTGTCTCCCTCTCTCTCTCTCTCTCTCTCTCTCTCTCTGCCCTTCCCCTGCTCATGCTCTGTCTGTCTGTCTCTCAATAAATAAACATTAAAAAAACAATTTAATAAAAATAAAGAAGAAAGAACTAAGATGATAGCTCAGGGTGGCCTAGCACCGCGCTCCCCCTGGGATGTGAACACAGTGCCTTTGAGTTTTCCGGAGCCTGTCTGGCCCACACAGGCTGCTTGGCTGCTTGGCCAGGGAAATCAGGGCCCGTAAAAGTCCCCTCGTGAAGAGGCCCCTGTGGGGAATTTGGCCAGCTCCCGCCTTCTTCCCGCAAATACGAGAGCCTGCACGACAGGTGTCAGACCTTGTCACTTCTAAGCATCCCCGTTGCAGTTTTGTTAATGTCATTGTTATTGTTTGTGGGAAGGAAGGGAGGGAGGGAGGGAGGGAGGGAGAGAGACAGAGACTATCTTAGAACAAGCCAGAGACGAGTTCTGCATTGTACGACAGAAAGAGCTGGAACAGTAGCTTCCAGTGGGTGAAACCCTGAGCACAGGTCAGCTCCTGGTGAAATATAAGAATGCGGGATCTCTCGTTCAAAAAGTATTAAGAATTTCAAAACAGTGGGCGCCTGGGTGGCTCAGTCGGTTAAGCGTCCGATTTCGGCTCAGGTCTCATGGTTTGTGGGTTCCGCCCGGCGTCGGGCTCTGTGCCGACAGCTCAGAGCCCGGAGCCTGCTTCGGATTCTGTGTCTCCCTCTCTCTGCTTCTCCCCTGCTCACACTTTGTCTGTCTCCCTCTCTCTCGAAAATAAATAAACATTAAAAAAAATTAAAAAAAATTCAAAACAGTGATGGAGGAGAACCAGAGCGCGCACGGGGCCCTTCGGAGCCCGCCCGCGGTGCCGGGCCTGGCTGAGGAGGGGGCCGCATGCCTGGGGGCAGCTCTGGTCTCTGAGCCCCGGAAAAGGGCCGCAGTGTTCGGGGCTGCGGTCTCTGAAGCATGTCCACCGGAGGAGCCCTTCCCGAAGGCTCCCGGGGTGCACCGGTGTCCCTCCTCCAGGGCTCAGAGAGAGCAGATCGAGAAGGAGCGGCTGGAGGCGGAGCAAAAGGCCGCGGGGCGCCTGCGGCACGCGGACGAGCTCCGGCGCCAAGTGCGCGAGAACCAGCAGAAGCAGGTGCAGGACCGCGTCGCCACCTTTGAGGAGGGCCGGCGTCTCCAGGAGGAGGCCCAGAAGCGGCGCGAGCGCATCGATGACCTCAAGAAGAAGAAGATCCAGGAGCTGAGGTGCGCCCGGATCCCTGCGCCCCGCCCCGTGCCCCCCTCTCCCAAGGACGGGGTGTGCGGGAGTCGGGGCGAGTCCTGACTCCGGAGGGGGGGGGGGGGGGCTGCCGCAGAAGGTTCCGGGCCCGGGGCCTCCTGGATCCGTGGCAGGGGCCGGAGCCCTGACGGGAACGTGTCTGGGGGACGGATTGTAGGAGCCGGGATGGGGGGCGCGGACCCCCAGGTCCTGGAACCCCCACCGGGGCCTGCTTCCTGCTGCTTCTGTCTGGTCCCACGGCCCACGCACGCCTGTCCCGCCCCCTGCCCCCTGCAGAGCCACGGGCCTCCCTGAGAAATACTGTGTGGAAGCCGAGCGCAGAGCCAACATCCTGCCAGCAGCCTCTGTGAACTGAGGGGGGCCTCTGTGTCCCCGGGGACGCCTGCAAGGGGACAGGCTCTGCCCAGTCTCTGGGCGTCCATGACTGCCACTAGCCTAGACATTTTAGAGGTACAGATTAAATTTATCCCACTTCTTTAAGGAACGGCTCAGCTTTCTTGGGGGCGGGGGGCTGTGTCTGCTGCAGGGTACTGAACGGGAGCCAGGGCGAGGGCGGCGCGAGGGCCTGGGGCAGGGGACCGGAAGGTGCCCTCTGCAGGTGGTCCCTCCCAGCCTCTCGGGCCCTTCGCCCTGTGTCCTCTGGCCTTTTTGGGGCCCCGGGATGTGGCCTTCGTGTCCTCCTTCAGCACAGCCTTGCTCTGCCCCTGTCCCACATCTGGTTTAGAGGTATTTCAGTGCCAGCGGTTGGAGCTGTCTCTCAGGGAGGGGCTGGGGCAGGAGGGACCCAGGCTGGGCCCCCACCTGTGACTCAGACCCCACCTCCTGTGGCGGGGGTGGGGGGTGGGGGGTGGGGGTGGCGTTTGCACCCTCCTGCTCTGCCCTCTCCACTCCAGGCAGTGCCTCAACACGGACACCCGTCGACCCCCAGGCCCACCCAGAGTCCTGCGCCTTGCCCAGACCCGGCTGCCCCATCACCTGCTCTCTCCTAACTCTGGCAGCTGGGGCTCCCCAAGGCCACTGTCGCCTCTGTTAGTCAGCTTGCCTTCCGTTTCCCCCAAACACTCTGATTCATTCACGCATTCAAAGGCTTCTTGAGCGCCTGCCTCGGCTGGGTACCCCCCAGGCACCCGGTGCAGCGGACCTGGGTCCACCCTCCCGGAAGCTTCTCGCTTGGCCAGTCTGCTCCTGCTCCTCCCTCGGCTGCTCCACGCCAAATGTCTTGTGCCTCTAGAATAGTCTCAGCCTTTTCTGGAAGGACCCCGCTCACCAGGCTCCTTGTGGGCTGCAGAACTGTGGCCCAGGGGTGGAGCCGTTTCCCGTTCTGTATGCCAGGGGGGTGGGGAAGGCTCCAGCCCGCCCCCTCGGTGCTCTAGGCCTCGAATCCACAGCCCAGGCTTGCTTCCCTCCATGGGCCCTGCACGAGAGGACGCAGAGGGCAGTGCCGGGCGCGTCCTGGGTGTTTGCAACGCCAGGTTATAAGGGCCTCGGGCAAGAGTGCTCTTTTCATAGGGCCCAGGGAGAGTGGGCAGGCAAGCTTCTCCCTGTGCCTCGTCTTCGTCAGGGAAGCCTCCCCAGGCACCGTCTCTGCCTGCCCCACCCTGCCCAGGCTAGCTGCTGGGGCGGGGGGCTCCCTCCTTCCTGCTCAGTGGCCCTGAGTGCACCCCCCCCATCTTGGAAAGATGTGGTACTCTCCCAGGACGGGAGACACCCCCTGACCTCACGGGCACGCCGCTGAGGATTCTGGCGCCTTCTGTGGTGGTTTAGCTCCTCAGGCTCCTCAACTGCGGTTACTACCTGCGGGGACCAGGCAGTGAGCCCTTACCCGTGCCGGGGCAACCTCTTGCCAGGAAAGCCAGAAAGGGCCTCGGGTGCCTGGAGTTTGCCCAGATCCCTTCCTGAGTCACCCATCTGAGGGCCAAGGAGGCAAGGGCCCTGTCGGAGTGCGGATCGGGAAGAAAGGGTGTTCCAGGCCCGTTGCTGACCTGTGAGGCCCCGTGCGGAGAAGCGGGCAGAGTTCACAGGCTTAAAGCATGGCCTGCATTTCACCACAACTGCTGCTCGTGAAACCGCGGGTGTGCGGGGCCTGGCAGCTCCCGCGGCCTAAGAATGAGACCATCTTGCCGTGGCCTAGACCCGCGGCGGGGGGGGGGGGGGGGGTGGGGGGGTGGTGGCAGGTCTGAATGAAGGCCTGGCTTCGGGGATGGGGGCACACGGCCACCTCTGGGCGGGTGCAGACGGTCTGGGAGTCGTTCCCCTCCAGGAATCCAGGAATCGGCCCGTGATGTGGAAGACGGGCTTGGTTGCTACTCTTGGGATTCCTCGACACCCTGCACAGGCTCCCGCAGGCGTCAGGGCTGGCCCGAGTCGGCTCCTAGAAGTGGGGCATTCCTGACGGCTTGCCTCGGACTTGGGGGCGGGGGGCCCACAGCTCAGGAACAACCAGCTAGACATCGGGCCTTTGGGGGGGGGGGCGTGCTTTCTCCCAGGGAAGGCTCTAGCATTCCGCCCTCTGCTCTGAGGCAGAAGCGTGTGCGGAAGCAGGGCTGGGAGATCGGGAAGTGTTGTTTGGTGCGTCTTCGTTGACGTAAATGCAAAAAAACAAAACAAAACAAAAAAGAAAGAAGAGAAAAGCAAAGCTCCAGCTCCTGACTCTATCGTCTGGGTTCCCGAGCATCTTCCCAACTGCCTGTCCTCTGCCCCTTGGGTCTTCGGGTCCTTGCAGGGTCAGGCCGGGCGGGTGTAGTCTGGCAAATCCAGGGGTGGGGCTCCACCTTAGAGCCCTGGATCAGCTCTGCAGGCGGCCGTCGCGCGGGCACATGTCCCCCGGCTCTGGGCTGGCCCCGCACCCCTACCTGCCCTCTGTGTCACCCTCTGCTGGGGCTGGGAGGCGGGCTCAAGCCCCCCGCACCTGCCGGAGAGGCGGCTGCATGACTCAGCAGCCTTCCCTGGTGGCCAAGCCCGGCTGTCCCTGACTCAGTGGGGTGCTGGGATGTCCTCGGCACCCCCAAAGCCTCAGCATTCCCGTCTGTGACTCGGGTCACCGCCAGACATTAATTGGTCTCAGTAAAAGCACTTTGATTCGGCTCGGATGAAAGGGGCTCAGAGAGTTCAAAGCCAGACAGGGCTTTTGGGGTGAGAAAGGGTGACAGCCGCCTCGGTGACAGTGGAGGGGAGACGCTGGAGTCTCAGACAAGGAGTCGAGGTGTGGAGGCCACAAAGTTCCTCACTGTTTCCCCCTCTTATCCATCCTGCCCGCTCCCCCTGCAGAGGGGGAGCCTGGCAGGTAATACTCCAGACCAGAGGGTGACCTCTCCCCCTCTCCTCCCCCTCCCATACTCTGGGACGTATTCCAGCAAATCACCCAAGGTTACTCGGAAGAAGCTCATTTCCAACATCACAGAAATCTCGAGTCCCAGGAGAGGCTAGGTCGAGTCCCAGGAGAGGCTAGGTCGTTCTTGATCTGCCTGGCTTTACACAGCCAGACCTTCCCTCTAAGCTTCCTCCCTGCTGGGACACTCTCGGTCCTGGTGCCGGTTCTGCATTTTCCTTGTGCTCTGCATGCACTCTTTGGCAAGGCGTGCCCATCACCCCAATGCCCTTTTGACGACTTTGAGGCTGGGACAGGAATAGGGTTGAGATTTTCGGTGGCTTTCTCAGGAGACTCCTGGAAAGAGGAGTCAAGGCAGGGGGTGGGAGCGGAGAGCGGGAGAAAGTGCCCAGAGCTAAGGAGCTTTTCTGCATGGCCCCTGGGGAGAGACGGTTCCGGGGCTAGTGGGGTGAGCACCAAATCAGAGTCTCAAATCTGGAAGGGGCCGCAGAGACCCTCTCGCGCTTGAATCCCTTTTGCAACCTCTCACCAAACGATTGGACAGTTCGGGCTTGCACACCTTGAGAGACAGGATGCTCATTACCTCAAAAGGCAACCCAAACGGTCTCAGGTCAGCCCCGATGGTCCGAGTGTCATTTTCTGCATCCGCCTGGCTGCCGGGACCACACGAAACAAGTCCGGGCTCTTTTTACACCACACCCCTTCAGGTACCTCATGCAGCCATGTGGGCAAGCATTCGAAATTCTGGAAACACAGGACTCTTCGGAGCATTTTGTGGGGTGGGGTGGGCTGTTGGAAGGAGAGGGCGGGGGAGAGCAGGGAACCTTTATCCCTTGGGCCGGGCAGTTAGCTCTCCTGACGGTTAATACTTCCATGGTCCCAGCCAGCCCTGGCCCGGCTGCCCCTGAACCCCACCCCTCGGGCACCGCCTTCCCCTCTCCCAGCAACGGAAACAAACAGGGAGAGGAGAGTGAGGGCGGGCCAGGCGGGCTTAGCGGGGAAGGCTGAGGCAGACAGGCACCCGGCCCTGCTCGGCCCCTGCCAGCTTCCCCACAACCTCCCTGGAAAGTGCCAGGCAGGCCAGGCGGGCCAGGGGCGGCCCCCCGGCACCCAGGGGGACCACAGTACCCGTCCGCCGTGTGTGTTGGGGGGAATCCACACGGCAGAATCAAAAGGCAATTTTATTTCTATAAGTTCAAAGTCCGAAGTCCCACCGGACGCATGAATGAACCCATCCCAAGGTCTCTCTGCACACAGATGTGCACGCGGTCCCGGACGACCGGTCTGAGTTCTGTGGCCATCCTGAAGGCCTGGCTCCAACCCCGGTGAATGTTCTGCGGGAATGGGGAGAAGGTCCCCAGAGATCTGGCCATCAAGGCTCTTCCCTTCGGGGCAAAAGTAACCATCAGCGGACTCTCCTGGCTCTGCTCTTCTGAGTTGCGTCCTGCTGGACCGACCCCTGGTTTCTTTCCCAGGGACTGAAATGCTCCCCCGGCCGCTTGAGGTGCCCCGGGCCCGTCACGGGTCACCCCCAGAGCTGTTCAGAGGTCACTTCCAGCAGGTGAGGGGGCTTGCCGCACATCACCACAGCTCGTGACCCTGGGAGCAAGCTGGCACCCCCTTCCTCGCTGCCGTCCCCACCAGACCCAGTTGTGCTAATCGCGGCCTCCTCAGGGCCCAGCCCGCTTGCCAGTGGATGAGAGGCCCGGTGGATACGGTTGACCTCCTTGAGGTGGACATAGTTCTTACCGTCAGAGTCTCTTTTAAAAAAATTTTTTTTAAAACATTTTATTTATTTTTGAGAGACAGAGAGGGACAGAGCGTGAGCGGGGGAGGGGCAGAGAGAGGGGGAGACACCGAATCCGCAGCAGGATCCAGGCTCCGAGCTGCCAGCACAGAGCCCGACGCGGGGCTCGAACTCACAGACGGTGAGATCACGACCTGAGCCGAAGTCGGACGCCCAACCGACGGAGCCACCCAGGCGCCCCATCTTATCATCAGAGTCTCTTAATTCTTCGGTTTGTCATCGGGAATTCAAAGACTCTTTCCAGGCGGTTCCGTTGACAGCATGTCGGGTCCTAACCTTCAACCCCCCACTCCCACCCCCTGCCTTGCCGTGCTGACACAGTAGTGGGCAGGCCACTCCGCTAGGGGCTGGGGACCCCTCTGTGCTGCTTGCTCCCGTGAGTCTGGGCCATCGCTTGATGGGAGGGATTTGGGTACATCTGGGCCCCCCCAGGAGCCCCCCTCCTCCTGGGAGGACCGGCAGGAATCGTGGAGCCTCGGGAGGCCTGAGCAGGGGCTCGGGGAGGCGCAGGGGTCAGGAGCTCTTGCCCACCACCCCTGACCCTGCAGCACTGACCTCGGTCCCCGAGCCCTGGCCCAGTTCCCGAAACTGAGCCCACCCATGGATCTCAGCCTTCTCTCTGTCACCGACCAACCGTTCCTAGTCTGAGCTCGGCAGTGTCTCCCCATGTCACCTGGGCCTCCCCACCCCGTCCCCCCACTCTTCTGGTCCCACCGTGGCCTGGTCCGGCTGCCTTCCCACCGCGAGCCCTTGCTGAGAGCTGTCGAAAGGGATCAGCCGCAGGGGCTTCCTGCCTCTGTGTGACCACCCGTGGGCACCTGTCTGCCCTCTCTCAGACTCGTGTCATGCCCTCTCTCAGTCCGTCCATGGTCGTCCAGGCCGTCTCCTCTGGGGGTTTTCTTGGCACGCTCACTCTTGGGGTCTGCTGTCCACTTCCTGGGTGTTGTAGGGGTGAGCCTGGGTCTACACGGGGGCCTGGGAGAGGGGTCAGGGCCTGCTGATTGTGCATGTGTGTGTGTGTGTGTGTGTGTAGCTTAGCAGGGGGCAGGTTGCAGACCTGGGGAGATGGGAGCTCCAGCTTGAGCCTGGGGACCTGGGGGCAGGGCAGGAGGTCCGGGCCCACAGCGGTTGTGTGAAATTGCTGTGCAAGGCTTTGGAGGAAGGGGAGGCCGGCCGGGGCCTCTGCCTGTCCTTCCCCAAGACGTCGTGGGGCTGGGCTGCGCCTCATCTCAGAAGCAGCCTCTGGGCCTCTCTGGGTCCTGGATCTGCCTCTTCCCTCCTCCGTGTCTCTGTTCACTCCTTTCTAAGCCTGTGTCTTGAGATTCTGTTTCTGTCTTAGGACAGAAGCAAATATAATCAGGGCGCCTGGGGGGCTCAGTTGGTGAAGCATCTGACTCTTGGTTTTGGCTCAGGTCCTGATCTCACGGTTCGTGGGATCAAGCCCCGCATCCGACTCTGTGCTGATGGTTGCAGAGCCTGCTTGGGATTCTCTCTCTCCCTCTCTCGCTTCCCCTCCCCCACTCATGCTCACTGTCTCTCTTTCTCTCAAAATAAATAAACATTAAAAAAAAGAGAAGAAGGGGCACCTGGGTGGCTCAGTCGGTTAAGCGTCTGACTTTGGCTCAGGTCACCATCTCGCAGTTTGTGAGTTCGAGCCCTGCGTTGAGCTCTGTGCTGACAGCTCGGAGCCTGGAGCCCGCTTGGGATTCTGTATCTCCTCCTCTCTCTGCCCCTCCCCTGCTCACGCTCTGCCTCTCTTTCTCTCTCGAAAATAAATAAACATTAAAAAAGATGGAACAAATAAATTAAAAAAAAGAGAGAAGCAAATACAGCCCCAACTGGCGGGTGTGCGCAAAGGAGGCCCCGTCTCCTGTGCTGAATGAACTGTGCATTTCTTAGGGAAAAGCAAGGGGGGCCCGTCTAGGGTTCGCTGGACCACAAATGGCAGCCTGGGCCCTCTGCCTCCTCTCTCCCCCTCGGAGCCTCTGACGGGCCATTTGGATGCCACATGTGTTTCTGTGCCCCTTTGCTGAGCACGGACTCTCTCGACCGTCTTCTTTCTCCCCGGGGCACAGACAGACCCCAACAGTCCCCTGGATCTGTCCAGGCCTCTCTGAGACCTGAAAAGAAAGTGGGTGGGAAGATGGATGTTTGGGGTGGAGACTGGGTGAGGGAAAGGGAGAGGAGGAGTTGGGGTGGGGGTGGGGGGGCTCCTGGGAGTGGCCTCTCTTCTTCTGTTGAGGATGAGCCCAGAGAGAGACACGGGCTGGGGCTGGTCTCAGAGCCAGGGGGCTGGGCCTCTGCTGTGAAAACCAAGCTGACACTCAGTGCACTCACTCGTCACCAGCCTCCAAACCCTGCAGGGCTCAGGGCACAAGGCAGGAAGGCCGTCAGCTTCATTTATGGGCCCCAAACTGCAAGGAGGTGGCAATTAGCCCTTAGTGGGTCAAAGGAGAACAACAATGTGACTTGCCTTTTGAGGCTCTGAGGGCCCCCGGTGTGGAGCCCTCAAAAGTGGCTGTTCTTCTAGGAGTATCTAGGTCCTCAGTTTCCCCCAGCACGCGTCCCCTGGGACCCCCCACTCCGACCCAGTAAAAGTGCCTCTGGTGGGCCCTGTCTTCTGGATCACTTTGGAGCCCAAGCCCTACTCCCTGCTGGTAGCTTCCTGCACCAGGTCCCCAGCTGTCGCTGGGGGAGCTTGACTGCTGGCGGGCTTAGGCTGTGGAGCAGGACTCGGGGGGGGGGGGATCGTTTGTTAGGGGGCTAGGTTGCTTCTGGTGGGCTCACGCCTATTTGGAACCCCCTCCCGAACCCTCAATTCACACACTGATCCGTGTTGGTACGACGCTGCTGGTGTTGTCCCAGAGCCAAGGGATAGATAGGCTGGCCACTCTGCCCTTTAGCAGATGGGGACTGAAGTCTTCCCGCGTCTCAAGTCAAACTTCATTTCTCATCCCCATGAATCGTGCGGCCCGCTTAACGCACGTCCCGACCCTAACCACAGCCCACCCTAGCTCAAATCCCGAACGCAGAAACCACAAACCCCAGCCTCAACCTACTGGAACCCCAACCCTAAGTCGGCCTCGGCCCAGCCTCCAGTTTGGCCGTAGCCGCATTACCACACGTGGCTGTGAATGAACCCCTCGCTCGCGCCTTATCCTGACACGGACCCCGGTCACACAGCCTAGCCTCAGCTCTCGCTGTCACTCTAGCCTAATCTAGCCCTAGTTCCTCAAGGGTGACCTCGAGCTCATTGGTGATCCCAACCGCCCGACCCAGCCTTCGCCCCGGCTCTGATATGAACCAACAGCCAGGACCCAATCCACCAGCCCTACACTTGACCCTGATGGAGCCACAGCTTTCCTCTTTGCCGTGCAGTCCCCCTTCTTCCTGGCCCCCCCGGTTCTCCGCCCCCCCATCCCCCATCACTGGCCTTCCAAGCTTCTACCCCGTGGGTACATTTACTAACCCACACGACCACCGAGCCCTTTCCTTGGACCGCTCTGGGTTGAGGGTCAGGATGCCTGGGCGTCCCCCCACTTTGCCAGGCTCAGCAGCAGCAGGTGGGCTGAATCCCTCCCCCCCATCTGTAAAGGGGGGATAATGATCCTTGCTCTCCCGAGGGTGCAGGGCAATCTCATAAACCTCAAAATAAACAAGGAAATACAGATATTCGTTGGTACCTCTGGCGGGCCCTAGAGCACCCTGTCATTGCTGAGGGGGGTGGTGGAGGCATTTGGAACACAGAGGCGCGTGGACTCCTCGCGCTTCCTCGTTGAGCTGGCCGCGGCCCGTAACTCTCCCCAAGGCTCTTCACCCCTGCCCTCCCTGTGGCCCCTGTCAGCGACGGCCCCGCTGAGGGAGCTGAGCTGCTGAATGGGACCGCGCAGGACCTGACCCCCACCATCGCGGGTGGGCGGTCCTGGGACCCCCTAGGCCAACGAGCCGGGGGCTGGTCTTCCGCCTTCTCGCTCTGCCTCCTCCCCTACCCACCCAGCTCCAACCTTCCCAGGTCACCCCAGTGAGCAGTCCAGGTCTCGAGGGGCCTAGTCTCCCCTCCTGTGCCTGGAAGCAAGGCCACCAAGTGACCCCTGAAAGGTGTGCACAGGCGGAGACGTGATGCACGCACGCCCCCTTCCTGGTCTTTCCGGTGGCCCCCAACACCCCCGCGCCCAGGAACCCCCTGCGCTCGGGGCTGGCCTCACCTCAGGTAGGGGTGGGCGCCACAGCTCCCTAGGGGCAGCCAGGGGAAGCCCCTGTGCCCATGCACGCCTCCCTCTTTCAGCCCTGGGGAGACCCGACTCCCTTTGAAGGGTCAGAGGCCTCAGGGGAAGGCCGGCTGGACGTTCCTGGGCTCTTTCATCTGCCTGGGCCTTCCTTCCAGCCCGAGTCCCCTTTCCTGCTGCCCCTTCCCACAGACCTCAACCAGGGCCGGGGTGGGGGGGGGTTCCCCCAGGGTCACAGATGAGCTTGCAGGAAAGGCTGGGTCAGACCCCTGTGTCCCTGGGCCCCGGGTTAACCCTTCCCAGCCTGGCCACCTTTCCTCCCCAGGCCTGGCTCTCCTTCCGCTTCCCTGTCTCCCCGGGGGAAGGAGGCAGCAAATGAGTGGTGAGGGGAGCTCTGTGGACGCTGTAGAACCAGGCGACTGTTGTTACCCCGAGCATGGGGCCAGGAGGAAGTGGAAGCTTAACAGGTGCCTAATTACAAGTCCCGCCGGCCTCCCTTTGCCACTCTCGGGAGAGGGAAGAGCTTGGGTGAGGGCTGGGTAATACCTGGGTAGGCCGCTCTGTCACCCCGATAATTAAGGCTCCCGGGGCTCCTCCCCAAGGCGGGGACCAGGCCCCCTCCCTCCTATAGAAATAACTCCGGCTGTGGCCCCGGCACTCACTGCACCTTACTGCCACCCCGGGCAGTGTCTGGGCCCTCCGCTCCCCCTCCCTCCACCTGTCCCCACATACCCACCACCGCTGGCCCCAGGGACACCCAGCCCAAGCGGAGGAAACACCAAGCCTAGAGACATGGCAGTCCGAGGAGCGTTCCACCTTCTGCTCGTGTGCCTGAGCCCAGGTATGGGGCTGGGCATCCGGCAAGGACACCCACGCGATGCCAGGAGGGCAGGGAAAGGGACCACAATGGGCCCGCAGCGGCGCCTCAGAGGTGGTCCGAGGCCCCGCTGCCAGCTGGCTGTGGATATGGCCAAGACGGCCCTGTGCCCGAGGGTTTGGGGCACAGGCCTTGATGGATCTTCGCGGTGCCTGTGAGCCGTGTGGGGCTCGGACGTGCACGCACACGCTGTGCACGGAGAGCAGGGCTTGCCTGGAGAGCTTGCCTGGGGATCTGGGGGTGGGGCAGGGTGTCAGGCGCACGGCGAGGCTGGTGTCGCCGGGGAGGCTCTCCCCGGAAAGGCCCCTTTTCCTCTCTGTGTGCTGTTCCCCCTGGGAGGACCCGCTCCCACCCCCAGGCTAGAGCCAAGGGCAGGGAGTTGCTTTGAGAGGAGACAGCGCCCCCTAGGAGACGGACTGTGCTCTGAGAGCTCCAGGGTAGCGCCACCCCCCAGGATGAGATGGGGGGGGCGGTGGGGATGGCGCCTCCCAGAGCCCCCTCACCCCGAGGGGGCACACCTCGAGGGCAGGGCTCAGAGGTTGACGCTGTGGCCCCCTGCCCCTGTTGGGGCAAGTCCCAGCAGGAGCCCCTGTGTGTGGGCATGGCTGGAAATGGCTGAGACCCTCCTGGGGTCTGGGTTCGCAGGAGCGCGTTTGTGGGAGGAACTCGGGGAGCATTTTCAGCCTTCATGCACACACACATGTGTGTGTGTGTGTGTGAGAGAGAGACAGAGAGAGAGAGAGAGACAGAGAGAGAGAGAGAGACTGCATTACTGGCAGGGTGACAGCAGGGTCCCCTCACGAAGCTCCACCTGTGGTCTGGGGAGCCGGGACACGTCCATGTGTGTGGTGTGGGGCGTGGGTGTGGCAGGACAGACCGGCACTCCGTGTGTCTATGCTCCAACACCCTCTCTCTGCTCTGTCACCTCCAGAGGGAGGGTTAGGAGCTGTGCAGGCAGCTGGGAAACGCACCAAGGACGCCCACAGGGGGCGCACAGTCCCTGGTGCTTTGGCTGGGGGACGGGAGGGGGCTCACTGCGTCGCCTTGGCCCCCTTCCTCCCTCCTTCTCTCCAGGGACTCCTGTCCAGCTCTCTCTCCTTGGCTCTCTTCCCTCTCTTGTCTCATGCTCCCTGCAAGACTTCCTCAGTGCAGGAGCAAGAGGGACCAAGGTGAGACAGCGAGGAGTGAGGGGTGTGGAAAGGCTGGAGCCCCGCGGACAGGGTGGAGGTCGAGAGGCTTCTGGAGAGACTGAAAGGCTAGGGTGAGGCTCCCTGGCCCGGGACAAGGGAAGACACTGCCTAGTGCAGGGTGGAGGCGCTCTCATTCAGCCTGTCCCCTCCTTCCCCAGCCCCCTCCCCTACAGATCTACCCTCCTGCTGGGCTGCTGGGCCAGCCCCCTGGGTATGGGGACAGCCCTCCCGGCAGCCCTTCCCAGGGTGGAGCCTCAGCTCTCTGGGCTCTGGCTCATCCCTGGTGTGCCTCCTGGCGCCCCAGGAGCTGGCAGTCAGTGCCAGGATCCTTATCTCGGGAGAGCCGATCACATCTCCCTTGGCCCGGGGCTGGAGGAGGTGTCCCCACGATCCGCTAGTGCCCCGTGGCCGGCCCGCCTGCTCTGGGTCACCCTGGAGCCCGCGGGGTTAGGGCTGCTGGCCCCGCCAGGGTTGGGGGCGGGGGATGCCTGAGGTGTCTGGGGGTGTTAAAAAGGCCCCTGCTGGCCCTCTGGAAGTGAACCAAGCTTCTGCGGGGACGTGTAGTGTTGAGCGGATGCGCACGGGGAGGGCGCCGTGGGCAGGGATGCGTGCCTTCCGGATGAAGGCGCACTGTGCGTGCAGACGCGTGTCTGTGTGGGTAGCAAAGTGGGACCCGCATAGAGATGTGTCTGCGTTTTGAAGGTCTGTTAAGTGTGGCGATGTGGGGCGGTGACCGTGTGAAACCGTAGGTGTGAGACACTCTAACAGAGACGCGGGCCCCGAGAGATGAGATCCGGAGAAGGGCAGAGCGGAGTTGCCGAGACCAGGGCTGGGACTCCTGGGATTTGCTGGCTGTCTGGTGGGCCGGAGCGTGAGCCAGGCCGGGCCAGGGGCCTGGGCAGGGAGGGCTGCAGGAGCCTGGGGGGTGGAGCCTGCCTGTCCTGCCTGCCAAGGTCGGGGCGCCCCCCCCCCCACTCCCCACACTCTGTATTCCTCTCTGGGTCCAACCGGTTGGGGCTAGTGTTTGCCTGGGGCTCCAGGGGAGGGAGGGCAAGGAGCTGGGTCCTGAGCTTCCAGATCTTGGCTTCTTAGTGGGGCTGACTCAGTGGAACCAGGGCTGTGAGCAGTGGGAGGGGCCCCAACTGGAGCCAGCATGTGTGGGCGGCTGTGCCTGAGCCATTCGATGGCACAGGGGGACGGACACAAAATCCAGAATGCCATGTGTCATCACACAAGGCTCAGACTGTCCTACGGATGCATGTGGCCGTATTCCCAGGCCCAGGCCACGAGCAGCGCCAGACCCACGCAGCCAGGCTCCCGGTCCCAGCTGCCTGCCATCGCGCACAGGCACGAGCGATCACTCAGCGCCCTGACACAGCCAGTCACACGTGGTCACACCCAAGGGTACAGCCACAGACACGCAGGTGTCATACGCAGAGACACCCGCAATCATGTCACGTCTTCGACTCCTGGGGCTGGAAAGGGACCCCAGCGGCCATGGCTTCCACCCTCCGGTCTCCACGCGGGAACACTCTCTTGGCCCAGAAAAAGGCATCTTTTAATGAGCCAGGATTTTCCATCGGAGCGTTCAACTCTGGTCGTTTCGCGTGCTTACACGCACACACACACACACACACACACGCACAGGCGCGCACACACACACAGCAGCCACTCCTCCCCAGGCAGTTCCATGCAGGATGGCAGAGAGAGGGGCAGAAGCTGACTGCCCCCGCCCCCTGGTCTTCTCTCCCCCCCTCCCCCCACCTGCCCTGCCTCTCCCTTAGCACTGCTGTCTGCTGTGCGGATCAACGGGGATGGCCAGGAGATCCTGTACCTGGCAGAAGGTGACAATGTGAGGCTGGGCTGCCCCTACATCCTGGACCCTGAGGACTATGGTCCCAATGGGCTGGACATCGAGTGGATGCAGGTCAATTCAGACCCCTCACACCGGGAGAATGTGGTGAGTGCTGGGCTTAGGGTTCCCCTTGCCCTACCTGTAGGCCAGCCTGAGGGGAAAAGGAGGGCAGAGAAGGAAATGAAGACCTTGAACGTCCCCAGTGGCCTCTCCAGGGATGAGGCGACAGGCCCGCGGGCTCTGTAATCACAAATCACCATTAGTTGGCCTTCTCCCACCTGCTCCGGAGGGCAGGGGAGGCCTCGGGACGGTCCCAGCCTGACCCGACACTTTCCGACGCTTTGCAAAGCGCCTGATCTCATGTGCTCTCACACATTCACTGGGAGGTTAATGGGTCAGGTATCATCGTCAGCATCTTTCAGCAGAGAAAGCGGAGTCGCGGAGAAGTTCGGTGAAATGCCCGAGGCCACCGAGCCACGTGGCCCTCCTTGGCCGTGCCTGGCTCACCGCTTCCGTGTCCTCTCTTTCTTCCCAGTTCCTTAGTTACCAGGACAAGAGGATCAATCATGGCAACCTTCCCCACCTGCAGCAGAGGGTCCGCTTTGCAGCCTCAGACCCCAGCCAGTATGACGCCTCCATCAACCTCATGAACCTGCAGGTGTCTGACACGGCCACCTACGAGTGTCGGGTGAAGAAGACCACCATGGCCAGCCGGAAGGTCATCGTCACTGTCCAAGGTATGGCCGGACTCCTCCGGGCGCCCCCCACTCCCCCACCCAGGCTCCAGAGCCCCTCGGCCGGGCCCCGGCTCACACCTGCCCGGTTCCCCGCAGCGCGGCCCGCGGTGCCCCTGTGCTGGTCTGAGGGCCACATGACCCACGGCAACGACGTGGTGCTCAAGTGCTTTGCCAACGGAGGCACCCCGCCTCTCTCCTACAAGTGGGCCAAGATCAGCGGGCACACCCACCCCTACCGCGCCGGTTCCTACCACTCTCAGCACAGCTTCCACTCGGAGCTCTCCTACCAGGAGTCCTTCCACAGCTCCCTGAACCAAGGTGGGTCTGAGCGAACAGCGGGACCTTGGGGGGACACGCCGACAGAGCCAGGCCTGGGTCCTGGCTGCTGCACTGACCCGCTGTGAGCCTCAGGCGGCTGGCTGCACCCCTCTGTGCCTTGGGCGCCTCACAGAGGGAGAGGGAGCGATAGCACCTGCCTTCCCGGGGCCATGGGAGGGGGGGGGACTCAGAGGGCTGAGGCCCACCGGGAGGCTGGACAGTACTCACTGCCAAACAGAGACTCTCAGAGCTGGAGGGACCTGGAGAATTCCTCTGGTCTCACCTTGTCCTCACTGTACAAAGAAGGACACCAAGGTCCAGAGAGGGGAGAGATTTGCCCAAGGTGGCAGAGTGAATTAATGGTGTCTCCGTCCCGTTGCTGGGAGAGGGGCTGCCTCGTCTCTCCGTTTCAGCACCACCGGGGGAGTGAGTCATCGGGAGAGTGGGGTGGGCCGGTGTGTGTGTGTGTGTGTGTGTGTGTGCGCGTGTGCATGGGTGCATCCGCCTTCTCTCCTTCCCTCCCCACCGGCAGTGGTCTAGGCTGGGGTGGCCCCCGGGCCCTTGCCACAGCCCTGTGGTGCTTTTTCAGTTTCAGGCCTGAACAACGGCGACCTGGTGCTGAAGGACATCTCCCGGGAGGATGACGGGCTCTATCAGTGCACGGTGGCCAACCACGTGGGCTACAGTGTGTGCGTGGTGGAGGTGAAGGTCTCAGGTGGGTGCAGTGGCAGCGGCCCTGGGGGCCCTGGGGCGGGGAGGGCGGGACTGGAGGAGCCTGGGCTGTCTGCTCTGCCTTCCCATTTCCATCAGGGCTGGGAAGCCGCGGGGGACACAGGCATCTCCTCATCCTTCCTCACTGGGTGTCCCGGGGCCCCGACACCCGCTGGGACCCTCGCTCTCTTCCCCACAGAGGGCCGGCCCCACACTTCCCGGTTAGGGGGCACCTGCCGGGCTGCAGGAAGCCTGACTGTCTTCACTTGTCTCCACAGACTCCCGGCGCATAGGCATGATCATAGGCGCAGTGCTGGGCTCCCTGCTCATGCTGGGCTGTCTGCTGGTGGGCATCTGGGGGCTCGTCTGCTGCTGCTGCGGGGGCGGGGCCGGCGGCTCCCGCGGTGCCTTCGGCTACAGCAACGGCGGCGGGGTCGGCGGAGGGGCCTGCGGCGACTTGGCTAGTGAGATCAGGTAAAACCTGATGCATGCTGCATGCTGCCGAGCGGCAGGGGACCGGCGCCCTGCCCCTCCTCACCCCTGCCTGCCACCGGGCCGGCCGGGACCCCCACCCCCACCCTGCCGGCCATCGCCAGGAGTGCCGGGGACCGCAGCATGTCGACCTGCCACCCGCCGTGGCTCCTCTCTCCCCGTCCCGCGCCAGTCTTCACCTCTGCTCCCCTGCCCTCCGTTTCCCTCCTGTCTATGCACCTCTCTGTGCACCTTGTCTAGACTGTAAGCTCCTGGAGGGCAGGGACCGTATTCCCCCCCCCCCCCCCCCCCCGTTTGCCCTGTTTCACGCCGGTGACAACTCTGGACATGCTTATTTAAGAAGAGTCAATAGTAAGGATAGTGCTAATAAGGTATATTCGAAACCGACTAGAAATAAACATAGAACAAGCCTAGGAGTGCTAATGACCGCAAAGCCCCGGGGAAGGAGGCAAAGGTGGAGAAGGAGGTCGAGGGGCAGAGGCGAGGAGAGGAGAAGGCGAGGGCGAGGCTGGTGTTAGCTAAGGAGAGCGAAGGACAGGGAAGGCGGCTCCTCCCGGGCCTCCGAGCCTCCCTCCCCGTCTCGGGGACGGGTGCGCACGTCGGAAGGGGCCGGGGGGCGCCCGTGGGGCTGCCCGCCGGGGGCTGGCGGACGCTCGCGGACGGGCCCCGTGTGCGGCGTGGGGTCGCCGGCCAGGAGGAGGCAGAGGAGAGCAGGCGGAGGCCGAGGGAGAGGCGAGGCGTCGGCGGAGGGCGGCGCGGGGCCGAGAGGCTGCCGGCGGCCCCCCGCTCCGGCCAGGCCGTGCCCACGCCGCGCCCGGAGGAGCCCGCTCACCCGCCCGCCTGTTGTTTCCACAGAGAGGACGCCGAGGCGCCCGGGTGCAAGGCCGGCGGGCGCGGCCGCAGCGTCACCCACCTGCTGGGGTACCCGACGCAGACCGTCAGCCGCTCCCTGCGCCGCAAGTACGCGCCCCCGCCCTGCGGCGGCCCCGAGGACGTGGCCCTGGCGCCCTGCGCCGCCTCCGCCGCCGCCGCCGCCTGCGAAGCGGGCCCCTCCCCGGTCTACGTCAAGGTCAAGAGCGCGGAGCCCGCCGACTGCGCCGAGGGGCGGCGGGAGCGCACCGACGGGCTCCTGGTGTGAGCGCGCCGCGGGGCTCCCCGCCCGCAGCTGGGGACGCGCTCCGCCCCGCGCCCGCCGCGCCCGCCCGGGCCTCCGGGCCTCCGGGACCCACGGCGCCTCCCCCGGGGCCCGCGCGCGGTGGCGGGGGGTGGGGGGGACGGCGGGGGGGTGGGTAGGGGGCAGCGCCGAGCGCGGTCGAGGCCGGGGGCCCGGCGTCCCCAGGCGAGGCGGAGGGCCCCGGGGCCGGACTGGATGGTTGCGTGTCAGGTCTGAGCTCCCGAGCGGCGGTGTTAGCACAATAAAGCGACTGTTAAGACCCGAGATTGTGGTGGCTGTGGTTCCACGGAGGGGCTGGCGCGCGGCCGGGGGCGCGGGCGGGAGGCTGCTGCCCCTCCTCCCCGGTCCCTCCCTCCCACCTCCGACGGTCGGGCTGGGCTGGGCTGGGAGGGGCTGCCCACCCCCCTCCGTCACCCTGCGGATGGGGAACCTCCTGGTAGGCCCGGAGTCCTGCTTTCCCCTCTCATTCCTGAGGCAGGCGAGGGGAGACCGGGGGGACTGGCAGGGCTGACCTCCTGAAAGGTTCCCGGCCACCCTCAGCGCCTTCTTCCTCCTCCCTCATCTACCTCCTGCGGACTTCCTTCTCTCTCCAGGCTGTATGCCTTCCTTCCGTGCCACCCACCAGGAAGGATTTCAGAGCCATACTTTGGGGCTAGTAGACCTTGCAGGGCGTCTCGTGTAGCGATTCCCCCCACCCCACCCCCCCACGCCTGCTTTAAAGGAAAGGGGGTGGGCGTGTATTGCGTGCCCATTAGGTGCCAGGCGCTTGCCCGCTTTTTTTTGTCTTCTTCAATCCTCCCTTTAGTCCCATGAAGTCGTGCACTATCCCATTGGGCAGATGAAGAAACAGAGGCTTGAGGAAGTAGCTATCTTGACCAAGGCCACAAAGGTAATAACGAAGGTGTCGATCCAGGCATGTTGGACTCTAGGACCTCAGGCCGGTTCTCTGATACCTGAATTCCTTCCCCGGCATTTCTGACCAAGGATGTCCCAGCCCCTTGAATACCTCCAATGGCATCTTACTACCTCCCAAAGCGGTCCATTTGACCTCTGTCCGAGAGATATTGCTACTGCGGGGGCCCAATTTTTATTCCCAGAGCTTTTATCCCTGGGTCCCAGTTCTGCCCTCAGGGAGCCCTAAGCATCACATGTTCAGTTCTCAGCTGCCTCTAGGGGACCAGGTGGTTGTCCCCTCCCCCCCACCCCCACAATGGCTGCAGCAGTCACAAGCAGAAGTGTGTCTGGCCTAGGGGGTTGGAGGGTCTTCTGAAGAGCATAGTTCTGCCTGCCTCTGCCTAACCACCTGCCTGTCCCCAGGCATTTCCATCTGTTTGCCTCTTTTCCCCTGGAGGCTTCCTAACCCTCCCCGCTCCTACCCTGCGACCCACCGCATGAAGTGTGGGGTATGGGTGCACCTCAAAGCACCTGGGTTTCAAGTCTCTGAACCGAGGAAGCCCTGCAACCCTGCGTGGTCACACGCCGCTTAGGAAGCCCTTCCGGTTGTCTGGGATATGCACAAAAGGGTGCTGGCGTTGGAGGCTCTGCCTTGCTAGAGCTTGGGAAGAGAAAGGAGAGACAGTGGGACCGAAGGAACCAGGGACAAATGCTTTGGGGTGGGGGCAGGGTTACAGGGGAGAAGGGCATTGAATGGTGAGGGGAACAGAGAACCGCAGGAACCGAATTCATCCCCTTGTTTGCTTGGACACATTCACGAGCATCTGTAGCAGCTAGAGAGTTAGGTCCTTGGCAGGGACGGGGCCTGGCACACTCTGGCCCGAAGGCAGGGGACTGAACGGGATGACTGGTGAGGGCCCTCCCAGTCCGAGGAGCCTCCAGCTCAGCCTCCTGCAAGGTGGCGAGGGATGGACAGCTGGCTGCGGGGGTTGTGTTGAGTGACATCATCTTCTTCATTCCAGGAACCAGGGAGCTGTGCTCAGACAGCCTTCATTGGAGGGTGAGAACAGTGAGAGGCCCTGGCAAGGAAAGCTTATTAAAAAGCAGTAAGAGATTTTAGAGAGGTTCTGGAAACAACTTCCAAGAGGGTGACTCAGTGCATGCCGGGAAGTGCCTAGAGGCGGGCTCTCAGTGGGTACCTGTGGGCTCACCGCTGGGGTGCCGAGGGTGGGGGGGAAACACTTGCGGTGAATGTTTAACAGTGGCTTTGGGAGTGGAGGGAGGGACGGGGGCAGGGACGCCCTGACTGGTAACATCTGGCCTTTCTGAGATGCGCGCGTCCCCGGTGCGGCTGATTTCCAGCTGTCCCCGCGTCAAGTGGGAGCAGCATGCAGGACGCTCGTTCCACGAGACAGGTGCCGTGGAGGTAAATGACCCCCACCACGGAGGCAGTAGTGAACTTCAGTGAAATAATTCGGAAGTGAGGCGTTTTCTGAGTACCTACCTCTGTTGTCTGGATGCAATTTATTTGTAAATTTATGGAAGTTAATTTTTAACAATGGCCGCATTGAACGGGGCGGGGGGGGGTGGGGGGCTTGTACATTGTAGGGGGGCCACCCAAACGCGGGAGAGGGAATCTCAAGTCTGGTCCCAGGTGTTCTGTGCTTTTCCGTGGAGACACCAGCAGCACGAAGCCGGCTGTCTCCGCTCTGCTTCCTAGCGCTGCCTTCGGTGTCCCTCCCCAGCCTTGCCGGGGTCGGATCCTCTGCTCACCGGAACATTAGATAACTTGTGCGTCCCTGGTCACCACCAGATCCCTAGCTTGGCATCCACGGAATTTCCATGAATATGACGTCTCTTCACGAGACGCCGAGTCCCTCCTGACCCAGTTCCTCCTGAGTCTCTCCGCAGGTTTTAGGAAGTCGTGCTGCAGTCACCCTCTCTTAAGCCCCCATTCTCAAGACCCCAGAGGCATGGAATCCCAGTGAATCTTCTTCTCTGGGCTGCCGTTCAACTAGCCACATCCTGCTGCCCGATGACATTTCCATTGGTCCAGACACGCAGACCCCGGGTGACTCTGGGGAGGGGTTCCTTGTTTCTCCTGCCTCCCCGGAAGCCAAGGGGTTTTGAGGGTTACACAATCACTGTCTGGAGGCCGGGGACTGGTTCGAACTTTGGCCTTGTCCCTGTGCTTCCCCGGGAACCCCCCGCTCCCCGGAACCCCCCCTCCCCGGAACCCCCTCCCCCCCAGGAAAGCCCTGCTCTGCACCCATCCGGCCCCTCTGGAGCGATCAGCGATCTCCCATTTACTCCTGGTATTTAATAAGCCCCCAGCCCTCAGCTTCTTCATCTGTAAAATGGACTAGTCATAGGGCTGTTTTGTGTGAGTGCTTATTACGGAGCCTGGCACACCGCTGGGGCTTTGCAGCCTCCCCGCCTGCCCTTGGTATGTGACTTCTGCTGGGCCAGAGGGCGTGGGGGCTGGGTCAGTGGCGGGCCCAACGCGGGGAGGGGGACGGAATGAATGAAGCCTTGGGATTGAACCTGGAGGCGACTTACCCTGTGGGGGAGGAGGTAGGGAGCCCAGAAAGCAGCCAATAGGGAAGTGGGAGGAGAGCCAGGCCTTGCCTCTGAGCTCCGGAATCCACATGCGGGTATTAATATTGACAATAATCCTCATTAGTAATAGGGTTACTAATAATAATAACAGGAAGCACCAGAAACACAAGCTCAGCAGGGTCCCAGAGTCAGGCCTGGGGACCGGCTGCCAGGATCCTCAGGGCCACCTCCCTGGACCGGGCGGGGCGTGCCCTCCTGTGCCCTGTCTTGTCCACCCACTAGCACTCAGGCCCGCGTCTGCTGCCCTCTGGGCACGGTGCCCACTGGGGCAACCCCTGGAGCGGGGACCTCGACAGCCCCTCCCAGGTGCGCAGTCCCTGCTGAGGGGTCCCCACCCAGCTGTCCCGAAGCTGAGGGGCCACCCTCCCAGCAGAGGAGTTTCTCACACATTTTTGGGAGAATCACTTCAGTCTTGGGGCTGAGTTCCTTCGGCTCAGGACAGGTTCCACTTCCTGCCTGTCTCTGCCTGTCGGTCCCTGCGGACACCCTCTGGTCTGTGCCCCTCCCCCTCTCCCACTTGGACGCCACTTGAAGCCCAAGGCCCCTCCCTGTCCGACCTGCCTGAACGCGCCTCTCGGCTCAGCCAAGTCGTAATCCCGCCTCCAGCCCCAGCCCCCACCTGGCCTGAGCCCCACTGCCTGCCACACTTCTTACTTCCTCCCCTCCCCTCCCCCCATCCTCCCCTCCCCCTCTCCTTCCCCCTCCCTTCCCCTCCCCCTCCTCGCCCTCTCCCCTCCCCCTCTCTCTTTCCCTTTTCCTCTCTTTCTCTCCCTCTCTCCCTCCTTCCCTCCTTCCCCCACTTCTCTCCCTACTTCCCCCCAAACTCTCTCTCTGTCTCTCTCAACCTGTGTCAGGTCTTCAGAGGCAGACTGACCATATCTGGTTCTATTACCCCAGGCTCTACATGCTCCCAGAGGAGGGGAGAGGATGTTTACTCTGCTATCTTTGAGCTGTCCTGGAGTGTCCTGCCACCCTCCTATCTCCATCACACTTCCACTGAGGGCAGGGCTGGATCACGTCCTTTCCCAGTATCTACTCCCTCTGAGAGCTCAGACTCTCTCCCTGGGCTGATCTTCCCTAAGATTAGTGTGACGGATAAAGACAGCGCTGGACGCTTCTCCCCCAGCTTGGGTACCACCAACAGCCAATGGCTGTGATTCCCTTGGGGGTACGTGAGGGAAAAAGCCCCACAAATCCCCCCAGACCCTCCTCAAGGTGAACATTGCTCATCCGCTGATGAGCAAGTCAGGTAGGACCTGGGGAGAGTCTACTGGCGTTCCAGACCTTCCAGAACAGGGGGACGGCCACCAGGCAGCACTCTCCTGGACAGGCCACTGTGCCCCATGCCTTTGACTTCCAGGCTCGGTAGGAAGCTCTTCCCTGTATGGCATGGGGTGGCGGCAAGTGGCTTCTCCTTCTCCTCCTTCTCCTTCTTTCCTCCTCTGCTTCTTCTTTTAAAGTTTATTTCTTTACTTTGAGAGAGAGAGCGAGAGCATGAGTGTGCAGGGTAGGGACAGAGAGAGAGGCAGAGAGAGAGAGAATCCCAAGCAGGCTCCACGCTGTCAGCGCAAAGCCTGATGTGGGGCTCACACCCACAAACCGTGAGATCAGGACCTGAGCCAAGATCTAGAATCTGACGCTTAACCGACTGAACCACCCTGGGGCCCTGGGAGGGGGCTTCTCATTCGTAGCTTATTAAGGACTTGAGGAAATGCATGTTCGTGATTATCGCCATCAGAAAATTGCTTGGTCAGGAGCCTAAGCTGTTCTTGTAACGGGGTTCCTGCGGGGAAGCTGGATTCCCTCCTTTCAGTGCCCATAAGCCTTTCCAAGAATGTAACGCACAGTTGGAGAAGGAGAGGAGTGGGGATGGCAATGACTTCCTTCCAAGCTCTCCACCTAGCCCTCTAAAGTCAATATACCGATGGGGCGCCTGGGTGGCTCAGTCGGTTGAGCGTCCGACTCCGGCCCAGGTCATGATCTCACAGTCCGTGAGTTTGAGCCCCACGTCGGGCTCTGTGCTGACAGCTCAGAGCCTGGAGCCTGCTTCGGATTCTGTGTCTCCCTCTCTCTCTGCCCCTCCCCAGCTCATAAATTAAAAAAACTTAAAAAAAAAAATTAAAGTCGATACACCGATAGCACCCGGACTTATGCACCAGGGCCGGACCTCACTCCGACACCCCATGCTCCCTACCTGCTCAGATGTCGAATGGGCATCTCAGACTCAGCACGCCCCTGACCTTTGCTGAGTCTCTTCTGGTACCGTCTTCCCCAACTGTCGATAGCAGCTCTGTCCCCCACTTTGCCCTCCCCGCAACACATCCAACCTGTCAGAAGTCCAGTTGGCTCTACCTTCAGAGGAGCTCCAGAGTCTGAGCCTCCTCTCCTCCTTCCAGAAGGCTCCCAGCCTGAGTTACAGCGACAGCGTCCTGGCTGGGGTCCCTGCTTCCTGCTCCCCCCGCCCCTTGCCCACCTACACGTCATTCTCAGCGGAGAAGCCAGAGTGATACGTAGACCATTCTTCTGCTCCCAATACCGAAACGGCTTCCCCTTTTGCTTGGAACCAAGGTCAAGGTCCTCACACTAATCCTCCAGACCTGTCATGGTGCCACAGGGACATACCCTAGGGCCCTTCTCCCTTTGGCCCTCTCCTCTCCACCCACGCTGACTCTTGCTTCTTGAACACCACAGAGTATCAGCCCTGGCTGTCTCTCTGTCCAGAATGGCTTTCCTCCAGCCTTCCCAACAGCTAAATCCTCACCTCTTTCAAGTCTGCTCAAGTATCTCACTGAGTCTTATTTAAGGTTATGGTGCCCTTCTGCCCACACTTCTGATGGTCCTACCCCCTCTACGTTTTTCTTTAACCCATAGAATGCAGCCCCTTCTAAACATGCTAGGACAGGAGTGTATTTGTCGTGGTGATTGCTGATTGACACTCGACCCCGTGACGGGGACAGAGATCTTTGTCTTATTCGCTCGCGTACCTAAGACGCAAAAACGCCAGGCACGCAGTAGGCGCTCAATACATGTCGTTTCAAAGGGTTGGCGAGGATGCGGGAAGACAGGCAAGCTTCAGCAGGGAGAGTTCACCCCCGGCCCAGGGCCCCTGAGGGGGTGGGAAGTTCATGGGAAGCAGCCCGTCTCCTCCCGGGTGCCCGTGAGCTCCCTTGGAGGCCCCAAAGGTGGTCTGAGCCCAACCACAGGACTACGCTGCCTGGAAGGGGGACAGCCAGGTATCGAATCTCCCACCCTGAGACTCCTGGCTTCCTCAGCGAGGGGCGGTCTGAAGAAGAGTGCCTTGTTTTGCACCTGCACGCCCCCCACACCCTGCACTGACCGCGCTGTTCACGAGTGCGTTTTGGCCATGCACTTCCTGTGTGTCGGTGGTGGGAGGGGCTACTAAACCTTCTGGGCGCTCCCGGGCTCCCTAGGGAGACCCTTAGCCTCATCCGGAAAAATGAAAGAATAATGCTCATGATGGTTGATTCGGCTTCCTGCCACGCTGGGACACTTGGCGCTCTGAGGTCACCGGAGGAAAGGGTCCTGGGACCCCGGGTGGCCGGGGCTGGTTTCAGAGCTTTGATCAGAGAACAAGATGGACAAAGGGCTGTATTCTCCCTGGGAGGTGCAGGAAGAGCCTGGAAAAAGGGACAAAGTGGGTGAGTGTGTCAGGCCCTGTGATGGAAGGTGGCTGACTGCCCAGTCATTTCTTTTTTTTTTTTTTAATTTTTTTTTAATGTTAATTTATTTTGGACAGAGAGAGAGACAGAGCATGAGCAGGGGAGGGGCAGAGAGAGAGGGAGACACTGAATCCGAAGCAGGCTCCAGGCTCTGAGCTGCCAGCCCAGAGCCTGATGCGGGGCTCGAACTCACAGACCACAAGATCATGACCTGAACCGAAGTCGGACACTCAACCGACTGAGCCCCCGGGTGCCCCATGCCGTCATTTCTAACATAAGGCCTTGCAGGGCAGAGCGGCCACATTGTGTGTGTGTGTGTGTGTGTGTGTGTGTTGCCTGAGATGCTCGCCAGACAGGGATAGGGTGTATGGGAATGTGCTGTTCCCTCCTCCATCCTGTAGGCTGAGGGCCCTCACTTCTTCTGCTGAAAATGTCCAATGAGGCCTCATCCTTCCGGGACTCCAGCTTGTTCTCTGTCTCCCCTGCCCGCTGCCCCAGGCAGGACAGGAGCACTCCTCTTCTCGGTGGTGTAAGGGACCAGGAAGGAGGCCCCGATCTCACGGCAGCATTGAGGCTATGCCGGTTGGTGATGGGATGTTTGTGTGTCCTTCAAACTGGGTGGTTGGACAACCTCACAGGAGGCCGTGTGTGAAGGGGTAGGATGTTCACCACGGTCCGTGGTGGCCAGATGGCCTCAGCTCCAAGGGATGGGCCACAGCAGACCGCCAGTGCCCCCCTCTGTTGGCCTGAGAACACCCCCACCCCTAGGCCCTGACTCATGCTGCCCCTGGCTCTCTGCCCTGCCCTGCCCTCCGCTCCCCTAGGTAACTCATTGCCCCTTCAGGAGAATCTGGGACATTTCCAGCCCAGAGTGACTCGGTAGCTAGATATTCTCTGCTTCAACCCTGCTCCAGCTCTGCGGCTGAGAGCCCCATGCAGGCAGGCGCTGGCCTCCATTTTGGAAGGCTGGACCCTCCCCTCCCTACCGTCCACCAAGGCTCGCCAGACTCTCCTTCCACCAGCCGGCCTGACCCTGAGGCCACTCCTCTCGATGTCCTCACTACCCCGTGGCCTTGACCTGGCTAGCGCGACTTACCTGTGTGGGACAGTGTGCTGTCTGACCGTCACTCCATGACATTGTCCCTTTGCTTGGAAACGCGCTCCTGAGTGGCATCGGGGGCTCCACCTGGACAACCCAGGTGGGACGCAGGATGCTGCAGCAGTGGGCATGAGGTGGGTTGCGTCCGGAGGGTGCTGGGGTCAAGGACAGCCCTTCATGGCCACCCATGCAGCTCCAGCACCTCCCACCCTTGTTAGCCTCAGATGCCGAGTGTTCCAGGCTTTCCGGGGCTGGGTTGGCGGGATTCAGGCCGGGCAGGGAAGCTGACCAGGGCAGGAAGGGCAGCGCCGTGGTGCGGTGAGGGTGCGGTGGGGGGGCCCTCTGGCCTGAGGCTCTTGCAGCCCCTCCAGCCTCAAGTTCGCGTAGAAGGATCTGGAATGGAAACACCTACCCGGCTCCGGGCATGAACCATTGTCCCGGGGCGGGGTGGGCGGGGAGTGGAGCGGAGCAGAAGTGGTGGCTTTTCTTCCTCAAATCATCTGCATGTAAACCATTAGCTTGCACTGTATGAAATTACCCATATGGGACCTTTTTCTTTTTAACTTCTACAAATGGCCATTTTCATATGATTCATTTCAACACGCTGTTCATCCTCCAAATATTTTCTTTTTTTTTTATTTTTATTTTTTTAAATTTTTTTTTTTTCAACGTTTTTTATTTATTTTTGGGACAGAGAGAGACATAGCATGAACGGGGGAGGGGCAGAGAGAGAGGGAGACACAGAATCAGAAACAGGCTCCAGGCTCTGAGCCATCAGCCCAGAGCCTGACGCGGGGCTCGAACTCATGGACCGTGAGATCGTGACCTGGCTGAAGTCGGACGCTTAACCGACTGCGCCACCCAGGCGCCCCCCAAATATTTTCTTTAAAAAATTGTTTTTAATGTTTCTTTATTTTTGACAGAGAGAGAGAGACAACATGAGCAGGGGAGGGGCAGAGAGAGAGGGAGACCCAGAATCCCAAGCAGGCTCCAGGCTCCAAGCTGTCAGCACAGAGCCAGACGTGGGGCTCGAACTCACGGAGTGTGAGATCCTGGCCTGAGCTGAAGTCAGACGCTCAACTACCTGAGCCACCCAGGCGCCCCTGTTTTGTTTCTTTTAAAGCCCCCTTCCCCGAAAATTCTGTCTGCATGTCCAGTTTGGGTACATGGCACCTCCTTCCTCCTGGTTACTAAGGTCAGACGCCCCGGTGTCTTCCCTGACCCCTCCCCGCAGCCACGCTGTCCCCGTGGTCTCGATCTTGCTGCTGTCACTGCCACAGCTCACCTGCTGCTCTCCTGCTCCGTCCGTTCCCCCCAGGCCCCAGAGCGAGCTTTTAAACATGCAAGTCTGGTTGCCTTCCTTCCCTTCGTAAAACTTTCCAGTGGCCTCCTTTCGCATTAGAATTAAATATTAAATCTTCCCGTGTCCTACCAGACCCTGCGTGAACTGACCTCTGCCATTCCTGCCTCCCAGAGTGCAGCTTGCTCATCACTGCCTGGCCACAGGGACCTTCCTGCAGACCCTTCTGGATCTTTCCAGAAGGGCTTTCGGGTGGCTCATTCCCCAGCACGGCAGGCCTTCCCCCTTGGCCGTCCCTGCGGGTCTCAGCGTGGGCTGGTCCCCGGAGTCACCCTTTGTGTCAACCTGCCCCGGCCCTACTTGGCTCCCTCGTTACTCCTGCTCACAATTTTTGGCTCTTCTCCATAGAGCTTAACGCATTTTTTAAAAAAATTTTATTTATTTTTAAATTTGCATCCAAGTCAGCATATAGTGCGATACTCATTTCAGGAGTAGATTCCAGCGATTCATCCCCAAGTATAACCCCCAGGCTCATCCCAACACGTGTCCTCCTTGATGACCCTCCCCCATTTAGCCCATCCCCCCACCCACCCATTTAGCTCATCCCTCCACCTACAACCCCCCCATCAGCCCTCAGTTTGTTCTCCGTATTTAAGAGTCTCTTCTGTTCTGTCCCCCTCCCTGTTTTTATATTATTTTTGCTTCCCTTCCCTTGTGTTCATCTGTTTCGTCTCTTAAATTCCACACATGAGTGAAGTCTTCGGATATTTGTCTTTCTCTGAGTGGCTAATTTCGCTTAGCACGATACCCTCCAGTTCCATCCCCGTAGTTGCAAAGAGCTTAACACAGTTTTAATTGGAGGTTGTGTGTATCTGTTTAGTGTCTGTCTGTCTCTAGACTAGACTGCAAGCTTCCTGGGTGCAGGGCCCCATCTGTCTGGCTCACGGCTGTGTTCCCAGGGTGCTACCCGCTCATTACAAGATGTGCTGCGTGGTGACTGCTGGGGACAGACTGCTCAGTCCTCCGGGAAACCAGGGGCCGTTGTCCCGGTCTGATCAAGACCCACTCCCCGTGTTCCTTTGGAGCTGCAGTGACAGCTGGTGGGGGACGCCATGGGGGGAGGTCTCAGGTTCAAGAGGTGGGTGGGAATCATGATAGAAAGAAATCCAGGGGGAGAAGTGTCCATATTGCCCTTAACAGTTGCAGTGCTAAACCAAGCTAACAGTTTGTTACGTAAAACACGTCCTGCCCTCCTACTTTGACAAGTACACCTTCAAAATGACCCGGAAGGCCAGATCCAGATTCCGAAATCTTGGCTTTTGGGGGTTTTGTAGCAGGGCTCAGTCTCCAAAGAAGACTCCCCCCTCCCCTTCTTGCCCACAACTCTGTCCCACACTGTGAAGGGCTTGCCCACCTGCGTGGCACCCTGGCTCCGTGTCTGAGCTTCGAGCTGACCCCCAAAGCTGCCTCTTAGCTGCCCTCAGGCGTAGGGGTGCCCATACAGGCACTTTGTTCCATCTTTGGGAGGGCAAGTGCAGGAAAGGGCTTGTACAAGGCCCAGGTTCCCATGTGGACAAGGGATTCCAGGATTCTGGATTGTTCTAGAAGGGTAAGAGGGAGCTCCAGGTGGACGGACCCTTGCCTGTGCAGGAGACTCACAGCAGGCTCTGCGGTACAGACCCGGGGCCGCGGCCCTCTCACCTTGGCAGAAGGGTGACACTATCTATGCTCGCGGCCTCCGGGAATAACTGGACAGGGAGTGGAGAGGCAGACACCCTGTTGTACCTGTCCTTGCTGGACACAACCCTCGGAAGAACAAACTCTGCAGGGTCCGCTGCCCGGAGTTGGCCGAGGCTCTAGCTGGTCCCTCTCGGGTGAGTCATACGAGAGAGCTCTCCATTTCCTCCTGGCTGTTGTCCCCTGGAGGGGACCCTAAGGGCAACCCGCCGACCCACCGGGGATGCTGCCCTGGGAAGACCGGCCCCTGGAAACCTCTGTGCCGTAGTTCCTCCTGATGGAAGCTCCACTCCCAGCCGGAGTCTCTGTCCCTTTCGTCACTTTCTTCGGGGACCTGACTGCCCTCCTTGGGGACCGACGTCTCAGGAGCCAGGAGATGCCTTGGCGCACACGCTGGGGGCTGCATGACGGTTTACTCGCTGGCATCGGACTGCGACGCCTCTATCCGGCCTCCTCTGCCTCCCGGCTGGTGCTGGGGCAAGAGGAGACCGGCAGGTGAGCAGTCGGTGTGTTACAGATGGACCGATAGACGCATTGCCTTTCCTACTGATCCCAGTTCAGTCTTCTTCTTGCCCTTGATTTTGTTAAACCGACACCCCCTCGGACAAGATGTCCCGCGACTCTTCTCTGTTCCCCACAGGGAGGACCCCTGATCCCAGCTAGGCCGACTGCGCCCAGTTTGTTTGCCGGGAATTTCAATCTTCATACTGAACAGAAAGAGAGCAGATTTATTCGACGGCGGCCCCGAGGACGCTGTGCCAATGCCTGTATCCCCGAGGCCACCTGGCTTTGTCCTTTCTGAGGCCCCGTTCCTCAGTGTTTTCTTTGGCTCTCCCAGTGCTGTAGACCGAACATTTGTGTTCCCTCTCCCCAAATTCATATGCTGAAATCCAGTTCCCAGTGTAAAAGTATTTGGAGGTAGGGCCTTCAGAAGAGACCAGGTCCTGAGGACAGGGCCCCTGGGAATGGAATTAGTGCCTTTATAGAAGGGACCCCAGAGAGCTCTCTCTCCCCTTCTGCCATGTGAGGACATGGTGGGGAGATGGCCATCCATCCGTGAGCCAGGAGGCGGGCTCTCCCCGGACACTGAATCAGCCAGCACCTTGATCTTGGACTTCCCAGCCTCCAGAACCACGAGAAATAAATTTCTGTTGTTTCTAAGCCACCTAGACTCTGGTATTCTTCTAGAGCAGCCTGAACTAAGACACTGAGCTACCTACAGCTTTCTAGAAAATTCCTCCTTTTGCATTAGTTAAAACCAGAGTTGGTTTCTGTTCTTTGCCTCCAAAGAACTCTGATGCCAGGTTTTCACAATATTGTTAGATATCCTAAAGAACATGGCTATTTACTTATTTATTAAATTTTTTTAATGTTTATTTATCTGAGAGAGAGAGAGAGAGAGAGAATGAGCAGGGGAGGGGCAGAAAGAGAGGGACACACAGAATCCGAAGCAGGTTCCAGGCTCTGTGCTGTCAGCACAGAGCCCGACGCGGGCCTCGAACCCACAAACCCTGAGATCGTGACCTGAGCTGAAGTCGGATGCGTAACCGACTGAGCCACCCAGGCGCCCCAAGAGCATGATTTATTAAACGGCCAAATGTATCCTATTGACTTATTTGGCTGATTTCGTGTCGTTTTGTGCTTTCCTGGCTTTCCCACTGATGCCTCCCCCTGTTCATTTCTGGTACATTCCTGGGCAACAGGCCGAGAGAAGGGCGGAGGAAAGGAAGCTGGGAGAAATCTTGTTTGCAGGAAGCTGGCGTGTTTCTGACACACAAGCTGAATCGTCTCATCGGCCTCCTTCATTTCGCTGTCCCCTCATTCTTCCCTTACCTTACAATTCTCGTGTGATGTGGGAAGGCTCTTATGGGTTGTGTAGGGCAGGGATGGCTAATAGGTTTCATCTTGGCTCCCAACTTCTGTTAATTGGCCCGAGTCACTTGAGCGTTGGGCTGCCTGGGGACTCAGTGGGACCAGTGTGTCATAAGTAATTACACCCGGCACGGTGCTGGAGGGCGGCGTGGAGGGAGCGCATATTTGTCATTCCTGATGTGCCGCGACTTCCCACCTGACACGAAAAGGCTCTAATCTGTAATATCGCTCTGCGATGGGTTCTGTGCCATTGCTGTCACCGAAACAGCTCACTTCATATTGGGCTCTCCATCTGGCAGGGAGCTTTTCCCTGGCAGTGCGGTGCAGGGGAGGGGCTGGGCCGATTCGATAACCTGAAGCTAACTCTGACTCTGTCACTGACCAATTATGTTGTTCCAAGGAGTAACCATCTCTTTGGGCCTTGGCTTTCCCCCTGAGAAATGAGAAACCTGAACTGAGAAACCACAACGTTTCCTTCCAGCTTGAAGGTCCTATTACTGGTATGAGTCACCATCTGCCTCTCAGGGACGTGTTCCTGTGGCCTCGGCTGTACAACCTGCCTACGGGAGAGCCCTTCGAACACTTGGGGACCCCCTGAGTCTTCTGTTCTAGGCTCAGTATGACCAGTTTCTTTCGTCATTTCTCGGATGATAAGGCTTCTAGACTTTTCGCGATTTGGGTCATTCTCTTCTTGACACCCAAGTTTTCCAGTGGTTCCCTGGAAGTGTGGCTCCCAGAACTGGCTAGTTGTGCAGAGGGAGTATCTCTATTACTTACCTGTGTGCTCAGCCTGCCATCCCCCCCACACCCCCGGCAGACGGGGCCGACGCTGACCAGGGCACAGCCCGAGGGGAGGCACCCACCGAAACTTTCCCGGATCTGGGGGTGGTTGAGATGGTTGCTCTGTGCCGTCCTTTTTTTTGTTTTTATTTAGTTTGTTTAATGTCTATCTATTTTTGAGAGAGAGAGACAGACAGAGCACAGGCAGGGGAAGGGCAGAGAGAAAGGGAGAGAGAGAATCCCAAGCAGGCTCCACAGCGTCAGTGCAGAGCCAGAGGCAGGGCTCGAACTCACAAACCGTGAGATCACGACCTGAGCCAAAGTCGAGAGTCAGACGCTAAACCCACTGGGCTACCCAGGCGCCCCTGCGAAACTTTTTTTAAATGAGGAACTGGGCGTTCCTATCCCCACTGATGCCAAAAAACCATGTATCTCTCACACTTCTCTTCTGCCGTGCCCCCCTCTCCACTCTCTCTGGCATCGTGTCACAGGACCCCTCCACCCTAGCAGCTCTTGCTTTTGTGCTTTGCATGGAAGGACAGGTACAAAGCCTCTTGCTCAAGGAAAGTTGGATGAAAACAAAGAGCAAAAAACAGAGCCTACCGGAAATAATGGTATAAAGGTTGTCGTGGGAGGAATCTGGCACCCAAACAGATGGGGTAGCTCCTGGCTACCTCAACCCCAGGGATGTGTATTCTGAAGACCACAAGGTCCCCCCTGCTGTGGCCCCAGTCGCCCCGACCCTCCCATTCCGCCCTCCCCCACCGCACCCTCCCTGGCCTCCACTAGCGTGGAGTTTTGGAAAGCACTAACCATGCCCCCACTTCCGGGCCTTTCTTTGTACCCTCTGCTCTCTGGATTACTCTTGGCCCACCCACCGCACGGTTCACCCCACTCACCCATCTGAGATGGGCCCCGCCTCCCCAGCACACCCTTCTCTAGCCTTTTACTCTGCTTTATCTTCTTTTTTTTTTTTTAAGTTTATTTATTTTGAGAGAGAGAAAGAGAGAGCGTGGCAGAGAGAGAGGGAGAGAGAGAGAGAATCCCTGTGCCAGCAGCGCGGAGCCTGACTCGGGGTTTGAACCCACGAACCGCGAGATCATAACTGGAACCATGAAATCAAGCTCCAGACGCCTAACCGACTGAGCCACTCAGGCGCCCCGCTGCTTTATCTTCTTATTAGAGCCCATCGACCTCTGACACATACCTCCTTGCTTGTTTGTATTTCTAGAATATAAACTCCACGAAGGAAGGGCTTTGTCCGCTTCTGATTTGCCTCAGACCTTACCCAGCACGTGCCGAACCTTCAATCGATGTTTGTCCTGTGTGACCTTTAAACCATCGGTCCCGGTGCTTGTTAGCACGTGGTTCTCTCGGAAGTTCTTTGGGTTTTTCGGTGGAGGGCTGATTAGTCCACTAGCTGACAAGTGTATCGTGGGGAACGGGAGCATCCGTCTATTTGAGTGGCGTGGGCCTGTTTAAAAAGGCCCCGGTGCACCACATCACAGAACCACGGCTAAATGAGGTCACTAAGAGTTAACTCATGAAGGGAGAAATGTGGGTCCCACCCCCCATCCAGAATTTGCCTGATCTGAGGTGGGGCCTGGGAGATGGAGGGAAGAAAGTAGGGGGGATACAGGGTGTGTGTGTGTGTGTGTGTGTGTGTGTGTGTGTTTCCTCCACACAGCCACCATGGCTCCTTGCTAGATCCTGGGCTGTCTCTTCCACATCATTTTTAGGGATGGAGGCCAGTTTTGCATGAGAAATCAGTGACCATAGGGAATGCCTCTAGGTGGCAGGTGGGGGCAACACCCGTTTCCAGGTTGGGAGGCCACGGGCACTGTTTAGGGGGACAGGGGGAAGGTTGGGTGGGGACAAGTGGGTGCAGGAAAGGCAAGAAGACAGGTGTTGCCCCAGTGACCCGCTGGGGACCACTGAGCAGAGCCGGCAGGCAGGGAAATTCCAGAACAAGTTGAGTGGAGGAGTGGGGATGTGACGCTAGAGGCCAGCTGTGCTGACCCTGACCATTCGTTGAAGGTAAAGTGACTTTCCAGCAACTGGGAGAAAGAGGGGAGATCCTGGCACAGGACTGACCTAGTGAGTGACTGAAGTTTCCCTGGGAAAATACTTCAAAACTTGCCCCGTTTCCTCACTGTTATCACAGAACATCCCCTCTAAGACACTGGATGTTCTCCAGGATCCACAGGGACATTGACTGTTCAGGCATTCACCCCCCCCCTCCCCCCACTGCTGATGAACTATTGTTGTGGACTGGATTTGTCTCTTCAAAATCCATTCGTCCAAGTCCTAACCCCCAAGATCTCACAATACGACTGTACTTGCAAATAGGACTTCAAAGAGATAATTAAAGTTAAATGAGGTCACTGGGATGGGCCCTAGTCCATTATGACTGGTGTCCTTATAAAAGAGGGAGAGACACCAGGGATACGTGCACACGTAGAGAAGAGGCCACGGAAGGACACCTAGACAAGGAAGGCATCTGCAAGCTAAGGAGAGAGGCCTCACAAGAAACCAAAGCTGCCTACACCTTGGTCTTGTGCTTTTAGCCTCCAAGGCTACGAGAAAGTGAATTTCCGTTCTTTAAGCCCCCAATTCTGTGATATCTTGTTACGGCGGCCGTAGCAGACCGATGCAAGTATTAACTAATTGGCACCAAAGAATTGCATCCAGTCTGGGTCCCGGACCCTAAAAGATATTAGACATTTGAACTAACAGAGAAACTGTGAATCGCCCATTTCCAGCTCTGGCCCCAGCCCCACCCCTGTAGTTTGAGACCCCGATGTCCCCTGATGACCAAGGCCTTATCATGAGATCTAGAGATAGACAAAGGTTAAGGAGGGGGTGCTCTGTGATCTTGGCCCGAGCAGAGCCAGGACATGCAAGGAGCGGAGGGTGGGGGGCGGGCAGAGAAGGAGGGGACGTGGAAGGTTGTGCCAGTGTTTTCCGTGTGGTGGCTCCCAGTGCAAGAGCTTCCCGGGCTGCTCCTGGAGGTGGGACAGGAGTGTCACCAGAGGCATGAGGACCGTGGTCGTTTCCAGACACCAGCTATGGCCCAGAGCATCGTGTACTTCCTGATGGTCCGGGCAACAGTTTATATCCTCCTTCTTTGCAGACCCTACACAAGGGGATTCTCCGTCTCTGGAGCCACTCTGTCGGTACAGATGTCCTTCTGCTTTTTCCCTGGCAAAGAGATCAGAAAGGTTACCTTCCAACAGCTGCCCTCTCACTTTGGAATCTTGGCTTGGCCCGAAGCCATCCCGGACAGCCTGGGGTGGACATCCCCATGAAGCCCAGGTCAGTGGGGTGTTTCTGTCAGGGGCAGGGCATCCTGGGGTCCAGGCAGGGGCTGTGCCGGAGGGATGGCTCAGAACCCAGCCCCACCTCTGACTTTCCCCTTTTCTCTTCTCCTGGAGAAGGAGGACTTATCAGCTCCCGGCCAGACAGGTACTTCTCTCAGGGAGCATTTCCTAGGAATGGTGGGCAAGCACGGGGCTGGCGTCCATTTAGACTTGCACTCAACAGAACTTTATCCCTACGAGCGCTGTTCCAGGGACCATCGCTAGATAACCCGGTGGCAAGTCAGCCTTTGCCTTCAAGGGGCTGAGAAGGCAGCGGGAGAGTGAGTGCAACGAGGGCTGGGGGCGATGGAGATTAAAGGAAGAACACCAACCGCGCCTGGGCTGGGGGAGCAGGTCAGGAAGGCCTCCGGGAGCAGGTGCACCTTGGAGACTGTGGAGGAGATAGTCACATGAAGAAGGGGGATCGGGCGGAAGCCATGGAAAGTGCGTTCCAGACAGAGAGAACGGCTGGCACGAAGGCCTGAAGAGGCAGGCAAGAGGAGCGGTCATTTTCAGAAGTGCAACAGACACTTCGCCTTGTTTAATCTGATTGGAGACCAGGGGATGCGGTGAGAGTCAGGACCTGATGTGATAGAGGGAAGGAGGACAGACCATGCGAAGCCTAAAACGGAGGAGGTCCAACCTTGCCTTCCTTCCCAGTAGGTCCTCCTCCTCCAAGGACATCTGGTGTCTGGAGGACTCCTACCTGAGTAGCAGGGGTGCCAGACAGAGAGGAGACCAGCCAGGGTCAGGAGCAGGGCCACGGGCACCACCACCAGCACCATGTCTTTGTAGGAGGACTTTCCTGGGGCTGGACACGGAGGGGGCAGGGTCAGAGGGGGGCTGGAGGCTTCACAATCCCTTAACCACTGACCCCCGGCCCTTGGCATACCTGCCTCGTGATGGCAGCTCTCCCAAGGGGTGACGGTGGCCACGTCCCGGCTGACAGGGTTGGAGACAGTGCAGGAATAGGCCACACTCTTGTCTCCTGGTCCCAGCGAAACCTTCAGCACCTGTCCATCCGTGAAGAGGCTGCTTGGCTCAATACCAAAGTCAGTGGTCCCCTCCCGTCGCCAGCTATAGGTTATGTCACTGATGTTGGGGGCCCAACAGGACAGGAGCACCTGGCAGGTCTTGGGGGGCTGAGCGTCCCCTGACACAGCGATGAATACTTGCACCACGGGCCTGGGCACTGCATCTAGGCAAGAACAGAAGAGCAGGCACGGGTTACAGTGATGCTGGGCAGGGCCCAGAGCGCCAGCCCCGGGATCCATGCAGGGTTGGAGGTCACCTCTGACCAGGCGCCGCACTCTTGCTGCAGAGCCTAGTCTGGTTTCCCGTTGTCCAGGACAGAAGCTGAGTTCCTTAGTCTGGGAGTCGAGACCCTTCAGGAGATAGTCAATGCCAACCTCTCCAGTGGTAGCTTCCTGCCGGTCTGACTCACCTGCCCTAATGAATTTCCAGTTCTCCGGAGCACGGCGCCCTTCCGCGTCTCTCATGCTCTCATATGGGTCGCCTGCGCACATGTACCTTTCTCTTCTCTTCCTCCTAGGGAACTCCTACCAATCCTTCAAGACCCAGCTCGGACACGTTGCTTACTGCTCCGATTGTGAAGCCTTCCCTCACATTCCAGGCTCCGAACTCTCCAAGAACTCGGCCTGTCCCTTGTCATAGCACTTTCTTCATGATATATCAGCCAGAGAGATGATCGGCAGATATTGAGTCAGGCAAGAAAACACACATTCCTGGACTATTCGAGCTTACAGTTTGGTGGAGAAGACAAGTGATTGAATAACTAAGAAAATAATTACAAGGCTGCAACGCCCTACGAAGGAGACCCGGGCAGGGGGCTGGGGGTTCTGTTTTGTTTTCTTCATAACCTTAGCCCTCTAGGTGCACAGACACCTGGACCACTGCGCAAATTGGAGTCCTGGCATCCTAGACTGTGGCTTCCCTTTCCTGTGTAGCTTGATGAGTAAATCCTGAGTCTCTGTGGCAATGGGGGCCAGCGGGAGAGCATTCTAGTGACAACGGGAGGGCTCAGTCTCTGACAGTATTCCAAAGTCAAGCCGAGTAAAACCTCATTAATGCCAGCTCAATCTGGGGGGATTTGTGAGATGGCAAAGGAAAGATTTGCTGGGCACACTAATAGTATAAACAAAGATTACCACGCGCGAGCGTGTGTGTGTGTGTGCGTGCGTGTGCGTGTGGTAGATATTTACATCGCTTAAGAGGACAAGCTGCTTCCAAACACTATCAGGCACAGTAGAAACACCCATTGACATTTCTAGTAACTGATCTGCTAATTCAAATCATTCTTATCTATTGTCAAAGCAGAGCTCCCCAGGACGGCTGCTTGGCAGCTTTGTGCAATTAGTTCTAATCACGCTATGTATTTGGAAGCAATAAAACAGCAATTTCCTTAAAATCTGTAATTCAGATGCTGAGAACAAGGCATTTTAGAGCTTAGTGGTGTGGGTGCTGCATGTATTATCACATTCAATGTCCTCATTTCACATGTGCAGCAGCTGAGACTTAGAATAGGAAGAGGCTCCAGGGCTGCCTGTGTGGTTGTGGAGGTTATTCACTGCACAAGGGAATGGGGCTGAGGGGATAACAGGTGAGGGTGGGGCTGCCTAAATCCAGCCCCCCCTCTGCTTGCCAAGCTGGGCAGCTGGGTTCAGGGCTGCGTGCATTCGGGACACCCATCTAACCGCACACTGGCACCCCCAGGGGCTCACCCAAGGGCAGCCAGCTAGCTGTCTTTGGGTTGGTTCGTGGGGGGCGCTCTCTCCTTCCCAGTTTACGACTGCCCTTCTCTCCCTCACCGTCTTCTTCCTCCCAGGTGTCGCTCGTGCTTTTCATTCTTAAAGTTGGGCTTTGCTCTCCCCACTACTCTACCAAATGTCTGAGGTTTTACTGAAATAGTGGTTGGGGGTAACTCACCCACCTTTTCCGAGCCATTAGGTAGATGAATGAGAGCTCAAAGGCCACTGTTTTTTGCTTGTTCGGCAGGAATACAGTGGAGGTGGGGGCAGTAGATGCAGAAGTAGAGGGGCTGATGGTGACAGAGGTGATGTGGCAGGAGGCAGAGGGAGCAGGGGGGAAGTTGCTGGAAAGCAGGGTCCACCTAGTCCGCAGCGAAGTCAGCCACCCCAGCTGAGGTGCCAAACGCAGCCGCCTGAACGACCTTGGCGGACCTCGGGGAGCAGGAGGCCCACCCAGCCGAGCCCCGTCACCCACAGATCATGAGAAATTAACAGCATTGTTTTCAGCCCGTAGGTTTGGGGACGGTTTGCGCTGCGACAGTGAACAACGGAGAGAACCTGTGACCGTTATACATCGGAAAATCTCTAAACACGGCGAAAAGAACTCTCAAAAGCAGTGTCAAATAAAAATTCCACACTGTATGATAAAAAACATCGCGTCGTGGTCTGATGGGCCGTACTTTTTTCCCCTGTAGGAGTTTGTCAGGTAATGGCACATCCTATGAGCTTAGAAGTTTGCAGTGCGGGCCCAGCGCCCTCTCAGATGTTTTCCCAGACGCGCTCTGTTTCCCCGTTGCAGGCGCCTCGTTGTGACATTGCTCACGACGCCCGTTTTCTAAGGGAGAAAGGTGAGCGCCAGGGAGGCTTAACCTTGTGTCCTTGGCCACCGAGCCAAGAAGAGGCCGCTCTGGAGTTCAGGCGAGGACCGCGGGGTGGCAAAGCCAGGCTGCCCCAGCCGGGAGCTCACCTGGGAGCACCGGAGGAACTTTCTCAGCTGTGCCCCGCGTCAGCCGGGAGGTCAGAGGCCAGAGGCCCCTGGAACCCTGTCCTCCCCAGCTCCCAGGACGCAGGATGCCTTTCCAGTGTCGGGGGTACTCACCATGCACCTTGAGCTGCAGGATCTGGGTCCGGGCCCGACCCCCCGTGTCCACCAGCAGCACGGAGAAGTTGCCGCTGTCTCCCGACTCCAGCGGCTGGAGCGCCAGGCTCAGGTTCTTGTGCAGCTGGGCTCGGCCCAGGAAGCGGGAGTGGTAGAGAGTCTCCAGGGCGCCCCGGAAAAACGTGGCCACGAGCTCCTCCGAAGGCCAGAGCGATCTCCAGATGGCCTCTCGGACTTGGAAGCCGGGGGGGCACTCTGCCGCCAGCAGCACGGAGCCCCCGATCTGGCCGTGCACTTGGGCACCATGGACGGCGGCGGGAAGGAGGGCTGAAAGGATGGAGCCCATCGGTCTGCCTGCCCCACAGCTCCTCGCCTCTCTCCCTCTGCTCCTCCCGCACCCCGCCAAGCTGCCGTGAAGCCAGCACATTAGGGCCCCTCTCCCCACGCTCCCGCCACCCACGCTGAGCAGGTGCACCGTGCCAGGGACCGGGAATAAAACCGTAAGGGAGAGAATCCCTTACGCTCACAGAGGAAGTCAGACTCTAAGCGAATGATTAAAATATAGTAAGCACCACGATGGGGAGAAAGGGAGGCTCCGGGAGAACCCAGGGAGGGTGAATGGTCTTGAGGGGCTCAGAGGGGAAATGGCTAAGCTGAGACCAGAAGGGGGAGTGGGGATCAGCCAGGCCTAGGAGAAGAGGGCTGTCTGGAGCCGGGAAGCGTCTCAGGCAGAGGGAAGGACTGCGGAGGGTAGGAAGGCCCGGCCAGCAGGCGAGCAGGAGGGCAGGGTGCAGGGGAACTGAAACCAGTTCTCTGCAGGGGGGAGTCAGAAACCGTACTGCGGAGTCCTTGGCCGGAGCCAACCCGGGGCCTGAAAGCAGCGTCTGGTTTTATCTTTAGAGCCGTGGGAGGCCTTGCGCAGGGTTTAAGTAAGAGAGTAACAGGATGAAATTCTGGTTCGAAAGACCATGGTGGGGGGGGGGGGGGAAGCGCAGGGAATGTGCCGGAAGCTTCGGGGGCGGGCTGCTGCTGTTTTTCCACCTGCAGTGAGTGAACTCCTGCTGCAGGGGGGTGGGCGGCAGCGATGGGGAGAAGTGGGAGGGGTGGAGAGGGATTCAGGTGTGCAATCAGTGAGGCCTGAGCCTAGTTGTGGTCCGGGGAGCCAAGGAGGGGGAGTCACGGATGCCAGGGACCCGAGGGCGCCGGTCTCTGCCGTCAGGAGCTGGCGGAGGTGAGAGGCTGAGGTGGGGTGATGCCTCTGCGGGAGGTACCCCTGAACCCTTTGCTGGCCGATCGCTGCTCATCCGGACCCACTGCCTCCCCTGAACCCCCCCTCCCGTCAGGGCAACATCCACCCTGCTTCTCTGTGCGCCCAGCACCCTGGGGCGCCCCGTTCCTCTGCTGCGATTGCCCATAGATGAGTCAGGCGCCTGCCACGAGACGGCGAGCTCCTCTTGTCCTCTTCGTACCCCCTGCCCGCCACTGTTCAGAAACTCAACTTGCCGTACTGGGTGGATGATGGGATTCCCGGGGGACTCACCTGGCGCCTGGCACAGGGGGCACCTGGCACAGGGGTCACCCGGGGTGCGGGGCACAACATGGCCCGTAGAGAATGCACCCAAGCGCCGGGCGTCTGCTTGAGGAGTCGTGTTCTGGGGGCGACGCTTGGCCGGCCCTCTGCCCCTCTCGCTGCCCTCCCCGGCCCTACGCATCGGGCCAGGCCGCAGAGGCTACAGTGTTAATGCGTACTGGGTGTGCAGAGTGGTGCTGGCTCCCAGTCGAGGCTCCTAGGCCTCCCGCAGGCTGATGGAAAGACGTGCTTCTTTGTGAGAGTCTGCTCTGCCCTGTCTTCCTCTACGAGAATCCCCTCACCCTTCTCACAACCGTCTCTGTCCGAACCACTGGCACCACCAGCCTAAGTTTTAATGGCCCTGGACCACAGGACATGTCTCACGGACGCGGATGCTTCTAGAGCAGCCAGCACATCCCATCCAGGACCCTGCATCTCTTTGGCTCCCTCTGGCTTTTCAAGGTTGCCTGAGAACCTGCTTCCACCTTCCCTGGCCCTCCTCGGCCCCTGGGTCCTTGCTTGGGATGAGGCCCCTGCCCAGAAGGCTGGTGAGGGGCCCTGGTCACGCACCTGCCCCACTTACCTTCCCAGAGAAGCAGACTCCACAGGGACCACATGGCCATCCTTCTCCAGAGAGGCCAGCAAGCTCTTTCGACAACCCCAGTCCAGAACATCCTGGGTCAAGTGGATACCCAGAGGGAGCTGTGGTCCTTCTGGGAAGTCCCATGTTCAGAAGGAGGAATCTTGACTCAGAACAGGATGGCCCGAAAGTGAAAATATCCAGAGGAAAGTGGAAGTTGGCCATCGGCCTAGCTGGACTTTCTCAGGAGCGGATTCTTGTAAGTCAGCCTCTTTCATGTGCCCGTGGTTGGCCAATGCCATTGCCAGTGGCAGGCGCCCCAACACAAGCCCACGTCTTCCTGTGGGACCCGCCGGCCCTCCCTGCATCCCACTGGCCCCCTGGCTGGCCGCCTTTCCTGCCGCAGCCACAGAGAGGCCTCCAGATCGCAATTCCCTCTGTTACTTCTCTAAAATTCTTCCGCACCTCCCGCCGCCCTCAAAATAAAGACGAAACTCTCCGCCTGGTGTGCAAGACTCTCCTAAGTTCGACTCCGGCACGCTTGTCCGAGCTGGCCTCCCCGGCCCAGCCTGCTCTCTGGCCATCCCAAGCCAGGAGTGCTCCTCCTGGGAGCACCCTCTCCAGCCCGGTGCTGGCTCCTCCAGTGGGCGCCCTGCTCCGTTCGCCCCTCCGGGCCGGGTAGGCTGCAGCCAGCGGGCTCCCACCTGAGCAGACGGAGTGAGGGACCTCCTCTCCCGAGCCCAGTGCCGGCCGGGTCTCTGCCATGACCCTTGGCACGCTGTCCTGTGATGGCTTTCTTGTCTCCACGCACTGCTTGCCGGCGAGGTCTTCACCCGTTCATGTCTGTGTTCCCCTTGGCGCTCGGCACACCGTGGGCGTTTAATAAACACTTGGAAAGGAGCGCACAAAGCCTGCACACGGTCACAGGCCTCCTCCGCGAGGGTCTCATTGCCGCCTGTCAGGCGTGGGGCCGAGGTCAGCCCCGTGCGGAGGTCACGAGTGCGAGCTGGGACGGGAGCCTCACCCTTGGGAGCCCGGGCCACGTTGCCAGAGCTGTGTCTCCCCCGCCCTGGGTCTCTTCGCGCTTCCGGTTATGTGGCCGCTTCAGTCTGGGGAGGCTTTTCGGGAAGACGAGGGGAGTCCCCGCGTCCCGAGCGTGGCTCGCCGTGTCTGGCCCCGCAGAACTCCTGGCCTCTGCTAGGGACCCGACCAGGAACGAGGCAGCCATGGTGTCGGGACAGCAGGAGGATAGGCTTCCTGCCTTTCAGGTGCTCACAAGCCAAGTGTCCTGGCTTGGATATGCCCAGGATGAAGGTCGGCCGTGCCGCAGGCTCTGTGCCATGGGCAGCACGGCTTCTCCGTGCAGAGGGTGCGGTGGGGAAGAGGCGTCCGTGGATGCGGGCAGGGGACGCTTCCCTAGAAGGTGGGCTTTGAGCCGCACCTTGAAGATAGGCACGATTTGGGTAGGCGGAGAAAAGGGATGAGCCAGAGGGCGGAAAAGAAGAGCCAAGTGGATAAGGCCAGGCAGGGGGAGCCCCAGGTGGGCTCCAGGACAATGAAGGAGGGCAGGGAGGGGAGGAGCCCCTCAGGGCTGGCGTGGGTGGGGCTGGAAAAGGAGGTCCAGGGTCAGATCGCTTGAATACTGGCTTTTAGGCATCAGGTTTTGGTTCTGGGGGCAGCGGCTCTCAACCTCGCTGGGCTCAAATGCTTGGAGACTCTGGTTCAGCGGGGGCTGGGCCAGGACCCGGGAATCTAGTGGAACCAGCCTGTGTTCCAGGAGATTCTGCAGCTGGTGGGCCGAGGGAAGGCTCCGAGGGAGGGGATGTGGCCCCTTCTGAGCTGAGGGCGCCTGGCTGGTGGAAGGACTGCACGCAGGGCAGGCGGGCAGAGAAAGAAGAGGCAGGGAAGCCTGGGTGGCAGCCGTTGGGATGGTCCTGGCTGGACTAGAACGGAAGCCCCCAGAGTAGAGAGGAAGGGACAGGGCAGAGCTGGGACAGAACTCGGAAGCCACCTGGCTTTGGGGCAGAGAGGCCAGCGGAGGGGACTCATTCATGACCCCGTTGTGAATTCCATCCTTCTTCATCAGGGGTTTACTGAGCACCCAGTTACGTGCCAGGTGCCGGGAACACAGACATGGAAGGCATGGCCCTGCCCTCGAGGAGTCTGCAGTCTGGAGGAGGGGATGGGCTGTGTCACCTGATAATGACAGTCAGCCTGGTAAGGGTGGCTTGCAAGGGCTTATTTAGAATGGGGTCTGGTGCGTGGTCAGCACTCACAAGAATCTTAACCGTTGCTACTAAGTGGCCAGGGAGGGAAGAGAGGAGAGCAGGTTAATGCAGAGCAAGGGGGTTCGGGTGTGAGTAGCTCCATCCGCCGGTCCCAGACTGGAAGCTTGGTGAGGACAGGGCCAGGTCCTTACCCTTCCCCCTTCCGGCAACCCCCCCAGCCCCTTGCCTCGCCCCCCCGTCGATAGCCACGGACAGCCTCCCCAAGCCGGAGTGCCCTGGTCAGGTGTCCGGTCAGGTGTCAGGCCTGGGACGGCGAGGGTGTGAGACGCAGGAGTGGGGCCGTGGCGGGGATGTAGGGAAAGGGGCGCCCAATTCCTGCAGGGCAGATGGTGGGCGGTCGTACTCCCTCCTCTCCCACTTGGTCTATCCAAGCAGGCACTGAGTTGAAATCGCTGCCTTCCCAGCCCACCCCGTGCCCTTTACCTACAGGGGAACTTCAGGGAAGCCAAGGAAGGGTGAGGAGGGGGTTGGCGGGGGGTCAGCGGACATTCCGTCTCCCAAAGGGAAGAGCTCCAGGCTGTGTGACGGCTGGAGAGAGATGGACAGGGGCAGTGCGGGCTGGGTTGGGTCTGCGGAGACAGGCTCGCCCCCGCTGCTGGTCACTGGCGCAGAGCACGGTAATTACCACACCGCGGGGACAGCTCTCGAGTCACGGGCTGGGAGTTCAAAGGCACCACTCCCACATTCCTTAATTAAGAGAGCAGCTGGCAGCTGGGCCCTTCTGGGAAGCCTGACCCAGGGAGACGCTGGGGCTGCGGCCCCCTCTGCACCTTGCCCTCAGCCTACCTCCGCTGCGGGCGGGGGCGGGGAGCAGGTGTCCCCAGTGACCACGCAGGCCGCCTGAGCTCTGTTCGGGGCCAGTGGAATCTGGGGGAGGGTGTGCGTGTCAGGGAGGCACCTGCCCTGCCCACTCACCCTTGTCGTTAATTCTCGGACTGGCCTGGACACAGAATGGGGCCACCCAGAACAGGGGAGAGGTGGAGGAGGGACAAAAAGGGGAGCAGGCAGGCAGGGAGGCAGGAAGGAGGGGCATTCAGCGGGCTTTTTGGGAGCCAGGGTGGGGGAAGGGGGCAGAGATGTTACCTTCTGAGGGGTGGGGGGGTGGGGGCTGAGAGGCCAGGTAGAGCCCTGCCTAAACCGACACGGTGCCACCGGGCGCTGGCTGGCCCCCAAGGCTGCCCAGGGTGGGGCAGCCCATGCCCACCACTCCCTCCGCAGCCAGCTTGGGCAGCAGGGGCAGTGCCCGCACGTGTGGAAACGGTGCACCTGACCTCCCACCAGAGGACACTGTCAGCCTGCATGCACAGCCTGAGCTGCCTCTTTAATATTTGTGCGGATGGTGCCTGTCTTGTCCCACCCTGGTCCTGGCCTTGCCGGCCAGGCTTTGCTCTTTGGCTTTGCCTGGCTTTGCTCTTTGGTGCCCGGGAGCAAGGTGCAGGCAGCTTGAGATGGAAGGCGGGAGAGAAGGGGATCAGCCCATAGGAACTGGGTGGGGCGGTCCGAGGCTTGGTAGGATTTGCTTTTGAGGCAAAAACATACTTCCCCAGGGAGCTGAAGGCAGGCTGCATACAAAAGCGACAATGCCAGGACTGTGCTTCGTGGGGGGAGCGAGGGAGGGGCTGGACTCTCATTTGCTCATTCAGTCATTCAGCAAACATCTGCGGGATCCCCACCCTGGGCACCTTGCGCCGGTGAGCACTCAGCACGGTAAGCCCGTGAGCGTAGGACTGGACGGAGGTTCTCCGACCCAGTCACCGCCCATCTGCACCCCGCTGGCAGAAAGAATCCCCAAACAAGTACAACGCAGGCCGATCTTTCAAAGAGCCTGAGAGTCAATATAAAGATGAAGGATACAGGGCTGTTTCTTTTTTTTTTTTTTTATTTTTTATTTTTAAATGTTTATTTATTTTTGAGAGAAAGAGACAAGTGCAATTGGGGGAGGGGGAGAGAGAGAGAAAGAGACAGAGAGATAATCCAAAGCGGGCTCCGAGCCGTCAGCACAGAGCCCCATGCGGGGCTCGAACTCAGGAACTCAAAGATCGTGGCCGGAGCTAAAGTCTGATGCTTAACCGACTGGGCCACCCAGGCGCCCCCTGCAGGGCTGCTTAGCGGAGGATGCTTAGGACAAATTGTCCAAGACCTTGCTTTCTAGCCAAATCTAAAATAAACCCAGAATTGAAAGAAATCCCAGTATCTGCAACCTGCCCGGTTCAGGGAAGGGCCACGTTTCATTTTAGTCGTTGGCATCTAAAGCGTTTAGCCGCACACAAAGCAACGCCCGGTGCCTAATGGCACCGCGCGGTGAAGCTGTCCGGCGGGTGGTCGGACCCAAGGGGGCCAGCAGAGGGCAGCCGCGAGGCCCCGTCCGCTCTCAGTCTCCCCGAAGGGGCGGTGGCTGCCTCCGCCCTCAGCCCGGCTGGGTTTGGAGTCCTTTCCCTCCCGCTTACCCAGCGGGTGATCTCTGTCGCCTGCCCAGCAGGTGCTGCGGCCCCTCGGAGCCCCTGTCCCTGGAGCAGGCAGACAACTCGCCGCGGCTGGGGGGGCGGTGTTTGCATTTAGCTCTGACTCGGAGAGGAGAATGACGTTTTGCAGCGCAGGGCCTTGCGGGCAGCGGTGCTTGGGGATTCCATGTGCCGCCTTCCTTGGTGTCTGCAGGGTCTGTCCCCAGAGACCCGTGACAGTCCTCTTCTCCTCGCCACCACTACTTTCCAGGGCCAGCAGCAGGTTCCTGCTTCCAGGGCTGGCAGCGAGCCCTGGGGCCGCCTGCTCCAGCCAGAGTCTGGGGTCCCGTCTGGGGTCCCCTCTGAAGGCTCTGCCTTCTCTGTGGCCTTTTTTCCCCCCTCTAACGTTTATTTATTTATTTTGAGAGAGGGAGAGAGTCCCAAGCAGGCTCTGCACTGTCATCACAAAGCCCCATGCAGGGCTCGAACTCACCAACCGTGAGATCATGATCTGAATGGAAACCAAGAGTTGGACACTTAACTGACCGAGCCACCCGGGTGCCGCTGCTTTCTCTATGTTCTTTTGGGGGATTCTCTTTGTCTTCAATTTTCTGAGTAATTGTTCATTTTAAAAAATGCCGGCTCATTCTTTTCTAAACTAAGGGGAAAGGATATTTTTGGCTCTGTCAATAGAAGTGGGGGTGGGGAGGAATTCTGGGGGAGGAGCATAGTGGGGGGGGGGCGGAGACCGGGCCAGGCGCGTATGTAGACCGAGTCTGTGTGTGTGTGTAGGGTGGGACTTTTCACCTATCTGGGTCAAAGGAACTGTTTTCTTTATTTTCCCATCCATCGCGGACCCATACTTTTGTAGGATACAATAAAAGCAATGTACTAAAAACTAAAAGAAAAAGAAACATACAAAATCTAAGCCCTATTTTTTAGGACTATATTAAACAAACAAAATTGCTCTGTCAGATTGCTATAAAAGGGTCTAAGTTCTTGCTTTTCATTGTTCCCCATAGCCCATCCTGGACCGATAAAGACCATCCTCAGCTGGGCCCCGTGTCGCTGGTGTAGGACAGAGGGCAGGAGGCGTGAATTCTCAGGGAGGAGGCGGTCCGTGGGGATGATCGGCAGGGCCGGCTCCTTCCGGGTCCCCAGCATCAGTGTCTCCTTCATGAGCTGTCCTGTCTTTGACTGGACTCTTTACGAGGGGCCCAGGGGCCCGGCCCGTTTATAGAGGGCGTGGCAAGGCTTGGCTTCTACAGTTGCTTCCTGATTGACCAGATAGGACTCTGTGCTTCCAATGACCTGGCATGTGCTTCTCGACCTGGCATGTGATTCTCGGCCTGGCAGACAAGAAGCGAGGGGGAGGGGCCCCGGTGTATCCTGGATGTGGATTGGACCAACCTCGAGAGAGATGGGGAAGAGGAGGCAGAGGCTGGGGAAGAGGAAGGTCAGGTGGGGGGAGGGAAGGAAGAGAAGGCATAGGGAAGTGAGAAACGCCAGCACATGCGTTGGCCTAGTAGCTCTCTGGGCCCCCTTGTGTCATCCAGTGACGCTCCAGAAGGCGAGTGGACAGAAGTATTCCCACGAAGTTTGGAGGCAGACCAGGCTTTTTAGACTTTACTGTGCAATACGAACCGCCTAGAAATCTTATTTTAAATGCGGACTGAGATTCAACAGATGTGGGGTTGCCTCTGAGTGGCTACGTTTCTATTAAGCTCAAGGATGAACCCTGACCGTGTCCAGCTCTGGGTGTCGGGGCCGGAGTCCTCTGAAAACGTGGACCTCTTCCCAGGAGAGGCGGGCGGGGTCTGCGGGACCCCACTCTGTGACCCGGGAGCAGGGACCCAGAGGGAACCGGGGCTCGGAGGAGAAGCAGGGATAATTGATCTTCCTAGTTACTAGTGCGACACTCTCAGCGTCACTGAGTGTGGGCTCCACAACCCCAGACCAAACTGAACCAGCAGGCACTACAAGCGATTGGTATTGGTGAATAATATTGATGCTTTTCTACGAACAAATACGTTCTACCAGCACGCATCTTTGTAAACACAAGGGGTAACGGTTTTCTGCGGTGCTCCCCATGGGGGGATTCGGGGCAGGCCTCATTCCATAAACGTGGGTAACCTGGGAGCCTCGAAGGGGTGTGGACAGAAACGGGTTGCATGCGAAGGCAGTGTTCTCCGGGCCTGGGGGGGCTCTGGCTCAGGGGTTAAGAGTTGTGTGATATTGTGGGCTCCAGGCCCTTTCCCTCGACCCTTGATGCCCCCAAGCCTCTGAGAGGCCCTCAGCCCTCTGGTCACTTAGGGGCCTCAGCAGAAGCTTGGAAGTTGGAAATGCTTTATGGGAGCTGCCCAGGGCCAGCCCTCAGGGTGTGCAGATTAATTCTCTCCGGCAGGGTGAGGCCAAGCACATCCATGGGGACCGAGGGCTGTGGGAGAAAGCACTTACAGATGTGTAGACAGAAGGGATTGCAATGCTTCCATTCGTGTGAAAGAAAACATCTGTGGCTCCCGTGTCCAGTCCCCTTGTCACGCGTGAGTGCGGATGTCCCTGCCCACACGCTGCCTGTTCTGCTCAGAGGGGGGCTCCGAGATCATTTAGGCGCTCCTCGAGTCTCCCGGGGACCCTGGCCAGGACACAGGGCTCCCTCACTGCCGGACTCAGGGACTGGGGACCTACGGAAGGGGCTGGGGTCCCCGCTGGCCTCCTGGGGAGCACTGGAGGGTGGCGTTGGGGGGAATGCCGTCAGTAGTGGAGAACCTCCTCGAAGTGGCCAGGGAGGGCTTTGTGGGTCCTGCTTCTCGGATTCCGTTTCGCGGCTGGAAGCTCACCAAGCTGTGATTGTCTCACCTCCGTGTAGATGACAGAACTGTCCTGTGGGAGAGGCGGGTCGGGATCAGGAGGCAGATGTAACACAGAGGGTGGGGGGAGGGCAGGGGGCCCAGCTCACCTGAGTCCCCGAGGCTGAGGCAGCAGGCCCGGCTGTGGGGGAGAGAGAAACACTCAGGTTAGGGTGCCTGGCACATCCGCACCTGCAGCCCGCCTCCTCCACGCACGGACCAGCCCAGGGAGCGCTGCTCCCCCTTTTGCCTCTGGGGACCCCTCGTTCTTCATCCAAACACAGGAGGTCTGGGTCTTTCCACCTCAACCACAGCCCAGTCATGTGACTGCGGGCCAGCCATTCAGCCCTGGGACCTCAGCTTCCCCGGCCAGGGAGAAGGGAGGGGGTGGTCACAGGGATTATAAGGAGAAGAAAGAGAGATGAGCCTATCAAACGTGCCTTTAAAACAGCTACTTCATTAGACAGCTACCATGCACCAGGCAATCCTTCTGGTGTGAGCATTATATTTATTATATTAATCTCACACCAATCCTGCAAAGTAGCGATGATTGATTCCTTCTCCAATTGAGATGAGAAAACGGAGGCTCAGAGTGGCTGATACTCCCTGCGGTCATGTCTGTAAGAAGGGGAACTGTAGACAAATATCAAATCTTTGCATACGTGAAGCATTCTTCCAATGATAGAAGATCCAGCGTCCCCTTCCTGTGAATCTTGGAATACAATGGCCTTTCCTGACTCTGGGTTTCGGAACCCCTCGCCCTCCCATCAGGGAAAGCTTATCGTGAGCTGGGAGGAGGCCACCCGGCCCTGAATCATGCCTTCGCCTTGTTGCCCTGCTGCGATGAAAACGGCCACATTTCCTTTTTGCAGCCAGTGAAAACCATATTTGGAGGTTGGCTTCTTTTTTTGTCTCTCTCGTGTTCAAGTCCCCGTTGTGACTCTCCGCTGAAATGACCCGTGTCCACGTGCGTGTTCCTTCCCATCTACCCGGCCATGCTAGGGTCCTGGGGAAACTGCTCCTGAGTCCAAGAGACTCCTTGTCTGTCCACTTCCCCTGGTGCCCTTCATGGGAAGGAGCAGGAACCCCAGGCTGATTCAAACCCATTGTACAGCCCAGGAATAGAAATAGCAGCAAAACAAGAACTAGAAGCTTCCTGGTTTTGAATACCTGTGGCACAGCAGATAACCTGTAAAGTGTCGAGAACCCCGGTTCCATTCCTAGTAATTTAAAATAGTCTTGCAAAATTAAGCGTTATCTCCATTTTTTTATACATTAGAGAGCTTAAGAGAGAGAGCTTAAGTAACTTGCCCTGTAGCAGCACAGTGAATACACAGAGCCCAGTTTCGAACTCAGACCCGACTGACTCAGAAACCCATATTCTCCCCATGACGCCATGTTGCTTTCCACCCCCGTTGGAGGGATGACTTAGCCTTTCCCTGTCCCTGCCATCTGATTCTGGTGTCGGTGGCCGGAGCTCAGGGTCTCGGCTCCTCTAAGAGCTGGGACTGTCCTGCTGAGACTTTTACTCTGGGGCAAAGGCACAGTGTGTTATTCTCTCTCTCTCTTTTCTTTGTTCCTCCACGGTGCTGAGAAAAAGGCGGAAACACTCCCTAGTTAGGGTGGCAACGGTGATGGAGATGATGTGGAAGACAGTCATGGTGGACGTAGCGTTTTTGGGGGGGATGGTGGTGATGGTGGGGGTGGTGATGGGGGGAGGAGGTGATGATGATAATCGTGGTCATGGCACAGCGGTAATGTTGGTAATGATACTTCACTCCAGGCCCCAAACTTCCCCTTTACATTGGCAAAAATGTCCAGTTTCATCCGAGAGTACTCACCTTTACTCTTCTGTGAGGTTGTGCACACTACAGAGTAATGATCATCTTCATTCTCATTCTGCCAACGAACTGAAAGAAGGAATGGGGCTCGAATAGGACCCACCTGCTCTCCCACCTCAAGACCCCCGTGTCCTGAAGACCCCTATGGAGGGAAGCCAGTCGGGGGCTCTGTCATGGCGGTAGCTGGGAGTGGGTGGCAGCCATTAATGTGGGATACCCATCTTGGCAGAAGGTGCCCGCCCCCACAGCAGGTTCCAGTAGCTTTACCAGCCCCAACTAGAGGTTTAAACTCTTTTTCTGTAAAAAAGAGTCAACCCTTGAGGCTTTGCAGGCCATAAGGTCTCTGTTGCCTCCACTCAGCTCTGTAGTGTGAAAGGAGCCATCACACAAAACATATGCAATGTTCTTCACAAATGCAAAATTGTGTGGTGAACTAGATTTGGCCCACGGGCCAGAGTTTGCCGACCATTGGTCTAACCTCTCCACGCCCTCTCTTCGGAGGCCGGGCTTCCCTCCTACCTCCCTGTGCCTCCACCGGCTTCGCGGCACTGTCCCCTCTAGCTCTCCCCAGAAACCATCCGCTTCCTTCCCCGATGACTGATTCCTGAGACTTGGGGGCTCCCAGGGGGCTCATTCTTGCTCCCCTTCAGAGGCCCTCCTCTGCCTTCCGGGACAGACCATGCGTGGTCCTGCTGGAGGGACTCACCTTCGCCATACAGTAGGTCCTGCTCTCCACCGGGGGCTGGGGGTGGATTCTGAGATGGAAGGGACTCTGGGAGATACAAAGGCACAATTTGTTGAGTTCCCTGAGAAAGTGTGCTGGAAAGTAGGGGGTAGAGAGTCTGAGAGAAAGAAAGTCGGTGGAGGCTGCTGGAGGTCTGAGTCTGGTTTGTTTACGAGGGCTAATTCACAGGTCTGGACACGGTTAATTTTTATGGGATGTTTCCTTTGAAAAATACCCTAGAGGGTAGCATGGCCCCATGGGAATCACAGACCGGGAGGAAGTAGGGTCGCCAAGGATGGGTCACGTCCCCTGCATGGAGAGGGCCCAGATTCACCAGTCAGGCTGCTTTACAGAAGAAGGAGAAGCTGATAACTGTGACCACCCACTATGTGCGAGACACTGGGCCAGGGGGTTCAAACACGATGTCTACTTCACGGTACAGTGGCTAACCCCGTGCCCAGCACGTAGCTGGACGGCAAAAGAGCCTCCCTTCCTAACCCTTCGGGGTCTGAGAGTCTTTTTACAACCGTCTTGCAAAGGTCGATGCTATGATATCATAGTATCGTATGTAGTATTATGGAGGAGGTGACTGAGGCTGGGAGAGGCGACTTCTCCAAGGTCATACAAGGTGAGGGGTAGGGACAGAATCTCAATCTAGGTTTATATGCTTTTTCTCCACTGGCGTGCTGCCTCTGTGAAAGCGGGTGCTTCCAGAACCTTAAAGATTAGCTCCTGGGATAGGAATTGGGCCACATGTGGATTTTAGAGCACCTGCTCACACCTGGTGCCCAGGAAATGTCCATTAGCTCTGACAGCAAGAAGGCACCAGAATCGCGGGCAGGACTGCCAGAAACAGAGCCTCCCGTAGAACCAAGAGTGCATTTACGGAGACTCCGAGGAGCTCTTGGTTGTTAAGCATCCCCTAACGCTCCCTCGTCAGGGGCTGTGTTTCTGAGTCTCCATTCACTGAAGAACTCCAGGAATTCATTGGGCCTCTGTTTTACGGGAGGTGTGACAACAGGCGGTAAAACGAATGCTCTTAAACAAACAAACCAGGGCTTGCACATCGAGGCAAGGGCTGCTTTGAAGTGGGCCCCTTGCACAATTGCATATGGTGCCAGGGACACCATCATCGGCCAACATGTTTTGAAAATTGCCTTGCGAGATGCAGCCCGTTGGGCATCTTTGGTGGCGGCATGGTTTTTGCTTGTCGAAGAAGTGGCTAGGTTATCTGGAGATGGTTAAGAATCTTCCAGAACGGGGTGTGGGGGATGAAGCTGTTGATCTACAGCTTTTCTCGGGGAGCTTTGGAACTGGGCCCGGAGGTGGTCTTCTGTGTGATACTCTAAACCCTTTGTGTCGCCGAGCTTCTGAGATAGGAGGACCGCCACCCGAAGCCCTATTTTCTCTGGCGACAGGTTCCTTAATACAATAGAACCCAGCTGCTCCCGGGTTGGCAGTGCGGGGCGGGGGCGGGGGAAGCGTGGACCGTGCAGGGGCAGAACCTCCACGTGAAGAGGGAGGCTTCTTCCTCTTGAGGACCCCTCCCCAGCGACTCCCCCCCCCCCCAACTGCACTGCTTTGTCTTTAATGTTCTGACCCAGAGATGAGCGGACAGAAACAGAAACACCTGTGTTACCGACACCAGGTAAATGGCCGGGCCCTTTGCAGAGGGCTTTGTTGTAGACCCAGGGATTCTAGAAGTCACACATGCAGTGTTGGTCCGCTTTTCCAGCTGCCTCCCCATCTAGCTCTGGGCCTGCCTCCACCTTTCTCCTACCATCCGGGTAGATATACCTTAAAGCAAGGTAGCCTGCATGGAACCTTGACTCAGGACTAGAGGGAATGTTCATTGGACAAAGACTGATAAGTCAACAAGGGGAGAGGAAGTTGGAGGCTGGCCCGAGCCCTACCTGGGGTGCTGGTAAGGCAGGGGAGAGGGTCCAGGGCTAGGGAGAGGCCCTTTCAGGTATCCTGGCTGGTGCTCAGGGAGGAATGCTTTGAGTGCATGACTGGGTGGTCTTTCTCACGGAGTGGTCTGGCCCGGCTCCCGAAAAACTCATCGCGAATTCCTTAACAGAAGGAGCTGCCAACTTGAATAAGTAAACCCAGCTTTGGAGGTCTGTGGGAGCAATCGCGTTTTCCCTTGGCAAGTGGAAAATAAGAATGCTGTCCCTGGGGAGGAGGGGGTGGGGTGGATTTGAGTCTCAGTAGGTGGGTTTGAAGGCCTAGGAGGAAGCTGGGATCAAACAGCTTTGGCACCGATAGGCCTTCCCTTAAATGTGGCCTGAGGCGAAGAAAGATTAGAATAGGAATAAGTTTGGAGCCACCCAAGGTGATGGCTGTGGGGGCCCCCATTCCTGCTTCATCGTCACGACCGGACAGGAGAGGAGGAGGGTCTCCCAACATCAGTGGGCTCCCTGGAAATGCCATTTATCTGATTGCTTTCCCTTTTTCTCTCTATGGGCCCCACGGCATCTGAATTCTAACCACGCTTCTTATTTTCAGCAGTTCCCACGGGAGAGACTAGGGGACGTGTGGCAGGAGAAGGGGTGGTCTGGGGAATCTGCGTCGACTAGACGGAGAATGTACTGAGCGCCCACCAAGTGCCAGCCCAACACGTCACCTGTCAGGTAGCTGTCATCAGCCGAAATGCTCACAATAACCCCGGGAGGGAGACACTTCACGAACTGGCCCGAGGTCACGGAATTTGTAAATAGCGGTGTTGGGAGCGGGCCATTGCTTGGCCCTCTCCACTGTGTTCCCTTCGGATGACTGAATGTCCCCTGGGCACTCACCTCGGGCTCGGCGCTGGACAAGAGGGGTGTGTGCGCACAGGTGCACAGACACGCATCGGGCTTCTCATTCTTTCTCTCTCCTCTGCCGAGCTTAGTGACAGAGGGTTGGAGGTCTGGGGTTTCCCTGCTATATTTGCAGCCACAGATTATCTTTCGAAAGTGAAAGAATCTGATGGAGCTTGCGTTTGGCGGGTGAGAATTCCTCTGCTTGTGCCTCCATTCATGCCCAAGCGTGCAGTCGTGTGTTGTGCACATCCCTGGGTGACTGTGTGTGTGTGCGTTTTGGAAGCTGTAAGGGTCCCTCCGTGGACTACTTTGGGTGACATGTAAAGAGAAGTCCCTCCTCTCACCCAACACCCCGGAAAAGGAAGCAGCTGGCCCCGGCAGGCCTTCCAAAGGCTGGGTAATGCCCGGCATGGGGATTCAACCACCAAGAAAGTCAAAAAGGTTACTGACCAGCTTTTCTCCAGGGTCTGAAGCAAGCCAGAAGCGCAGTGGCGATGACCAGCACACCAAGCAGGCTCGCGGACAGCCCGGCAACCAGCCAGTGGGGGCTGTTGGGGGCAGACAAGCCCCAGGTAGGGGTGACCATGAGTGCTGAGGATGAAATTCAGAATTGTACCCCAGATGGACAGAAAGAGGCAGAATGGCTGGCATCAGGGGGGATGGCGTGGCCTGGGGAGCTTTGCAGGTGGAATCAGGGATGGCCCCGAGGACGCCAACAAGGACGGGCAGCCGTCTCACCCACCCCCCACCAAGGATCTCCTGTTTTCCCTCCAGGTCCAGTGGATGGATACTCTGAGCAGCGTCCAGGCTCCGTCATGCAGTGCCTGCTACGGGCCCAGCTTCGTGCAGGGTGTGGGTAGGGGGCACACGGAGGGGTGGGACCTGCCCCCTGCCAGCTTGCTGGGGCTCAGAACCCAGCTCGGGGACAAGACGTACCATCCAGGGAGAGTATCTTGGGCTCACTGGTCTCTCCGGAAACATAATTCTCTGCCCGGCAGGAGTATCTGGCATCCCTCTCTGACGTCACGGTGACCGGGAAGCAGGTGGCTCTTCCATAGGGAGATGAGATGTTCCCTAGGATCTTCCCGTCCAGGTAGAACAAGTACGAGATTGGAGGGGAGCCCTTCTGGGCCTCACAGAGGAGCTCCACCATGGCCCCCACAGCGAGGCCGGTGGGGCCAGATCTCAGGGTGAGTAGAGGCTGGGACACAGGAACTGGGGCAGCACAGAGAGGGGAGGCTCAGCTGTGCCACCCAGGCTCCTGGCCCCTCCTCCCCTGGGGATCCTTCCCCATAGGCCCACAGGTCCCGTTGCCCAAAGCCCAGGCCCCTGGGGAGTGTCTCCCCTCCCTCCCCACTCACCCTGCACCCTGACCTCCAGCTGGGGGCTCTGCTTCTGGGCCACACCACCCTCAAGGGTGGCCCGGCACCAGTAAAGCCCAGAGTCTCTCTCCTGGGCTCCTGGGAGGTAGAGCTCCGGGTGGGGGCCCCAGTCCTGCAAGGTGCTGGCATCTCTGTGGAAGGAGAAGAGGAGCCTCGAGGCCGACTTCTGGGGGTGAAGCTTCGTCTGGCATCTCAGGGTCAGCGGGCTCCCCTCACGGAGCTCGGGAGAGGGGACAGCGCTCAGCACAGGAGGCGGGAATGGCTCTGGGGAGACGTGGGCCCAGGCTCAGGGGGGGCCTCCTGAACCCTGAGTCCCCAGAGGCCGGGTCCAAGCCAGAGCGCATCCCAGGTCACAGCCCCACGCCCCACGGGAGACCCTGTCATTGTGTCCCAGGACCCACTTCCCAGCTACGACCCACACCGCCAGAGCCTCTCTGGAGTCCCGAGCCAAAGCCAGAGGGCCGTAGGGGTCAGCTGGTCCCCAGAGGGGAAGGGTCTGGCCCAGACTGGTTCAGGGCACTTCCTTCCCCTGGCTCTAAACGGGGGGCCCTGTGGTCACCCGGCATCAGGGGCAGCCAGAGGGACAGCTGCTGACCTCTAGAGACCAGATCCCTGAGCAGCATCCCAGCCCCACCCCCGACCCCCCTGAGCTGGTGACTCACCTTGGACTTGAACCTTGACCAGCTCTGAGGTTTGTCTGCCCAGGTATGGGACGTAGGCCACCTTCCCAGTGCAGCTGTACTGGCCGCTGCTTTCCAGGGTAGCTGTCCCCACGGACAGGGACCATCTGGTCTTCGGGGTTTGGAGTAATCTTCTGTCTTTGTAGAACTTCACCTGGGACAGGGCCTTGTTCGTCCATCCATAACATTGCAGAGTCAGGGCATCTCCCTCAAACACGGGGTCTGGCCAGGCTCGGAGGTACAGCCAGGCTGTGAGACACGGGAACAGGGTGGCCCCGGAGCCACACACTGCGTGGCCATTTTCTCCCTCTGTCCCCACCCTCCCCCCCCCCCCAAGCCCGCCTCAGGCCTCCCCCTGGGGACACAGGCTGCTGGATGGCACCTGCTGAGCCGCCCCGCCCCCCAGGCCTTCCTGCCAGACCTGGGCGGGGCCTCTGCTTTCCTCTCCCCTCCCCCTCCTCCCCTCCTTCCTCTCCCCTGCCTCTTCTCTCTCTCTACTCCCCTCCCACCCTCTTTCCCCTGCCTCTTCTCTTTGGCCTTTATCCCTTGCACTTCCCCTCTGCTCCTTTTACTTCACCCTTTCGATGTTGCCAAGCTTGGGTCCAGTTGAATTCCTTCCATCCATTGTCCTAACTCCTTCCTTCTCACCCAATCCTCACCTCCCTAGACTGGTTACTTGCCCCCTGGCTCCCCCAGTCAAGCCTTTCTGCAGCGTCCACCTCTGAGAACAGCTGGCCCCGGACCGCCAGCCAGAAGCCAGATGGATGGATGTAGGAAGTGCCCGCCAGGGCTCATCCCTCCTGCCTTCCTTCTCAGGCCCCTGGCCTCCACCTCCTCCCCCAGCAGGGAGTTTCATTTCCACCACGGTCGTGGGGAGGGATCTGTCCTGTCTGTCCTCATTCTTAAAACGCATTCTATGGCCTGATGTGGACAAGAGAAGAGCTCCCGGGGACCCCAGCCTGGGTCTGTCCCCAGGTCATACTTCTTTGACAAGTCAGACACCATTGGTCCCAGAGAGTCTCAGGAGCCAGGCCTGATAAACTGAGAACAATAATGAAGAATCAGATAGGGACTCGCGGTATATCCTGCCTTTGCCTCAGTCCTCAGGACCCGCCCCTGGAGCCTCACGGGGTGACTGAATGACGAGCCTTGCTTTTACTCCTGTTCTGTCGAGCAGCACTGAGCATGGCTTTGAGTTCTGCCCAGCAGCCCCCATTGCCTCCGGAACCATAGAACATGTCCTTGGAGGTGAAGATGTTCATAGGTCAGGCTTCTTCCTACTTGATAGAAAGCCCCGTGAAGGTCAGGATGGACTAGAAGGCAGAAGGAGCTGAGGGTCAAAGCTGCCTTCTCTGAACATACGAGGGATGGAAGGGAGTCCAGGGCCTTGCTGAGTGGAGAATACAGGAGCTCCAGAGCCACCCTGAGAGGGACAGAGGCCAGTGCCACTTACAAGGGAATAGGATGAGCCCCAGAGCCACTTGCTGGGGCTTGAGCCACCTAGAATTATTCTCAGCCTGAGAACAGTGGAGTCCCAGGTCTCATTTCTGCCCGGGTATCAGCCAAGGCTCCTGAGGAATGGGCCTAGTATGCTGTGCTGAAGATGCCTCCGGGGGACCCAGTGGCCCATCAATTAAGTTTTGGTCCAGAGACACACTTGGAGATGGAAAGGACATACACAAGACTCACCACTTTGCCCAACACAGGGAACTGTAAGAGAACAGAGTGATAGAATTAGGGTAAATAATAGAACTTTTTCACAAAGAGGCCTGTCCCCTCAGGCATGGGTGCTCATGTCCATTCAATAAACCAACCACCCAGCCCCCTAAGCACCTACTCATCCAACTACCCAGCCACTCAACCACTCAGCTACCTAGCCATTCAACCACCCACTCAGCCACTCAGTCCCTCAGTCCCTCAACCATTCAGCCATCCAAGCACCAAACCACCTAGCTTTTACGTTGGACCCAGCGCCTGGAATCCTCTGCTCCCTGTCTCTTTCAAATGTCGCTTCCTTAGGTGGTTCTGGGGCCCCCCACTGAAGGACTTCTCCTCAACCCTTATTATAACACCCCACTGTACTATCATCAGAGCACTTATCTCTATTTGAAATTATCTTATTCTTTAAATTGGCTACTTGTTATCAGCTGCCTCACTCTGGGACGTAAGCCCCACGAGGGTGGAGACTTGTTCACCGTCTTGTCACCTATGTCTCGGACCCGTGCCCGGAAGGGTCAGTGTTCAACAAGCATCTACTGAATAAATGCTTTCCTCTGTGTCCAGCCACGTGGGGCAGGGCACGCGACGTGGGAGACACAAGAGTGGACTCTTGCACTAGTGGGTCTGAACGCCTACGAAGAACTCAGAGAGCAGACCTGGCGTTTCCTGCAGCCAGATCTGTCTACGCGGCTCTGGAGAGTAGAGCCTGGAAGTGACGGCTGAGGGAGGTGAGGAATCCCCGGATGGGCGGGTCAGATGGGACGGGTGAGGGGATAACACACAGGCCAGTGCATCACGCACTATGCTTGGAACTTTATATGTGGTATAAATGCTTTTATTTATTTTTTTTAAATGTTTATTTATTTTTGAGACAGAGAGAGACAAGAGCATGAACGGGGGAGGAGCAGAGAGAGAGAGGGAGACACAGAATCTGAGGCAGGCTCCAGGCTCCGAGCTGCCAGCACAGAGCCCGACGCGGGGCTCGAACTCATGGACCATGAGATCGTGACCTGAGCCGAAGTCGGACGCTCCACCGACTGAGCCACCCAGGTGCCCCATGGTATGAATGCTTTTAAATGAATGAATATTTGAGGAGCATAGGTGGCCCGGGAAGAGAGGCCAAACCACGAAGTGATGACTGATGAGGTTAGACAGGTATGAAAGGCACAAGGGATGGCATGGGGGGGGGGGTGGGGAGGCACAGCTGGGCGTGACGTGGTGGAGAGTGTTCTAGACTGCGTGACAAGGGGTGAAGCAGTCAGTGGCATTGGGCGAGCGTGGTCGGGCCAGCCGTCCTCAGGCAGTTACTGTGTCCTTCACACTGACATGTCCTAGGTGCTGTGTAGACAGGGAGGAACGTGGGAATGGCCTTGGGAGGGGTGGGTGAAGACCCTCTCACCAGGGGCTTGAGGTGCGGCTGTTTGGTGTGTTGAATCACTCGCTGTCACCCTTGCTGTCCACATGGCCTTGGACCCAGATGGAGGCTTTTAGCCTCAGTTCTCTGCTCAGCTCGGGGTTAGCTCAGCCACAGGATCAGCGTGTGCAGAATTATGAGTCTTTCTTATCAACCCTCTATCTCTCACTGGGTCCATCTAAACATATCTCTTGGAAACTTTTTTTTTTAAGTTTATTTATTTGAGATGGACGGACATAGGACGAGCTGGGAAGGGACCGAGAGAAGAGGAGAGAGAATCTCAAGCAGGCTCCACGCTGCCAGCGCAGAGCCCGACGCCGGGCTCAAACCCATGGAACCATGAGATCATGACCAGAGCCGAAACCAAGAGTCGTGACGCTTAACCGACTGAGCCCCCCAGGGCGCCCCTAAGCATATGTCCTCCCTGGGCTTAGTGCAGTGGGAAACAAGCAGGGTTCGGAGTCACGTGACCTGAACTGGACTCGTGATTCCACCTCTTTCTATGTGAACTTGGACAGATCCTTGAAATTCCAATAGCCTTGAATTCCTGGTCCTGTCTGCACAGTGGGAGCCGTCACAGCCATTTCTTCCCTGCGGACTGTTTGCGTAGATTACCGTGACCCACCACCTGGAAAAGCGGTTACCGCATTGACTGAAAGCAGAAAGGAGGCCTGACCTCAGAGTGACTAATACCTCGCAGTATAGTGATGTCCCTCTTCCTTTTCCCTTCTCACCCGCAAAATACCTCTGCAGCTTCAAAGTGATGAGTAAACAGGAGTGAGGGCACTGAAGCCCTACAACCAGAGAAGGGGCATCCAGAGAGCACAGAGACACTTCAGATGAGCTTGTGTCCCCAGACCCCATGAGACCTGGGAGCTGTGCCCACAAAGCCAGTGCCTGTAACGAAGGCAGTGGGCAGCGGGACGTGCAGAGGGGCAGCGGCCACGTTACAGCACTTCCTACAAAGAGGGCCATGGGCTGAAGATGAGGCGACAACACAGCCAAGAGCCGCTGTTGAATAAGCTGCACAACAGAGTCCTGGACAATGGAGGCCACAGCCCCGCTGACCTTGGCACTACTCAGGCCATGGTGGGGGGCGGGGAGGGGAAGGCACAGGGCCTGGTCCACTGACAAAGGGCATCGAGCCCAAGCAGACCAGGCTGATGAGCAACGCCAAGAAACCATTCCCCACTCGAGGAAGACACAGCCAAGCAGGGACACAGTAGGTCTCCAAATATTTGATGGGCTAAGTGTAAAAGAGGGAAGAGACTTTCAGGTAAAAGTGAGACTAATTCAGAGGAAATGAGAGAGACCAAGGAAGCAGATTTCACCAAAGTGTGAGGGACTTTGTCACAATCGAGGTCTAGGACATTGGAACCCGCTGCTTTGCCAAGCTATGGCATCCGTGGTGCTAGGGGTGGCCGTGACGTGGAAGCCCAGAGACACCTGTCATGGATGGTGTGTGTGTCTACGGGTGGTGGGTTCCAGTCCTGGGGCTGAACCTGGCTGATGCTCAGCTCAGAAGGAAATTAAGTCTCATCTCCTAAACTTCAAATCACCTTTAACGTACGGCCGTGTCCCAGCACGTTCAGGGCCAGGGGCCCCTCGCCTGTCGAGTGTCTGATGGCCAGTAAGAGTAACGGGCACCATTTATTGTGTGAACATGCCCCACCAGGCACTTTAAATGAATTTTATTTTCCAGTCTTACGTGATTAGAACCCAACCAGAGTCCTGCCCGAGGCATCCGGGTGGGATGGAGAAAGCATGAGTCTGGCAACAAGTGGAGTTGGAGTTGTATTTCTGTTTTGCTCTTGTTGCCAGAGCAATTCTACACAAGTTTCTTAACCTTTTTGAACCTCAGTTTCCTCAATTGCTCAATAGGGACAAAAAATACCCACCCAATAAGATTCGAAAGGTTAGATGAGATAATATGTGTACTACTGAGCAGGGTGTTTTCTCTGTCTCTCTGCCCACATCTAAGAGGAAATAGCAGCTGTGCACATATGGTAACTCTGTTCCTCCACATCTAGCCATGGGGTCTCCATTTTAGGCTGGTCTTCTGGGGTCCCCAAGCATCATGCATGACCCTGTCAAATCTGGGTCCTCCACCACTCTGTCCCCTAGTCAGTCAGCTTTTGACTCTCTCCTCTCTTGCTTTGGTCTTCCCCATCCAGATACTGGGTTCCAAGTTGGGAAACGCTTGGGCTTTATCCAGTCAAGTTCAAGGGCTCTTCCTCTTACAAGGTGGTGATTTGCCCATGATAACCTTTCTTCTGGAATATATCCAGGCACTAGGCCATCCTGACCTTGTCCAGTATGACCATTAGACCTTTTCCCTTGTCCAAATGGCCATTTGTAAGCACACAGGGTAACAATGAGGTGGGAGAAGGAAGAGCATTGGGCAGAACAAGTGTTTCTTTACAGGGTCAAATGCCCGCAAATCCTGTCCAGGAAGAGATCACATTTAGGAATGGTTTGCTTTTCTGGTTCAATGGAAACAAACAAACAAACAAACAAACGAACAAACAAACACAAACAAACTATTGGGAACAAGTTTAAAATAAAAAGTAAGTCAACTCAGAAATTGTAACGTGAAACATATGCCCAGAATTGTTCCTTCTAAGTGTGGCAGGGTGATAGTGGCTGAGACTGAGTTGAGTCGGGGAGGCCCAGTGGCCCTCTCCCCACTCTCATAATCCTCTGCCCTTGGAAGACCAGTCCCTTCAGTCTCTGGTGAGGGTGACGGGTGGCCCCTGGGGAGGTAGCTCAAAGAGAGAGATATAGATCAGAGAGAATGGATTTGATTCTTCAAACCATCCCCAAGGACCAGTCAGACCTGAAACAGACCTCCCCACCACAATCCCCAATAGAGAGAGGCAGAAGGAGGATGGCCAGTTTGTAAAGGGCTTGAACACTCCGGGCAAAGCCTCTTAATCAGGTGAGCAGCCTGGACATTGTAGAGTGGTTCTAAAAAAATGCGGAGGTTTCATAAAAATTTATCTTTGATTTCTTCCAAAGTTTATTGATGTATTTTGAGAGAGGGGGAGAGAGAGAGAGAGTTCAAGTGGGGAGGGGGCAGAGAGAAGGAGAGAGAGAAGCCCAAGCAGGCTCCACACTGTGGGCTCAGAGCCCACATGGGGCTCGAGCTCATGAACCATGAGATCATGTCCTGAGCTGAAATCTAGAGTCAGATGCTTAGCCGACTGAGCTACCCAGGTGCCCCCCAAAATACTTTTTGTAAAATCCCACCTTCTACTGCTGAGCAAAATGCACAGAACTGCGTTTTCCCATTTCCCTGGTCCTCCAGCCCACCCCTGCCCAAAGCCTTCCTTCTTCCATAACTTCATTTTCCTTTTGAGGCAGCCCAATGAGTAACTTAACCTTATTTCATGGGGTAAACATGTGGGTGGGCCTCAGAAGGTGATTTTCTGCCTCCTTAGTTTAGCTCTGATACACTGAAGGCCTGCCTTACCAAGGACCCAGGAAAATGCAATGGGAAACATCAGGGAAGCCCCCCACCACACCCCATGTGCACACACTCATTTCAAGCTCCAGCCATAAAACCCACTTGAACCTGGAAAGGGGAAATTAGGATTCCCATAAATAATTTACAGTTTTTGGTGCCCAGGAAGTAAAGCCCATGCTCGGTGACTTACCGAAAAACAGCAGAACCCTGCAGAGCAGCATGGGGCCTGGCCTGGCACAGAGCGGGGATACAGGTCCAACCGAAGGCAGACGAGAAGTCGGGGTGGAGGGGAGAGCATCTGAGCCACAGGCCCAGGGGTGGGTGAGTGACCCCTGTGACGTAGGTGGTGTTACTGCTTCATAGCCTATATAGAGGAAGTGGGGAAGAAACTTCAAAAGTTCAAATTTCCTCTCTGGTTGAGGGGGTATTATTTAAGTGAACTTTCTTCACCATGAAGCATGAAGGAGTCAGGGAATTTACTAGTAAGCACTTTTGAACATTCTCCATGGCTTCGAAAAGCTCATGCTAGTGAACAGGATGGGACACGGCTATGGGAAGATCCAGAGACTACCAGAATTTGTGTGATTTCAGCATCACTTAGCTTGCAAGGCAGCACAGTTCTGGATACACTAAGATCTGTTCTCTACCTTGAGTGACCTCCAGTTCTCCAAGCTTCCCTCCTATCCAAGGAGAAATGTGTTTGGACACTGCAATGAGGTGGAAAAGAGGAATCCTGAAAATGGTCCACAAGACCATCAGAGGAGCTCAGAGATCGATGAGGTCAGAGTAGATCAGGCTAGAGTTCCTGAATCTGAGGTTTTAAGACTGTCAGGCTATTATTTTGAGAACTATGCCTTAAAAAGACACCATTGAGAGAGAATTAGGCAAGCCACAGGGTGACAAGATATTTTCAATACATATGACTGAAAAAGGATCCATATCCAGAATATAAGACTTTCTACAAGTCAGTAAGAAAAAGACAGACAACCCACTAGGAAAATGGGCAAGATAATTGGATAGGTAATTTACAAAAGCAGACACCTGAGCGCCGAATAAACAGAAAACAAAGCTTGACTTCATAAATCACTGTAGAAATGCAGATTTAAACTAAATGAAAACACTACATTCCCCATAAGAATGGCTAACACTGTTAAGATAGACAGCCAAGTGCTGGTGAGGATGCAAAGCAGCCAGAACTCTTGTAGACCTCCGGTAGGAGTGTAAATTGGTACAACCACTTTGGAAAACTGCATGGCAAAATCTCCTAAATGGGTTATACGAATGCCCGATGACCCAGCATTTTTGCTTCTAGGTACATACTGAACAGAAATGCATATGTATTGGCACCAAAAGACATACACAGGACTGCTCACTGCAGCATAACTTTTAATAGATAAAAATCTGGAGGGGCGCCTGGGTGGCTCAGTCCATTAAGCATCCAACTTCAGCTCAGGTCATGATCTCATGATTTGTGAGTTCAAGCCCCACGTCGGGCTCTGTGCTGACAGCTCGGAGCCTGGAGACTGCTTGGGATTCTGTGTCTCCCTCTCTCTCTGCTCTCCCCTGCTCGCATACTCTCTTTCTCTCTCTCTATCAAAAATAAATAAACATTAAAAAAATAGATAAAATCTGGAAGCTACTTAATGAGCCCTCAACAGAGAAGGAGGCCATGAACCCTCATCTCCTCTAAAGACAGAACATGTGAGTTTAAACTGAAGCATGGAGGGCCGGGTTAAATACCAGGAAGCAGTTTCTGAGAGTAAGGTTTTTCTCAGAAGTCTTTAGGTGAGAAGTTCCATAGAGTCTGGAAAGAATTCAATGTGCTTATTGCCAAAGACAGGAATGGAGAGTGTGACCTTTCTAACTTTTTGTGTTCTAGATTTTCTGATTGACTGGAAATGGGAAACCAATCCGACAATGACAGGCAATTCTGTCATGACTCTGTTGATCGGGAGAGAGGTGCACTTAGCGAGGAAGTAATGTAGGAAACCGGTGTCTTATCCAGTCTCCCTAAGATGTTAACATTTATGCATTTCCCTTACTGTTCTCTTTCCACCAGATCTCTTGGCTTAAGTTGTCTCCACTCCACCTCTGCTCAGCTGCAGGTCCAGAGTGTGGGGCAGCAGCTCTGCAGGGCTGCAGCTAGGGTAGATGGGGCAACCGCAAACGGTCTAGCTTGCAAGCACTTACTGTGCTTTGCATGCAGAACAGTTGAGGCCTCTACCCTAGCTGCTTCTATTTTCGCCAGGTTCTAGCAGTTTGGGCATGTGAACTCTCCCTGACTTCTCACTCTACCCTTGAAGAGTGAGATGTTGCTGCAATTTTATTTTATCTTATTTTTATTTTTTTAATATTTATTTATTTTTCAGAGAGAGAGAGACAGAGAAAGACACACACACACACACACACACACACACACAGAGGGAGAGAGACAGCACAAGTGGGGGAGGGGCAGGGAGGGAGAGAGAGAGAGGGAGACACAGAATCTGAAGCAGGCTCCAGGCTCTGAGCTGTCAGCACAGAGCCCGACGTGGGGCTCGAACCCACCAACTGCAAGATCATAAACTGAGCCAAAGTTGGACACTTAACCAACTGAACCACCCAGGAGCCCCAGATGTTGCTGCAATTTTAAAGGTGTTAGTGGGATTTTCTCTCCAAGCTGAGCTGGCTGCATACCATTGCTTTGGGGATGAAGGTGGGCTGCTGCTAGGTTAGGAATTATCCAGAACCCAGACTGACCTTGAACTGAGATGGAAATGGGTTGGGAGAGGGATCAAAACCCATAATACTAAAACTCTAAGGGAAATTCGGGGTTAAAAGGAGGTGGGGAGGATAATGGGGGCGAGGGAATTCTCATCCAGATGGGTTTATAGACTTCATAGATACATATCAAGCATTGCATCCCCAAATGTCAGAATACACATTCTTTTCAGGTGTGCATGGAACATTCTCCAGGATAGGCCACATGTTAGGCCACAAAACACGTCTTAATAAATCTGAGAAGACTGAAATCATATCAAAAATCTTTTATGACCATAATGGTATGATATTAGGGATCAGTTGCAAGACAAAATTGGAAAAAAACATAAACATGGAGGCTAAACAACATGCAACTAAACAGTCAATGGGTCAATGAGGAAATCAAAGAGGAAATAAAAAATACACTGAGATAAATGAAAATGAAAACAACCTTCAAAAATCATTGGGATGCAGCAAAGGCAGTTCTAAAAGGGAAGTTCATAGCCATGATAGGCTTACCTCAAGAGACAAGGAAAATCTCAAATAAACAATCTAACCTTATACCCAAAGGAACTAGAAAAAGAATAAACAAAGCTCAAAGTTAGTAGAAGGATTGGGGATAATAAAGATCAGAGTGGAAAGAAATGAAACAGAGACAGAAACATAGAAAAGGTCAATGAAACTAAGAGCTGGTTCTTTGAAAAGAAAACAAAGTAGGTAAAACTTTAGCCAGACTCATCAAGAAAAAAAGGGAGGGGCCAAATAAATAAAATCAGAAGTTAAAGAGAAGTTACAATTGACACCATAGATATACAAAGGGTCATAAGAATGACCAATTATATGCCAACAAATGGGACAACGAGAAGGAATGGATTAATTCCTAGACACATATAATCTTCCAAAAATGAATCATGAAGAAATAGAAAATCTGAACAGACTGATTACTAGTAAGGAGATTGAATCAGTAATAAAAAAAAAATTCCAACAAAGGTCCAGGACAAAACAGGTTCATGGGTGAATTCTACTGAACATTTAAAGAAGTATTAATACCTACTCTCAAGCTATTCCAAAAAAATTGAAGGGGAAGGAACATTTTGAAACTAATTTTGTGAGGCAAGGATTACCCTGATACCAAAACCAGACAGACACCACAAACACACACACACACACACACACACACACATTACAGGCCAATATCTCTGATTAACATTAATATAAAAATCCTCAACAAAGTATTAGCAAGCCAAATTCAACAATATATTAAAAGGATCACTCATCATGATCTAGTGGGACTTATTCCAGGGATGCAAAGATGGTTCAATATACACAAATCAGTCAACATGATACATCACATAAGCAAGATGAAAGACAAAAATCATGATCATCTTGAGCTTGTTCAATATTCACAAATCAGTCAACTGTGATACACCACATTAATAAAAGAAAGGATAAGATCCATATGATGCTCTCAATTGATGCAGAAAAAGCATTTGACAAAATATAGCATCGTTTCTTGATAAAAACCCTGAATAAGGTAGGGATAGAAGGAACATACCTCAACATCCTAAAGGCCATATACAAAAGACCCACAGCTAATATCATCCTCAATGGGGAAAAAGTGAGAGTTTTCCCTGTAAAGTCAGGAACATAACAGGGATGTCCATTCTCACCACTGTTGTTTAACATGGTACTGGAAGTCCTAGCTTCAGCAATTAGACAACAAAAAGAAAGAAAAGACATACAAATTGGCAGGGAGAAGTCAAACTTTCACTCTTCGCAGATGACGTGATACTCTATGTGGAAAACCTAGAGGACCCCACCAAAAACTGCTAGAACTGATACATGGATTCAATAAAGTCACAGGATCTAAAATCAACATACAGAAATCGGTTGCATTCCTATACACCAATAATGAAGGAGCAGAAAGAGAAGTCAAGGAATAGATCCCATTTACAATTGCACCAAAACCCATAAGGTATCTAGGAATAGGCCTAAGCAAAGAAATAAAAGATCTGTACACCGAGAACTATAGAAAGCTTAAGAAAGAAATTGAAGAAGACACAAAAAAATGGAAAAACATCCCATGCTCATGGATCGGAAGAACAAATATTGTTAAAATGTCTATACCACCCAAAGCAATCTACACATTTACTGCAATCCCTATCAAAATAACACCAGCATTCTGCACAGAGCTAGAACAAACAATTCTAAAATTTTTATGGAACCAGAAAAGACCCCAAATAGCTAAAGTTGAAAAAGAAAATCAAAGCTGGAGGCATCACAATTCCAGACTTCCAGCTGTGTTACAAAGCTGTGATCATCAGGACAATGTGGTACCGGCACAAAAACAGACATATAGATCAATGTAACAGAATAGAGAACCCAGAAATGGACCCACAAATGTATGGCCAACTAATCTTTGACAAAGCTGGAAAAAATATCTAATGGGAAAAAGACAGTCTCTTCAGCAAATTTTGTTGAGAAAACCGGACAACAACATGCAGAAGAATGGAACTGGAGTACTTTCTCACACCATACATGAAAACAAATTCAAAATGGATAAAAAACCTAAACATGAGACAGGAAATTATCAACCTCTTTGACCTTGGCCACAGCAACCACTTACTAGATATATTTCTGGAGGCAAGGGAAACAAAAGCCTCCCTCACTAGGACCTGAAGATAAAAAGCTTCTGCACAGTGAAGGAAACAATCAGCAAAACAAAAAGGCAACTGATGGAATGGGAGAAGATATTTGCAAATGACATATCAGATAAAGGTTAGTATCCAAAATCTAAAGAACTTATCAAACCAACACCCAAAAAACAAATAATCCAGTGAAGAAATGGGCAAAAGATATGAATAGACACATTTCCAGAGAAGACAATTCAGATGGTTAATAGACACATAAAAAGATGCTCAACATCACTCACGATCAGAGAAATACAAATCAAAACCACAACGGATACCACCTCACACCTGTCACAATAGCTAAAATTAACAACTCAGGAAACAACAGGTGTTGGCAAGGATGTGGAGAAAGGGGAAGAGTTTGGTACTGCTGGTGGGAATGCAAACTGGTGCAGCCACTGGAAAACAGTACAGAGGTTCCTCGAAAAATTAAAAATAGAACTACCCTACAACCTAGCAATTGCACTACGAGGTATTTATCCAAAGAATACAAAAATGCTGATTTGAAGGGGCACATGCGCCTCAATGTTTATTGCAGTGCTATTACAAACAGCCAAATTATGGAAAGAGCCCAAATGTCCATTGATTGATGAATGGAAAAAGAAGATGTGATACATATATGCAGTGGAGTATTACCTGGTAATCAAAAAGAATGAAATCTTGCTATTTGGAACAATGTGGATAGAACTAGAGTGTATTATGCTAAGTGAAATAAGTCAGAGAAAGACAGATACCTTATGATTTCATTCACATGTGGAACTTAAGAAACAAAACAGAGAAGAGAAGGGAAGGAGAAGGAGAAGGAGAAGGGAAGGAAAAATAAGATAAAAACAGAGAGGGAGGCAAACCATAAAAGATTCTTAAATACAGAAAACAAAGTAGGGGTTGCTGGAGGGGTGTTGGGTGGGGCGATGGCCTAAATGGGTGATGGGCATTAATGAGTGAGGGCACTTGTTGGGATGAGAACTGGGTGTTATATGTAAGTGACGAATCACTAAGTTCTACTCTTGAAAACAATGCTACACTATATGTTAACTAACTTGAATTTAAAAAAATAAAAAAATAAGCAAAAAAAATCATGATCATCTCAACAGATGCAGAAAAACCATTTGATAAAATTTAACATCCATTTATGATAAAAAAAATCTCAGCAAAGTGGGCATAGAGGGAAAATACCTCAAAATAATAAAGACCATTTATAAGCAACCCACAGCTAACATCATACTCAACAGTAAAAAGCTGAAAGCTTCTCCTCTAAGATCAGGAACAAGACAAGGATGCTCATTCTCACCATTTTTATTCAACGTATTATTGGAAGTCCCAGCAACAGCTATCAGACAAGACGGAGAAATAAAAGGCATCCAAATTAGAAAAGAAGCAACACTGTCACTATTTGCATAGATGTAGAAAATCCTAAAGATTCCACCAAAAAGCTATTAGCACTAATAAATGAATTCAGTAAAGTTGCAGAATACAAAATAAATACACACAAATCTGTTGCATTTCTATACACTAATAAGGAACTATCAGAAAGAGAAATTAAGAAACCAATCCTATTTATAATTACATCTAAAAGCATAAAATACCTAGGAATAAATTTAACCAAGGAGGCAAAAGACCTATACACTGCAGACTCTAAAACATTGATAAAAAGAACTGAAGAAGACACAAATAAATGGAAAGATGTATTGTGCTCATCGATTGTTAAAATGTCCATGCTACGCAAAGCAATCTAGAGATTTCGTGCAAGCCCTATCAAAATACTGATGGTGTTTTTCCCAGAACTCGAAAAAATAATGCTAAAATTTGTATGGAACCACAAAAGTCCCTGAAGAGCCAAAGCAAATTGAGGAAAAACAAAGTGAGAGACATAATGCTCACTGATTTCAAATGATACTACAAAGCTACAGTCATCAAAACAGTATAGTACTCGCACAAAAATAGACAGAGGGCAGTGGAAGAGAATAGAGAGCCCAGAAATAAACCCACGCTTTGTCAAGTTAATCTTTGACAAAGGAGGCAAGAACATACAATGGGGAGAAGACAGTCTCTTCAATAAACCGTGCTAGGAAACTGGACAGCTACCTGTAAAAGAATGAAACTGGACCACTTTCTTATACCATACACAAAAATAAACTCAAAATGGATTAAAGACTTAAATGTACAACCAGAAACCATAAAACTCCTAAAGGAAAACACAGGTAGTCAGCTCTGGGTCATTAGTCGTAGCAATGTTTTTTGGGATGTGTCTCCTCCAGCCAGGGCAACAAAAACAAAAGAGTTTGACTACATCAAACTAGAAAGCTGCACAGCAAAGGAAACCATCAACAAAATGAAAAAGAAACCTACAGGGAGAAGATACTTGCAAATGATATAACTGATAAGTGGCGAATATGCAACATATATAAAGAACTCGTACAACTCAATACGTAAAAGATACGAACAATCTAATTTAAAAATGGGCAGAGGACCTGAACAGACATTTCTCCAGAGAAGACATCCCGATGGCCAACAGACACATGAAAAGATGCTCAGCATCACTCATCATCAGCGAAACGCAAATCAGAACCAAAACGAGATACCACCTCACACCTGGTTGGAAGGGCCTTCTCAAAAAGAGAAGAAATAGCCAATGTTGGCGAAGACATAGAGAAAAGGAAATCTTCACGTACGGTTGGTGGGAATGCAGACTGGTGCAGCCTCTGTGGATGACCTGTAGGATGACCATCCTCAAAAAATTGAAAATAGAAAGACCTTACAGTCCAGCAATTCCACTTCTGGGTATTTATCTGAAGACAACCCACACGTTAACTTGAAAAGATACATGCAACGCTATGTTTATTGCAGCATTATTTACAAGAGCCAAACTATGGAAGCAACCTAAGTGTCCACTGACAGACGAAGGGACAAAGAAGCTGTGGTATATATACCCACTGGAGTCTTACTCAGCCATAAAAAGAAGGGACTCTTGCCATTTGTGACAACGTGGATGGACCTAGGGAGCATCATGCTAGATGAAATAAGTCAGAGAAAGGCAAACGCAGTGCGTTTTCACTTGCGTTTGAAATCTGAAAACTGAAACAAATGAACAAGGACAACAACAAACCTGAAACAGAAAAAAACTCAGAAAGACAGAGAAGCGTCCGGTGGCCGCCAGAGGGGGAGGAGGTGGGCAAGATAGGGGAAGGGGACTAAAAGGCACACACTTGAGGTTATAAAATAAATACGACAGGGGTACCGTGTGCAGCATGGGGGATCCAGTTAACAGGTTGTAACAACTCGGTGTGGCAACCACAGATGGCGATCACTTCATAATGTCTAGGACTGGTGACTCCCTAGGTCGTGCACCTGAAACTAATATAATTTTGTTTGTCAACTACTCTTCAATTTGTTAATTTATTTTTTGAGAGGGGGGCGGGTGGTGATGAGCAGGGGAGGGGCGGAGAGAGAGAGGGAGAGAGAGAATCTCCAGCAGGCTCTGTGCTGTCAGTGCAGAGGCCGACGGGGGGTTCCATCCCACGAACTGTGAGATCATGACCTGAGCCGAAGTCGAGAGTCGGACGCCCAACCGACTGAGCCATCCAGGCAATCCCACTTCAGTTTTAAAAGTGGTGGTGGGGGGTGCTTAAACCTCAGTGTCCCCATCACTCAGGGTCAGCCGTGAGGGACAGTGGGTGTTGAGGACCAGAAGGTCAGTCCCACTCATAGGAGGTTGGGGGGAGAGAACCACAGCCCAGATTAGGGGCAGCTCTGGGTGCAGAGACAGCATGTTGGGCCCTGGAACTACCCATCTGAGCTTAAATCCTCACTCTGGACCCCAACCCGCTGAGGGCCGGGCTGCGATTGCAACCTCTGTGCATGTCCGGGTGCTTACCTCCGGTGGATGCATGGTTACCCTTGCATCGTAGGGTTGTTGTGAAGGTTCCGTGAGACAAAAACGTGAGAGGCCCCTGGTGCTGCCAGAGCTTTCTGTGGCCGTGGAGCTGTTCTCTGGGCTGTCTGACCAGAGAGGGAGCCAGCCCGGAAGCCTTGAGCCCCCGACCCTGCCTCCCCCGTCGGCTTTTACTAGCGCGTCCCAGAGAGGTGGGGTGATGTGTGCGAAGGTACTCAGCCACGAAGGCTGCCAGGATCCGGGCCGCATCCCTGGCTGCGACCGGAGGCCCAAGGCAAGACCAGGAGCCATTTCCTGAGTCTGAAAAACAGCAAGCTGCAGAAAGGGGTCGAAAGCCTAGTCCTTAGGACAGAGCTGGGTAGACCAGGAGTCGATGAGGATGGAACCGGACAGAGGACGGAGGTCCGAGCTGGTCTGTAGGGGGAGGACTCGCCGGGAGGCATCTGGTCACCACACTCTCCCTCCCCGCCTTGCTCTCCTTCCTTCTAGCAGCTGCTGGAGAGAGGCCGAGGGACCCGTGGAGAGAGCGTATCAAGTCTGCAGCGACCCCTTGTGGCCACATGGACAGCAGGGAATTCGTCCTGGAAGGTGGCTCGCCACCCACCCAGCTTTCTTTGTTCAGCTCTTGGTCAGTGCGCAGCCCAGCCCTGCCTGGGGAGCTCGGGAAGAGACGGGCTTATACTCGGTACAATCTTTGTACTTCTTTACCTTTTTTTTTTTTTTTTTAACGTTTATTTATTTTTTGAGAGACAGAGCGGGGGAGGGGCAGAGAGCTAGAGGGAGTCACAGATTCCGAAACAGGCTCCGGGCTCTGAGCTGTCAGCACAGAGCCCGACGTGGGGCTCGAACCCACAAACTGCAAGATGGTGGCCTGAGCCGAAGTGGGGCTGAGCCACCAGGCGCCCCTTTCAGTAGTTCCTAAATGCCTCCATTATTCTATTTTGTCACAATGCATCATGATTGTTTCATTGCCTTTCTCGACTTCTAGGCCGTGACCTCCTCAGAGGCGAGGCTAAGTCTACTTCCTGTCGGTGTCTCCAGGCCGCGCACGCTATGAGCTTCTAGACACATCGAAGTGTAACCGTCAGGAGTTCTGGAATCAGAAAGATCCGGGCTCTAATCCAGATTCTGCCGCTTCTTAAGTAGGGGACCCCGGGCTGCGACTTAGTGTCACTGACCTCCGCTGTACAACCGGTCAGATTTCTAGTATCACGGGGGGGATTACATTTCCACACACGCAGCATCTGGACTCCCGTCCCTCCGCCTGAGAGTGAATTCCGCCCCCACGTGTTCTTAGGCGCCGTGGACTTCCAGGGCCACACTAACTCTCTGTCTAGGCCTATCTGGCGGGCAGGTTCCCGTTGTGTTTGCTTGTGTGCTCCCGTTGTTACCGCAGACGACCCCGTCCGTCCTTAAACACGGGGCACGGGGACACCAGGACGCCTGTCCTGTTTTCCTCCCCATTCCCTGGCTTCTCCTTCCCGCGCTCTCGGCCTCCCTCCTCTGGGAGCTTTAGATGAGTTCTACAGACCCAGGCCCCAGGGCCCTTGCTCTCTCTATGTTCTCTCCCTAGCTATTCTCATCTGTGACCATGGGTCTGAATGATGGCCTCTAAGGCAAGAGTCCCAAATGTGTCTTTCCAGAGAAGGCGGTAACCCCCTGTTTCGGGACGTGAACCAACTTACCTGGGGGCTAAGCTGTCATGGGCGCGCAGGACTTGAAAAGTAAGGACGTGCCGAGGGGATTCACAAGGAGGTGGATCTCGGGGTGGCGATTCAAAGGAGCAACGCAGGCTAAGTGGGCCTCCTGCCCAAGAAAGTGACCGTCCCCTCCCGTCACGGAGGAAGGAATACGGGTGGTGAATTATTTGGTTGTCAGGCTAACTCAGAGTCAACCAAGCGCCTTTATGTCGGAAAATCTCGCCTAAGATCCGCTAGCGTAGGAATACACACAGCGCCGTGCTTCCCAGTCCGTCTGGCTGTGTGGCACCTGGAGAAAATCACATTGCAACGGAACACCGGGTGACAGGATATCACGCGTGGGGGGCTCGGAGGCTCCTTAAACTCTGCGTGTCAAGACCGCACCCAGTCTCTGCCTCCCAGCCTGGCTCTTTCCTGATGCTTCCTGCGTTCCTCGGTCAGCAGCACCACTCACCACCCTGCTGTGCAAGTCAGAAACCTGCTGTCACCACTCTGATTTGCCCCAAAGTGCAAATTAGCTCAGCAAAAATGTTCCCATGAATGGCACCTTTGGGATAGCAGCTATCGTGTGTGTGTGTGTGTGTGTGTGTGTGTGTGTGTGTGTGTGGAGAGAGAGAGCACATGCTTTGTATTTCTGTTGTTCGTACTTTCCCCACCGCCTGCCCCCACTGCCAGTCTGGCTAAAATCCTGGTAACGTTCCAGATTTCAGTTTATAGAACATTCCCGCACAACCCCAGCCTGACTGCGGTGCCCCACCCAGCTGGGTCAGGTGCACACACATCCTGTCCCCGCTTTTAGCACGTCCATCCCGCATGCGTGGCCTCTCACACGCATGTCCCCAGGACTGCCGGCTTGCCAAGGGGACGGCCGTGTTTGTCTCGTGCTTTTCTGTACCCTCAGCGTCTGGCACGGCTGTGGGTGGAGACTGAGACGGGAAGCTGACCCCGGGGAGCCCTGCTCCTATGCAGGTGCGATGGGAGGGCTGCTAACTGGGGTCTCACGGGCTCTCCTTCAGGCCTTCCCACCCTCTCCTTCTCTTATTCCCAAATCAGTGGATCTTAGGTGAGATTCCCCGGCATAAGGGTGCTTGGCTGACCCTGAGTGAGCCTAGCATCCAAACAATTCAATACCTTTGCTCCTCGCTGGTGGTTCTGCCACTCAGTCTGCAGCTTCTGTCTCTGCTCTGCCGTCCGTCGTGTATGCCTGTGACATTCTCCCCTGCCCGTGTGGTCCTGGCAGCACGTGACTGGTGTTCAGGTGTGCTCCAGGGAGGACAGCCCGGACCCGAAGCCTCGGGTCACCAACAACAGACTTAGAAAGTAGGTCGGGCGCCTGGGTGGCTCAGTCCATTAAGCTTCCGACTCTTGATATCTGTTCAGGTCATGATCTCATGGTTTGTGACTTCAAGCCCCGCCTCTGGCTCTGCGATGGCCTGCTTGGGATTCTTGCACTCTCTCCCCTTCTCTCTCTGCTCCTCCCCCCTCCCAAAATAAATAAAAACAAAGAAAGTAGGGAGGAGCCCTGCCCAGAAGGGGCTGGGAATGGACGGAGCTGCATTCTTCCCTGGAGATGGGAGAAGAAAAGCATACATAATTCAAGTGATGAATTGGATTGTTTTGGGTTCTCTGTTTACCACCGTCAAACATAATCTATTTCACGCATTTATACAGAATGCATAAAATAGGTCAGACTTCATGTTTTGCGGTTTGCTCATTTTCTCCTCCAGTTCCCTGGGCCGACGCGGCCCCCACGTGGAAGCGGAAAGGCCGGAAGCCGTGCGTGCTTAGAGGCGGTGGATGAAGGATTTCACACGCTGGGCCCCGGGCTGGATGCCGGTGAGCAGGCACAAGCTGTCAAGAGGCCAGGAGATATTTGGGAAGGAGTGTGGCATTCGGGGTCAGACAGGAACCCCAGCTTGGCTGCATCCATAGAATTCGGATCTCATCCTCCTCCCTCCCGCCATCCGTCCCTCTCGGTGCTGATGTGCGGGGGCGCCCAGACGTCATCCCCGATGAGACAGCCTCTCCCTTGGCCTCACTCGCTCCTTCCAGCTCCCACCCCACCTCACTCCTCCCTTTGCTGCCGGTTTCCCCAGGGTGGCCCACATCTACCGCGTCCTCTGCTGGAGTCACTCCCCGTCCCGTCATGGAGGGTCTGGCTCCACTGGCCACACCTCTCAACTGACTGTGCCCCAGTCCCAAGGCTTTAAACAACGCGTGGTGGCCCCCAAATCCCTGACCGACTGACCTCGCGGGTGGACTCGAGGCTGGAATATACGGGAAGGCTCTCCCCCTCCCCTTGGGTAGCTCTCGGACACCTGCTGCGCCCTGTCCTTCTTGGTGGCAGTGGACCAAGACGCCCACCGCCCTTTGCAGCACCCCTGCCCCCCTCCTCCTCGGTGGCCTCGCCTCAGCAGACACCGCCAGCAATGACTCCAACAGAAACTCCGGGGTCACCTTGATCTCGCCCTCAGTTCCACTGGCTCCTCTCCAAAGTGTGCCTCAGACCCCCCTTTCTCTCCCCGTCCTCGCCGGCCCTGCCTCCGGGGACACTCCACGGTTTTTGCCTACGCTGCTGTGAAAGCCTCTTAAATTCTCTTCCCGGACTCTGCTCTGGCCTCCCATGAGTGTCACACACAGAAGAAAGAAGTGACCTACTCAGAACATAAACAGACACAATGTCAACACGCCTCTGCTTAAAACTCCCACTGTGCCTCCACCTCCAGAGCATCAAACATACCCCTTTGTGTCATGCCCCGCAGGCTGGACCCTGTCTGCCTCTCAGGCCTCCTGTGAGGCCGCGACCTTCTCTGTCTGTGCGTCCGTGTGGGGGGTGAGGGGTGTGTGTCCTTCAGTTCTTCGAGCAACTTCCAGCTCCTTCCTCCTCGGGGCCTCCTCTTTGCTCTTCCCCTCGCCTCTGGGCTCTGCCGTGTGTGTGCACAATGGCATCGAACATTCTGGAAGGCAGAGCAGGTGACACAGACACCTGGGTACCCACCATCCAGCTCTATTACTTTAAATACAGTAATACGGAATCAGCCGAGGCCCCGCCCCCACCCCCGCTGTGCCTTCCAGAAGTCACCCCTGAATTTGGTATCTGTCGTTGCCCTCTCTCTTTTTGTACTTTCACGACACGTATTTGTCCCTCAACTATATCTAGTGTTTGGGGCACGTGTAAAGTTGACGCAAATGGTGTTTTATTGTGGGAGGATCGGGTATGGCTCGGGAGGTGGGTCCGCGCTGACGCACGTGGCTCTAGCTGTCACCGCCACCTTGGCCCTCATTTCATCGGATACCTACGTCTAACTTTATCGATTCTCCTAATGATGGATAGCGGTGACAGTTTTCGACTTTTGGCCATCTTAACCGCAGCTGCAAAGAACATTTGTACACGTCTCCTTTGGCACGTATTTGAGTTTCCCTAGGGTAGACCCTTAAAAGCAGCATTTCAGAAGAAAAGCGGACGCGCCCCTCCAGCTCGGCCAGGCGGCGCCAGGTGTTCATCCCCGCGGTTGCACCTGCCGGGGCCTGGGCGCCGTCGGGGCTGCCGCGCTCGGACGCGCCGCCAGGGGGCGCAACGACGCGCGCCGCCGCCTGGGCCGCGCCTGCACCTGCTGGTGCCCCACGGAGGGCCCGATCCCAGAGAAGCGACGGCGGGCGCTCTGTGGCCCCGGGTCGCTGAGGGGGGAGGTGGGGGGATGTGGCCTTAATCCTTCTTTCAACCAACTCTTTTCGAAAGTGAAAGCAATACAGAACAAAAACTTCCCCACCTTGAACTAAAACTGTATATAAAGGACCCAGGATGTGAAAACACACATCTGTGTGTTTCACACCCGGAAAGTACAATGCTAGCATCTTAACGTATATATTTGCTTCAGATGTTTTCTTTTTAGGAAATTTAACATTCCAGAGTTTGCTTGGAGTTCTCCTCCCTAGTCCTTCACTTAAACTCTCCCCCACACCCCACCCCTCCAGCAGGCAGCTAAGCCCCTGGGTTTGAGCAGTGGCTTAGCCAAAGCATTAATTTCATAACACAGGTATGTATCCATAAGCAATTATATAGTAGTGTTTGCCTTTATTCACACAAATGGTTCTGTACCTAATATTCTGCAAGCTTCTTTCTTTTTAAAAAAATTTTTTTAACATTTATTTATTTTTGAGACAGAGAGAGACAGAGCATGAACGGGGGAGAGTCAGAGAGAGAGGGAGACACAGAATCCGAAACAGACTCCAGGCTCCGAGCTGTCAGCACAGAGCCCCACGCGGGGCTCAAACTCACGGACCGCGAGATCATGACCAGAGCCGAAGTCGGACGCTTAACCGACTGAGCCACCCAGGCGCCCCTGCAAGCTTCTTTCTTATACACCCAACACTGGTCCCACGGCATAGCCACGTCCACACCTGTGTATTCAGTTCAGTGTTCATCCGTTCTCCTAACGACATCTTTTAAAAATGTTTTCAGGTTTTGGCCATTCAAACAATGCTGTATATACACTCCGTGAGGGTGGAGATTTTCGTGTTTTGTTCACGCTCGGTTTTGAGCTCCTAGAAGTGTGCGATATGCTAGGTGCTCAGCACATCTGTATCGAGATTAATGAATAAACGAACAACCTCACACATGTTTCTAGGCTCACATGCAGAATTTGCCCAGAATGTACATACCGACGTGAAGTGGCTGGAATTTCCAGGTGAGCTGGCCACATGACTCTCTGAAGAGTATTGGAGCAATTTACATACCCCCCCCCCCCCCAGCAACTTGCAAGCTCCCGTTCTCCCAGCCGTGCTAACTCTGGTGCTTTGAGACTTTGGTGTATGTGTGTCCAGCTTGACCTATATAAACTCATATCTTATTGCCGCTTTAATTTGCACTCCCCTAATTCCTTTCCAACCACCCCCCCCCCCTCCATGATTCCCTCTGTGGCTTCTGGGTTATCAGATGAGCAGAAGTGGATTGGGGCGGGTTGAAGGTCAGTCACCCTCAAGCTCTCAAGGGTGCAGCCTGACGCCTGCATCGTGGGCCTGGAGGTCTCTCCATGCATCCCCAGCCTCCTTCCCTTCCCAGAGGGTTTTGAGTGCACCTGCCAGGCCAGACCCAGGACCCGCAGGACCGAGGAGTAAAGTGTGCAGACTTAGGCTCCCGTGTGGGGCAGGAGAGGGCTCCCTGGGTGTCCGTGCTGGTCTGTTCTTCTCCAGGCCTCCAGGTGGGGCTCAGGGGTACTCTGGTGTTCACAGCTGCCTCAACTCCACTGAAAATCTGCGTGTTCCTGCGCTGGGGGCGGGGGCGGCCTTTGGAGCCCCCGGCACTGCCCCTCCTTGGCAAGCACGGTGCCCTGAACCTGTGGGAGAACATACCATCTGGTCTGTTTGCTCGTCTATACTTGACAAATTGACCACCACTTGACAACAGGAAGAAAGTATGAAGGTCAGGGGACAGACATCACGGGAGGGGTGGGGAGCAGGGGAAAGTTTGAGCTCATGGGGCACCCTTGGCCTTGGGGCACTAGGGAGACACGCCAGGACACTGGACTGAATGCAGAATTGGGGCCACCACCGCTGCGGACCTTAGAATAGGGTTAGTTGGCTTAAGGCAGCGGCCGGAGATTTAAAACGCGACACCAGCGACTTGGCCAGGGCGGTGGCTGCGCGGGAGCGGGTGCCAGCTGCCGTGGGAAAGACACGCACCTCTAGCACGCGGGCGCGACACTCCCTTAGAGGTCCTTTCGCATTTGAAAAGCATTAAAAAATCACAACCCGCAAGCCCAGAGGCTGGAACAACCCCTTTACTTTCTCTGGCAACGCGTTAACGTCATTAACTTTCAGCAAGCGGGGAAAGCGGGTTCTTACTTAACTCGCATCTTCTGAAACGTCGTAAGGATCAGCAGCGGTGAGGCCTTGTCTCTCTTTGGCCGGCGTGAAATCACAAAGCACCGCAGCGCCGCCCGGCGACGGGGCCCTGCTGTCGCGCGGAACTGAAGAAAAAACGCGGAGCCCGGCGGGGTGGCCTCTGCTCAGAGGCCTGCGGCGCCTGCGCACTGGCGATCGGATGCAACCCACCCAGACCCTCCGGCAGGAGTGTCTGCGGCCCCTTCACCGACCGAATCTACCCACGTGTGTTCCGCCGCCCGCTCGGGGAGGTTTTAGCTCCTCGGCGCCAGTCGGCTCCCTGTGCACCGCCCTGTGCCCATCTTTGCGTCACACTTCGGGTCACGCGTGCCACGGATCCGCCACTAGATTATATGCCCTGGATTATTCTTCCCGGTTCTGCGTCTCGGGGCAGGTACCCGGTCAGTCGGTTGCCACGTGTTTACGGAGCACCCGGGGTTCCAGGCATTGTGCTGGGCGCCGGCAGCATGGGCGAGGTCCCGACACTCTAGTAGGAGAGAGAGACAGTGAAAGGAATCATAGGTGAGCAAGGGCCCGTGAGGGAGAAGGACAGATGCTTCGGGAATATGTGTGAGCGTATGTGGGGGCGCTTGGAAACCTTTTCCCAAGAAACGGTTTTAAACCGAGACCAAGGGGGGGGGGCGGGGGCGGGTGTTGGGAGCTGGGCACAGTTGGGGACAAAGCCTCGCTGGCAGAGGGAACAGCACCCCCCAGGCTGTCACGGGCAGAGCGCGGGATACCTGGTCGTGCGCAAGACGGGGTCAGCTCAGCAGGCAGGGTGGCCCAAACCTTACGCTTTTCCAAGGTCGTCAGGCCTGCCCCTCAACTGGCTCCTGTGAGGTGATCTCTGAGCTCTTGAAACATCCTGCCTCATAAAGACGTCTTTGGGCACCTGAGACCCCGGGCCGGGCAGAGGGTGTGTGCTGACAACGTGACTGTGTGGACGCCAGGCTGCTTGGGGCCGGGCGGCCTCACTCTGCCCTCTGGGGCTGCAGACCGAGCGAGCGGCGAAGGTCAGTCACACCGGGGCTGCGTGCCTTTGTGAGTGTCCCCTGCAAAACCCCTGGGCACTACTAAGGCTCCGGTGAACCTCGCCGTCAGGCACTATTTATGCATTTTCACAATTCCGGGGGAGATAAATGTGCCCGTGTGATGCCATTGGAAGCCCATGCCTGGTTTCCCCGGGCTCTGTCCCTTGTGCCTTCCTCCTGTGCTGATCGTCATTTGTGTCCTCTCTCTGCAATAATATAATTGGTAATGTAACAGTTTTGTTTGTGAGTCCTTCTAGCAAGAGTGGTCCTGGGGACCCCGAAAAGGACTGGATTCTTTGGGGCCTCATAGGTCAGGGTCAAACGTAGCACTGTTCTCTCTGTGCACTTGATCCCAGTGTGGTTACTTTATTCAATTCTACTCCACGCCCCAGGCTGCACCCAGCTCCAACCAGCCCTCACAACAGGTGCCTAAACACGCAAATCGGTGAATTTGCTTGGCGTGGGCCTGGGGAGCCCAGCGGCACAGAAGACGCACTGCAGGAGGTGAGCAGTGCGACACGTGGGGCATCTACACTGGTTATTCCCCATCTGTCCCACCCTGGGTTTGGAGCAGGCTCACTACTCAGCACGCATCGCCGAGGAGGACACAGTGATGTCTTTAGTATAAAAGGCAGGGGGGACATCCCAGAACTGTTGGCGGTGCTGAGTCCCATACACCGAAAGCTCAGAGGTGACATTGCCACTTTGTTTCGTGATCACATGTCCAGGGTGACAGAGCGAGTCAAGGGAAAAATAGGGTGAGAGGGTGGCCGAAGCAATTCAGGGAATTTGTTGGCACAAAGGATTCGGTTATCAAGGTTGCAAATAAGTCATCAACTTGAGGCATAGACGTGCACCAAGTGTTTCTCAGATTTCTGCTTGCTTGCACAAGCACAGGCCTTCTCGAGAGTACACCTCGAGTCCATAATAGCGGAGACAAATTTTTAAGTAATGGAAGAGGTGCTTATGTGACTCACTTCTAAATCAATAGGGGACTATATTTTTGATGGTGCAGCAGGCTTGAGGCGGAAGCCGGCTGGGGTGGCGGCTGGTCAGGCAGGTCAACACTCCCAGGACAGAGCGGTGGTGCCCGTGGAGGGGGGGTGCATGATCCCAGAGCTCCACCGGGAGCCTGTCGGTCCAAATACTTTGTTTCTGGGGAAACACGAAATGCTGCTGTGTGTTTTCTAATGAGAACAATGTCCCCTCTCCACCCCTGAGAGACAAGGCATTTACAGTTAGAGAAACCCAGGTTTGAGTCCTGGTCTAGCTATGTGACTGGGCATGTTATTCAAACTCTCTGGGTCTCAGTTTACTCATAACGTGCACTGGTCATTATCATGACCTTGTTCGTAGGGTCGCTCTGCGGATCGACTGCGATAATGTCTGTCGGGCACTTGGCATAGAGCCTGGCACGCATTAAGGGCTCCAATAACGACAACAAAGCCAGAAAGGAGATTCGAGTTTTCAATAAATCATTGGATATTTTCAAGGGCTCAGTGACATTCACACGTGCCTCCAGATCGTCCTGCTGGGCGAGGACATCACAAGCTCCGAGTCCTGTAGTAGCAGCTGTGACAGAGGTGACCTGATGACCGGCTTCCCTGTTCGGGACTTAAACGCTGGGGCTGCATTTTAAGGAACAGCCACAGCTCGGATGCATTGGCTTCAGCGTCAGGTGCAGTGTATTCTCTGACCTCCTCGGAGGATGGACAGAGGGACGTCAGAGGTTGTGTGAACACGGCCCTTGAGGCCGAGCTCTGACCATGAAGACAGACTGCCACACGTGACTGGGGCTGGGGGGAGGTCGGGCAGCGGGAGCAGGGTCCCTGTTTGATCCCAGCTCGGTCGCTGCAAATGTGGGCAAGTTAGCCAGCTCTGCACGCCTCAGTTTATCTATAAAAAGGGAAAAATACCTGATTCGCAGAGCGGTTGTAAGGAGAAGATGGTATAACACGATGTGTGTAAAACAGCTGCTACGCGGTCGGTGCTTCATAAATGGGACGGTTCAGTCACGACGAAGCGTGAGATGCATTCGTGGTCACTGATGCTGTTTTGCGACGCAACAGTCCCGTGAGACCAAATTGGTTTCCTTCTTAGGAAAAATGGCAACGCAGACAGCAGAAGTTTTGGTCTGAGGCTCGGCGCAGGAGTGCGGTTCATTCTGGGAAATGGTTCGAGATCTGGATCAAATCCCTGGTCCCCGTGACGTGCTCATCATTCTCCTGGGGAGACCTGGGGGCCCGGGCACGAGGAGCGGACTTCCTTCACCAGGGGGAGGAGGGGCCGCCCCGTGGGACAGGTCCCTACGCGGTGGGTGCCGGATACGTGATGCAGACGGATCTCTGCACAGGAGGACGCATGTCCCCCCCCCAGGGCGGGGACACATGGCCTGGGAAGAGCCCACGGAGAAGTACCCCTGTGGGGCTTGCGGCAGGCGAAGCGGAGGAGGAAGAACCAGGGAGGAGTGTCTCAGAGAGCGGCCCGTGCGCCTCCTGTCCCGATTCTGGTCGCTCGCGCATCCGAACAGCTTTCCGGGAGAGGAACCGAAACGGCGCCGGCCGCAGAACCCGAATGACGTGGACGGATGTCTTCCACTTAGAACGGCCTCCACCGGGCAGGGATGGCAAGCCACCTGCCGGACCGTAGACGTGAGCTTTAAAGACACGGGGGTGTGAGTCCACATCACTGCAGACGGTGAAAGTGAACGGTGTCTGTCACCATCTTGGAAAGCCACCCTGGGCAAGGGGGCGGGGCTGGGAGCGGGCAGCAGGAAGCGCTGCAAGACGGAAGCGTTTGATGGCGTCTGGCCCTTTCCCCCCCCTCGAGACGCGTGCGTCCACAGGAGAAATGCCCGAGCACGTTCCTATAGGGAACGAAAGCTCACGGTTGCCTCTGGCGCTTTGCTGGGCCGAGGCACTGGTTCCCAACTGGGGCCAATTTTGTCCTCCTGGGGGACATTTGGCAATGCCTGGAAGCATTCTCGAGGTCCCATTTTGGGGGGGGGGGGGTAGGCACGCTACCGGCATCTGGTGCGTGGAGAGGTCACGGATGTTGCTAAACACCATACGGCGCGCAGATGGCCTCGCAACCAAGAAGAAGCGTCAGCCCCAGATGCCAGCGGTGCTGAGCTGGAGGGAGCCTGGTTTGGGGGGGGGGGGGGCACAGGCTCCGTGTCGGCGGGGGTGGCCCGTTCCTCACACCCGTCATCTCAGTGAAGGTGGGACGGGGAAGGGAGGCCTGTAGCCCCTCCTTGGTGGTCACAGGAGAGGCGAGCAGGCCTCTGCTCCCAATCCCCAAGTATCTGGGGGTGGGGGTGCGCCCAAAAGGCGCCTCAGGCTAACCTCCCCAGGTAGGTGGAAGGATACGGGCAGAGTTTTTCATCTCAAGTCAACTCTTACTTATTTAAAAACCGATTTCCTTAAGCACATAATTATATGTTTATTTCCCCGAGGAACTCTTGAGGCAGCAGAGATCTGCTTGAATTATGGGGACGGAGGCTGCATAGGGGGCTCTAATGGGGTTAGAAAAATGTTCCGTCTCCTCTGAAGGAGCCCCGGGAGGAAGGGAAGGGCAGGCTCCCCTCCTGCCGTCCAGAGGACAGGATGCGGGGGGGGGGGGGGGGGGGGGGGGGTGGGAGCGGAGGGCAGGAGTGTGAGGACTGGCTGCTCGACAGGGCCCGGCAGGATCAGAGCAGACGTGAACCCTGGGGTGCAGCCTCGAGCCCCCACTTCCCTGTTCCCATCCTGGTGGGTGGAGGGGAGGGGTCCGGGGAGCAAGCCATCCACAGGCTTGCTCCCTTCACGCACGTGTGCACACACACACACGCACGCGCTCCCCTGTGGAAGGGGGCTCTGGTGCACGCACGCACACACGCACACACACTCCCCTGTGGAAGGGGGCTCTGGCACGCACACGCACACACGCACACACTCCCCTGTGGAAGGGGGCTCTGGCACACGCACACACATGCACACACACTCCCCTGTGGAAGGGGGCTCTGGCACATGCACACACGCACACACTCCCCTGTGGAAGGGGGCTCTGGCACACGCACACACACACGTGCACACACTCCCCTGTGGAAGGGGGCTCTGGCACGCACACGCACACACTCCCCTGTGGAAGGGGGCTCTAGTGCACACACGCACGCACGCACACACACACTCCCCTGTGGAAGGGGGCTCTGGCACGCACACGCACGCACGCACACACTCCCCTGTGGAAGGGGGTTCTGGCACACGCACACACACACATGCACACACACTCCCCTGTGGAAGGGGGCTCTGGCACATGCACACACGCACACGCACACACACACTCCCCTGTGGAAAGGGGCTCTGGCACACGCACGCGCACACACACTCCCCTGTGGAAGGGGGCTCTGGCACACGCACACATGCACACGCACACACACACTCCCCTGTGGAAAGGGGCTCTGGCACACGCACACACACACATGCACACACACTCCCCTGTGGAAGGGGGCTCTGGCACACGCACACATGCACACGCACACACACACTCCCCTGTGGAAGGGGGCTCTGGCACACGCACACACACACACGCACACACACACTCCCCTGTGGAAAGGGGCTCTGGCACACGCACACACACACGCTCCCCTGTGGAAGGGGGCTCTGGTGCACGTGGGAGAAACAGGCCCAGGCCTCCGGTGAGGCGGCAGGTGGAACAGGTGGCCGGGCTTCGGTGCATCGGTCTCCGAGCCGCTTCCGGCTAGGCTGCAGCCGGAGTGCCTGCAACTGTGGGTGCCTCTCACGCGCGGCCTGGCCGGGCTGGTGGGGACCCAGGGGAGCAGGATGAAGGACCGATTACTCGGCTCTGATAGTCCTCAGCGGAGAGGGGCCCTTAGTTAGTCCGCTGTAGGACTGGAACTTAACGGCCTGTCTCCCTTCCGGGGACAGCGGCAAGACTCCAGCCGTAACACTGCCTGAGAGAGCAGAAAGATGGGTCAGGAGCGGGCGGCTTGGGCCTGCCTCTGGCCTAGGCTATACGGGACGGGGTCCGCGGTGGGGGGGCTGGCCTCCTTCCTCTGTGTCCACTGCATCTGGAAGGCAGGGCTGTCCCAGTGCCCCTGTCCGTGCTGCGGCCCTGTCCGCGCCCGTCCCTGCAGGAGGTGGTGAGTCATCTCACTCAGCTGGAGCCTCCGCACCTGACAAGGCCGGGGACGCACAGCACTCAGGACGTGGTTCAGGACCAACCTCTGCCTCGTGCAGCCCGGCCTGCCGCACAACAGGGGACGGGGATTCAGACAGAAGTTACAATAAAGAGTCCATGTGGCTGGTCTACCCCATTCATCCTGTGCCTCAAAGGCTCTGGGCCTTCTAGAATGGTCTCCAACCGGGAAGGGAAGGGAACGTCAGAGAAACACGCTAAGAGTCATGGCCCCGCATCCCTTCATCTAACCATCAAATAGCCCTCTCCACACAACCGCCCAGGCTGGCTCGGTTCCAGCCTCCCTGGGCCTGGGGCTGGGGGACAGTGTCACAGGCAGGGGCTCACGGGGGAGCCCAGAAGCCCACGGCTGGTAAGAGACGCCTGGTCCTGGGGAACTGGCAATAGTAGTTATCTGTGTGCACAACACCCAGGCCTTCTCCGTCTCGAGAGGGTGGACAGGATGACACAGGAGGGGCATGCGGGTCCAGACTGAGGGGTTGTGTCCACAGGACGCTTCCGGCCTGTGAGCATCAGAGACCCCGGGCCCCTGGGGATCTGTGACCTTTTCGCTGACCGGCTCCCCGGGAGAGACATCAAAGATTGTCAGAGAACAGACACATAGCGTCTCAGCATCTTTCAGGGGCTGAAGACGTGTGCTGTGGTCCCGGCACACCCTTCCACTTTCTAGAAGCCTGGCCTTGGGCCTGGGCCTGAGCTACTTCACCCAAAGAACAGCGATGGCCCTGCTGTCATTCCTGGGTCACAGGGCTAGCGTGAGGCTCCAGTTAGTTGGCATGTGGGAATGCTTTGTAAACTGCACGGAGCTATACGCTGCGAGCTGGCTCTTCGAAGTTATTTATTCGGGGAAGCAGCGGAGGCCCCCCCCCCCCCCGCCCCCCCTGCAGTGCAGCCCCAGCCCTCTCTTTGGTCAAGGCCTGCCTGCAGGGAATGGCCACTCAGTCTCTCGAGCCAGCGGGAGGGCCTGGTGCTTCCAGTGCAGGTCAGGGCATGGGCCAGGCAGATGGGTGCCGGGGGCCCTTATTTAGTCCGCTGGTAGAACTGGAAGACGGCTTTCTCCTGTTCGTAGGTCTCGATGGAGCCGGGTCGAAGGCGCCGGAGTTCAGCAATGGCATCTCCCGCGGCCAGGCCCCTCTCTTTCACCAGGTAACAGGCCAGCATGGTGCCAGTGCGGCCAAAGCCCAGGGCACAGTGCACTCCCACAGCCTGCGAAGAAGCAGCTTGGTCGGGTGGAACCTGGTGCCCTACCCGCCCCCTGCCCTTCCCTTACACCCCTCCCTCTCCCTGCAGCTGCTGCTTCTGGGTGAGGCCCAGGACCTCACAGGCCGGCTCAGGCTCTCAGGGGCCGGAGAAGTGACATCAAAGTCAGGGAGGGCTGTCCCGTCCCTTGTGGTTTGGAGGCTGCCAATCACACCTCAAGTAGCTGGTTCAAGAGCCGGGTTCCTGGCCTGCCCGCCCACAACCCTCTACCTGCACTGACCAGTGACACCCCCACTCCCCCGCCCGCCTCCCCCCTGTCCCACCCCCCCCCCGCGGAGCGCGGAGCCGCTGCTCATCCGGATTGAGATATGACATAAAGTACAACCAGGTTTTGAAGACGTCGTACAAAAAAGTATTAAAATATCTCATGAGGAATTTATATTGATTATATTGCTGAAATGGTAATATTTTTGACTTACTGGGTTAACCTACATCATCAAAACGAGTTTCCCCTCATTCTTCTTTACCTTTTCAAAATGTGGCTGCTAGAAACTTTAAAATTGCAAATGTGGTTCCGTTATATTTGGAATAAGTGTGGCTCGGGAGAGCGCTCACGAGCCACTGCCTTCCACCCGCATGTCGCCCCAGTGCGGCCACCCTTCTGCCTCTCAGCTCACAACACTCGTTGCTTCCTTGCGGGCCCTACCCGCCACTGCGCGCCTCCGCCCGTCTTCTCGTCCTGGCCCCTGGGCGCTCCCTCTGCTCCCCGAGTCCTGCGAAGTCCCTCCCTGCCCGGCCCCGCCCAGTCCCCCCGCAGGCTCCTCCCTGTCCCTCCCCCCCGCTCACCCCCTGTAGGCCCCTCCCTCCCCAGCCCCGCCCTGTCCCCGCCCAGTCCCCCGCGAGCTCCTCCCTGCCCGGCCCCGCCCTGCTCCCAGCTGACGCTTGCAGGCTCCTCCGTGCCCGGCCCCGCCCCGCCCCGCGCAGGCCCCTCCCAGCCCCCCGCTGACCCCCGCAGGCTCCTCCCCGCCCACTGACCTCCCCGCGCGCGTTGGCCTCGTCCACTATCCGCACGAAGCGGTCGATCTGCTCGGGGGCCGGTGGACAGAAGTCCGGGATGCGCAGCCGGTGCAGCGTGAGGCCGGGGCAGGTGTCGCTGTGCGGGGGCCCGCGCTCCGTCAGGGACACCAAGTGCCGCACGCCCCGGTCCAGCAGGAACTGGTAGTGAGCGGGCAGCCGCGGCAGCGCCAGACCCGCCAGTCGGCCCGGGAGCACCCACGAAAAGTTGGGGGGCTGCACCCCCATGGCGGCGACAGGGCACGCGACCGCGCCAGCCCCTCGTCCCCCGCCCGCCGCCGGGGCCCGGCACCACCCACCCGCGCCCTGGTACCACGTGGGCTCCGCGCCCCGTCCGGCGACGCCCCGTCCCGGCGCGGGGATTGGCCCACCCGCCTCGGGGGCGGGGCTGGGGCGCCGGACCGACGAGACGGGCGCCGCGAGCCGGCCGCAGTCCGGGGCAGCGCGCTCGTTGATTGGTTGGGTAGCCGGTAATGGGCGGGATTGCCGCAGCGGTGCTCACGGGGATTGGTGGAGCTACTCAAACAGCCGGAGGCAAACCTAGAGGCCGGGATGAATTGCTTTCTGCGCACGACGCCACCCGGGGTCGGGCTCTGCTGCTCCCTGGCGGCCGGTGGCAGTTATTACACCAGTGTCCCCTGCCCCTGCAACCCCAGGGCCTGGCCTCATGGAGTCTTCCTTCACAGTGGACTCCCAGCAGATCTTCCGCCTCCGGGGAGGAACCCCTTCTATGATGACCGACTGGTCTCTCCAGTGACTTGGTGAACCCGTCCAGCTGGGGCGATCACCGCTGCGGGGACTCTTCTCATTTTCTATCGCTGGAATTCTTCAAAAAACTACGGGGCTGCCATCTGGTGCCCTGAAATCTTACCCGGGTAGGAATTAGAGTCCAATGATAATAACAACCCACAGCATAAGAATTACCGTTTATTGAGCATTTGCTACATGCCAGTGTTCTAAGCACTTTACCTGTAGGAACTGATTTAATTGCCACCATAATCTTATGACGTGGGTAATCTAATGCACCCTGCTTTACAGGTGAGAAAACTGAGGCTCCAGAGAGGTTCAGGAATGCCACCGATATGACTAATGTCCGGGGATTTGAAACCAGACAGCCTGGCGCCGGCATCTTTAACGCCCCAGTTTTGTTTGCTCAGGTTAAATGAAAGGATGCTGCCTCTTCATATAACCGTCCTCACACTCCCAAATCATCTGCGTGAAGCAAGTGCAGCACTTCTTAATTTCTTTTCATATTTCATGACTTCCAGGCTGAGTCACCCTCCGGTGGGGAGACCAGAGTTCATCAGCCTTGCTCGGAGAAGGTGGGGACCCAGCTCTGAGCACAGCGCCTTCCCTGTGATCTGACCCGCCCACATCCTCTTTTGGACAATGCGCTTGCTAGTGATGCAGACTAATTATAATCGTGAAAATATTTAACCCTCCTTGAATTTGCTCATGTGCCAGGCCCTGTGCCAGGCGCTTTCTGGAAGAACAACACGCGGACGGTATTTTTATGTCCCTCTTGTACGGGAGTAATCTGAGGCTTAGACAAGTTGGTTAACCTGGTCAAGGACACTCAACCAGTATGTGGCTGGGCTGGCTGAGCCCAGGCCTCCCTGAACCCAAGACCAGGGCACTTAGCCATAAAGATGCGCTTCCCTCCCCCTGTCCCCTCCAGCCCCTGATGCACACATTGGGCCATTGAAAGCTCTGGTTCCAGCAATATGGAAAGGAACTTTCTTCCCCCAAAGTTCAGAGGCTCTGCTGACCCTGCGGAAGATGCACTTACCGTTCACCCAGACAGGGCTGAACATTGCCTCCCCCTCGCTCGCTGGGTGCCAGGAGCTGAGCCATTTCCCCTTTCCCTGCCTTCCCTGCAACCCGAGCCTTGATGAGGCCCTTCCTTTTGGCACTCACATTTCCTACCAACCCCTGATCACTCTTCTTGCCTATCCCCATCCATCCATCCCCTCCTTGCCTGCTGTGGCTCCCCAGGGCTTCCGGCTGCACTGACTGTGGAGAGAAGTCTCCAGGGCTCCTGGGGTTGAACATTTCTTGGTCTCCCTGTCTTGCTCTCCCGTCTTTGCAGCCCTCACTCGTCAGAGGAAAACTTCCCACATCCCTCCCCGCCACCCGGTGCCCCTTCCTTGTCTCCTTGAGATCTACGTCAAAGCCTATCTTCTCCGGAGCTATTTCTGGGGAAGACAGAGATTCCCTTCTCCCTTGAGCCCCTAACAGTGACTCTCCCCTTGTGCATCCTTCCACCTGCCTGGGCCCCCTTATGGAGAGCCTGTAGGAACTCCTTTCTTCTCTACAGTTGTGCCCTTCCCTTCCAACAGAGCCCCGGTGAAAAGGGCCCAGGGTCCCTGTCTTGGGCTGTGTCCCATGGCCAGGGGTGCTGTTTAACTTTTTGTCTTGGGCCTCGGGAGTCTCAGACTGAAAGGAAGACCCCTCTGTGATGGTTTCCTGGCCCAGACCTTTGCCACTAACCACGTCAGCGCCTTGCACGCCCTGTATGATACCGGTTTTCCTTCAGGTGTTACCTGACGCTCAGGAAGATTTAGGCTTTTTTTTTTTTCTTTTTTCTGGGCTCGCCTCTCACCTTATATAAATATGTAGTCCCAGGCAACAGGTATTTTATTGCATTGTGGTTACCTCTTTGTGTTGAAGCCAAGGCTGCATCATTCCGTCTTTGAATTTCGTCTTTGAATTCCACAGATCTAACGTGGAGTCTGATACGCAGTGCTCAGAAGTGTGCAGTGAACCAACGAATGGGGGAGAAAAAAGAGTGCATAGGCCAGACTGAGAAGACACACTTCTGGGAGCGTACGTGAGTCTCCGGGACTCTGTGACAACGGGTGATGTGTCGCTTCTTAATCGCGTGGATTTGAGGACCGTATTGGGTGTCCTGTAACACCTTCTTACGGTGTGTTTTTTACCTGTCTGTGCTTTTAAGGAAAGAACACCTGTGTCGGTATGATCCTGGCTAAGTCTAATTACTAGTTTTGTTAAAGAGGATAAATAACCCTTGGTTTTTTTTTAGAGCTCCTCTCCTGTTGTGCGCGCGTGTGTGTGATTGCGTGTGTATGTTGAGTGTGTTGGGGGTGGGGACATATTCCCGGAGAACGTTCTGTTGACACTGATGGTGAGCTGAGTAAGAAGCTTAATTTCCCCGACTTGAAGGAATTTACAACATACTTGCGAGGATTTAGACTCAAATGTCATTGTTCTCATATAATGAAGCACTAAATTCCTCATCAAAGATAATCAGTTAATATATATTAAAACGTTAATTGTGTAGTAAAAATAACAAGCACAAAGAAGTCAGCAGGGGAAAGATAAGCCTGGGTTAGAATCACCAGAAAGTCCTGTGACCTTACATTTTGTTCCCTCCATTGCGAAATCCTACAAGTCACTTTTCATTGGACCACCTGGGTGGCTCAGTCGGTTGAGCGTCCGACTCTTGGTTTGGGCTCAGGTCATGATCTCGAGGTCTGTGAGTTCGAGCCCCATGTTGGGCTCTGCGCTGACGTTGGGAAGCCCCCTTGGGATTTGGTCTCCCTCTCTCTATTAAAAGTAACTTTTCATCGACAAGCTCAACAGAACAGTTTGGGGGCATCCTGTACCATAGCTCCCCCTTCCCCAGTCCATACAAATGTTTTGACCTACTCTTACACGTTGTCTGGACTGCTTGGGCTGGGTCCCTGTGGCCCCTGGATTGCAGTCAGAATTCTCAGCATCTTAAGTATGCTGCTCTTCCTTTGTGTAAACGCATTTCATATCTGGAACCTGAGGATTTGGCGATTGGGCTTAAGAAGGGATGGTGTGATGCCGGCCTCCAAGGTGGCCCCCGTGAACCACCTCCTGCCTTGCCTCGTCCTTTCCCACAGTGACAGAAGTGTAGCCGGCAGGATTCTGTGGAAATGATGGCGGGTGACTTCTTAAGTCATGAAAGACATTGTGGTTTTGCCTTGGAGAATCCAGCTGCCATGTTGCGAGGACACTCAATGAGCCTTATGCAGAGATGAGGTGAGGAACTGAGGCTTCATGGCCATATCACTCGAGGGAGCTAGCTGTTGGAAGTGGATTCTCCAGCCCCATCAAGACTTTAGATGGCCAGCATCTTGACAACCTCATGGATTCCCTGAGCCAGAACCACCCAGCTAAACTGTTCTCGAATTCCTACCCCATGGGAACCGGGAGATAATAACTATTTCCTATGCCATCAGATTTAGGTGTGATTTTTCTGCAGCAACAGGTAACTAATACGAGGGGGGTATATCCAGATAGAATCAGATCGAATCAACTCAAGACGTAAAATAAAATCAGATTTGTTTTTACAAGAAAAAGTTATACCATAAACAGTTGTGGTCTAAGTGTGTCGTACGTGCATGTTTGTTGGGGCTGAGGTGCCGTGGTAGATCAATGCCAATATCCCATTTAGAGAGCTGGGCTGTGTACAGGATCGAGGCTGAACAGCTTGAGTGTGGGTTGTGTGTGTGTGTGTGTGTGTGTGTGTGTGTGTGTGTGTGGTGTTGGAGGTATGGGCGTTTACGTGGTATCCATATAGTTAGGGATGATATACAAATTATTTAATTACTGCCCATGGCAAAGGAAGCAAGCTATCAGAACAGACCCTCCACCAATCAGCTCTGTGGCTGTAAACAAAGAGTGAAGCCACCCTACTCTCTCTTGGATGCTCATCAGCACTGAGTGTGGAGGCTTCCACACGGTCTGGGTGTGGCCAGATTACCTTGGACATTTTAATACAGGTCTTTCCACAAGATGGCACTGATAGCTTTTCCTTGTTTTTCTTTGTCGTCTTGTTGAAAAATTTCTGACTCGTATACTGTTACAGAACGTTCCATGACTGGACCCTCCCAATTCACCAGTTGATGCCTTGTATTCCCGACAATTCCATCACCTTCATGACACTGTAAATTTTTCCTTTAGAGCATTCCAGAAGTTCACTGAGACTCTAGGTTGAGATGTTGGGGCACGGTGTCTTATACCAGAAGCTGTGATCAGGAGCGTTGGAGGTGGGCAAGGGCAGGGGATCGGGCTTTGGTCCTTGGCAAAGCTACCAACCCAGGCAGGTGAGAGAGCCGAGTCAGAGGAGTGGGGATGCTCACGTAGGTAAGAGCCACCTGCGGGATGGAAACTCTTTCGGTGAGCTCTCTCACATCTACGGTTCATGCTGCTACAGCCTTGGTTTTGCCTTGAATCTGAATGGAAGAGATTCCTGAAAACCTCCACGTTGCAGTTTTCATGGCATAAAGGTCAAAACTGGAAGGAAACTCAGAGCTCTCCTGGGTTTACCTCTCCATTTCTAGGTGAGGAAACTCATGGGTGGTCCAGACTGGGGACCCCATCCATTCTATCAGAAGTCACTGGGTCACGAAACTGTGTAGCTAGACCAAGTTACTTAACATTTCTAGGTCTCAGTCCCCTCGCCTACAAAATATAGATGTCTACAATAAAACTGATCATTAAGGATTATTGAGAGGGCTGAACATGCTAGGAACCTGTAAAGTACCTAAGCAAAGTGCCTGCACATCATTGGTGCTCAGAGCATGGAGGGTGATGCCACCATTATCCCAGGTGATTCAGAGCCTGATGAGAATAAGTGAAGTAATCACACTTATGCTGAAATAGCTCCAGTGTGGAACACACACTCGTGAGATGCTGTGGTGGGCAGAGTTCTAAGACAGGTCCAAAGGCCCACACCCTTTGGCGAGAGGATGTGGCTCCCATGATTATGTTCGTTGCACGGCCAAAGGGGCGCACATGGCAAGGTGGCCTTGAGGAGCTGCGGCAAGGTCTCGGCTGATGGCTACCGAGAAAGCAGGGACTTCAGTCCTACAGTTGCAAGGAAGTGAATCCCGTGTCTGAATGATCTTGGAAGAGGACCCTGAGCCTCCAATGACAGTCACAGCCCGTCTGGCATCTCAATTTCAGCCCCATGAGACCCTGGGCAGAGGATCTAGCTAAGCGGTAATTGGATATCTCTTTAGCTCCCAAGTTTGTGGCGGTTTGTGATGTAGCAATAGACCACGAACGCAGATGCCCTAATTGACTTTCTTTCTTTTCTTATTGTTAGTATGCTGGTTGCAGTAGTAGATCTTTGAGGCTTTGGAATTGCTGTCTTATTTCTTGTGTCTTGTCCCCTTGTTTTAAGTCTCCCAGTGTCCAAAACTGTAAACTGCACAGGTCTGTTGTCCAGTGCAGAGGCGGCAAACATAGTGAATCAATGGAACTCAGGACCTGTCAATATCTTCTTCCCTCTGGTCGCCTTACCAACCTCCTGGCCGTTCTTCTGAACGCTTTGGAACCAGTCCTTCTCAGAGTGGGGCCCACAGTTGCGTGTCACCTGGGGGGCTTTGAGAAGTACAGACCCAGGTCCCGCCCCAGACCTGTGGGATCCCCAGGTGGTTCATATGCACATCTTCGCCTAGAAGTCCCGGTGTAAGTCCGCTTTGTTCTGTGGCTCTGTGGACCTCTTCTGCTTGACAGTCATTGATAGCACCTAAAACATGGCTTGGTCACGAGGGGACATCTCTAGGTGTCTCCTCCTTGGAGCTGGGAAGCTTTGACCGAGCGGGTCTGTGGGCAGAGGAACCAACCAGTGCAGACAGAGGCCTCAAAGAGGCCCGACTGGCCTGGGTAGGAGCCCGAGGTCATTTAGTAACACCGAACAGTCCCTAATGGAAACAATCTATTGCTTTCTCTACAAGTTAGGCAGATGTCCAAGAAAAATATGCTTAGATGTACATTGTGGCTTTCCTGTTTTGTTTCAAGGAAGGGCTTGGTTCTCAGATTTCCTTTCTGGAGGCATTCTTGAAACATCATTTTCTACTCTCTCCACCTTAACAGCACATTCCAGGCATGACAGAAATTGCCTGATTTATCATCCCCCCCCCCCCAGCCTCCCTGCAATTTGGGGAAAAGGGGAAGAGAGCCACGGACCACCATCTGTCACATCCCGCAGCCCCCCAACAGACCCCTTCCCACCCAGACCCCGTCCCTCTGGCATCTTCTTAGGACCCATCAGCCCCGTGGCTGTCTGGACTGGCCTCCATCATTCCAGCCTCTACACGTTTCCCCTCTGTGCAGCTACAGTGACTTTCACAGAACAGAGATCTGACGTCTCCAGTTCTCCGAGAACGCCTGACTGCCTTCAAGACAAATCCCAATTGTGGACTGGCCTAGAAAGCTCTCTGGGATGAGGCCTCTTGCTTTTCTCTTCAGCCCCACCTTAACCTCACTCTCTGCAGCAATGTGTCCCTGTCAGACTTCGTAAAGTAAGGGTCGTTGGAGAAGCAGAGCTCTCTCCCCGTCTGTGCACCTGCTGTTCCCATTAGCTGTCCTGGGCTCACCTTGCAACTCCTCACCTCCCTCAAGGTCCACTTTGGAACACAGCACCCTCTCTAGGACGCCTTCCCCGCACCCACACGATCGTGTTTTGTAGCTCTCTCTGAGCTTCTGCAGTTATCTCTATCAAAACTTTTATTATGTTCCTTATCTAAAACATCTTGAAGCATTTATTGCTTTACCATACAAATGACATGTTTTTAGTCCAAAGGCATTAAAAATATACATGCACAAAAAAGAAAAGAAACGATCACCTCTTACCTAATTATATTAGTTGGTGTTCAAGGAGAAGCCGCTGTACGTTTTCCAAGTATAAAGGGAGGCAATACAAAGCCTCTAGAGGTTTACATACCCGTGGGATGGGATGTGGTCCCACATGATTGATCTTAGCCTGGGACATGTGCGTGAGAGGCTCTCAAAGACCTTGCCTGGAGGCCACTCTGCTATGAAGCTGAAGAATGTCTGGAAAATTCCCACCGATGATCTCAGTCTGCAGCACGAATGTGGAGAGTCTCAAGAGGTTCACCTGGATGCTGTGTGGACCTCTCCATGCAGCTGCCCACCTCTGGAAAATAATGGCCTCTTCTCTCCTTTGGAAACATTGTTCCCAGCATCTCCTCTGTGGTGCAGAGGCTTTAATAATGAGGGGCATTGCTGGGAGGTTTACAACAGACAGTTCACCTAAAGATAACCACACTTTGGTGAACCACCTTTCACAGGTATTTGTGTGCGTGTGTATATAAGTGAATAATAGACATATAAAGCCCTCCCTTTACTGTGCTCTGTGTATCTCTATACATTTCTCCCCTCTGGCTCCTTGAAGGTTTAATGAGCTTGCTTCTCTACTTTTTAGAGCAAGGATTCCCAGCACTGCTTTGATGACACCCTGGAGTGTCTTCATTTATCTCAGGGGGTGCCTTGAAATTCACAAAACAAGATTAATTTAAATTCATTTTCATTTAAAAAAAGTAAACAGACATTATATAGTAATTACAGGTACAAGTGTGTGTGTTGAAATCAAACTAATAAATGCTTGCCTTAGAGAGAAATCAGCAAGATGGGGGTAGGGTTGGAAGGGACCACAAAGGTGGTGTCGTTTGAATCTTTTTAAAACATCCCCTCCGATTACTTCCAGGTTGGTATTTCCTCCAATTAATCGTGTTTCTCCAAGTGGGAGTCAGGGCTGTGGGGGCCGAGAGCTTCCAGAGTGCAGGTCTGTCCGTCTGTGCTGGCTCTGGGGCGGGGCATGTAGGAAGTCCTCAGAAAAACATTTTGATTGATTGAGGAGGGCGCCTGGCACTGGGGTCCCAGCTCTGGGTAGCAACTCCATTCAAGTCCCGGGAGACTGTAGACGGCTAGACAGCCCAAGGGAAAAGGACCCCGCCTGAGATTCACTGCCTAACGCGACCGGTGAGAGCTTCTGTAATCGTCTTTCTGTCAACCATTTGTGCGAATCAGGAAGTTGGGTCAACGAACATCATAAGCGTATAAATGTGACCTGCCGCCGAAGGGACGGTCCCCAAGGTCATGGATGCGGGAAGGAATTTTGGATTCTTGACAAGACTAGCATCTTTGAAGCCGAGGAGCTGGTGGTGGGTTCGAATCCTAGTGCTGCCATTTAAAGCTAAAGGCATAAACTGCTTTCCCCCCACAGCACCCTCCTCTATTAGGTGGAGATAATCATGGCACCTACCTCATAGGATTATGAGGATTACACGGGTTAATCCACGCAAAGTGCTTTGAACGACATTGGGTACAGTGAGAAATCAATAAACGCCGGCTCTTGTTCTCATCATCATCACAGGAGGCTCTAGGTACTTACCAGGACTAATTGGTAGTAGGAATGATGTCCGTTCCCCTCCGCCCCCATCTGGTCCCAAAGAATAGGTTCAGGCACTCTCCCTGTTGTTCCCCAGATGGGCGTAGGAGCATCGTTTGCAGAGCTGGGGTCGGAAAAGTAGGCAGAGAGTTAATTACATAACAAGGACACAGACAAAAAATGAACACACACACAAATAAGACAAACAAACAAAAAAACCCACCCCAAAACAACAACAACAAAAAACAGAACAGAAAACCAGCACAGGCAAGTCTAATTCTCATGAATCCCTTCGTCACACTTTGAAGGGATATTCTGCTTCATGGGGAAAAACAGTGCAAACATACTTAGATTCTTAGAATCACAACTGGTAGCAAGGGAAGAATGTGTCTTTTAGCAGCATTTTATGACCTATCAATCCAGGAACGCAAGACATCATTAATCAAGAGGCAGTTTCAAAATGTGTTCATCATTACCCACTACTGTTGATGGAAACCTCAACCTATTCTAGAGAAAATGATTGATGGAAAGAGAGCTTGTGAGGCCATTGAGACACGTTCACTATTCTCTTTATTTTAGTGAAAAACTAAACATACCTTTTCCTTAGATGAGAAAGACAAATCAAGTCTCATGTCTGATCTTAGCAAAATTCAAATACTGGCTTTGAAATGCCAGTAATTGTATTCACTTCCTTTTCTCTTGTCCAAATACGGAGGAATAGACATTGTGTGATTATCGAGATGTTCAAACAGTTATGTAGGATCAGAAATTTTTCAAATTCATATAGAATTCATTTCTAGGCTTGCCTCTGACCATTACAGAAACAAGGTCGACAAGTTATTTCTTTGAAATTCATGATACCCAAAGACCCTCAGCTAGAAAAGGTATCTGGTTCACAAGAATGTTGGAAAGATGGTGAGAAAAAGGTCTTGTGATGGTTACCATTGTTATATAATATTTTTGGACCTCCAAGGCTGTAGTAGCCCTAGCCTTTCTGGCCCTTGCATTTTGAAAACTCTGTGCTTCTTCAACTCAGTTATACAAACATATACCAAATATGCGTGGGTGCACAAAATATTGGGCTATATACTTAAATGACGATACAGAGAAAAACACAGAACTTACATTTTGGTGCTCTGCGCATCACAGCCACAAGTCCAGTGAAACTCACCTCCCAGTAGCCACACCCTTATGTATTCCTCTTCCGTGTTAAGACCGGGCTCAGCCACACGACTTGTTTGGCCCGTGACACATAGACAAGTGTGACAGAGGCAGAAGATTAATAAGCACTTTCACAACGAACCCTGTCCACCAGGAACCCTGAGATCACCGTACTATGAGGAAGCTTGGATTTTAATACCAGGTGTCAGGAAAGGGCTGTTGGGTCCAGCCCCCAAGAGTCCGTCAGCTGAACGCAGCTGCACAAGTGATCCAAGACGCGACCTGTGGAAGAGTGACCCAGCTAACTCACAGAATCATGACAAGTAATGAATTGTTGGGTCACTGCGTTTGGGGGTGGTTTATTACACAGAGATGGAAAGCAGCTCTAAAAATCGGTACCCAGAAGTGGCTTGTTGCTGTAATAAAAACCTACACTATGTGGAATTGGCTCTGGGACTGAGTGGCTGGCAGAGGCCGTAAGGGCAGCACGAGCAGACTTCTGGTGGAGCCCAGAGCAGCACGCTCACCGCCAGAGACCTGTAAGATAGAAAATGCACACCATGAAGTTGTGGCTGTTGCTTAAGGTTTCCATTTGGGAGGCTGAAGAGGTCAATTAACTTAAAAAGTTGTATTTAATAGGGTATGGGAAGAGAGACATGTGCACTCAAGAAAGAACTGCTTTGTTCAAAAGCAGAATTTAAGTCAATATGCAGGGTCCAGGATATGCTGGGCTGGGAAATAAAACCACTTCACGTTTCCAGTCTCTGCAACTGGCAAAAGATTCTCAAAATGAGGAATGACCTCAGGGTATAGATCAAATCAAGAGTGGCTTTAAGACTTTGTGAGGACCACAGGAAGATGTAAAGTGATGTCCACTGCACTCTGTTAGCAAGACAAAAGGGCCTCTAAGAATCTTAAGGGCATTGTTTTTTTTCATAGCACCTTGACATGCTGACCAAAAATAGTTGTTGGTATAGTCTTTGTGTAATGAAATGGACCACAGCTTGTAGAAAGCCCACAAAGTTTATAAGGGAATTGGATGAGCTTAGACTAAATGGTGCAGGGAGACAGCAGAGAAAATCAGTTAGCTGCAAGCTACAGGCTCTTTCTTATTACAAAGGAAGACCATTTCAGAGGGCAAGGTCAGACACCTCCAGGGAGCAGAACCAGCTCTATGCAAGAACGATTTCCTGCACTCAGAGTAGGAGGTCCTGCAACAATTGCCTGGCTAGATTTCAAAATCGCTATGGACCAGTGACTGCTATGTGGCTCCCCATTCCTCCCCCCTTTAAAATGGGAGTGTCTATTGGGTGTTCCATCTTAAAATTGTGTGCTGATATGTCTGGAACACATTACATTTCTTTTAGTCCAGGGGTTCTGAGTGATGAGAAGTCACACCCAAGAAGCTGCAGGAAGAAATGCACCTCAGGAGCCTCAGGCACATCTGGACCTGAGACAGATCAGGAGAAGGAGATACCGGACTGGAAGCTTGATGCCATGATTGGATGAGATCTTTGGTGGTTTGGGAGGGGGAGTGCATTTTTCAAATGAGGGAAACGTGAATCACTGGGGCCAGAGGGGAGACCATGGCACATGTTACAGGGATAACCCTCAATGAGTTATGCCTTGTGGTATCCATGCTGTGTGTAGCCCCCTCCCACATTGGCTCTGGGCATGGCCGTAAGTCTTGCTTTGGTCAATGGGACATCAGCACCTGTGATGCAGACAGGCTTGAAAAGCGCTTTCATTCTGGCCTTGTCCTCTTGAAACTGCCCTGAGATCACCATGCTGTGAAGAAGTCTGATGAAATACCACATGGGGAGAGAGGCCCTGTCGCCCCAAACAGTCCTAGTTTAGCCCAGTACCTGGCTAACCCATCAGCTAAATGTGGCTTCGACTCACAGCATCACAAGATATCAAATATTGTTGTTTTAAGCCTCTCGCTTTGGGATGGTGTATCATGCGGCAATAGATTAGTGATACAGGTGTCCCCTCTTAAGCTCCCAGTTACACCTAGGAAACGGTAGAATAGGAGGATGCTATCCACTTGGGGCATAGGGCTTTCTGAAAGTCATTGATGTTCTCTTGGCAACTTTGTGTACAGAATGGAGGATTGATGATGGAGTGAGGGTAGGTGTTAAAAGTCTCAGTTGTAGGCAAAGACGCTGAATAATGGGTAGAGTGCCCGATGAACACAGGGTAGAAGGGAATGGAAGTGGTCCAGGAAACAGGGAGACCCAGTGCAATTGTAGTTCTGTGAGTTAACTTTGGGCAGGTTACTGAATTTCTGAGTCTTTGCTTCTGTGCCTGTGAACCAGGAATGTAGGTGATCGCTATCAAGATCAACTGTGATAATACGTACAGAAACATGTTTGCAGTGCCTTGGGCGTGGAAGGTGTGCACTGTATGCCGATCTCTTTCTTCTTGAGTTTTCTCTGTTCACCACACAGCATTTCATTGAGGAGTCCACTGGGACCTTGTCCTTGGGAATGATGGAACAGTAACTCCAGGATGAGGGGAGCCGGGCCATTGATGGCGGGATTGGGGATCTGCAAGCCAATCTAGGGACAGAGGAGAATTTCTGAGTTGACTTCAGGATCCTCTCACATGTGATGTTCTTGGTCTTCTTGACATTGTGCGCTGGCTCAGTCCCTGGAACTCTATTCCTCTCTCAGATGTCAAAATACTCTGTCCTCAGTCCCGCTTCCTTAGGGTCCTGCTGAAGTACCTCTTCGTCTTATAAATTACTATCAAGATATGAATTCCATCTAGAAATAGAGTCAGTAACACGTCTCTGATACAACCCATGGCATATAAAGGAAGATATCCCTTATATGAGACAATGAGGAGCTTACTTCTGGGTCTGGGATGTGGTCAACCCAGGCAAGGGCAATGCTGCCATCTCAGATGAGCTGGCCCCCCAAAACCAAGCAGAAGACTCA